>NC_064263.1:47901789-48561289 GCF_003254725.2 Canis lupus dingo | reverse complement strand
ATCAGTTCTAGAACTGTACAAAGTTTTTAGAGATTGTCTAAAGGGAAAATGCTTGATCTTTTTCTACGATTTTTAAGGAATGTGTACGAAGTAGGTTCAGTCATGACTCGCGTTACCCCTCGTCCCTGTTGTCTAGTTGTTTGCTCAAAAACTTGTCTCCCGCGTTGTGCGGTTTCTTTGAATGTGTGTGTGTGTGTTAAGCTATTGAGGGGCTTGAGAGACCCGTCGAGGTCTTTCTAAATTATGTCCGCTAACAGTTTTATTTCTGGGGAGATGGTTGTGTGACGCTTCTTGGAGTTGGCACTCCTCTCCTCCCCCACCCCGCTTTCCCCACCTCCCTTCCGCACAAGCCCTTATTCACCCTCCGCTCCCCAAGCCCGAAATGGAAAGAACTTGCTTTGTTACTGATGATAATATTTAAGCTCTAAAATTTTAACAGTATTTCAGTTGCAAATAAATGGAAATTGTGTATTCTGTTTAATGTGTTTCAGAAAATCCCTGCTATTTTTTTTTTCTTTAAATACAAGAAAACAGGCGTGTAATGCCTCATTGAAAAAAGCCTGTAGGGGTGCTTTGTGCAGGTCTTAATTAAGGGCTTTGAAAGACCAAACAAAAGGAAAAAGGAAAATGCTACAGGGTTATTGTTATTCCACCCCATTGGCTCAGCTAGCTGACCATCCATTGGAGCATTTTGTCCATTTTGAAACTGAATGACACTTTTGTTCGTGATTAACAGAGGTGAAAGAAGCCAATTATTGGGCCGTCTTTTTCCATAGAGCAGCTGCTGTTGGATTTAACTGCAGGCAAATATGGCCTTTTACTACCACAAGGATGTTGTGATGACAGTTTATTTTTATAGAACTATGTGGTGGAAAACAAAATCTGTCTGACTCCTGTTATGAATATGCCCTGGAATTTATCATGAAAGGGTGATTTTAATGTTCTCGCTGCGCCACAGTTCTCTTTTCCACGATAACGTCTATGTGTGTGTGTGCGTGTAATACACATCTGCACACATGCTTAGACGGCTTTTTATGTCTGAGATCACAATGTGATGGTCATCGACGTGTTAGTATGCACATCTGTAAGCTGCTTCAGCGTTTCCCCCACTGCTCGTTCAAGTTGCGGCGTAATTAGTAGAAGACAGAGTGCTGTTGCCTGGGTCTCCAGGTTTTGATGCGTGGACTGTTTAGGTGGGACAGATGGGTCTCAGAGACACCTACCCCTTCCTGCAGACTTCTGGCCTCTCCCCCTCTGTGGTAGGAATGTAACGGGAGAGAACTCTGGCGTTGGATGAATGTGTAGTAACGGGGTGTAGCTGGGGGAGGGCCCCAGGGGCTCTCAGATCCACCCTACTCTGATATGCTCCTAGTGTGGGGCAGGGGGTGGGCTTTTGGGGTCCCAGGGGTCAGCCAGGACTTTCCCTCTGTAAGACTCCACGTTTTGCTTTTTATGCTGGTGCCGTGGACAAAGCACCCTGTCCAGTCTCCTTGGGCAAGTTTCTTCTCCTTCTTCAGCCTATCCCCTTAGTTGGTGTTTAAAATGCCCGTCTTTCCTAGCGATTGTGAGGATTCAATGACTGAGTGTGTGTGTGTGTGTGTGTGTGTGTCTAGCACCGTGCCGTGCATGCGGAAAACGTGTGATGTGCGTGAATTCCCTTCCTCTTTTGCAAGGTGGCTCCTAATTCCTACATCTGAAGCCAAGGGAGGGGCAAGAATCTAAGAACTTGGCTTCTTACCCAATTAGTTTTGTTCTTACCAGATTTCCAAGTAGCAGAGGGCTGAGGTTCCAGGGATAATTTAATGAGATTAAATGGTTTCCCCCTGCAGCCTTCTCTTCCTCTTTGGCCTAGGACGCAACCATCATGACCCCGCCGTGCATCGTGGAGCATCTGCCAACAGCCTGCAATATTGACTTGGTCTTTGAGAGCCGTTGTCACAGGTCACAGTTCAGGTCTTCTCAGGCCTGGCTCTGTCTTGCTCCGTAATCCTGGGAAAGCTCAACTTCTGCGTTTCTTTATGGGCAGCATAGCAGTAATAACACTGAACTCGTTACCTGCTCTCAGGTATGTTTTGAAAGATGATGACGTCATAGGCAGTTTTTAAAGGACTTTATAGAAGCCACTGCATTAAAATGGAGAGGTGAGGTCCGCAAAATACGTGTTTGTGACTCACTACGTAAGTGAGTTGTGTAGCTGCATGGGATTCAGTTTCAGCTGAGCACGGCGTTTACTGAGGTTCAGTTTGTTAGCTCCTGGAGTCTGCAGAAGCATTTTCATCCCCCGGGGAAAGTGAGTCATTTTGCTAGGATTGTAGACTTCCAGGAAGACGTGGTGTTGGAGCTGGTTTGTGCCTCTTATCTCCTGACTTGACTTCTCATTCCTCCTCTCCATGCCAAATCCGTGCCCCATGTTCTCCAAAACTCTCCTTGGGCTGATGCTCTCTCCTACCCCCACAGCCTCTTCACTGGTTCTTCCTTGAGGACACTGCTTCCCTGCAGCCTTTGGGTTATGTGTTGCTCATTTTCTCATGCCATTAAAATCTTAGCATTGGAGTTTTTGCCACTCCTCACCGCTGCCTGTAGGTCCCTAAGCTCCCCTCTTCTCGTACAACCTCTGTCCCTCCTGCGGTGTGCGACCCCTCACTAGTACTGTCATCTACTGGCTTCTCTGTTGGTCCCCGGCAGGAAAGACTTGGGGGCACCTGGGTGGCTCAGTTGGTTACGCGTCCCACTCTTGATTTCAGCCCAGGTCACGATCTTGGAGTCCTGGGATGGAGCCCCGTGTCAGGCTCCTCATTGAGCAGGGAATCTGCTTGGAGACTCTCTCTTACTCTTTCCCCCCTCTCTATTTAATAAGAGAGGTCAATCAGCCAATCAATCTTTAAAAGGAAAAAGAAAAGAATTAGGTCCTAGCTCACGGTCTTCTCATTTCTGCTGCCCCTACAGGACCATGAGTTGTATTATTTACCCCACATGGGTAATCTTCTCGATGCTCTCCCTCTCGGTTCATTTCTCTCTGTTGTGCTGGGGAGCCTGTGTGTCTCCACCGTGCTGGGGGGCCTGTGTGTCTCCATCATGCTGGGGAGCCTGTGTGTCTCCATCGTGCTGGGGGGCCTGTGTGTCTCTGTCGTGCTGGGGAGCCTGTGTGTCTCCACCGTGCTGGGGAGCCTGTGTGTCTCCACCGTGCTGGGGAGCCTGTGTGTCTCCATCGTGCTGGGGAGCCCGTGTGTCTCTGTCGTGCTGGGGAGCCTGTGTCTCTCTGTTGTGCTGGGGAGGCTGTGTGTCTCCATCGTGCTGGGGGGCCTGTGTGTCTCCATCGTGCTGGGGGGCCTGTGTGTCTCCATCGTGCTGGGGGGCCTGTGTGTCTCCATCGTGCTGGGGGGCCTGTGTGTCTCCATCGTGCTGGGGGGCCTGTGTGTCTCCGTCGTGCTGGGGGGCCTGTGTGTCTCCATCGTGCTGGGGAGCCTGTGTGTCTCCATCAGTGCTGGGGAGCCTGTTTCTCTCCGTTGTGCTGGGGAGCCCTGCTTAGTCATCTTTGCTACTTTTTTGGTGAAGTACCCAGTTGGTCCCAAGCTGAGTACTTACCACCCACGCCGTAGGGGAATACAAGGCGACTCATCGTTTGAGGAGGTACTTACTGTTAGAGAAGTGCTTTGTTGGGGAATGAGCTTCCCATGATGATGCTGTGTGGTCTTACTCAGATCGTGGAGCCTTCTGGGCTTCTGGCTGCCTCCTCTAGATAATGACACTGCTTGGCTATGTGATACCCATTTTTTTTTCTAGCCCTACACATTACATAATACTAAAACTAATTTGTTCTAATTCTCCATTTCCTTAGTTATGTCACTTTAGACAAGTCAGGTGATCTGGGCCTTGGTTTCCTCACTTTTAAAAAGGGACGCTGCCTAGCTCTTCCTGCTTCACAAGGTCGTGGAGAAATACAAGCAATAGCAGGAGGATAAAACTGCTTTTTTGTAAGGTCTATAGGCAGTTGGGTCCCTGTAATGTGTATTTGAATCACCAGGAGAAGGGCTAAGTATAACTCAGATAGCCACCCTCTGCCCAGGTTTTTGATTCAGTAGACCTGGGGTAGGGCCTGATAACATGCACTTCTAATAAATTCCTAGGCAAGGGGATCCCTGGGTGGCCCAGCAGTTTAGTGCCTGCCTTCACCCCAGGGCATGATCCTGGAGTCCTGGGATCGAGTCCCACATCGGGCTCCCTGCATGGAGCCTGCTTCTCCCTCTGCCTCTCTCTCTCTCTCTCTCTGTGTGTGTGTGTGTGTCTCTCTCATGAATAAATAAATAAAATCTTTAAAAAAAATAAAATTCATAGGCGATACTATGCTGCCCATCCTGAGAGCCCACTTTGAGAACCACTGCTTTCAGGAGTCCTAGGTTTGTGAAAGATTGCCTCATCACCCTCTTGCACAGCTTTATGTAGTACTTCTTAGTTAAAAATCAGGAGAAGCCTAAAGTTCTTTGTGGGATCAAGGACACATTAATTGGAATTCAGACTCTTTCTGAGTGTCTTGGGCTGCTTGTCCTGTAGGTAAGTATGTCAAGCTACATTTCTCCAAGAATTAACTCCTAGAAATGACTGAGTTTGGGCCAAATATTCACTGTCCCCTGTTAATACCAGAATCTTTTCCATAAATACAGGATTGCAAAAATCCTAAAACTCTTTTTTCTGGAAGAAGGTACCACAGAGAAAACTCCAAATGTTATGTGGGATTATCTCTATCAGGTTTCACAGACTGGAGTCAGGTGGCTTTTAGAGTGGATTTGGAGTGGTGTGCCTGGCAGGCGTAGTCGGTAGAGCATGTGAGTCTTGGTCTTGGGGTTGTACGTTCAAGCCCCATGTCGGGGGCAGAGAGTACTTTAAAATTTTTAAAAAGATTTATTTATTTGAGAGAGAAAGAACTAGTGAAAACGACAACGAGCAGGAGGAAGCAGAGGGAGAAGCAGGCTCCCTGCTCAGCTCGATGCCAGGCCTGACTGAGCTAAAGGCAGATGCTTAACCAGCTGAACCACCAGGGTACCCCGAGATTGATTTTATTTAATTTTTTTAACTTAAAATCTTTATTTATGTATTTAATTTTTTTTAAATATTATTTTTTAAAAGAATGGATTTAGGGAATGGTCATCTGCTGGGCATGCAGATGTATTTCTTTGTACGCTCTTCACACCCCTTCACCCTGGTTAAGATGCATTGTAGAAATTGTTCCTCAAGGAAAATAGGTGACTATTCAGATTTTTAAAAAATTTTTGTTTATCTATTTATATATATTTTTACTATTCAGATTTTTTAAAAAAATCATTCCCTAGGGTTTCTTTAAGAGTACTCTGATTTGGGATCCCTGGGTGGCGCAGCGGTTTGGCGCCTGCCTTTGGCCTGGGGCGCAATCCTGGAGACCCGGGATCGAATCCCACGTCGGGCTCCCTGCATGGAGCCTGCTTCTCCCTCTGCCTGTGTCTCTGCCTCTCTGTCTCTCTCTGTGTGACTATCATGAATAAATAAATGAAATCTTTTTTTTTTAAAAAAAAAGAGTTCTCTGATTTTAAAAGTATTGGTTCGCTACCTGCTTCATGAAAGGGCCAGGGTATAGGAAAGAAGGAGAGCAGAGAGAGGTAGACAGAGGAAGACTTCAGAAACTGGTGGTCAGAATGCACTTGAAGGAACGTAAAATGGTGCAGCTACTATGCTAGTTCCTCAAAAATTTTAAAACGAACCATATGATCCAGCAGTTCTCCTGCAAATGTACCCCAAAGATTTGAAAGCAGAGCCCTGAAGAGATATTTGCACACTGTATTCATGGGAGCCTTATTCACAATAGTCAGAAGCAGAAGCCACCCAAGTGCCCATCGATCCAGATGGATAAACCAAATGTGGCGTGTACGCACAGTGGGATCGCATCCAGCCTCAAATCCTGGCACGTATTCTTGCGTGGATGAACTCTGAGGACTTTCTGTTCAGTGAAGCAAGCCAGTCACAAAAGGACAAATTCTGGATGGTTCCATTCATATGAGGGTGCCTAGAGGAGTCAGATTCCCAGCGCCGGTAGGACGGTGGTTGTCAGGGGCTGGGGGTGGTAGGTAGTAGGGAACGGAGGATTATTATCGAAGGAGTACGGAGTTTCAGTTTGGAAAGGTGAAAAAAAGTTTTGTGGATGGATGGTGGTGGCGGTTGCACGGCAGCGGGAATTTGCTTCGTGCCACTCTACGGCATGCTTAGAAACGGTTAAAATGATGCCATGTATGGTACATACAACATCTTTACCATGAAAACGTCAGGATTTGGCTGCCAGAGCCTTTCAGCCTTAGCCTTGGCATTTTGCACTAGGTGATCTTTATCGTGGGAGTCTGTATTATGGGAGTTCTCCCGAGAAACAGAACCCAGGAGGATATGACTTTATGAGAGACTGACTCTTCTCTAGAGGCTGAGAAGTCCCAAGAGACGCAGTTGCCAAGCTAGAGATGCAGGAGAGCTAACAGCATAGGTCCAGTCTGAGTCTGCATTCCGGGGCAGGAGGAGACCGATGTCCCAGTGTGAAGTTGGGCGGAGGCAACCGTTGACCCTTACTCTACATTCCTGTTCTGTTCAGGCCTTCGACAGCTAAGGTGAGGCCCACCCACTCTGGGCAGAGCAAGCAACTTTATTCAATCCGCAGATTCAAATCCAGAATAATGTGTAACTACCTCTCCGGGCACCCCGGGGCCTAGTCACATCGACACACACAGTTAACCGTCACAGGGCCCGTCCGTGCATTGTACGAGGTTTAGCACCATCCCTCGCCTCCATTCACCAGATGCCAGTAACAACCCCACCTCTCCAGCTGTGGGGATAACTAAAAATATCTCCAGACCCTGCCCCATGTCTCCCCAGGGGACAACATTGCCCTTGGTTGAGAATCATCGCTCTCCATTCTTCAGATCTTAGGTAAGGAAAATCGATGTTCTTTGTAGATTTGCATTTGTTTGGCTATCTTTCTCGTCGTCTTCTGATTTAGATTTTGTGTGTGATACACATTAGTTACCAGTTTGTTGTGGAAGGAATGTAGGAAATGCTGAGACCTAGATTCTGGTTTCGATTCTGGGGGTGTGGGCTTTGAAAAAAGCAATTGTCTCATTTTGGGG
Organism: Canis lupus dingo; assembly: GCF_003254725.2. Lineage (NCBI taxonomy): Eukaryota > Metazoa > Chordata > Mammalia > Carnivora > Canidae > Canis > Canis lupus. The sequence continues at coordinate 48,554,153 of NC_064263.1, read as the reverse complement.
CTTAGATTTATTCATCAGTACAAGCTCTGGGGGCAGGGGTGGGGTTGGATGAGCTAGGTCATCTCTGTGGCTTCATTTAGCATCAACACACACAAAACATCCGACTCAGAGGAGATTTAGGTAAAAATCCATAGACTTGAGCGGTGGGAGCATCTTTTCCCCGTGCCTAGCGTGACGAGGACTGGAAGGACAGACTTCATTGCTCTTCTTTGCAGGAAATACCTGCCCAGGTGACATTCAGTAAAAACAGCCACTCTTTCTCAGTTTTAACTCACTGTTTATTTAAAAGCACTCTGTAGAGAGTGCATTTTTATGGAGACACATTGCTTTTAATGATTGCTCCTAGGTACCATTTTGAAACTTTTTTCAATGCTAGAAAATAGCATGTCATAGCTTGTCATTGGTCTGTGCACCATGCATGGATAATCATGATTTTTTTTCAAAACAGCAATTGATTAAAGAAAAAAAAAAAAGGCCCAAACAGTAGGGTTCCTTGGCTATTTTTTTAAGGAAGACATTACTAAGATGCAAAATCAGTTTTAAAATAAAGAACGAGTGTGTGTATATTTGGACTAACTTACATGTTTACATTGGTTGTCCTGGCTCAGCCACATAAGTGGCAGTTTGCACTCTGGGCCAAACATTTTAGCCTGGCCATCCCCCAAATTGAAGAGCCATTCCAACTTCTATGGCTCATGTTGCTGCTTAAATATTGGGTGGAAACGAGGGAAGAACCAAAATAAAATGGGGGAGGGGGGCTGGTATTTGAAATTAAAACTAGTTAGTAACCAAATCTGCAGATGTGCCAGGTTTTTTAGTGTCTCCCCCTCAGCCTCCCAAACACCTCCACCCGCCCCCACACCCGCCCCCCTCCTGGTTATAGTGCAAAGACTCGGGTACATCATACAGATACAGGGTTTGCAAACACATGATATTTAGGCCTGGATGTTTATGGTCCTTTCTCAAGTGTGTGACGGTTGCAGGATAGCATTGGGAACAAACAACATCGTTAATACCCGCGACAAGGGTAAGCGGTCTAGTAGTGATTTTTCACTACCGTGTTGTAAACTATAATTATGAAAATTGTAGGGCTCCTAGGAAACATCTTTACTGCTATCAGACATTTTCCTGAGATTTTCTTTTCTCCACCCCCCACCCCTGACCCAGGATGAAAAATTATGGAGGAAAAACTGTGCCATACATATTGTAGTTATGTAAGTGACTTCGCTTTTCACCAAAACGAATGAAACTCCCATTCTTAGAAGATAAATTTCCTGGGTACGTAGATGGTTTTAGAACATTTCTTAGAATAATTTTTTAGTGCTTGACAGTTTTTTTTTTTTTAAGTGTTTGTTTATTTATTCATGAGGGGCACAGAGAGAGAGGCAGAGACACAGAGACACAGTCCCCAATGGGGGACTCGATCCCAGGACCCCAGGGTCATGCCCCGGGCCCAAGGCAGGTGCTAAACTGCTGAGCCACCCAGGGATCCCCTGTGCCTCCTTTTAAAATAAGTTGATGGGTGTGTTGCACATGTTTTAGAACATGGTTTCCCCAGGTGTGTGGGATTCGGGGCTGTATTGGCGGGCGGTACCAGATTCCCCGGGCCGGCGCTGTCTCGTTCCCTAAGAGGCCTCAGCAGCCACAGGGATGACAGGTACACGTCTTGGGGGAAAGTCCACGTCGAGGAGAATTAGGTTGGGTTGTGGGGGAAGCAGCAGAGGGGCGTCCCACGTGAGGGGTCGAGGGCGGTGTGCCTCACGGTACCTGGCTGGCGGGCCAGTGCGTTTACCTGGACCCGTGTGGTTTGATGGGTCTGTAAACACGATGCAGATTAACTTTTAGGAAAATAAAGTGGGAAAAAAAGAAAAAAAAATACAATGGAAAAATACCAACCCAAAGTTTTCTTCTTTTTTGGGGGGGGGGGCATAAAATGACTTTATGGAGTTGCTCGGATGTGAACTCTTCGGTATCTGCTGGTCTCTCGGGGCACGTGAGCAGTTCATGGACCCGTCCCCGTGTTGAGTGGCACTGGTCTAGGTGCGCAGAAGTGGGGACACCTGGGCTGGGGTGCGGGGACGGGGGGGGCCACCCGGGTCTGGGCGCACAGCGGGGTCGAGGGGGTGGTGACTGAGAGGGTGTCTCGACCCTGGGGGGGAAGCTTAGCTTTGGCACCGTGAGCGGTGGGAGCCCTTGCAGGCCTGTGCCGCGCTGTAGGCTGCTCCTGGGGCGTCCACATACTGGCTCCTGTGTGAGCTCTTCTGTATCTAAAACTCCTTTGTGGGGACCCTGGGGGGCCCAGCGGTTTAGGACTGCCTGCGGCCCAGGGCGTGATCCTAGAGTCCTGGGATCGAGTCCCCCATCGGGCTCCCTGCATGGAGCCTGCTTCTCCCTCTGCCTGTGTCTCTGTCCCTCTCTCTCTCTCTGTGTCTCTCATGAATAAATACATAAAATCTTCAAAAATAGAATAGAATAAAATTAATAAAATAAAATAAAATATAAAATAAAATAAAATAAAATAATGAAATAAACTCCCTTGTTTCCTGTCCACTACTCTTCCGTGGTTTCTGGTTTTCTTCGTTTCCCTCTGTTGGTGTCACTCAGGTAGCAGCAGTGGCCGCCTTGCATTTGCCGGGGCCTTGGCCGGGCCGGACGCTCCTGGGCAGAGCAGGCTGGCCCTTTCCGCACGCCCCCGTCCCGCTGCTTTCCCACCGTCTGTGCAGGTGCATTCCACCGCACGAGGCTTCTGGGAGGCGTGTAACTTTCTAGGCAAAATACGGTTGATCCCTGAACAACACTGGTTGTATTTTCATGAAAAGGCATTTTTTTCTTCCTTACGATTTTCTTAATAATGTTCTCTCTTCAAGGCGCCTGGGTGGCTCAGTTGATTAAGTGGCCGACTCTTGATTTTGGCTCAGGCCATGATCACGGGGTTGTGAGATCGAGCCCCGATTCGGGGTCCGTGCCGGGAGCGGAGCCTGCTTAAGGTTCTCCGTCTCCCTCTGCCTCTCTATCCCCACCCCCCATGATGTTTTCTCTTCTCTGGCTTCCTTTATTGTAAGAATAAAGTATTTACTACATGTAACATAAAAACTGTGTTTTTAAACTTGACTGTTTATGCTACTGGTAAAGCTCTGGTCAACAGGAGGCTATTAGCCGTCAAGTGGGGTGTCCGACGTTGTTCTTGGATCTTTGTGTGGGGAGCAGGGGGGGAGGTTGGTGCCCCTAACTAACCCCTGTGTTGTTTTAGGGTCAACTGTACTTGTTTTGTTGCTGAGCACTTGGAAAGCAAGGTCAAACATGGGGATTGGGAGGAAAAGGCTGTGTGGACGGGGGTAATTAGGGGACTGTAGAGACAGCCCATCTGGGGTAGCATCAGATCTCCTGATGCACGGAGCGCCTTCCTATTTGTGCTCGACGGAGGGACAGAGCTTTGCTATATAGAGTGTTATTTTGGTCTTGAACCACCGTGACCGAGAATTCGCCCAAGACCTGAGGCTAATGAGCCATAGGACACGGGCATGATGTTGACAGCCCACGTGTAGGGAGCAAGTGGAAGGGATAAGGATGGCAGCAGGGAGACCCGCTTGGTGGCCGCTCTGGTGGGGAGAGAGGGTGGGCGTGGATGAGGGATTAGGGTGGGGAGGGAAGGACGGAGCTGTTGTGCTGTTTACCACAGCGTTGGAGCTCCTCGTGGGGGCCCAGCACAGTGAAAAAGAGCTATTGGGGATCCCCGGGGTGGCTCAGGCGGTTTAGCGCCTGCCTTCGGCCCAGGGCATCCTGGAGACCTGGGATCAAGTCCTGCGTCGGGCTCCCCGCATGGAGCCTGCTTCTCCCTCTGCCTGGGTCTCTGCCTCTCTCTCTGTGTCTCCCATGAATGAATAAATAAATAAATCTTAAAAAAAAAAAAAAAAAGAAAGAAAGAAAACGAGCTGTTATCAAGAGCTGCTCGGATGCCTGGCCCTCTGTCCGGCCGGGGGACCCCTCGCCCGCTGGGGCACTTAGCCACCGGGACAGCTCGTCCTGAGAGCTCTGGTTTAGCTGCATTACCGTGGAGCATAATCTGTGTGTGTGTCATTGCTTAATTGTTGGCATGTAGTGACTCAACTGGTAATTTGAATTAATAGACGGTGCCTATAAGCACACTATTGTTCTTCTTAGATCTCGATGGAGCTTTGATTGGCACTTAAGTGATGGTGTATTTGAATTAATTACCGTAGCTGAGCCGGAGCTGGGAAAACACATTAGGAACAAAATAGATAGTTGTGACGAGGGGTGGAAGGAACACATTCGAGGTGGGAGTGAGCCGGGGTTGGAGGCGGGTGGAGGGACCCGAGGGGTGCCCTGTGCTCGGAGCCCCCCCACCCCCGGGGGCCCCTGCGGGAGGCCCAGGCGCGCCGTCGCCCTCGCGCCGTGTGTCCCTGTGCGTCGGGTCCCAGCCCAGGCGGTTCCACCTCAGGCGGGCTCTTGCTCACATGTTTACACACATCCTCTTTAAACCTCCTGTTCCTTTTCCTTTTCTCTTTTAAATCTTGCCCAGTTACCTAAGGAGATTCTCTCCCTTTGTTCTCTTCCCAGAGCCCGAATAAAAGGGGGGCAGAATTCTAGTTATGGTTAATATTCATGAGATTCACGCCGCGATAAGCCTATTGACAAATGATCTAATTACCAAATCCCGTGGCTAATATAGTTGCTGATGACTTGGCAGCCTGGGACGGGGAGTGCCCGGCTCGGCGACGCGTCCCCGGACTGCGCCGCCCTCCCTGACCGTCCCTCCCTGCTGGGCCCTCGCGTCCTCTTGGCTGTGCGCCCCCCTCGCTGGGCCGGGCCCGGGCATCCCTGCCCCGCGCTGCGGACCAAGCACCGGCTCCCTGCCACGGTCACCCTTGGTCCCTTGGTTCTCGGGCCCTAGTCGCGAGGCCCCGCTGCCCTGCCTCTCGAGGGCTCTTCCCTTCCTTTCCCCTCTGCCCCCGGGCGACGGCCTTGCCTCCAGGCCTCAGCACCCCTCCAGCGGCTCCCCGCCTCCACCCCTCCTCCGCAGGCCCCCTCGGGCCACCCGTGTCTGTCCCCTGGGAGTGCCAGGCCCCCAGGGGGTGCTCACACAATGCCAGCGTGATCTTACCTTATTCTAAAAAGGAATTTAAGATCGCCTCTAAGGGTGGAGCATAAAATACAGAATCGGTGCCTGAGAAGACCAGGAGCATCGCAGGCTAGGAGCACCTGGGGCCAGGAGCATCCTGGGTTAGGAGCATCCCAGGCCAGGAGCATCGTAGGCTTGGAGCGCCCTGGGCTAGGAGCATCCTGGGCCAGGAGCATCGCAGGCTAGGAGCACCTGGGGCCAGGAGCATCCTGGGTTAGGAGCATCTCAGGCCAGGAGCATCGTAGGCTTGGAGCGCCCTGGGCTAGGAGCAACCCGGGCCAGGAGCATCGCAGGCCAGAAGCTTCAAGGGCCAGGAACATTGTGGGCTAAGAGTGTCCCAGGTAGGAGCGTCCCAGGTAGGAGTGTCCTGAGCTAGGAGCATGGCGGGCCAGGAGCATCGTGGGCTAAGAGTGTCCTGGGCTAAAAGCATCACGGGCTAGGAGCATCCCGGGCCAGGAGCATCCCAGAGTCCCATCCGGATAGGAACTGACCCCGGCACACTGGAGCCCCGGCAGCTGCTCCCGTGATGCTCATGGCGAGAAGGGCCAGGGTACGGGTTGGGGTACCCGGTAGGCAGGGCGTGGGTCCACATGGTCCTCGGGGGGGGAAAGGCCACGCCTGCGGGAGGAACACAGCTGTCTCGGACTGGTCGGAGGAGCTGTTCCCCCAAGGGCCCTGGGAAAGGGAGTGTGGCGCGGCCCCGCACGCTGTGACCTTCGCGCCCTCCTACAGTGTCCCTGGCTGGTGTCCCCAGTGCCGCCGCCCCTCCGCCAGCCAGTGGAGGATGCCGCCTGCCATCTCAGTAAGGGGGGGTCCGACTGTAGACAACGTACCCATCCACCAGGGATGGGTAAATCCGCCTTCCTTATGTTCCTTTAAAAAAAGTGTTCCAGAGCCTCTTGTTTCTGCCTCAAACTCGTTCTTACGTGGTCGTGTCCTCGTAGTCTGGGCCTGCGCTGTCATTCTGGGTTTGCCCCCCACCTCAGCTCTGCGTCCCGGCCGGCCCAGGGCACTTGCCGCTTCCTGACTGGTCTGTCCTCTCGAATCCACCTGCATGCAGGCTGTTCCTTTAGCTTTGGAGGCCCTTCTCTACCTTTTTACCTGGTTTGCATTCAGCTCCCCTTCCCCTTTTATTTTTATTATTTTTTTAAGATCACAGGGACAGTTTATCCATCCTGCCAACAAAGATTTGTGCATCAATAAGAGCAATAGGTACAAATTCTTTAAGTTCGACTGATGTATCACCACTGATGCATCCACATCTTGTAGAGGTATCTAGAATTCCACTTTAGCAGTTTGCCTCATTTTAAACTTACAACTTCAAGGACCAATATTCTTAATAAGTAAGAAGAGATTTTTCATCCATGTGCTTGGTTGAGTACAGGTAGTATCGGTTTATTTGTTTCTGTGTTTTGTTTGTGACATTCGTTCATCAGTTGAACTACAGCGAGGGGCTCTGCCGACTGCTTACCCATTAACCTCAGAATCTAAGCACCATTGAACACATTGCTCCTGGGGAAGTTGTTTTCCCAAGATCAAGGGCATATTGCCGAAAGCGTCACTGCCGCATGCTCCAGCTTGGGAGAGTAGAAAGATCCCTGGACTTGGATTTATCCTTCTTATTTTTTTAAAGATTATTTATTTTTGAGAGAGAGCACGTAAGCATGAGAGTTGGGGGAAGGGCAGAGGGAGAGGGAGAGAGAGAATCCCCAGCAGAGTCCCTGCTAAGTGTGGAGCCAAACACGGGGCTCGACCCCCCGACCTTGAGATCATGACCTCAGCCAAAATCAAGAGCTGGACGCTCAACGGACTGAGCCACCCAGGCGCCCTTAGAATTTATCTTTTTGATTTTGACCTTGGTTCTTTAATTATTTAACCCTCCTGGGCCTTAGTTGCCTCATTATTAAAATGAGATGGTGAGATTAGATGGTGATCAGGTGATGTAATCACAAAATAATAATTGCAGAGTTTGATTGAGTTTTGGCTGTGGGCTAGTTGTTGCTAGGCTGGGCACTGGCTGAAGTCACATCATCTAACCCTCACAACGATGTTCTGAAATCAGAAGTGTTATCACCATTTCGTTGAGGAAACTGAGGCACGTATAGAGATTAAGGGACTTGCCCAGGGTTATATAGCTGATGAGTGAGCAGAGCTGTGTTCAAACCTAGGGCATTTGGTTTGGCTTCTGGGGAAGCATTTAACCACTATGCTTTCTAGTTCAGTGGTTCCATGAGATGCTATTTTTAGGACACAGCCTGTATTTTAAAATTTTGAGGAAGAAAAATTAGTTTTACTGAAATCCAAATTTACATCATTCCTCCCAAGCTATTTTTAAGTCCCGGAACTTGTATTTAAATGAATGTTTTTCTCTCTTTCTTGCCTTTTCCCAAATGTGTTTGCATGTAGGGTTATTATTTGGTTACAGCAATAGGCTTTGGGAGGAAATCTGTCATTAACACTCTTTGCTCTCCATAAGAAATATTGTGTTCCTGATTGTTCCATAATCGAGTCAATTATAAAATTTGTAAAAAAGAGGGTATGTTCTGTGTTCTTTCTTTCTTCCCTCTCACAACCAGGGCATTGACTTCCTTTAGATTACTGGAAAATTAAGTCTTTTTTAAAATTTATTTTTTTGGAAATGCTAAGTATGTATTTGCTACCATGACCATTAAAGCATTTAACACAGTGTCTGGCATGCCATTCACTCAACTGTGGCCACACAGTATGCCACAGGCTTGGGCACAGTAGTGAGCAAAGCACACACCCTGCCCTAGTAGAGCATATGGTCCAGCTGGAGGAACAGCAAGTTGATCACAGCAATATTTACAAACTCTACAGAAGTTTGATAACTTGTTTTTCATATTATTATCCATATAGTATTATATAGAGGAGGAATTAGCTTTTTATTCAAACCTTCCCCAATCCAAACCAAGATTTCCACTTCTTCCCATCACAAACCATTCGACATCATTCACTCAAACCTACTGCTGTTAGTGGGATGATCATTTCATATATCATCCCAATGACTGTACCTCTGAGAGGGAAAAGGAGTACCATGAATAGTGTGCTGAGACAATGGTTGTAAACTGGGGTTGTCCCAGGCAGGCTGGGGTTTATTGGCATCTTGCTTATTGGTATCTGAATTGACTTTCCAATCTTACAATCTTTATTTAAAAAATATTTTATTTATTTATTCATGAGAGACACAGAGAGAGGCAGAGACAGAGGCAGAGGGAGAAGCAGGCTCCATGCAGGGAGCCTGATATGGGACTCGATCCCAGGCCCTGGGGCCACGCCCTGAGCCGAAGGGAGGCACTCAACCGCTGAGCCACCCAGGGATCCCAACAATCTTTTATTATAGGTCAAGCTCTTTTTGGAGTGTGTGTGTGTGTGTGTGTGTGTGTGTGTGTGTGTGAAGTCAGAAGTGTGTATCTGGTTTCACTGGGGGTTAAGGTATTAAGTGTTCTCTTTCTTATAGGAGTTTATTTTCTAAGATATTATTTCTTCTCTCCTTACCAATTAATAACTCTTCCAACAAACATTGTCAACCTTAGAACTGACGGATAATCTTCAACAAACAACCTAAAGCAATTAATCTGAATGTATTTTGGAGTTCCTAGAGTATATCTGTGAGTGTCTCTCTCTTTTTTAATAACCAAATTTCAGGGTAGCCCATTGTTCTCTGTCCAAGGTAAAAAATAAAGAACCGTATGATCCATGTTGATTGCAGAAAATAAAAAGAATTTAAGTTTTGTTTCCGAGATTGTTTAGAACTTAAAGACTTGCTACAAATGGAGCTGTCCAGGAGTATTATAAAACCAAATTTGAGGATCTTTGCTCAAAGATTGAGGACTACCTCAGATTGGATGGCATAGCTTCTCCTATAGTGAATAGATCATTAGTGGCTGTAATGACTTGTTAAGTCATTCCCAAGGGAATATCTTGAATAACTTTTTATAAACCATCATTATCAATGTCTGTTGTCTTATAGTCAACAGAAATGATTGAGTCATCTCAGTTACAATTTTGAGTCATTCCTTTAAGGATAGAATATGTTTTATAAGCCTTTTTAAAAATGGCCATCAGAGGGGAGAAAGGAGAGTATGTGGTATGTGTGTTTGTGAGGGGTATTTATTTCATGCCTCATAACCTGAAGGGAAGCACTTGCCCCACAAGGCCTGCATTAAAGGGTTGCTGAAATCTCAGCCTGTCTCTGAGTTTAGGCCTAGACCTCATCTTTTAGAATTTTCTTGTTTCATTATTATGAGGTCAGTGCCTCAGTGTCTTAGAAATTAGAGCTTTTCTTGCTTAGGATGATTGTTGAATGTACAAACACTGATTTATCATGTGCTTGTAGAAATCCCCATAGAGAGAAGAATGGATGAACACAGAGTTTCAAGAAAGCTAGACAATATTTAAGTGCCAATTAGAGCCGAAGAATACAATAACAGAAGTGAGAAATACGCCACGGGGAATAAATAACTGGGTAGATGATACAGAAGCTGGACTAATGATCTGGAAGGCAGGTTAATAGAAATCACCCAAACTGAACTTCAAAAAGAAAAAAGAATTTTTAAAAAGGAAGATAGTTTAAGAGTCTTCCGGGACAACATGAAGCATATTAACATTCATACCACAGGGACCCAGAAGAAGAGTGAGGGAAAGGGGCAGAAAGCTTATTTGGAGAAACAGTAGTTCTGAAAACTTCCTTAGTTTGAGGAAGGAAACAGACATTTGCGTCCAGGAATCACAGAGAGCCCCAAACAAGATGAACCCAAAGAGATCTACACCAAAATACATTATAGTCAAAATGTAAAAACAAAAACAAAAACAAAAAAAAACCAACTAAAAATAATTCTGAAAGCATGAAGAGAAAGTAGTTAGTTACGTATAAGGGAACCCCATGATGGGCCATCAGCCAGTTTTTCAGCTCAAATGCAGGCCAGAGGGAGTGGCATGATATATTAAACGTGCTGAAAGGAAAAAACTTAAAGTCAAGAATACTCTACCCAGCAGGTTATCATTCAGAATTGAAGGGAAGATCAAGAGTTTCCCAGACAAGCAAAGGCTGAAGCAGTTCATCACTACTAACCCAGCTTTACAAGAAATATTAGAAGGGACTTCTTTAAGTGGAAACAGAAAGGCCATAAATAGAAAAAAGAGAATATGTGAAAGAAAACAATCTCATCAGTGAAGCAAATATATAGCAAAGATAGTGGATCAGTCACTTAAAAAGCTAGTATGAAGTTCAAACAATGACAAAATTGGCATAATCACCATTATCACAATAAGGGATACACAAAAAGATGTAAAATATACTGCCCCAAGTAAAAACATATACATACCTATCAATAATTACTTTAAATGTAAGTGGACTAGCATCCAACTCTCGGTTTCAGTTCAGGTCATGATCTCAGGGTCGTGAGATTGAGCCCCGCGTCAGGTTCCATGCTCAGCCTAAAAGTCTCTCTCTGCCTTTTCCTCACTCGTGCACATATACTCTCTCTCTTAAAAAAAAATAAAAATTAAAAAATTAAAAAGTGGACTAAATGCCTTTTAAAAAAAAGTTTATTTATTTTTAAAGTAACCTCTACACCCAATGTGGGGCTTGAACTCATGACTCTGAGATCAAGAGATCAAGATCTCATATTCTTCCAACTGAGCCAGCCAGGCACCCTATAGTTTATTTATTTATTATAAGTGGACTAATTGCTTTAATCGAAAGACACAGGGAGGCTGAATGGATAAAAAACAAGTCCCATCTGTATGCTCCCTACCAGAGACTCACCTGAGATCTAAAGACACACAAGCTGGAAGTAAGGGGATGGAAAAAGATATTTCATGTAATCAGAAACAAAAATAAAGCTGGGATAGTAATACGTGTATCAGACAAAATAGCAAGAGACAAGGGAATTACATAATAAAAGGACTAATCCGGGATCCCTGGGTGGCGCAGCGGTTTGGCGCCTGCCTTTGGCCCAGGGCGCGATCCTGGAGACCCGGGATCGAATCCCACGTCGGGCTCCCGGTGCATGGAGCCTGCTTCTCCTTCTGCCTATGTCTCTGCCTCTCTCTCTCTCTCTCTCTCTCTGTGTGACTATCATAAATAAATAAAAAAAATTAAAAAAAAAATAAAAGGACTAATCCAACCAGAGTATGTGACACATGTCAATATAGCATATGAAGCAATATTAGCAGACACAAAGGGAGAGAGTGACAGTAGTACAGTCATAGTAGACACCTCAACAGCCCACTTACATCAATGGAGGATAATATGACAAAATTCATAAGGAAACACTGGCCTTAACCCAGACGGACTGAGTAGCTATGTACAGAGCCTTGTGTTCAAAAACTTCTTAAGTGCACACGAACCATTTCCCAGGATAGACCGCATGTTAGGTCAGAAAACGAGCCTCAGTAAATCTAAGAAGGTTGAAGACATCTCCAGCATCTTTTCCTACCACAACAGAATGAAACTAGAAATCGATTACAAGGAGAAAACTGGAAGAGATGCAAACATGTAGAGAGTAAACAGCATTGCTGCTGAACCACCAATGGGTCGATGAAGGGATCAAAGAAGAAATTAAAAACAAACAAACAAACAAAAATGCCATGAGACCAGAGAAAATTGAAAACACAATGGTCCAAAATCTATGGAGTATATAGCAAAGCAATTCCAAGAGGGAAGTTTATAGGTGAAGGAAGACTTTCAAGTTTGCTAAATGCATTGAGCCGATCTTGTGCTGGGAAAGCAGCTGTAGTTGTGACTCCATCGAGGGGCGGGTGGAGAATAAAAATTACTTGACGGGATGAGCACTGGGTGTTCTGTATGTTGGCAAATTGAACACCAATAAAAAATAAATTTATTATTAAAAAAAATAAGTATTTGGCTTTAATAGCCAAACCCTTGAATTCGTGGTTCTGACTATATTTCACAGACGATATATGTGAACTTGAGACGTGGCAGTCAGTAAGGCAGAAACACACGCTGAAACCAGAATTTCCCGAAACAGTACTTACTGTTATTACATTTGATGTATTCTGATTTTTTTTTTCTATCCTATTCTAGTCTTTCCTATTTAAATGTGGAAAAAAAAAGTTGGCTATGGTCCATTAAAATGATTTCATAACCCATTAATTGGTTGTGAGTTGAAGTTCAAAAAAAATGCGCGTCTAAACAGAAGTTTTCGTGGGTGTGCGCGTTTGAAGGCAGGGCCATGAAGTAATGTTTTCCTATCAGTGGTGTTAATAAGTGTAGCCATAATAAAACATAAACCGTTTAGTTAATTAGAATATTTACCATAATAAATGCTGTTGGATTGATTTCTTTATGAATAGTGCATTTTGTCTGCTAGGATGAAGTAATTGAGTGTTTCCAATCTGCCCAGCTGACAATCCGTACAATACTTCTTGTTGGAGTTAAATGGACTATTGAAATACCATTCTGTCTGTGTGTCTTGGCTGGTAATGAGCACTGTTTTGTCATCGTTAGGGTTACCAGAACAGCTGTTGACACCCGAAGAATGCCTGAGAACACCCGTTAAGTAGCAAGAAAACAAGGAATATTAGAGGTTAACCCTTGTCGGTTCCATGGGATGCCAGATGCTAGTATACTTGATCAAGCTATAGAAAGAAATGTTCTTTTTCTCTTTGGCATTCATTTTTTTCTTGGCCATTTAGTAAACGTTAACTTCCAGATTTCAAGCGTTTTACATTTTTCTCTTTACACTCGAAAACCAGGCTGCGTTTAAAAAGGCAAAAACAAAAACAAACCCTCCAGAAACAAGTGGAACAACTTGTTTCGATATTAGAAAATATTGAATTAGCCTAACTATTTTTTATTTTGTAAAGTTACCCCTTGAAGGATGTATAATTTCAGCCACACCTGCCTTTCGTCGTGGTGTGGTATTTTCACACCAGCGTTTTGTGCTGTCTCTTTACCAACTCGTTGGGTTAGCATCTCCTTGAAGAACACACCCTTAAATGTCTCCTAGGCTGCATTGCTTCATTGAGAGCATAAACAATTACAGCATAAAATATTACCTTTGGAAATGAAGTCATGCGTCTTTCTTAATTGCTGAACCCTTGTAATTCTGAAGGGGGTATGTTTTAAAAGTCTGTGCTCATTCACACACTTGCTAACACAAGCAAATGTGCCTGCGCATATAGGAAAAACATGAATCTAAGAGTTGCTTATTTTCTACTGATTATGCATGGAATGTGCAGAATCAGGAATGCCAAAGTAGGCGTCGTAATGATAGATTCGGAAAGGACCTGAGAACTAGTGAGTGCACGTTATTTTAGAGTCAGGGAAACCACGTTCCAGAAGGGCTGAATTTCTTCTTTCCCTCCTTTCCTTCCACTGTCCTCTACGGCTGCCAGAGTGATCTTTCTGCAGCAGACGTGACCTGCTTAAGCTTCCTCTGGCAGCAACGAGTTCTGGAGGTCACATCCACGAGGCTTTTGGGGTTGGACTTTCTGCTCGTCTTGGTAGCCTCTCTCGCCACCTGCAACCATGCTTTTAATGTTCAAGTTCCTGGAGAGGGTTCTCTCTTTGACCACTCTGGCTTTGTCTCAGTAGACCGTGCTTTCAGGTGTCATCGTCCCTGAGCCTGGAAGGCACCTCCACCCCAACAGACAATCATCTAGTTCAGAGTCTTAAGGTTTTTTTTTCCTTTTCCCCATGAATCCAGTGAAGACTACATCTTACACCGTGAACCAGTATATGTGCAAAAATCCAAATGATTGTTGTGAAACAATACTGGTTCTTCTGTGTGATGTATTGACTTGATACTCACTCTTCATTATATTTTTTTAGATGCCATATTCCCCTTGCTAAATAGATTCCATCTCCCTCTTTGCGCTACCAGCTTGCTTTGGGAAGGTTAGAAGTGTTTGGGGAATGTTTTTAGTTGCACTAATTAGTGCGCTGGCGTGAACAGGGTTGCCAAGTGCCCTATAGTGAGCAAGGTTGTCTTGAATAATGAAGAATTATCCTGCTCGACATGCCAGTTGCGTCTCTGCTGAGAAGCAGTGCCAACCTAATGAGTGAGAGCACAGATTGAAATAGCAGCCCTCGATAGAGTAATATCTGGCCTTTGCACCTTGGCACAACAGCCTTGCCTTTGGAAGCCTTTCTCCAGTTCCAAGTTTGGTTGATCATCTTCCCGTGCTGCGCCACACATACCACAATGTTTACTTGTCGTTTAGTGTTGCCTTTCTACTGTCTCAGAGTGCTCTTCGGGTAAACGCTGTCTTGTCTTCATATACCCGGGACCCAGCACACAGGCACAGACCTACTGGGCGCTTAGTAAAGAGAGAATGAAGAGGTTTGGCCCAATGTCCCGCTGTAAGTGGATAGCAGAGGTTGGAAAAACAAAGCGAATGAAAAAGCAACACCACAAAACCGCGTCTTTCCTGACTCTGAAGCCAGCTCTGTGCGTGACATTTTGGATGAAGCTGGCAAAGAGGACCTCTGGCCACAGAATTAGTTCTTTTTCCTGTGGGAGAAATGTAAGGGGGTGATATATTTGCCCTTATTTATCAAAGGCAGGTGTTGAGGTTTAAGCTACATCCAGCAAACTCTCACGTTTTAATAAACAGTTCTAAGAGTTGTGATGCATATGATCATACGACCATCATGGAAACCAAGATGCAGAGCTTTTCCACCACGCCAGAAAGTTCTCCTGTGCCCATTTTCTCCCACTCCATCCTCCCAGCTCTTGGCCACCAGCGACCCGCTTTCTGTCTCTACAAGTTCGCCGTTTCCCGTACGCCGTATGAGTGGAATGCAGTGCGTAGCCTTTGGAGGCAGGCTTTGATTTCACGTAAGGTATTTGAGATGCATCCGTGCTCCTGCTTGTATCAGTAGTCTCCTCGTTGCTCGTGTTATTCCGTCGTGTAGATCCACCAGAGTTTCTTTATCCATTCACCCGTTGAAGGCTCCTTGGGGTGTTTCCAGTTTTGACAGTCATATGTCATACCATCTGACAGCGTTGCTGAGTCAGATGGTCATAAGGACATGTTTAATTTTATAAGAAACTGCCAAACTGTTTTCCAAAGTGGTGGTACCATTTTGCATGCCCACCAGCAGCAGCGTAGGAGAGTTCCCGCTGTTCCATATCCTTGTCACCACTCGGCATTTTCAACTTTCTTTCCTTTTTTTTTTTTCCCCTATATTTTAGCCATTCTGATAATTATGTGGTGTGCATCTTGTGATTTATTTTGCATTTCTCCACTGGCTAATGTTGAACATCTTTTTTTTTTTTATAATTTATTTATGATAGTCACACAGAGAGAGAGAGAGAGAGAGGCAGAGACACAAGCAGAGGGAGAAGCAGGCTCCATGCACTGGGATCCCAACGTGGGATTCGATCCCGGGTCTCCAGGATCGCGCCCTGGGCCAAAGGCAGGCGCTAAACCTCTGCGCCACCCAGGGATCCTGAACATCTTTTTTTTTTTTTTTTAAATTTTTATTTATTTATGATAGTCACAGAGAGAGAGAGAGAGGGAGGCAGAGAGAGAAGCAGGCTCCATGCACCGGGAGCCCGACGTGGGATTCGATCCCGGGTCTCCAGGATCGCGCCCTGGGCCAAAGGCAGGCGCCAAACCGCTGCGCCACCCAGGGATCCCTGAACATCTTGTTTTTAATGTGCTTTTTGACGTTGGTATCATCATCTCTGACGAAGTGTCAGTTCAAATCTTTTTTTGCCCACCTAAAAATCACGTTTATTTTCTCAATGAGTTTTGAGAGCTCTTTCTGTATTGTAAATCCCTTTTTCGCGAGTGTTTTGCAAGTCTTTTCCTTCAGTCTGTTTCATGTCTTTTTCATTTTCTTAGCAATGGCAGTATAATCATTAATCGAAAAATTCTAAAAGAGCCTGAAGTGGAAGTTGTAATCCACTGGAATAGATGATCATAAAATGAATTACTCATTCTTCTATCTCCTATAGCACAAAGTTTGCATTTTTTTTTAAGATTTGAGGTTGGCATTTTCTCTAGACTTTCTATATTATTAGGAAGATTATATGCCAGGATATTCAAGTACTTTAAATAGATAAGGACTTTACAAGGTGATAGCTTTTCTCTGCAGTAATTAAAATTTATTTTTCAGTGTCATAGTTTAACCACTATGGTGGATTGTAGCAGATACCTTCTTAAGGACTGCAGGCCTGCAGGGAAGCAAGTTTTGGATTCTTTCTGCTGGAAAGCACTGTGTCTTTGTATTTGCAACACCAAGGAAGGCTCCAGATCACATGGAGCCAATTTCTCTTCCTGCCTAATACTGTAGTAGAAATGTTCCACATGGCATGAGAAGGGTGTCTATTGTGATATCTACTTGGACTCTAGTAGTGCTAAAACATGTAAGGTCAGGAAAATATCTCTGGAGCAAAATCTGAGTGAAATGGCATAGAAACTGTTTTGGCCTCATTTCTACAGTGCAAACAGCAGCATCTTCACATATCCATAGCTGCTCGGATTGCTTTCATGGTGCAATAATGCATATTTTCAAGATGCACACAATCAAGAAAAAGAAAATAACTGTGAACACATCTTTTGATACAAAAACCTCACCACCCTAGCACATTGCCTTGTACATACGTGGCTAATGTTAAATGGGTGGCATGTATCTCCTTTTACAGGAAAATTTCTAATTAACCTTTTTTTTTTTTTTTTTCCCTTTTGGCATGCTGGCTTTCACTAGCAAAGACTTTCTCATCCCATGTATATGGTGTGCCAAAAACAGCATCAAGATATGTCAAATAATAATGTGTGTACTCTTATTAAAATGTAAAACTTCAGAAAAGTTTTTATTTCATTTTGCACATGAAGAGTCAATCTTAGGTGCCAGTAGGTAAACATGTCCAGAACTATACGATATTTGTAAAAATATGCACCAAACATAGAAAAAACCCTGTGATGATACCGATGAAATATGGCAGCAGTTAGGTCTGGGGAGTTGAGTAGATACTGTGGGTGTCCTTCTCTGTATTTCAGTTTGGGAAAAAAAACTAATAACGTAGATCACTTTTGTTATAAAGAGAGGGAGAGCGAGAGCAGGAGATTGCTTGCCTAAGGATATGGAATCGTGTCAGAAAAGGAATGAACCTTCATAGGCTTTGAGTAGAACCTTGGTGTTCTATGTGTGTCGGCACTACTGGTGGACACCAGAGAGACCTTCCCTTCAAATTTGTTCCACCAGAAGCATTTTTCACCTTTAGTTTTTTTTGTTTCTGTCCATACTGGAGACATCCGTGAACCGAAGATGGACCTGAAACGTTTGCTTACCTCCAAAAGACCCTAGAGAAGTCCTTGGGATGGTATTCGCTGTCAATATATGTTTGTCGAGTTTAAAGACACAACCATCTCCTAGAGAACACGTAGGGGAGCCCCGTGTTCTCTGGCACCTGTGTGTCGTTTAGTGACTTTAAACTGCCGGGTAGCGTCTGAGATATGATCAACAGTGTGGTAGTAGCAGTACGGTTTTATCTAGTACAAATAGGAGGGCTTATTCAAATGTAGATAACATTGGGTCAATCACAGTCTATTGAAAATTAAATAATCCTATGGCAGGAGGCCCAGGCCCAGCGAGCATGCAATGGCGGAGTCCCTGGTGGTACACGCTTGGCCGTCAGCAAACAGGTTAGGTGGCTTCTGGAGCATTTTACGGGGATTTTAAAAAGGTACCTTGTTGAAACATGATGTTCCTCTTTACTCTGTAGGTACTTTAGAAGTAGTGAATTTTATGAGGGGAGAAAAGATGAGAGTTTAACCACTAGGGAGATGTAGCAGTTTCAATTAAACAATTGTACCCTTTAAATTTTAACGTTGAAGCCAGTGACTGCTGGCATCGGAGCATTCAGCTTTATTTTTCTAGTGAGACCATGTGCTTTTGGGTTTCTGATCTCTGTGGTAAGAGCTTGGGAGTGTTGCACAGTGTCGGTGTAACATGCAGACAGATGTCCTGTTCCGGTTGGTGTACTTGGAGAGAGCGACGTATGAAGAAGTCGGTTACGGAACAAGTACGCGTAGAAACATAGAGTCAAGCTCCCCATTGGAGGTTCTGGGTTCTCTTCCCTGGTTATCACTAAACCGTGTGAAGTCATCTTCGGCTTTTTTTTTTTTTTTTTTTTAATTTTTTTTTAATTTTTATTTATTTATGATAGTCACACAGAGAGAGAGAGAGAGAGGCAGAGACACAGGCAGAGGGAGAAGCAGGCTCCATGCACCGAGAGCCCGATGTGGGATTCGATCCCGGGTCTCCAGGATCGCGCCCTGGGCCAAAGGCAGGCGCCAAACCGCTGCGCCACCCAGGGATCCCACATCTTCGGCTTTTTGAACATGGCTCCTCTTCCCTTGTCCTTCCAAAAATTTCCTGTAAGAATATAATTTCCTTTCCTGCACCCTCCCCCCCACCCCTCCCCTTTCTTTTGGGTGCTTGACCCTGTCAACACCTGGGCCTCAACTCTTTTCTTTTAAAATGAAGTATTTGACTTCAAAGGGCTCTTCTGGCTCAAAAATCCTGGACTCCCGGAGTTCTGGAGTGTAGAGTCTAGTTCTGTAGTTGGAATGACTCCCGGTTCTAGGTCCACCAGGTGGTGTGATGCTTGGCCTGCCAGCCTCCGCTGCTCCCGACTCCGCCAGCCTCCAGGAGCAGCAAACATACGGATGATAGTAGCTGGTACCTCATCACTTACCTCGTTTCTTGCGTGTAGCTTGACATTTTCTGATCTTGAGCGGTCTACAAGGTTTTAGTTATTCCTGCCTCTCTCTCTCTCTCTCTCTCTCTCTTTTCTTTTCCCAAATGAAGAAGCTAGGGCTTAGGAAAGATGAACAGCTTGCCCAAGGTCACCCAGTAGGTAGATCTTGGTCTGTGTGGTGCGTGGCCTGTGCACTTCCAGCTCCATCAGGCTGACTCCAGACAAGGCCATCCGCTCTCTCAGAAGTGCCCTCGGAGGCGTTTGTGAGCTGGTGGTGCTCTGACCTTGCTTGGTTTGTTTTCTAGGTGATATTTATGTTCTTCATGGGGCCCCAGGACGGCACATCAGTGGGTTTGATTTTCAGAGGTTACTGCTAAGATTGCGTTGCTCCTGTGAATGTCAAACCACCGATCTCGAGGCTTATCTTTTAGCCGAACATTTTCTGTACAAAATATTTTTGACTTATGTGTTTTAAAACTTCAAATGGGGCAGCCCCAGTGGCTCAGCAGTTTAGCGCCGCCTTTGGCCTGGGGTGTGATCCTGGAGACCCGGGATCGAGTCCTGCATCGGGCTCCCTGCGTGGAGCCTGCTTCTCCCTCTGCCTGTGTCTCTGCCTCTCTCTCTCTGTGTCTGTCATGAATAAATAAATAAAATCTTAAAAATAAAAAAAAATAAAAATAAAATAAAAATTCATATGACTTGTGAGGCTGAGATGTTTGTAATGATGGCATAGGGCTTCCATCTGCAAATGGTGACGGTTAACTTATCATCCCAAGCATCCTTTCCAACCATAAGCTCTGTTGTCGGTGTCGGTGATGTCAGGTCTGGAATCTTCTCTAAGGCTTCTCTGTAGGTTGTTTATCACCATTAGCCCTCATTATTTTAAATGAGTACCCACCCACCTTATAATCTGTAACCACATGTTTTCAGAGCTTCTCTGGAGATAACATCTTGTAGGCTCCCCCTTCTTCTTCTTCTTCTTCTTGTTTTCTTCTTCCTTATTCCCAGATGTTTTGTTTAATGCCCAGAAAATATGAGGGGAAACACCTATAAGGATAGAACCTCTCTAGGTGTGTGAAATTCAGAACATTTTGGAAATAAGTGTTAACCCCCGAATTCGAAGCTTTGAAACAAAACCTCACCACATGTTTAAAACATATTAGTGTGTAAATATGGAACCCTACTAATTGCATTTATAGCTCCCAGCAAAACTACCTGTCATGTCTTGTTACTCTGAGGGGTAAAAATGAGAGAATTGCATAGGTGTATATGTTTTAAAAAATTGGAACGCAGAGAATAGTGTGGTGTAATTTCTAATTATGTGCCTTTTTATGGTGACGCGAGTAATCAGTTTTTCTGTTACTGCGCTATTCACCTGAATTCAGGTGTGCCAAACTTTGGAAAACTGTATGGAGTGCCGCCTTCTGTCAAGTAATAAATTGTGGTTGCCCTCCTTTCTCCATTTATTGAAATGGCTAAAGAGCCTCAAAGTTGTGTGATATTTTACAGAGTCACTGCTTACTCAGATTATTATTTTGCCTTACAGTGTGACTAAACGTTTTGTTGTATTCTTAAGAATGATTTTATTGGCTAAGGGTAAATGGGTTTCCAGCGGGAATGACTCAGTGGTTTTATGATGGCAAACTAATAAGTCTTTAAATTTCGTGTTATGGTAAATTTTTCCGAAACATACCTTTTCCAACAAAAATGAGCCTCATATATTTTCATCAGGGAGGATGGTCCCCTCCGTGAAAACTATGGGAAAATGTGAATCATAGAAGTATACAGTTTGAGGCTGGGAAGCCCCTCAACCCATCAGCTCAGTGCTCTCATTTTACAGATGAGTAAACTGAGGCCCAAGACTACACAGTGGCTAGGTGGCGGTACCAGGAGCTGAGCCTGCTTCCTCAGACTCCCATTTTGGTACTGTTTCATCAGTATCTTGCTTGAGTGCTTATGAAAAACAAAGGGTTTTCCTTCCCCTGCCCAAGGAGATCGATCCCTGATTAAAGTACGATGCAGGGCCTGTGTTCAAAAATAATTTTTTGAGATGTATAGTAATTTTGTTTTTCTTATAAGTTATCTTTATCAGAATTTGAGCTGTGTTCAATGGTAAAATTTTAGAGTGCATGGGAATCTCTGTGGACATTGGATTCACCTCTCGAACAGTTTCATGCTCAAAGACATTTATATGAATTTGGTCCCTCCCTTTCTAAAGCTATTTATAATTCGTTTTTTTTTTTTTTTTTTTTTTTTTTTTTGAATGAGCAAAAGTGCTCTCACCGAGATTCGCGGATGATCATAGCAAGATCTTGGGGGCAGCATCCCTCTGGCTTTTATCCTTGGTAGGACCGTGGGTTTGCTTTGTATCTTGACTATCACTGGAGAGAAGTAACTGGATCTGCACGATACTTGGGAAGACTCAGTGGACAGTCAAAATCAGGGACTCTGGGGTTCACGTTACCTGTGACACCATCCGTTGGGTGCCTTGGGGAGGTCCCGTAGCCCAGGAAGCCCCAGTTTTCCCATTTGAAAAGGGAGATCCCATATGGGGTCGTCACCACGGTTTCAGTGTTCTTTGCCCCTAGCTGCTACTGCTGGGGCTGGTTTTGTGCCTGCTGTCGCTGTCATTCCCCAGCCAGGCAGGTTTCCAGTCATGCCATGGGAAGGGCTCCGAAAGAGGGGAGCAGATTCCATTTCCAAGGTTTAGTGAGTGGGAAAGATGGGGAGAAGCAGTTCACCTACCTTGGTACTGCAGGTGTCCACTTAAAAAAAAAAAAAATTCCAGGTGACCAAATTAATCAACATCACAGTGGTTTGTGTGTGGCTGTTAGCTGATTTTCGGTGCTTTATTGTTAGCTGATTTCTCTTCTACCTTCCTACGTCCATGTGTCTAACCTAGTGATGAGGCCATCCCCGTGGTGACTTTTCTTGGTGGTTTTGAGAGAGGAGAGACCCGCCGGCCCAGCTGCAGACAAGGGCCAGAGGCACCCGCGGGGAGGCGGTGGCCCAGGTGGCCCAGGGCTCCCAGGCCTTCCCCGCTGAGGCCGCCTTGATCAGCCTTTTCCCGGGGTCCCCCTATCACGGCGTGTGGGAAGAGAAAACCGGTTGAGAAGGCAGTTGCCAGGGAAGAAGGAAATGGTTAACGAAGTATTTTTTAAGCTGTTTGAACTAGTTAATTGTCAAGTCCTATCATCCAGCGAGTTCTCTCCTTTCTGCTGCTTCTCGAGGGAAAAACTGGAACTGGACAGCATACCTGTCGTGTACGCACATGTCTCTAGGCTGCATCTGTGTGTAGGCCAAAAATGAAATCCCCTTACAGCTATTACCTGGAGGACTTTTATAGGTTTTGCAGAAAATATGACTGGAATACAGCTAGGACCTGTTTTATTGTCCCTGACAGCGCCTTAAGAAGCCACCCTTGCCTGCAAATCTTTGATCATACCCCGGGGTATGCATTTGTTTATTTTTATCAGGTACAGCACTTTGAATCCCAGAGCACTGTGAAGTCAAACTAGCCCACTTGTTGGAGGCAGTTGGAGGCATTTTTCTTTCTTTCTTTCTTCTTTCTTTCTTTCTTTCTTTCTTTCTTTCTTTCTTTCTTTCTTTCTTTCTTTCTTTCTTTCTTTTTCTTTCTTCTTTCTTTCTCTTTCTTTTTTCTCCAAGAAAACTTAAGGTGGGAAAGGAAAACCCAGTATCTGGGTACATTTCTATGTTCATTACTAAATTGTGGAACATCATCTATAAGTAAAGGTTTAACTTTGCATTGGGAAGTCACGTTTTGACTATCCCTGTGTCTGACTTGTGTGCTCATGTTTCTCATTTCTTTACAGAATGTCAGCATCTAATTATTTTTCTGTTGAATTAAGTTCCTTAAGTCTAATATCACTGAGTCAAAAATCTTCTTAACTTTGTGTTTTCCAGGGATATCAGTATGAACAACATTACTCAATTACCAGAAGATGCATTTAAGAACTTCCCTTTTCTAGAGGAGCTGTAAGTAATGTTTTGAAAAATGTATTTTATTTATGTGTTTGTTTCTCTCAATCTCTTTGGAAGCTCTTACAAGAGAGAGAGTCTAATGTTTCTTCGGGGGCATTCAGATAGCTTACTTTCAGTGAGCTTTGCGCAGAGGAAATCATGTTTTTCTTTTTTTCTTTTTTCTTTTTTTTTTTTTTTCGGGGAAAGAAACTTGATTTTTTTTTTCAAGCGGTGTAATTGCTGAAGTTATTTTTGAAAGCCAGAACTAAAAATATTACTTTCATAGGAATTTTTTGCTACAATTATTATAACCATGAATGCTACAGTGACACAAGTTAATTACAGTGTTATCCTGAGATAACAAGCTGGGGTAATTACCATTGTTGCCAAAGGAGTTGCTGTGTGGGTAACACAACCATAAAAAAAATAATACGTGGAATTTTCGGGTCATGATGCAGGAGATGGTATTGTTGCAAGTGAGCAGAAAACTGAGAGTGTAAGTCCCCTTAGACATTTGCACATGACTTTTGAGGATGGGGAGAAGGCATGGAAAATCATCTCAGTCTCTTAGGACACCTTTAAGAATGTTTCTGGACTTGTCAGGTGCAGCTCACACTTCCAGTTGAACAATTTACATTGTGGAAAAATTCTTCCCATCTGTTTTAACCTCCATTTCATTTTGCTTTCCACACTTTTTTTTTTTTTTGAAGTTTGTGATCAAAATAGTCACAATTACATTTTAAAGTAATTGGAAATGATGCATTATTTTTAATTTCAATGTTTTTGTTTTATTTATTTATTTATTTATTTATTTATTTATTTATTTATTTATTTATTTTTTGGAGATTATGCATTATATTAAGATTCCAGGTGAAAAAAAAATAAAATCAGATTTAAATCAAGTTAAATACAGGTTTTTTTTAGTGGCCAGGCTAATGGATTATATAATATGTGTACGTAAGAAGGTAACAGTTTGATACTAAGAACATCAAAGACATACAGCCCTGAAGGAATCTAAATTCATCTCACAGATTGTATCCTACAGCCCAGCTGTTGAATAGTAGATCTACGTCAGTGAATGCTTCCTACCAAGCTCAGCCTCTCCCCCAACATGGGGAACAGGAATCAAATATAAGCCACACAGGTTAGATGTGCTCCATTGCTTCTGACAAGAGCATTGAAATAGCAGTTAAGGATTTAATAAAGTTTAGGTGAAATTTTTCTTCCCACACTACTTAGCTGAACACCATGTTCCCACAGCAAAAACTGAACAGAGATTATTTGCCACTTTCTAAGCTTGTGAACTGGGTCAAGTTACTTAACCTCCCTCTGCTCAGTTTCTTTGTCTATAAGGTACAGATAGCAACAGTCCCCCTCATAGTATTCTGGTGAAGACAGAATGAATTAATAGATGTTAAATGCTTGGGACAGTGCATGAAACAGAGCAAGTGTTATGTAAATAGCCAGTATTTATTTTACTATTTTAAAAGGGCGCAAGAAAAGAAAGAAAAGCAGTGGAATATATAATACTAAATGTTACCTTTGGGTAAAAAAATTAAGTGTATATTTTATTTTTGCCTCCCTGTTTTTCTTACAGTGAACATTAGTTATTTTGTAGTAAATGGTTATTCATTTTCTTATTGAGATGCAGTTGACTAACTTCAGGTGTTCAACATAATGATTTGTGTATACTATGAAATTATCACCACAATCAGTCTAGTTTATGTCCATCACCATTAGTTACACCTTTATTCTTGTGATGAGAACTTTCAAGATTTACTTTCTTAACCACTTTCAAATATGTAATACAGTATTATTAACTGTAGACAATGTGCTGTACCTTACATCCCCATGACTTATTTATTTTGTAATTGGAAGTTGGCTCCTTTTGACCCTCTTCATCCATTTTGCCCACCACTTCCTAATTATTCATTTTTAATTAAATTTTAAATTTTTTTTTTTTATTTATTCATGATAGTCACAGAGAGAGAGAGAGAGAGAGAGAGAGGCAGAGACACAGGCAGAGGGAGAAGCAGGCTCCATGCACCGGGAGCCCGACGTGGGATTCGATCCCGGGTCTCCAGGATCACGCCCTGGGCCAAAGGCAGGCGCCAAACCGCTGCGCCACCCAGGGATCCCCATTTTTAATTAAATTTTAAATTAAGAAGGAGTGAACTATGTGTTTGAAGCCCCCACCTCCTCACTCCCACCAGCTGAGCTGTTCAAGATGCTTTACCTATTTATTTTTTCCTTATTATTTATATCTTTATAAGTATTTACTATATAAATATATTTATTTATTTATAGAGTTTTAGACTTCAGGATTAGTCTCCCTTTGCAGAATTATGCAACGAAAGGACATTTACAAGTGGCTGTTCATCTGTTGTGTAACCACTGTGGGATGTGTGATGCACCAGATAGGAGACGGAGAGGCTCTCCTTGCTCTAGGTGCAGCGATTGGGTGCAGACCACCTTCATTGATGCCATGGAGCGCCAGCTCCATTCTGAGGGATTTTGCAGTGAGGGCCTGGATATCGAGTGAAACATGCTTAGTCTCCACTTTGTGAAGTTCACATCTTGGATTTCTTAAAATCTCAAATGTCAAGCTCATGAATTCTGTTAATTGAGACTTTTCATTGGAACCAAATTGCATTTGACTGCGAGTTCTTTGTAGGTAGGTCACATCCTTTCTATATTCTGCTTTGGCAGTGACGGAGCCCATCAAATCTAGCCAGTACATCTTATCCAAATATTGGATGGGATTTCAAAAATGATTTAAGTTAGGAGAGCTAATGGGTGTTTTTGAAGAATACTTCAGAATAGTCTTTAATACTCTGGGAATACTTCAGGCATTTAAAGGAATTTTTTTTCCATGTTAATAAAAGCATGGTAAAGAGCCCATTTTTTCCTTTATAAAACATTGTAGTTGATTTTGACATTCCAAAATGATGCTGCCATGACTATTGTAATATTTCATAAACAGTGTAACCATTTATCCAGAAGTCATCTGGAAGTCATTTAAGAGTGATTGTGAAGCTGAAGTGCCCTGAGTCGAAATGAATGATTTGCTGACGTTTTTAGTTTTTAGTTTAGTTTTTTTTTTTTTTCCCATTATAATTAATGAGGCGCATTTTACAAGATGTGACTGGGTTGGCCGCATTTTATATGTTGATACAGAATGCTTGGACTAGTAGGTGGAATCATTTCCCAATAATACATAAGAAGTGTTTATAGATACTTAAACATCTACTTATTCTTTCAACAAATATTGTATCCTGCTCTGTGCCAGGTTCTGTAGTAGGTACCAGGGGTACAGAGATAATTAAGTATGGTCTCTGTCCTTGGAGGTGACAGTAGGTCTGTGGCCTTGCTGCCTAATGCCATAGCCATTAGCCATAAGTAGCTATTTAGTTTTAGATTTAAAATTATTAAAATTAAATAAAAAGTCCAGTTCCTTAGCTAAGCTAGCCATCTTTCGAGTACTCAGCAGCCCCCCGGGGGTAGGGGCTATTGTATTTGACAGTATAGACAATAGAGCATTCAGAGCACTGCAGAAAGTTCAGTTGTACAACATTGGTCTAGAGGAAGATATGGAAGTAACACTTGGTATAGCGTGATGAAGACAGAGAAGTGTGTGTAAGGTCAGCGAAAGCCTAAAGTAATATGTTTACTCGAGTTTGTAGGATTTGGGCAAAGCTTCCTCGAATAGCTTCAGCAGAGTCTTGAAAGACTTGAAAGGCTTGAATTCTCAGATGGGAATAAGGATGGATGCCCCAGGAAGAACCGTGTAACGTGTGCAAAGACATAGACCATAGACGTAGACATTTCAGAAGTGTTAAAACATCCGTAGTAACAGTTACTCTTCATGAAATGGACAGAAGTGTGATACATTGAAAGATAGAGAAGTATCAGGATATGTGGCCAGATCATAAAGGGACTTTTTAAGCCAAACAGTTTAGACTTAATCCTGAAGGAACGAAATTGGATATAGGGGCGAGCAGTAGGGAAAAGACTAGATGCCATTCACAGATCCCCCCCACCCCTTTCTGGGAATACAAAAATATTCTAATCCAACATCAGAAACTTTGGAACAGTCTCTTGATTTTTGCCTCCTGGTTTCCTACTCTAGCATGGAACTCCTCACAGGAGTGTTTTAAACGGAAAATGGAATAATTTATGTAAAAGTGCTTTGTGGCCTTACAAAGTACTATATCCACAGGAGGAAGGGCGAGTTCAGTAATCTTCATAAACATTGCAGTCTTTGTTTTTCTTGAAGTATTTCAGGGGGAGGTTATTTTGCTTGGGGATGGACATTGGAATGGGTCAGTATAGGTTTCTGTTAGCAACGTCAAAGGAAAAAGCCAGAGTTCTTAGAAAATATTCACTTAGCATTCACAGAATCTAGTCTGATGTGATTATGAGCACAACTATTTTCAGCTTTCCTTCAGACCTGCAGGGCACTGGTAGGCATTTGGGGAATGGCTGAAATGTGGAGTCGTGAACATGATTTAATTAGAAACAACAGAGGGGGGAATATCCAACCGCTTTTCCATAGGCTGCCACCAAAAAGTCCATGGATGTTACTTTGAGTTTAGATGTTGAAAAAGCAGTTAGAAACCGTTGCCAGCTTTGGCGCTTGTACAGTGTATTGTTTAATACATTCTAGAAGATGAGGATAATTCCATTTGTTTCAAGAAGCGCTTTGACTTTGGAAGGCTCACAATGCTAAAGTAAGACTTAGGTCTCTGAGTACTGTTCAAGCTCACTCATCATCTTTCTCATCGGTAGGACAGTTAATTCTAAATTAGGGCATTACCGTGCAAGAAGAGGACTAGTGAGTAATTTGAACAGGGAGATTTCAAATCCGGTACAAGCAGTGGGTCAAAACCCCATAGTTTCATATAGTTTAATCTGGCCTATTTACATATCGAACGTGCTTTTATATAGGTATGTGTGTGTAAATATGTGCATATGCGCGCACACACACGTAACATTTCAGACTTATGAACTGTTGCAAGCGTAAAGAATGTTCGCGTGTACCATTTAGTCAGAGTTCCCAAATTCCCCAAATGTTAACATTCTCTTTCCATATACACGCACACAATAGGAGAGCTAAAATACATATGTACGTTTTTTACCCCTAAACCATTTGAGAGTAAGTTGCGGTCATAATTCCCCTTTACCACTGCATACGGCATTGTTACTCCAAACACAAAGATATTCATTTAAATGACTGCAGTACAGTTGCCAAACTCAGAAAAATAGCGTTGATGTCTATTATTATCTGATCTGTAATTCTCATTCAAGTTTAACAGCT
Organism: Canis lupus dingo; assembly: GCF_003254725.2. Lineage (NCBI taxonomy): Eukaryota > Metazoa > Chordata > Mammalia > Carnivora > Canidae > Canis > Canis lupus. The sequence goes on along the minus strand of NC_064263.1, from coordinate 48,526,015 downwards.
GTTCCATAGATAATTCTCTATAGCAGAAGAGAAATAAAATTCTGGTCCATTATACGATCGAGAGCCACAAGTTATATCTGATTGTTGTGTCTTGATAATTTATTTTAAGTTTCAAAAATCATTTTTTTCCCCCAGAAAATGTGAGTTTCTCAGTGGCTCTGGTGGTATTTGATAGTTAAAAAAATACTCTGTTCTTGGTAGATTCTCTTGCTCCACCTTATAGTGCTCTGTTGGGATGGTTTGGTAGGAAAGATAATTGCTCTTACTGTTGGGAAGTACGCAGTGAGCTCACAGAGGGGCACTGCTTGTCTGGTTCATGTAAATTCCGAGTGTCACTTGGAAAACTCTCAGATTAGGGAGTAAGGGTGTAAAAAGAAAAATAAGAAGAGAACTTGCACTAATTGGGCCAGCTTCCCCCAGAACAGATGTTGTTTTGTTTTTATTCATAAACTGCTGAGCTGTATTCAGTCCCATTTTGCTGATGAGGAAGCGGAGGTTTTCCTCCAAGAGGTTAAGTAACTTGCCGAGGTTACATAGCACGTTAGTCATGGACCTGGCTCTCCTCCCAGGCTATGCCTCTGTGGATGTGGAGAGCATGGGGAAAGACTTGTAAGGCAATTTGTTAATTCAACAAACTTTTGTTAGGTAGAGCAGGGTGTTCAGTGTTAAATTAAATGGGATCCTTGCCTTCGAGGGAGATGAGTGGTGTATTAGAGTTTGGGGAGTTCAGAGAAGAAACAAAGTCTCTCTTATTAAAAAAGATTAGGGAAGACTTCATCCAAGAGTTGGTATTTCTGGGGAGTCTTGAGGGATGGTAGGAATTAATTCCTAAGGAGATGTGGAAGAGGGAGTGTGAGCAAAGATATAAAGACTGGTACAGGTGTTAGGAATGGCGATTGGCTTGCTTGTAGGGCTGAGTTCCTGAAAGGAAGTTAGGAGAAAGAAACCTAGAAAGGAGTTAGGGGCCAGACTGAAGCTCCAATCCTGTGCCTCTTTCCTGGCAGTCTAATGAGGAGATTCAACTTTTGCATGACTATTGAAGCTTTTTGAGCTAAGAAATGACTTGACCAGATATGACTTTCAGTAAAGGTGATCTCACCACACCCAGTAGGATGTTTGTGATTGAGACAGTGCAGAGAGACAAATGGAGATGCTGATGGCAATGGTCCAGATGAGAATGAGGGGAATCTGAATTAGGGCACCTAGGGAACCTCTGCAAAAGATGCATGGAAATAGAATCAAGAGGACATCTCATCTGGAATGATGGGGTGACATCTGTAACACTTTCACGTAGGATTCCCAGGAGTCTGGTGTGCTTTGATAAAAGATACAACATTCAGATGTTATAGAAAGGGCAATTGTCTTGGAAGAGAAGCTATTATCCTTGAATACACATATGGAATTTAGGTGGGATATGAGTAGGGGGTCTCTGAAGATATAGGCATGGAGTCCAGAATAGAGATTCGTGGGTATAGATTATAGAATTAGAGTACTATGGGTATATATTTGGGAGTCTTTTATTTTAAGGTGATTACTGGAAACATGAGATTGAAAGAGCTTGCCAAGAGAGCGAGGGTAAAAGAAAAGGGAAGGAAGCCAAAGACAACTCCTTGGGAAACACTTGAATCCGGGTGTGGGAAGAAGACCAAGTGCCAGAGGAGCAGGAGAACTAGGGCAGAACTGTGCCCCAGGAGCTGTGGGAGGAGAGATTTTTCACAAGAAAAGAAGGATCAACATTGACAGGCTGGAGAAAGGTGCCTGTGGCCAGATATTGAGAAAAGGCCTTGAATTTAAGTTTTTTAAAGAATCATTTCAGTGGGGTTGTGAGATTGACTTTGGGGTCAGGAAGTGCATGAAGAGGCAGACATTTGGGGCCTGCTGTAGGTGGTTTTGGTTTTGGGAGAATAGCTAAAGCTTGGGATATGTACTGTATTTGACAGGAGTCCCCAGGGGTTAAGAGACAGAAACCCAGCTGAGGCATAATAGAGGATTCATTGTTTCATGTAGAACTAGAAATTCCAGAGGTGGAGTTGGCTACAGATGGTACTGGATCTCAAGGTTTAAAAGTCATGAGAGTCTTCTCATGCTCTCCATTTCTTAACTTTGTCTCTAATTTTGTGTTTTGGCTTCATTCTTTCCTGTTGCAAATAGGCTGTCTCCATATGGAGGGAAACCCAGGTGTAGGAAGAAGACCAAGTGGCAGCCCTAAGCACGTCTTTGCATCTTGAGATCCAAAATGAGTTTTCTAAAGTCTTCCTTGTGCTTTCAGCAGAAAAATCGTAGGAGGACTCTGGTTAGCCAGACTTACCTCATGTGCTTGTCCTTGAACCAGTTACTCTGTTTGGGATGGCAGGGTCCAGTGTGGCTTATGAATTGCTCCCCCCCACCCACTGGGACTACTTGAGGTGGACAGTCCTCCCGGAGGAAGCAGAAGGGAGAAGAAAGACTGGCAGAAAGAAAGCATAGTTATCTCAGCCGATTAGAATCTAGTAACTAGACACATTGTTGGAAATGTTTGTTTAATTGGGTCAATCCGAAATGAACAAAGGATCAGTGAAGAATATAGAAAGGTCTCAGTTAAAGCCTAGGTAATATTATAGTGGAACCAATGGGTTCTGTAGCTTTGTCCTCCAGTGCTTTGCAGTTCAGCAGTAGAGGTGATGAAACGTGGGGTGTACTCAGATTTTGGATTTGATAAGTCAGGACTTCATAGGGGAGTAGGGGAAATCAACCAGGAGAATTCAAGCAGTTCATTGTTAAAAGACTTGACATGGGATTCCGAACGTGTAGAGACGCAACTAGAAACCGGTTTGTTGGTTTACTTATGTATTTTTAAAATTTAAAAAAAATCTAAAAAATATTTTATTTATTTATTCATGAGAGACAGAGAGAGAGAGGCAGAGACACAGGCAGAGGGAGAAGCAGGCTCCATGCAGGGAGCCTGATGTGGGACTCGATCCCGGGACTCCAGGATCGTGCCTTGGGCCGAAGGCAGGTGCTAAACCGCTGAGCCACCCAGGCGTCCCTACTTATGTATTTTAATCAAGGCTATTTTTTTGTCCTTTGATTAAAAATAGTAATGACTTGAAGTAAGTGAACATATATTTGGTTTTCTACTAGCATAATTTAATTTCCCAGTGAGGAAATAGGCTAAGTCATTTCTTCCATGTATTGTCCATTCTTAATCAATCCATGCTTGTTTAACACAGTATTATATGCTTTAGTGGAACCTTTAATTCAGAATTTGTGTATTATTTTCTTCTAATAGGTATTTTCACTTCCTCTTAGTTTGGATTATGTTTATATCATAGATAATGTTGGAGGTGCTAAAAAGTCTGTATTATAGGCACACTGAACTTTTTAATAAAATGTTCATAAAATTAACAGATACTCAATTTTTAAAATCTGGATCCTTATAAAAATAAGGTAGAAAGAGAAGAGAGGAAAAAGTAAGTACCCATTATCTCCAACAGTAAATGGCTTACACACCTAAGGTGCACGTGCATGCACGCACACACACACGTATCTATGGAACTATTTTGGTGCATTGCAAAGTCATCAGGGATGGAGGTTCTGATGCTCTGCATTTCTCATTCATTCTATAGCTACCATCTCAAGATCACAGAATGACTGTCTACATACGCTGTAGCCATCATGACCCGGTTCTCAACAATAGGAAAGATGAAGGAGGAAAGAAAGAGGGGAATATTTCCCAGTAGTCAGCTTCAAGAAGCCATCTTAAGCCTCCCATATAAACTTCTGCTCACATCTCATTGGCTAGGACTTAGTTACGTGGGCAGACTAACTATGGGATGCGGGAGAAGTATGGCTTTTGAACTGGGCATATTGCTGTCTAGACCAAAATCTCAAGGTTCTATTACTAGGTAAGAAGGGAAGAATGGTCATTGGTTGGGCAGTTGGTTAAAGTACGTTTGGCTGCAAGAAACAAATTAAATTTGGAGTAGCTTCAACAGTAAGGAAATGTACTATCTTGCATAACTGAGAAGACCTCCCCTAGAGCTGGTTAATGGAGTTAGGTCACATCCTCAGGAACCCAGTTTCTTTGCCTTCCTACTCTGCTCCTCTGGTTCAGGTAGCACCGGGGTTGCAGTCACTTCACAAAGTCTATTTAGACGGGGTAGCATCCAGAAAGAGAAGAGAGTCATCCCTTCTATTGTATCCCCATTTAGGAGGAAAGCTACCTTTCCCAGAAACCCCCAGCTGACTTCCTGTAGCCAGAGCTGGGGTCACAGGTCCAACCCTAAACCAGCCACTGGAATGGGATCAGTATCATTGATTAAAAGCAGTCGAAATTTACTCATTGAGCGGTGTCATGTGAAGGAGGTGATCTTTTCGAATGAACCCAGGCTATGCCAGGAAGGCATGGATATTTGCTAAGCATGATTCCTCTCTCTCCTCTTCACGTCTTACCCATTTCATAGGGTCCATTTTGAGCCCTTTCTGCCATAGGGAGCCTTCCTGGTCTTGCTTTTCCAAGTTCCTCTTGCACTTTTCTTTGCTCCTCTCTACGAAGCGCTGGAGTGCGTGCCCTGTTACTCGGTGCTCAAGGTGCGTCAGTGTGCACGTGTCTCGGCAACTCCTCTGAGGGCTCCTATTTGGGGCCTGTTATCACCCACTCCAGTATGACCTGGTGAAGGTAACCGCATTTTTTGAGCTTGAAATTGAGGCAGGAGTTAAGACAGGATTTCTTCTTCATTTTGAATTTATTGATGTTAGAAACTACCAGACTATATAAAAACTAAATTCTCCTGAAGTTTTATGGTTAATGAATTATCCTTATTTAAAAGAAATGAAATGGGACGTTTCCTGGGAAAGCACAGTACTTACTTTGCCAAACCTATGGTGCTTCGCCTAGAGTCAAAGGTCAATATTTGCTGGTAGATGTTAGTTGTAAAACTTCTTTTTTTTTTTTTTAGTTGTAAAACTTCTTAAAAGCGGTAACATATTTCCTCATCTGGGTGGATATTGCGTGTGTTTATTGCCAGAGGTTGTCAGGATAACTTTGCCCAGGAAATGTAACCATTGCCAGGGGTTTTATTGATCTACCTGTGATATATGTGGGTATATTCAAATAGATAAATGAAATAATTTCCCCCTTCTCAAGCAAATCTACTTTAAAAACCTTGGGAATTTAAGAAGGGTTCTTAATACCTGTGTGTTCTTAAAACATATTCAGTTTTTACGTGCACTTACATAAAAGTTATATGAAGATATAAAACTCTTCCTGGTTTGTGAAGAAATAGGGTGAGTAAAACACTGTTAGCTGACTCAGGACTCTGATACACGGTATCAGATGAAGTTTATTTAACCTTGATAAGAAGAATGTCCAAGGGGAGCTATTTACTTGTTAGCCCTTCTATTTACTAAGAAAATAACTACATCCTTTGGTTCTCTTAAAGCCATTCATAGAAAATACACAAAGCAACAGTGTTCTGTTTCTGGAATTTGCATTATTTTACCTTATTCACCTTGTTTTATTTCTAGGATTTACATTATTTAGCTGTGGTATAGGACCTTAGGCAAGGCACGAAGGAAACAGAGACACTTTGTTCTGTTTTAAAAGACAGCAGAGCTGGGGGTCCCTGGGTGGCTCAGCGGTTGACTGCCTGCCTTCAGGATTGCAGTCCCACGTCGGGCTCCCTGCATGGAGCCTGCTTCTCCCTCTGCCTGTGTCTCTGCCTCTCTCTCTCTCTCTCATGAATAAATAAGTAAATAAATAAAATATTTAACAAATAAAAAATAAACAGCGGAGGGATGGTGATAACGAGGGTGAGTATATAGGATAATTAAAATGAAAGGGTGCTAAGGTGACGTCACTTTTTGTCTATATATACACACACACACACACATATATGTGTGTGTGTGTGTATATATATATTTATATATTTCACATTTACATATTTATTTTAGAGAGAGCACGGTAGGAAGTGCAGAGGGAGAGGGAGAGAATCTGAAGCAGACTCTGCCCTGGGTACAGAGCCAGTTGCAAGGGCTCCATCTCATGACCCTGAGATCATGACCTGAGCCAAAACCAAGAGTCAGACATTCAACCAACTGAGCTGCCCCAACTTTTTGTCAATATATATTGATACTAAATATCTCTAACTGGAAACCAGTGTACCTCTTGGGGTCTTTCACAGGAGGCCGCAGAGTTCCAAGCACATAGCGGGGCCTTAACACATAAATACATGGTTGGGGACTTGGGTGAGGGGTGTGCATGACCATGGTTTTTGCTTGTACTTTAATACGGTTGCCGACATGGTAGGGCCTGCAGGTTTCGGGTTCTCTTTCATGAGGGGGTGCCCCTCGCCTCCGGTTAGACACTCCCTGCGGCCGTGCTCGCCCGGTCAGCCTTGGCCTAGAAATGCCTCCTGTGGAGGCGCAGGCCGCCCGGGGTTGTGTCTGGGGCGCCCACCTGCCTCACAGGGCTCGGCGGCAGGGCAGGCCGGGCGGCCGGACGTATTGGGGCGCAGCCTGCGGTAGTTCCCATGTGCAGGTCCCGTGTGCCAGGGTGGGGAAAGGTAGGTGTCGGACGGAGTGCCGAGGGGGGAGAGGAGGCCCCGGAAGGGAAGGGTGGTGCTTACCGCGCTTTTCGGTCAGGGCTCGAGGGCAGCGGGGCGCCGGGCCCTGGTCACCTCCTCTGCCCGAGGAAGGCAGCGGGCGCGGGGGGTGGGGGCTTTGGCACCCTCGACCCTGACGTCTCCCAGTGTGCTAGAGGGATTGCCCTGAGTGAAGCTCTCTGTTGTTGGAACGCGAGCGAGCTCGGGGCCGGGGCCTGGCTGCTGCAGTTGCCTAACTCCCGCCTTCTCCACGCCAGGCTCCTCACAACAGCTGCTGGAAGCTGCTGCGCCCTCATCCGCCCTCCTCCTGGCTCGGTCCATATGTCCAGTCAGTGTGTACATTGTAGTCCTGAGTCACTGGGTCTTGGCCAGAATTCCAGCCAAATGGCTACAGTGAAGTTTCTGTGGCAGGCCAGAAGAAACCCAAATCCAGGCATTTCTTAGAGAAATAACACCAACTGTGTGTTTTTTTTTTTTTTTTTAAATCTGTTTCACACTTGCCTCTCTCGTTCCTTTAAATTGCTTCCCAAGTGAAGAAATGCCAGCCTGATTCCGCACATTTCTCGAAAGTATGAACCGTCTGGTGCAGATGACATGGTAGAATGTGGCCTGCTTGTTCGTACCCACCGTTAATCTGTGCCCACTTAGCCAGCGCTGTCCCTGCTTCCCCCTCCTGGGACCGACGGCAGACAGAAAATATCATGTAGCATATGCATTAAGAAGAGAGGATATAATCGAAGACCCTAGCTTCCCCTGGAAAGAGCCGCTAATGTGAGCCCGTGGACCTTATGAATAATAAATGCGTACGAAACAGATTCATAAAGACATGACACACTGAGCCACTTGTATCCTGCTTCCTGGAATGGCTCCAAATCCAGTGGGAGAGCGGAAGTCTGACGGCTTGCCCTTTCCCCATCCTCCGCCCTTTCTCTGTCTCTCCCCTCCCTGTCGTTGCTCTCTCTGCTTCTGAGACTGTTGCAACAAGCAGAATAAATAGGAGTTGCCTTGAGGTAGACTGTGTCCCCATTTGAAGTCCTGCTAGACTTGTTCCAGCTCTGTGTGATCATGTGCACGGCCCAGAGTGTGTCCAGATGATCCTGTTGACCTGTGGACTGGCGTTCCCGTGTTTCGGGCCCACCCTCCACTTCCCTAAGAAAGTGCACTCCCGGAATATGTTAAGAAGGAAAATTGTTGCCATAGCACTTTAAAATCTAGCCAAGTGGTTCTTTCATGTCGGGAGACTGGGGGGCAGTAGGGGAGCAGAAATGAAACGAGAGGAGAAAACTTGCAGAAAAGAGAAGATAAACAGGAAGCTTTCCCCACCCTTTCAGTAGCAGTCGAGTCCCGAGTCCTGCTGGGGCTTAGTTGCGGCATTACGGCAAATACCAAGTGTCTGCAGCGCGTAGGGCCCCGTGCAAGGGAAGACAAAATGAGTACGACTCGGTCCCTGCCCATAAGGGACATATAGTACGGCTTGAGGGGATGTGGCCAGTTTGTAGTAACGAGAGGCAGAATAAGATGTGTGCCCCGTGAGAGCTTCGTCTAATACCGGTGGAATCAAAGGAAGCTGCTAGCACGATGGTTTCGTATTTGTGGCAGTATCCAACTTGGACAGTACTGATGAGTAATGTTTCACTTGGCAGAGACCGGAGTCAGGGTATTTCAGGCGAAGGAAGTGTCATGAGCAAAGAATCAGAGATGGGAAGGCATGGCGTGCTAAGCCGTAGGACACGGGGCGCGTTGTGGGATCAGGTAAGCAAGGCAGAGACGATCCACGGTGGAATTCCAGCTAAGTCAGCAGGGAAAAAAAAGCCTTTGGGAAAATGCTCAGAGTTGTGCTTTTTTAAGATGTAGCTCCCACAGTGTTATAATTAAGTGGTTGAGGCAGGAGTCTTGCGGAGGTTCATGGCAGTAATCTGGTGGAGGGTGGAGGGGAATTGGGGGCTTAGACTCAGGTGACGGCAGGAAGAGGAAGAGTGAATGGATTGAAACCTTGCAAGGAGGCTCTTGGTCTTTGGAGAGAGGAGCTTCAGGGCGCAGAGGGGAAGGAAGTGATGTCTGGGACCTTGTCCCCTTAGCATGCAGAAAATTGTACCATGTCCACCTTTCTGTTCTTACACTGCTCCCATTGGAACAGTAGTAATAATGTATATCTGTGTATCCTCACTTAGCGAATTAAACGGGTTTTCTGGGGCCAGCCAATACATCCTCTCTTTTTCCATGAGAGTTTGCATTAAAAGAAGCACAACCAAGACTCCTCTACGTCCCAAATAAAGTCCCAGTGAGTTTTAGGGCCCGCCCTCACCCTGGGATCCCATCCTTAGCCCCTTTCCCACTGCTCATCTCTGGCTGTGGAAAGGATGGCACTGGTGGTCTGTTGGAAATTCCTCCGTGGCTGCATTCGGGAGCTCTTAGGTCCACAGGCCCTACTCGGGGCTCCAGGCTACCAGGGGAGAGCGTCGATGCTCAGAGCAAGGCTATTGCCCAAGTCCACTCTGTTCCACCTCTCGGGGAGGTATTTCCCAACTTCTTGGTGACACACCAGGGGCATTGACGTGAATAAGCAGTGGCGCTGGAATGCTGGCTCCTCCGCCTCCCCTCCGTGCGCCGTCCGCCAAGTCACCTAGCCCCCCAGGGACTCGGGGAAACGGGGCCACGGCAATGAGATGATTAAAATGGAAGAATGTCCGTAAGCCGTGGATCTCCGGGCCTGCGACTCCTGTGGGCTCATTCCATAGGCCTCTTTCCTTTCAGAGCTCTTGGGACTTTGTCCCTAACCCTGTTACTTATTCACTTCGCTCTCCCCGGATCTGAGGTTTTGATGCGAGGCGTCCCCAGCGTCTACTGCAAGAAATTCTGGCTCACGAAAGAAGCAAAATGGGATGGGACTTTGGGGCACGCGGCTGCTGGATCTGGAGAGCCTTCTCCAAGCTGTCGTGTTTAGGATTCATGAACGCGACAGCTCGGGAAGCGTGTGTTGATGCGGCCCTACAGGCTCCACATGATACGTTTACTGTAGTTAAGAAATGGGACCGCCGCGGCAGTGTGCGGTAGGGTCCCCTCTCGGCTCCGTTGGCACCATCCACTGCATCCTCCAAGGGTTTATCTCCGGAGAGTGGGCCTGTATTTCGGCAAAAACCACACAAAGGGAGCTCATTTGGTCATTTCTGTTAACGATAAGTAGTGGAGGAAGAGAGGCTACTTCTTGAAGCTCAGTTACTCTAGTTTTCCCTTGGCCTATAAAGGGGGCAGGGATTTGGGAAGAGGGAGCAAGGATCTTGGCTGAGGTGGTAAACAGTCTTTTTTGTTGACAAGTAAAGGTAATCAGGTGCTCTGCATTTTGTTATTTTTTAAAACACTCTTTCATGCGGCCCTAGTGTAATAGATTGAGCTCAAGGAAAGCTCATAGATACGGGGACATTAAAAACTAATGTTAGAGAGAAAAATCACGAATCCTGTAACAACGTCAGTCTGTTTATGGTGTTTGTCTTTTACTGGACCTGAGCTTTTCTTTTTTTGATCTTTTAAAAAATTATATTTAAGTAATCTCTGCATGCAGTGTTTGGCGGGGTTCAAACTTACAGCCCTGAGATCAGTAGTCTCCTGTGCTTCCAACTGGGCCCGCCGTGTGCCACCCACCACCCCCCCCCCGCCTTTTTTTTTTTTTTTTTAAGATTTTATTTTTGAGTATAATCTCTACAGCCAACACGGGGCTTGAACTTACAACCCCGAGATCAAGAATAGTATGCTCTACTGACGGAGCCAGCCGGGTGCCCCAGACTCAAGCTGTTTAAGGCAGATCTTTGAGATAACCCGGGCAGCAGCCATAGTCACATGATTACTTGCAGCCCTGCGGGGAAAGAAGGCTATGGCCCCGTACGGTACGATTTGATTTTTTTTTTTTTGAAATGTGATCTTTTTTTTTTTTTTTTTACTTATTTAAAGATTTTATTTATTTATTTGAGAGAGAGAGAGAGGGAGATCACAAGCAGGGAGGAGGGGCAGAGGGAGAAGCGGGCTCCCAGGACCCCGGGATATGCCTGAACCGAAGGCAGATGCTTAGCCGACTGAGCCACCCAGGCCCCCAGAAATGTGATCTTTTAAATATTCCCTTTACGGCATGAACATTATTAATTGAATCTTAATTAGTAAATCTGAGATATAGAAAGGCCTCTTCTATATCTCAGATATAGAGAGAGCTTGCACCAAGTGTGCATTAGGGTAGACAGTGGGGGCTGGGGGCTGTGGCATCGGAATGGCGAGTATTTTCAATGGGGAAAATTCTCAGAAAACGGTTTCTGACTGATGAGTTGGCGTGTTGGTGGGTAGTAACACAAGTGTGAGATGCATGCCCGATCGGGGCACTGCTTGTGCTTGACCTAAAAGGCCAATGTGCAAGGAACAACCAGTAGGTTGTAGCCTGTGTTTACGAGTTCTAGGCGTGTTCACGAAAACTGAAGTCTTCGCGGGAAGTAACCCTGGAGTCGGGTATTCGAGGAGCGAAGGGGAGGTTGGGGGGTAAAGCACGGGAAGACCAGCGGTGGCGCTGGCTAGGCTAGAACCCAGAGGGTTGCTGAGGACAAATCACTTTAAATATTTTTAACCTTCAGGAGGTATTAAGACTGTCTTTTTCAGTCTCTCACTTTACATATGGTGAACCTTGGGAGGTAAAAGGCCGAGAGCCTGATGGTACAAAGTAAGCAATTTTGAGTCTGGATCTTGGGAAGCCTTGAAAGGTATGAGGGTGCCCGGTGTGTGGTGAGAGGGCTTTTTAGGAGGAATTTAGTTCAGGTCGACCCTGTGCGACACCTGTGGTGTTGCCTGAGAAGCCAGTGTCGTGATCCTTGCTACCGAAGAAGTAATTTTACGTAGTCACTCTTGGTTTCTGAGTCCCCTGGTTCTCCACCCGCACCGGCACCGGCCCGTTGCCCAACACACACCTTCAGGCCACATCCCTACGGTAAGGCTAGGTAAGGACCAAGCGGGGTCCTTTCCAGGGCTATTTGCATTTTAACTGGGACAAAGAGTTCTAGAGAAAATAACGCGTCTACAAAGTAGTTTCAGGCCTCAGTGACTTCAGATGAAGGAGCGTTTCTTGTGTCCCTAAAATCAGGGAGTACTAGAGGGGTGGATTGGAAGGCGAGGGGGACCAGAGGTCTAGGAGGAGCATGTCGTACCCCTGGTGCTTAGTAGACCCTCATGTTTGTTGATGAACGAACGAAACTTTTCAGTGAACGAGTGACTCGATGAAGGTGGCTCCGAGGTGCAGGCTGCTTGCAGGGAGGAGAGGGAGGGATGAAAACGGAACCTTTAAAGGAGGGATTAGAGACTCCTAACTCTGGCACACGAACAAGGGGTGGTGGAAGGGGAGGTGGGCGGGGGTGGGGTGACTGGGTGACGGGCACTGAGGGGGGCACTTGACGGGATGAGCACTGGGTGTTATGCTATATGTTGGCAAATCGAAGTCCAATAAAAAGAAATTAAAAAAAAATTAAGGAGGGATTACTAGGACTTGATGATGCTAGGGCACGTGATGCTAGGGCACAGGGAGGGAGAGCACTTTAAAAAAAAGCAACTTACAGATACGAAACCTGTTGCTGGGGGAAGTGCCCCTGGTGAAACCAGGCCGTGTTGAGGGATGGGGCGGGGGGTGTGGTCCTGTGCTTAACGTCCAGGCACACGGCCCTCGTTCCTAAGTCCGGCTTGGAGACCTCCCTCCAGCCCACCTGTGTACAGGTTACTCACTCGAGCTGCTGCCTTACGTCCCGCTCCTTGTCCCTAAAGTCCTGTGCAGCTTCTCCTCCCGTTTCTGTGTGCCTGGGAAGTGGGGCACGGCAGGAACTGTGGGCTCAGACTGTCTTACAAAAGGACCCCAGGAATTCTGGTCTTTTCCTTACTCACCCTTACTCCCTGTTACATTTGTCACTTTAGAATTTCTTTAGGAAAACCTTTCTCAAAAACACCCCATACATACATACACGTCTGTGTGTGCATACACACGGGTGCACACCCCCCCGCCCCCGAATGTGCCTGTTTGAATTATTGTGGTGGGAGTTAAAAGAAAAAATTGCAGACATTTATCTCATTGGGAGAATCTTATACACACACACATATGCCTTTGCTTGGAAAATCCTGCTTATAGTGACTTTCACTTTTCGCTTCCCTTTTGCACAGAGTACGCCGCCCTTGGTAATGGAGAGATAACAGGCTGACTTGCCTCCGGGAGGCATTCCTCCTTAACAGACTGGTTTGCTCTGATCTGTATAAACACTCCTGCCTGCTGACCAGTGGTCTGTATTTATGAGGCACTTGGAAAACACTGCAAGCTGCAGAGAGTGACCATGAATAGCAAACTTAATTTGGTTTAATGTGTTTTGGCTTGCTTGACCTCACCAGAATAAAAATGTGCCTGTTTGAATTATTGTATTGGGAGTCTAAAAAAAAAAAAAATTCTAGAGACATTTATCTCATTGGGAGAATCTTGGGATCGCTTTAGCAAAGGTTTAAGTCCATGTTGAATGTCAGACAGACTTGAGAAATGTTTAACATAGAGCTTTAATCACAGATTAGTTTATTGTGAGTTCTGAATTTTAAGAGCCTGAATTACAATTTTTCTTTTTTTCTTGCTACTTTTTTCCCCCTAGACGATTGGCTGGCAACGACCTTTCTTTTATCCACCCAAAGGCCTTGTCTGGGTTGAAAGAACTCAAAGTTCTGTAAGTAATGCAATTTTAGAGTTTCACAGCTGGCTGTGTATTTTCTTTTTGCATAGTCAACATGCTTGGAGCTAGGGTAAGCACAGTTTCTTTTAGTTCAGGATTAAAAGATTTAAGGAGTGGCCAATGGGTAGTGTGGGAGGCGAGGGCTGATTTAGGCAACCTTGGGTCTAGATAACAAAAGTTAAAACTCTAAATAATAGGTGTTCTGACCTTCAGTGCATTACAGTTGAATGTATTAGGCTTTTTGTGGGGCTAATGGATTGAATCAAAATCATATTTAAGCTTTACTGGTAGAGCTGTTTCTACTTACCGGATAGCTGTAAGAACTTTGAATTAGCTGACCCCAAAGGGAAAAAAAGGCTTACAAAAGCTCGAAATGTTAAAATAGTTTTTTAAAGCCAAAAGGAATTAAGACGTCTATAATTCACAGAGTCTGTGAGGGACCAGGAAATAAATTCCTGGCAGTGGGTAGGGGTTTGGACCATGGCAGATGAACAGGTGAACTGACTGCCACTACCTTGCTGGGCAATCCTCTGCAAGTCACTGGACCTCTCTGGTTCGGTGAGTTCTGTGGCTTTTACCCTTCCATTCTGTGGTCGTGATTCCTGTCAAGCAGTCACTGTATTAGTATGACTAGAAGAGGCTTAGACAACAGCAGTGAAGACCTCATTTTCAGTACCAGTAAATGCCTCTCTTCTCTCTAACCGTTACATACAGTTGAAGCCCTTTTTTTCTGCTCCGGGCCCTCCATTCACTAAGGACGTGTCTGCTGCTCCCTAAGAGCTCAGGGTCTGCAGTCTTCTTGGAAAAATTGGCTTTACCTAATGCCCGTGTTTCTGGGCTCTGCTTTATTCCAGCTTGAAAAGGCACTAGGGGCTCCAGCCGGTTTGCTTGTTCTACCTCCCAGTTAACTTGTTACACTTCCTAATTAACCTTAACCGTCCCTAGGGTGATGAATATTAATTAGGGTGTCTTAGTTCCTGAGAGTGAAAGATCCCTGGAAACGTGTATTACCAGTAGGTCTGTGTCCAGAGATGGCTTGGGATAGCGGCTTCGGTTTCATTGCGGGCTTTATAGCAAATGCTTCTTGCTTTTTTTGCACTTCTCTTTCCTTGGGTGCTTTCCACCTTGACCTCTCCTCCTTTCCTGCCTTTGGAAATATTTTTTTGGATAGAAAGGGCTCTGAATTCTTCTAAGAAAAAAAAATAGTAACAATTGCTTGTTATTCACTAACCAAAAATTTCCTTCCAGAACCCTGCAGAACAATCAGTTGAAAACAGTACCCAGTGAAGCCATTCGAGGACTGAGTGCTTTGCAGTCTTTGTAAGTAAGCTTTTTTGGTTTCCTGCATTCTTAGATCATTAGTAGACCCCTCTGGCTGCTAACGGTGAAAAGACGTGCAGTCCCAGGAAAAGGGGAGATTTATTCTCTCATCTGGGATGAAACTGGGGATGGCCAGGTGCTGCTATCAAAATGCCATATGGTGAGGGACAAGGACATGGTTCCGTTGACCCCCCCCCTCGTCTCAGGTGCTGGGAGAGACGTTACCACCATACACCGCCAGGTATGATTCCCAGAGCTTGTGCATGGCCGGGGATGGCCACCCTTCCAGGACCAGAGTTACGTGTGTACAGAAGGTCTAAGCGTCTTGTGCCGTGATGGTCGGGAAACGCCAACAGCCACAGAGACGTTTCTGTTTTGGGCAGCCCCGATAATCAGAACCAACTGATTATAATTCCCCATCCGTGGGCCTTGCACTCACATTGGACGTGGTAACTTAGTCTCTTGCACTGCCTTCTTCCCAAGTTTTTCTTTTTGAAGAGGGTTTGGTTTTAAGTGGAGTGTTCAAGATTTTAACTTTTGGTTTTTACCATGTTCAAAAGCTTGGTTTTCGTTCATTTCAAAAGCTCTTTTTTTTTTTTTTTCTTTTTAAGATTTTTTTTAGGGAGAGAGCGTGCATGCAAGCAGGTGAGAGTGAGCGGGGTCAGGGGCAGAGGGAGGGAGAGAGAGAGCGAGCGAGCCTAGGGAGACTCTGCTGAGCCCAGAGCCCTACACGGGGCTCGGTTCCATGACCCTGAGATCATGACCTGAGCGGACATCAAGAGTCAGACGCTCAACTGACTGAGCCACACAGGCGCCCTAAACGCTTTTTCTCTTTTTATTTATTTTATTTATTTTATTTATTTTGTTTTTATTTTTTTCGTAAACGCTTTTTCATATAGCACTTCACTTTTTTCTTTTTTGCATCGTTTCCCATATGTATGTACGTACGTACATGATCCGAGAACAGTGATCGCTGCTCCCGCTGTTCTGATGCCCCTACCCCACCCCTCCCTTCCCTCTCCGGTGGGGCGATCCAGTAGGCAGCAGTGGCGTCCCAGCGGCCATGCAACATCCATAGAAGACTTTGAAGAAGCAACTGTTTTTATATTAAACCAACATTTCTTAATGACTAGAATGAATATTATAAGCTAGTGTTGTTAAGGCTACAACTTTATAGTTTTTCTCATGTTTGGGACTAGAAGACCCAACCCCTCTATCTCCAGGGGCATCTTAACAGAAGAGAGTGAGGAGCGCTGAACTGATGCATGTGGGGATTGCGGTTCGTTTCCTGCCAAGATTAAGAAAAGCCATTAGCGTCTTTATCGGGCTCGTCTGGGTTTGGATCTCCACTTTGCCACTTGCTAGCTGTGGGAGGTTGTGCAAGTTACCTAAAGTTCTCCATACAGTAGTGTGTTCGTTACTTGCCATATACTTTCATGCACGAACAGCACTTACAGCAATATCTGACGTGTGGCATCTACTGATGATAATAATGAAATATTTTATTGGTGCTTCCTTTTGGTTATTAGTTTATCCAATTTATATAACCAGGTGACGGGGATGGCTGAAAGTAACGAAAAAGTATTCATTAATTTGTTTTTATTTCTTTGGAAAAGTATTCTTTTAAACGAGGAGCTTGGTTCGTTAGCCTGTCATTGTACCAGAGTAAGGAACGCCCGCGTACGCTGCATCGGCGCGTGTCCCGATTCCATGTACAGCGGGAGGAAGGCGTAGTTTCTCAAAGTGTGGCACTTTGTCCACTTGCATCGGAAGTACCAGCTTCTGTTAAAATGCAGACCCCTACGCCATCTCCTCGAAGTAATGGTATTTTCTCTTTAAAGGTAGGACGCTATAGGAAGCTGTATTTAAAAAAATTTCCCCAGGTAATTCTTATGTACATGGAATCACTCTGAATTAAAACAGAATTTAATTCACACGTATATGTTCTGGGTTACACAATTAGATTTTAACTATATCATGTAGTCGTGTATTCTAATCTGCCCCATACGTCTTTTTTTTTTTTAAAGGGTATACTGCTGCCCTATGTACTATTCTTTTTTTTTTAAAAGGCTTTATTTATTTATTCATGAGAGACACACAGAGAGAAAGAGCCAGAGACCCAGGCAGAGGGAGAAGCAGGCTCCATGCAGGGAGCCTGACGTGGGACTCGATCCCGGGTCTCCAGGATCATGCCCTGGGCCGAAGGTGGCGCTAAACTGCTGGGCCACCTGGGCTGCCCACGTCTTTCTTTTTATTGCCCTTTGAAATAACTTCGAATGTAGGCTTTTGTAGGAAACGCCTGTAGTAGAAGATTTGATTGAAAATGTTTGAACTGCTTGTCTCATCTGCTTGCTGATATAAAACCATTTTTAACCACCCCCCCCCCAAAACACATCACTGGAAATTAGACGACCTTATCATTTAGATTAGATAATCTCCTGGTTAATGAGAAATGAATGTGAAATTAAAATGTGGACTAATACAGGGGTGACTGAGGGGCTCAGTTGATTGCGCGTCTGACCCTTGATTTTGGCTCCGGTCATGATCTGGGGGTCATGAGCTCCAGTCCTTTGTTGGGTTCCAAGCTCAGGGCAGTGTGCTGGAGAATCTCTCCCTGTCCCTCTCCCCTCCCCTGCTTGCTCTCTCCCTCTCTCTCAAATAAGTAAACCTTTCAAAAATATATGTGCCAATAAAACATATCCTACGCTGTAAAGGTCAAACTTTAAAATGTATCTAATGTCATCAAAAAGGAGTATCCAAGGTATTCACCATTTAATTTCAAGTTTAAATAGAAGTCTAATTGGGATCCCTGGGTGGCGCAGCGGTTTGGCGCCTGCCTTTGGCCCAGGGCTCGATCCTGGAGACCCGGGATCGAATCCCACGTCGGGCTCCCGGTGCATGGAGCCTGCTTCTCCCTCTGCCTGTGTCTCTGCGCCTCTCTCTCTCTCTCTCTGTGACTATCATAAATAAATAAAAATTAAAAAAAAAAAATAAATAGAAGTCTAATTAAAGGCACAAATATATTAAGTCGCTAATTTTGCCACAGTGCCAAGTTACGGAGCGTAGGATTTGTTATTTGCCATAACCATGTGCGTAGACTCTGAGGAGACTCCTTCAGTGAATCCATTGAGACATGTGACTTTGTCACCTCTACACACTTTGTGACCTTGGACACATGTACCCAGAGGGAACCATCCTACCCCCTCAGACCTGAATTCATTAGACGTTTCAAATAGTCATTTTCTTGTGCTTCTTCAGAGTTCATTTCACTTCAAGAACTTCATGCAGAATTGTTCTTATTTCCCAAGACTAAAGGATCAAAATATTCGCTCGTTTGGCCTGGTTTGGAAGGCTGAGAAAGGCAAAGCTAAAATCTTTGAGTTTTATTTTATTTTATTTTATTTTATTTTTTTATTTTTTATTTTTTAAATCTTTGAGTTTTAGAACAGAAAAACTACCAGGAAAACATACAAATAGACTGTGGACGAGAAGCGCGTAAAGCCCACGTGACATTTGTTGATCGTGGAGATGATCTTGAAGTGCTTTTCACGGTAGTTTTCTCCCTGTAATAGTTTTAAAAAGCACGTTGTGCGCATCACTTGTTGAGTGAATTGCGTGGTTTAAATTCTCTCCAAAATTGGGAGAGGGGTAGAGGTGGAGAGGAGTCAAAGCAAACTATTTAAAAAAAGGGGGGGGGGGGCACGGGGACCTTTATCTGCATCAGAAACACAGGGAGCCGTGTCAGGCCTGTTTCACCCAAGAAGGAAACACACTCGGGTTTGTTAGCTTAGTGGGTGTAGCAGTCAAGTCAGATACAATTGAAATTTTGTCGTGGTGTCAAACAGTCTTATCGGCCCCTCGAGTTCAGTTTGCAAATCTGATCTTCAGACCTGAATTACATGAAAGATTTCCTTGTGGTTCCAAGCAGTGCTTTCAGGGAGCAAAGGTCGCGGGGCTGAAACCAACCTGAGGTGCTTGTGCACGACGAGCACCAGGAACCCTCAAAGGGAGCTGGCGGAGCTCGTGCAAAGGGCCTGTGGAGCACGCTGTGGAAGTGTGTCCGGATTGGCTCCACCGGATTTGTTTTTTTGCCCCTTAAGTTAGGTTACGCGTACATTGAACAGTAAAGGAGGATTTCAAGGACTGAAATTCCTAGGTTTTCCACAATAACGTGTTATCCTGACAATTTGTACTTGAAACCGGTAACAAAATACACCACTCTATAGGGAAAGCTCTTGATGACACAGGATGGATGTTGGTAACAGACATTCGTCCGCAAAATCTGCATATGGACTTGTTGTCACTTCATTTAAGGCACGAAAAAAAAAAAACGTGTGAGTCTCGGTAGGATAAGAAACAGGCTTTTGAGAATAGGGAATAGAAGCACATTTTAAAGACAGAAATGGTAAGGGAATTCAGTTAGGGCAATGTTAACCCTTTAACACCTGAGGTACACTTCAGTAATCGTTCTCTGCTGCCAGGGGACCGGCCCACGTCACCCCCCGACCAGTGACATACCGGCTGCTGCTGTGCATCTCGTGAATCAGTGGTGGTATTTTCTTGTCTCTTAGGATGAATATTAAATATGCAGGTCATGGGTACAAAGTCCTGATTCTAAGACGGTGTCTCTGTGAAACACTGATCTTGGTGGAGCCGCAGACTACATTTTAAAAAAAAAAATTTATTTATTCATGAGAGACACACAGGGAGAGAGAGAGAGAGAGGCGGAGACACAGGCAGAGGGAGAAGCAGGCTCCATGCAGGGAGCCCGACGTGGGACTCGATCCTGGGACTCCAGGATCACACCTGGGCTGAAGGCGGCGCTAAACTGCTGAGCCACCCGGGCTGCCCCGACTCTTTACATTTATGAATGTGCCCCCAACATCCGCATGTGGATTTAGGTGTAAGGCTTGACCATGGGATCACCACCCATCCTTTTTACCTCACTTAGCTCCTTATTTACGTGCCTCATTTTCCCAGAATTCTTCCTTAGATGCAACTTTACCATTTGGGGACGTTTTTAGCACAGAGGAAATTGTGCCAGTGCATGGGCTGTTGTATCACTGTCTTGCACAGGAGATAATTTCCTTGCTATCCGAGCTCAGAACCTGCGTGGGTATCTTGCCCTGAGCCAAGGCCATCTCTTTCTACGGCGGCACATGGCACAGTGTCCTGCAGGAGGGTAAATGGTGTACCGAATACTGAAATCAGGCTGGAAGGGTGGGGATGGCCCTCCTTACAAGACTTTGCCACGTCTTAATGAAAGTGTAGTGTTTTGGCACTCCACTGAATTGAAGGCCTTTCTCCCTTTAGGGCTTCGTTCTGGTGGAGAGTTGTATGCGAAAGGCGGTGAGCCTTGCTCATTATCCTGTTGCATAGGAATGCACGTGATCATCAATACCACGGCATAGGCAATTTAAACTTTTAAGCTGCTCCAATGCTGAGAAACTGGAAAGGCACTTCCATTTGTACAATTAAGATACAATCTAAGTCCCTTGCCTGGCCTCATGGGGTCTATATGACTTGGTCCCCCATTTGCACCTCCAGCTAGGTCTGCCCTGGACCCTCCACACCTTCCTTGTGTGTTCGCGTCACGCTGACCTTCTGGGACTTGCTGGGACCACAGCCCACTGGTTTCCACGGAGTCTCCGCCCTCTGGGTTGCAGTTGGAGTAGCTCCTTCGTAGAGATGCTTTTCCTGACCAGTGCATTTGAAGGAGCTACCCTCCCCCCAGTAATAGCCTTATGAGTCTATTTATTTATTTCATAGCGCTCCGTAGGCATTCTGTAGTCACTTTTGTGGGCCATTCTCCATTGGAATGCCCATCTCGTGAGGGACAGGCCTCATGTCTGAATTGACCATTTTTTTTTTATCTTTTGTGCCTGACAAGATGCACAGGTTAGATGCTTTGAATAAAGTGCAGAAGCTTAAATTAACGACAAGTGGAATGTAATTGCATTAACTATGTAGTTACATTATATGGTTGATTATATGATTATATGTCCAGTGTCTCTCTTCCCCTAAGTGGAAACTCCGGAAGGTTGTGGAGTGTGTGTGTGTGTGTGTGTGTGTGTGTGTGTGTGTCTGTGTGTGTGTGAGACAGAGACAGAGAGGGAGAGAGAGAATGCTATCTACCTATTACAGCCCATCTCCTAAGCCGCTCCACAGCCAGGACTGCGCGTCTGTATGTCGACGATGCCTGTCTCTTCTCCGGGGTTGGTGCGAGAGAGTCTAAGGAATAAACAGGACGGAAAATGCCTGTTTCTAAAGGGATTCTTACGGCAGCTGCTCAGTTCCTGCCCTGTTACTCTTTAGTGCTTATCTCGACTTTATCAAAAAGCAGCTACCATCAGATCCTCACCAGGACCAAGGGTCCTTAACCCCCGCTAATCCGGGCCGGGAGCAGGTGGTTGGACCCAGGCGCAGCATTTGCCTGCAGGGGAAAGGGGCAATTATATGGCAGGCCTGAGCCCAGGCGGCCGGGAAACGGGAGGCACAGGCACCCCTCTCAAAGTCCGAAATTCCTGAACTCGACAGCTGCCGCAATCCATGTCTTTAAAAGCAGGCTGTCATTTTGACTTTTCACGTTTTTCGTGTTCCCTGTTTTCTCCAAGGGGGTCCACGCCTGGAAGGTAGGAGTCTAAGTGGTGAAGCTGTGTCAGCAAGGGATTCGCGCACACAGCTGGGATTTGCCCGGCGCACACTGTCAGGTTGTCCCCGTGTCAGGAAGCGATCATCCCAACAATTACGCCTCGTGGTGCGGCCAGCAACACTCAGGACAGAATTTTCCCAGATTTTTAGATGGAGACTAATTTTTTTAAGTTTGGGTAATCCTATTGGCAAGGTGTCTTTCATTCTAGAATTTTGGGAGAATTAAAAGAAGCCTTAAGGCCAAAATGACATCGATCGGAGGGAGCTGTTGAGTTTTTCCTGTGGACGGTTTGTTCTTTTCTTAGTAACTGTTAATTTTGAACTTAGTGCTAAGAGAGGAGGAGAAGGTTATTTGACCGGGACATGACACTTACAGTTTTAACTTGGTTGGTGGCAAGAAGGATCGTTAAAAATCTCTTGAAATGATTTATTGCTGTAAACATTTTTTGGGGGTAAATATTTCCTTATTTTCCCCTCCTTTGGTACAAGTCTAAATAGCAATTAATGTCAGATATTGGTTGTGATGTAAAATTTTAAGTATAGTAGCTTATTTACTCAGCTTAGGTTTTTTTCTTTCTTTTTCTTTTCTTTTCTTTCTTTCTTTCTTTCTTTCTTTCTTTCTTTCTTTCTTTCTTTCTTTCTTTCTTTCTTTCTTCTCCTTCCTTCCTACCTTCCTTCTCTTTCTCTTTCTTTCTTTCTTTCTCTCTTTCTCTTTCTTTCTTTCTTTCTTTCTTTCTTTCTTTCTTTCTTTCTTTCTTTCTTTCTTTCTCTTTCTTCCTCCTTTCCTTTCTTTCCTTTCCTTTTTCCTTTTTCCTTTTTCCTTTTTCCTTTTTTTTTCCTTTCCTTGAAATAGATTCCAAAACATGAAATTCTAGCTTGGCCTTCTTGAGAATTTTCTTCCTTTTTTTTTTTTTTTTTTTAAGAAACCTCATTTTACTGTAAAGTTAGTTTAGCCAGAGATTCTCGAAAGATTGAGATTTGCATTCATCCCTTTGTTATGTAAGAAGGGAAAGAACAGACTTCCACACTGTGGTCTCGGAAAAGCGGCTCGATTTTATGAGACTTTCTAGAGAAATTGAAGAAAGAAGGAATGCCACGACTCTGGTCATTTTTGTAACTCCCTTCTGTTTTGGAAACTGGGAGGTGTGTGGGACTTGGCTCGTGCTGCTAGAATCCGTTCTCGAACGAGGTTGTTTCTGTCTCTGTCAGGCGTCTAGATGCCAACCATATTACCTCAGTCCCCGAGGACAGTTTTGAGGGGCTCGCTCAGTTACGACACCTGTGGCTGGACGACAACAGCTTGACGGAGGTGCCTGTGCATCCTCTCAGCAACCTGCCCACCCTGCAGGCCCTCACCCTGGCTCTCAACAAAATCTCGAGCATCCCCGACTATGCGTTTACCAACCTCTCGAGCCTGGTGGTTCTGTAAGTATCACCCCCTTAAACACCGTATATTGGGGGGGGGGCAGGCACAGATTTCTCGTGACACATTATTATGAAAGCACCTCACCTTTGAGGGTGCTGTTGAAGAGATACTTGGTCTGGGGGAGTTGCTTTTTCTTTTTTACGAAATTAAACATGCTGACTTCTTAAAAACACAAGGTAGGCTAATTAAAAAACCAACGTCTGCTCACTGTTGAATCGTTCTAAACCACGTGGCCTTTTGTAACCATAAGGAGAAATGGGGACGTTTAGCAAATGCTTGGACAGCTTTTACTTACGTACCAGTGATGTCCTCGGCGTGAGGAGAAGCCGCATTGTTTGAGGCACTCACAGAAGAGAAGCTTCAGTGATATTTCAGGTTTCGACCAACTTGTCTGTTCAAAGAATATATATGATTCTCTGTGTTTTTAATCTTTGAAAACGTGGACATTAAAAAACGGCATTTCTTTTAAAATCTGACACTGGCTGTCAGTGGTGGGAGGCGATGCGCTCCCTCCGGGCTACTTCCCACCTCCTCCCAAGGGGAGCTCGCCAGAATTTCACTTTAGATCATGAAAGGCTCATCAGAGCTTTGGTTCTGATATGGGTAAATATTAAAGAATTTTCAATGTGTGTACCATTTTCCCGCCAGAGATGCTTTCCCTCTTCTTTGGCATTCTGTGTTTGGCGAGGCCGAGTCTGTGCAGCAATGTCAAGAGAGGTGCTATTTGCTGTTTCCACCAGTCAAGGGTTGAAATGCTTACCTACATGGTTCCTTTTAGAGGCTATTTAGGCTTAAAAAATATTATCATAGTTGCTACTGGTTGATGTAAAAGTCACTTCGGTGCTTTTTTTCCATAGGCATCTTCATAACAATAAAATTAAAAACCTGGGTCAGCACTGTTTCGATGGACTAGATAACCTGGAGACCTTGTAAGTTGATTCCTGTTTCAGGTGGTTACATTGCGATATGGATGATGTGCTTTTGTATTTCGTTTCAGAAAAGGGGAAAATGATGGTCTTGAGTTTGGCTCACTATGAATTGGCTTTTTTGTTTTTTTATTAACTGGCTTTAATACGTGATTAAAATCTTGCCATCAAGTAACACGGTTAGGAATACTAATCTCGCGCATGGTTAAAAATGTTGCACCAGTTTGAATTTGGTATTTCTTTCAAAAATACATGTAAAAAGCAGCTCACTCTGCTGGTATGTCTACTTTCTAAAAAAAAATGTTAGTTTTGTTAAAATATATGAGAGACAGTTTTGGAACACTGAACCTTATAAAATTAATTCTGGAAAAAAATCTTACCTGGTTATTAACCCTGGGTTTGAATATTTTCTCTGCTTTCTTGTATGCTAAATGAAGTAAAGCTTTCCATTGGGATACTTTTATTGTTGTTCCTGTTAAAGTATTTGAATTGTACGTACATTGCACCACCGTTTGAGCCAAAGGCATCGGACAGCTATGTGTAATTAAGAGGAGGCGTCTTTATTTTTGTTGTTTTAGCTTATTTTAGTTGTCTTCATTAGAAGATTTATAGGATTTGCTATTGTGGTATAGTAAATAAGTCAGAATATGTCCCCGTTAGTTGGGTTAATGACATTTGATTGGAATGCTCAGCGTTTGTAATATTTTGTTTAGGTGAACGTTCTGGTTAGCTGTCAGTTAACGAGAAGATGTAGAATCTTTTAGTTCCTTATTAATCTACTTTCCTGTCTAAACCACGGAAGGATAGTGAGCACCAGTGGATATTTGAAGGTGGAAGTTCTTGAAGAAGATAGTTCCAAGCTCAGTTATCCTTTACTAAGTATGTAAATGTCAGCGTAACAGAAGACCAGATGGATCTTCGGATGCTGGACCGCGTATACTCTTCCAATTATATTGCCATGGAGACTCTTCTTCCCGGCTGAATTTTTTATTTGCCACTTCTCTTCCTATGTAGAAAAGGAAAATAAAATAGGTCCCTCAAGAGCTGGACTTTTGATTTTATGTTACTCTCATTCTGAAATCGACCATGATAATCATAGGCCAACATTCTCTTAAGGTTATAAAAGAAACGAAAACTTAAACCCTCAGAATTAAGACTTTTAAGTACAGATCATTGTAGCTTTTCTCTGCGCTAATTAATGTAACGTTTTCAACATTTTATAACCTACTTCACGGCAATAGTGCTGTGGAGCCATTATCGACCTTCCCCTTGTTCGTACTTCTGTCAGGTCATCCACCCGATAGGAGGGCTGAGGTCCTCTGCCCTCATGCTAGAATTTCAGGAAGCCATTCTAAACCCCAAACAGAAACTTTGGTTTCAGACCAAAGTTCTAAATATTCATTTAGAAATGGATATTCCATAGATTTTGTTTTATGGTAACTTTCCTGAGAAATGTCATTCAGAATTGTTTATTTAATGCACCAGCCATGTGTGATTGGGAATTCCTTGACCTTGTGAAATTAACTCAAAACTATCATGAATGATGAATTATGATTCTTTTTTTCTATTCAGAATTCTAAGAGAAGGTGCAAGTTAAACCACAGAGTTTGAAATGGCACTATGGTTGGGAAGGAGAGACTACCCTGCAGAGGATGTGTTTTTTTAAGGAATACATTCATACCAAATGCCTTAAAAATTATGACTACTCTTCAGTGTTCTTATATGTTTCCCCCATTTTTTTCCTAGGGACTTGAATTATAACAACTTGGGGGAATTTCCTCAGGCTATTAAAGCCCTTCCTAGCCTAAAAGAGCTGTGAGTATTGTTTTGCTCTCTCTGTATTTTCATATCCTTAGAATTCACCACCTGATGTTCCAGCAGTGAGATTTGAAAACCTCTTTGCTCCATATGACACAATACACAAACACACACAAACACACATAGGCTCATACAGACTGGATGACGTTAGCGCAGACGGTTTTGGGCTTGGATCTCTGAAACAAGAGCCATAATGTATGGTCCTTGCCAGCTAGAAGCCTGGCATCTTGGGGGCACTGGGGAGGCCTACTGTGTAGGACAGAGAACACTTCCTCGGTAGAAATAAGCGCTAAATGAAGAGGGTAAATGAATCATTCCAGAAAAAGGCCTCCCTGAGAACCGGGGTCATCAGAAAAGGTAGCGTTAAAGAGAAAGAATTTGACTAGAGTTAAAAGGGTAGATGTGTGTGTGTGTGTATTTATTCGTTTATTTATTGTAAAGATTTTATTTATTTATTTTAGTGAGAGAGGGAGTTCGAGCAGCGGGGAAGGGGCAGAGGGAGAGCGAGACTCTCAAGCAGACTCCACGCCTGGTGCAGAGCCTGGTTACAGGGCTCGACCACATGTCCTGAAATCATGACCTGAGCTGAAGTCGACACTCTGACATTTAACAGACTGAGCCTCCCACGTGCCCCAAAAGGGTGGAAATATTTAAATAAATGAAAGGCTAAGGGGGCATTTTAGACATTGGCTCTGTCAAGGGCAGAGGCAGGAATACCCATGGCCTCACAGGGCTTGTGTGTCGTGCGTTGGTGGCAAGTCCTCTGAAGCTCTTTGCTTAAGGATTAAATGCAGGTGCCAGAGGAATATAGAGGTCAAAACCCCTTAAGATTCTCACTCATGGTCTGAAGTTCTTCGTTGACACAGCAACTGCTCAGCGCGTAAGAGAGCCCTGAGCGATACCGGGGTAAGCCTGGGTTGAAGAAGAATTAGGTATATGGCCCCGGAAAGTATGAGATGGAATTGAAACTTCTGTTTCCTCACGCTTCTGGGACTCTCATGTGTTCCACATCTTGCTGAGCGGGGCTAGACACTCGGGTTTTAGCTCACCTCACAACAGGACATGCATTTCAAGATGTTCTTCTCCTCCCTGTTTAGGTTATTTCATAGTAATTCTATTTCTGTTATCCCCGATGGAGCCTTTGATGGCAATCCACTCTTAAGAACGATGTAAGTAGTTTTGCTTCACTATAAAATCATGTAAAGCATGTCTCTATGATGCCAGACATCTCAGTGAAAAATGAAAATTCAGGCTTTTAGATATATGGACTTTGTGACCATAAAGGTAGTGTTGGATGGCTTGCGAACATAGGAAAACTTTACTTTTTTTGGATATTTTTACAGACATTTGTATGATAATCCTCTGTCTTTTGTGGGGAACTCAGCATTTCACAATTTATCTGATCTGCATTCCTTGTAAGTATTACACAAATTTTATTTTTTTATTTTTATTCTTTTTTTTAGCATTATACAAATTTTAATATTATGCAGTTTCTTAATATTTATGCAGTTTCTTTAATGGAAAACTAGGATGTATCACTATCTCATTGTTGCTCCAGAAGACAAAAATCTTTTATTTATTTTTTTTCCCTTGGATGAAAGTCCAAAGGACAATTCTGAAGATTTGTGAGGCTTATTTATGTGAACACTTAGCCTCATTATCACAGTTTCAGGTACATTCAAGAATTGAAACTGATTTTGTTTTTGGGTATAGTAGTACTATAATATTGAACTGTTTAAAAAACAAAATGAAAACATTATCTATGAAAGTCCTTTATTTTAAATTCCCTTTTCTTTCCTAATTTCTTGAAGAGTCATTCGGGGTGCAAGCATGGTGCAGCAGTTCCCCAACCTGACTGGAACTGTCCATCTGGAGAGTCTGTAAGTGTGGCTGTTTGAAGAGGGGTAGGAAGAAAATAACACGCGGGCCTCCTCGTGGGGTGCCAGTGCTTTTTGATGATGATGATGGGTTTGCGTTGGTTCCTGCACTCTCTGTGAATGGCATGCATAGAGATGGATATATATGGATATTAGATCTGAGGAGTTCACTGAAAATACAAGGCAGTAAGCAAACACCAGATTTGAGGCAGTGCTTTGGGAACTCACAAGTGGCGCAGCTGATGTAGGGTGTCCGAGGAAGCTTTAGGGAGGAAGGGTGACGTTTTATTTTATTTTATTTTATTTTATTTTATTTTATTTTATTTTATTTTATTTTATTTTATTTTATTTTATTTTATTTTATTTTATTTTATTTTAAAGATTTTTATTTATTTATTCATGAGATACAGAGAGAGAGAGAGAGAGAGAGAGAGACAGAGAGAGAGGCAAAGACACAGGCAGAGGGAGAAGCAGGCTCCATGCAAGGAGCCTGATGTGGGACTCGATCCCGGACTCCAGGATCACACCCTGGGCTGAAGGCAAGGGCTAAACCACTGAGCCACCCAGGGATCCCCAGGAAGGGTAACATTTTCAAAATTGAATACTCTCAGGTTTCCCAGAGTTGGGTCTTCTATTAGAAAGGCAAAATGGGGAATACTGAGCATTTCCTCAGGGATCATATAGAGCTAGACTTGCACGTGTTTAATGGAATGCGGTGTGACCTGGAGACGTCGGGGAGATCATTTGGGTCACAGTTAAAATGGCAGCCTTTGAACATTGAACACGTGGTTATGGCAGATCTTCCCAGTGGATGGTCTGTGAATGGGGTACGTATGGGTCCGAGCGTTTGCTGACCTTGCAGGCAGCCAGGAGAAGCACGAGGTGGCTAAGGGTCTCCAGCCACAAGGAGCCTTAGCAGAGGGGGTCACATTAATGTTACAGTTTTCACGTATGCCAAGAGGTAAAGAGAAAGAGGTCAGGAACACAGGGCTCAGGGGTTTAGACTTGATTGTTCAGGATGTGTTGAGTATGTTATAGCAGGTGGCGTGAGGAGGGTAGCAGGGACCCGAGATGGGAAGAACCACAAGGAGGCCCTGGGAATAATCCCCTTGCTAAGCGAACACCTTCACCACCACTGGCGTTCCCCCTGTGTGGCCTGAGACCCCTCCACCCCTCTGTGCATCATTTCACACGTGATCTGCGCAGCCGCAGTAGCAGTGAAGAGGGGGTCAGATGCTGGAAGCAGCCCCAAGGGGAAAGCACAGGACTCGGTGTTGACCGCAGGTGGGAACATGGAAAGGGAGCGGGGAAGAGAGGACATTTCCGAATGGTGAGTTGGGTTGCCTGAAAACACAGAAACAAAGTCCGGGGCGCAGGATGCTAAGTTGCCTTGGCTGTTTGGGTGTGAGGCCGTGTTGCAGGGGATTGTAGTCAGGCTGTGGCCGTGGATTACCGTTGTCGTTGGCCCACGTGAGAAGGCAGTCTTGTCTCGTCGTCTGGGCAATATCAACATCTTGTGTCACAAGCTTTTCGGCCTTCCTATGCAAATGAGACCCATAAAGGAGGGCTAATCCCACATGCCTGACCTCAAGGAGTCGGTAGGTGGTGGGATACAGACTCTGGTTCATCTGCAATCATGGGTGTCTTTGTGTACGTGAGAATCGCGTTTTGTTTACCATCTCAACTTGGGACCATTTCTTAGATGAACAATGTTTTTCCACAGGACCTTGACAGGCACAAAGATAAGCAGCATATCCAGTAACTTGTGCCAAGAACAAAAGATGCTTAGGACTTTGTAAGTCGGGTCCCTCTTCCCTTCCCATACCTTTTCTTTTTATACCGAGTTTTATTTTTGATAAGCTGTTTTCATTGGCTGATTTTAAGGTGTAGAATTATGTCTTCTTTGTTCCCTTTATGTAAATGAGCAGTTTTTTAGTGACCTTTGGGTCGGTCATGTATATTTCAATTTGGTTTTAAGGTTATATGGATGTCACACATCTTGTGACTTTTACTTTGAACAGAGTAAAACCAGACAGGCTCTTCCTTGGTATTTTTCTTACCTGGACTCCCTGTCCTTCTTCGAGATGCCTCAGGAGAGTCAGCTCTCCACAATTTTCTCTCTCATCCATAGCCTAAGCAGAGCCCAAATCTTTCTTGGGTCAGGAACCAGCTAAGCATGGAGCTTTCCAAAAACTTTAAACTCTCCTGGAAATTAAAAGTAAATAAAGGATGTCAAAATGTCACAAGAACAAACAATGAAGTTACTAAGTTGTTAACAAGCATTCAGCGGAGAGAGTAACGAAATAAGTGACTGATTGATTAGGCAAATCATTAAATGCTCTGGAGCATCGAGCATCGTGATCACTACTGAGGAAACACTGCAGTGGGATTAGCTGAGTTATTGAGTCTTCAAATTTAAGAAAATTTTTCTGAAAATGCGAGCTCTGCATACCACTCTTCACAGCTTTATTATTAAATAACAACAGAGAAATTATTTATCATATAAACAGTACTATAAAGATATAAATTAAAAACCACATAAATTACCACTGAGACATTATTTTTATGGATTTTCCATATTATATGTTTATGTATTTCTTTTCTATGCTTAATGTTTTTTAATTTTATTTAAAAATTTTTAAAAAATTTAAGTGTTTTTAATATATTTTATATTGTCTATACTCAATATTATGTACATGAAGTTTGCAAATCTTAAGCCTGTTCTATCACTAAGGTACTCTAGAAGGTTACAAGAAAAAAAAAATAGTTGCTTTTTTTCAGCGCTCTCTTTATTTTAGATCTTCTTACCTGGACTCTCTGAGTATAGCTCTTTTAATTTAGTATTCTGTTACTAAATACTAAGTATAGTATTTGATACTTTGATACTCCTGAGTATAGCTCTTTTAACTTAGTATTCTGATAACGTAGAAATTAATTTGTTAATTTTCGTTGTTTTAAGGGACTTGTCTTACAACAGTATAAAAGACCTTCCAAGCTTTGATGGTTGCCATGCTCTGGAAGAAATGTAAGTGGGTCTTTGATATATACTCTTTTTGCTGTGGTTTATTGTTGATTCATCGAACGAACATGTTCTATTTTAAGTAATGGCTTTACTATTAAGAATTCAGAAATATTAAGGAAAGACATGCGTATAGTCAAGTGTTCCTGTGAATAAATGTCAAATCGTACTAGGTATGGTCGTGCAGCCAGCGTATATTGGGTACTTATCGGGCATTCTGTGAGATTTCATGGGCGGAGGGCTGTGTACACCAAAAAACACACAAATAAAACCTGTTCTTGGCTATTGAGGGAAACCAAACGTGGACACCTACTGTGTACCTATAAGCTCTGGTGGAAGTTGGTTTGGAGCAGGGAGAGGAGGGGGGTTCATTCTCCCTTTCCTGATCCCTTTCTTCCTACAGCATTTGGTATGGTTGTCTTGTCCTGAGTCCCCCTTTTTTTTTTTTTTTTTTTACCATGTGGCCTTCCTGCTCTCCTGAGTGAGGTTGCTAAGGAATTTAGTTAGTACACGTTAATTCCCAGTATCCATTGGGATGGAATACCAATTAGTCCAACCCTTTGGTGTTACAACCGAGGAAATGGCAGTTCTCTTTACTTTCAACGAGATCAATCAGTGTTAATCAGGAATTTAAACTGAGAAAATGTTGAAGAGATGTTCTCTTTCAAATTCAAAAAATATATATATATATATATTTTTTTTTAGTTCTCTGCAACGTAATCAGATCCACCAAATAAAAGAAGGTACTTTTCAAGGCCTGGTCTCTCTGCGGATCCTGTAAGTTTCTCTTTGATTATTTAGAAACAAATACAATTTTTGTCCACCTATAAATTAATACATTATAATTCCCATAAGTGATACACTTAAAGATGCAATTTATTATGTATAAGTATTGTTCAAATTATACCACGTGGTGCTTTATCAATAATCTGCTTTCAGTATTTTTTTTTAACCTTTCACTTTTTATTTAGTAATTTTTACCTTAGCTGATTTATGATACCGTACATTGGTAGGTGAAAAAGCGTAATGTGTGTATAACCTGAGAAATGGAGCTTGTTTGTTTTCTCGTGGTACTAATGAGGTTTGCAAGTGCATTAGGGCAGCGAGAGGCAAAGGGTCCAGCCTGCCTCCGATTTTGGCAAGTTAGGTTTTATTGGAACACAGCCTTGCCCTTTCGTGTAAGCGTTGTCCAGGGCTGCTTTTACCATACTGTGGCAGAGTTGACTAGTAAGGGGCCATATGACCTAATGGTGAAAATATTTACCCCCTGGCCCTCCACACAAGAAATTTGCTGACCCTTGCACCGGGGTATGTATCATAACAAATATGGCTAATAATATGCAGCAGAAGCACTCATTGGAAAAAATGTATTTGTATTTGAGTGTGTATTTGTGCCAAATACTCTATTAAGCACTTGGAGATAGAGAGGTGGCTAAGACAGGCCTTGTCCCCGCCTTCACAGAACCTCAGTGCAGGAAACACAACACACTGAAATACAGTGAGCATTTTTAAAATAACAGAGCAAATTTGGAAATGTGAAGATGGAGTGAAATTACATGTATTGAATCCTATCTTCCAGTAGCTCTCCAGTAAGACATTGAAAATGCTTTCTACTAGAAAATATTTTGTTAGAGGTTGGGATCCTTCCTTGTGCCTGACAGGCTTGCCGTGTGTGGGTCTGGGCAGTAGCGAGGAAGGGGGCTGGCTCCTAGCTGCCATCACTTCTGGAGCGCTGATAAGCGACAACAATGAAAAGCTGGCCTTTCCATGATTCGGAACCAAGTTTGTCCGGCTGTCTGTTATCTGGGAGATGCGTAATGGAATGACTTTATCCAGCCTCTGAATTTCCATCAAGGCTCCGTCTAAGTGTGGTTGCAGATTATTTCTCTGTGTTACTAATTTCTCAGGGTGTGTTTTTGAATATAGTACAGCTCTGGTGTTGATATGATTTTTATTTCCTGCTCAGGGGGAAAAGAATGATATCTGAAGCCCTTCTGGAATGCTCTTGTTTACATATTGATTGTTTGTCTTCCGTGGGGGCCTTATCACTGACCTTTGAGAAGGCAAATAGTATGAAACCTGTTTTTATTTTCAGCTTTGTCAGGAGCTGAGTTTTTCTTCGCCTACTAAATAGTGCCAAAGGTTATATCACATCATTTATATTTTTGAACTGGTACCAGAATGATAAGGTGGAGAAAATTCACAACTGTTTTAAAACAGATGCCAGCTAGAATTACTGAGCCGCGGAACCCATTCCAAGAAATAGATTTTCGTGAAGGGGGGGAGGGATTGAACATAAACACGAAGTTGTTGGACAAGATTAATAAGATTTGTTATCTTATCAGGGATACTGTGACTACTTCAGATTCCAAAGTATAGTCAAACTAACTGCAATTTGAATTTATTTGGAAAGATTAACATGCTCCTCTTGCCCTTGCAGAGATCTGAGTAGGAACCAGATCCATGAAATTCACAACAGAGCTTTTGCCAAGCTTGGGTCAATAACTAACCTGTAAGTTGATGATTTTATGCAGTCATACCGTGAAGGTGATGCATAATCTACAGAAACTTGTGTCTTAACATTGTCCTACGGAAGTATTTTCCTGTTCGGTTGCTCCCTTGCGTAAATGCGAACCTGCATTGATAGGGTAATGCCTTCTTAGATGGCAATATGAATGCCAGGCCTGTTGTTTCAGCACAGCTGAACTTCCTCTTGGGGCTCTAATATTTATGATGTTTACACACGTACAGATGTTCTTGCATCTTAGGAGTTAATGTGAGCTCTCATTCACATTTCAGAGATATAAGTTTCAATGAATTAACTTCATTTCCTACGGAAGGCCTCAGTGGACTAAATCAGCTGAAACTTGTTGGCAACTTGAAGCTAAAAGAAGCCTTGGCAGCAAAAGATTTTGTTAATCTCAGGTGTGTTTTTGCTTATTTTTCTTTTTTGTTGAACCTATGGCGAGCCCCTAAATTATAGAGTATGCTGGTTTTTTGCTGTGGTTCCCAGATTTTCTGGGAGGCTATAATTTAAGAGTATTTTCTACCTCAGTCCTCACAAATTTGGTAAAAAGTAGAACACAAGCATTATTTCCTAGATTTTGAGATCATGAATTGGAGCCCTTGAGACTGTCAGGGAGATAACATAGCCATTCATCAGACTGGCTTTTTTTTTTTTTTTTTTTTTAACTTTTTACAGCAGATTTGTCACTAACACTGTAGCAGGAACCACATAAATGTGAACCTACAGAAAACTGACACAATGCTATATTTCACAAAGACATTTTGATATAATAGAGACAGGACTTGCGGATAGTACTGTGGGAGAAGAGAATAAATATTTTTACTATACTTTGTGAACAGAATAAATTCATTTAATGGTAAAAAGTTGTAAATGATCTGAGACATTACTTTTAACTGAAACTACGAGTATCATATGATAAATTAGGCATGGTTTATTCATGGGTTAAAGGAGTCTGATAAGATTTCACTTTAAACTGCTGTATTACTGCTAAATTTTATTTTATTTTTATTTTTTATTTTTTTTACTGCTAAATTTTAAATATGGGTTGTTTTAAAATCAGTTTTTAAAAGCTTATATCAGGTGAAGAGAGGAAGTCAGGGTTGTCATCTGACACCAGAGTCTTTTCACAGATGGGGATACTGAGGCCCCAGAGAGGCTAGTGGCCAGCGTTTAAAGCATGTGACAGGTCTTTCTGACTCCCGGGGCTCTTAAAGCTGGAAGTACTTTCTACAAAACAAAAGCATCTGTGTGAGGTTGTTATTCAATGTAGGTCTTACCATTTTTTCCAGGTCTTTATCAGTACCATATGCTTATCAGTGTTGTGCATTTTGGGGTTGTGACTCGTATGCACATTCAAACACGGAAGATACCAGCCTCCAAGACCACAGTGTGGCAAAGGAGAAAGGCAAGTGCATGTACTTTTAAGAACAGAACACTCTCGATGCCGCTGATTAAAGTCTCTCCTATTGTAATCGTTTGTGAAGGACAGATATGAAATACGTGAGAAAATGGCATTTGCTGTGTTACTGGCATCCTTAATATGTTACAAAGCCTCATGGAGGCTGACCTTAGGTCATGGACAAGAGAGAAGACTGCAGAAAAGTGTGGTTCTTTTCGATTGCATAAAGCTTGAATTAAACACAGTTCATGTCATCTATTCAGGTCCCACCGATGTAGCCGGTGTCACGAGCAGTGCAGAAAATGAAGAACATAGTCAAATAATTATCCACTGTACGCCCTCCACAGGTATGCCCTGCACATCTTACCGCAGTTTCTTGCTTTCAGTGAATGTTAGGCAAACATATCTGAAAGTTGTGGGGAGAGATGTGATCTTTGTAACAGGAGTGGGACTGGATGATGTCATAAGGCCTCTGCCTTGAAGCGTGGTCTGTGTACCAGGAGCTCAGGCATCTCTTACAGAAGCTCGGTCCCAGGCTCACTGACTTGGGGTCTCGGTGTTCATAAGCTCTCCAGCAGGTTGTGTGCATTCAAAACGGAGAGGCAGTTTCTGAGCGCTTCTTGAACTCTAGGGCTAGTTCTGAAAGTTACTACCTGCAAGGATTTTTAGTGTTATATATATATCTTTTAATGCAACCTTGCTTTTCCTTTTCTTTCTACTCTATTTCATTGAACTTTAGTAGACTTGGGAAAGTTACGAAAATGAGACCGCATATTTGGTTGTGACGTAACGTTGGATTATGACTCATCTCTCAGGGAAGATGGATTTGGAATTCTACTGTGAAAGAAAAATAGTTGGCCACCTTGTGTGCTATGAAGTAGAGTCTTTTTTTTTTTTAAGATTTTATTTATTTACTTATTTGAGAGAGAGTGAGTGAGAGAGCACAGGCAGGGGGAGGGGCAGAGGGAGAGGGAGAAGCAGACCCCCTGCTGAGCAGGGAGCCTGATGTGGGGCTGGATCCCAGGACCCTAAGGTCATCACTTGAGCCAAAGGCAGACGCTTAACCAGCTGAGCCCCCTGGCCTCCCTGAATCGTGAGCTTTTTAAGGGGCTGTGTTTGTATTCTTTTTAATACTTAGGACAGTGCCTTGTGGAGAATGAGCTTAAGGTGACCAGATGAGCGAATGGAATTGGCAAGATCATTTCAGTTTAGGCAATGTATTTGGTCTCTGAATGAATTGTTGGAAGTTAAGAGGGTGCAGCTCGCTGCCTCCCCGGCCTTCCTGGGGTCCTTGTGTTGGAGAATGTGCCTAAGGACCCGACATCCCAATGGGAAGGGAAGAGCTTGGTTACAGGGGAGACTAGTCCTGAAGGAGCTGCAGCCGAGAGATCCGCGGCAGGCCTGCCTCCCCACTCGGTTGTAACTACGCACAGACACCCACGGGCTCAGTCAGAAGCAGGAGGTAGTGACGCGTGGGGTCCTCCTGTTAGAACAAGAGGACGCAGCAGCTTTTCAAAGACAGAGACCTGGGTGGAGCCTGCTTCCCAGGCTTGTAGGGGAAAGTACCTCCACCTGCCAAACACTTGCAGAAGGGTGTCCTGTTCTCAAGCCAGAGGAGCCTACTCCCTCCTTCCTCGAAGGAGGATGAATTCAGATACAGAGAGAAAAGCAAAAGCTTCCTCTTAACATTCCCTGAGGGAAGAATAAAAATATTAATTACTTGATCAAAAGAATTTTTTTAAAGGTTCTTGTGATATTTGGAAATCAGGGATATAGGCGTTACAGAGCTGGCTCGCTAGGTCTGTGAATGTTTCAGTGATCTAAATGGTTTTATGGGACAGCTCCAGGGTCATGACAGTTCCGAAGGATAAATCAGAACATGTGTTTAGGCAACTGTAACACATAGTTTTCTTGTGCTCTGTAAACAACATTTCGTTTTTCTTTACTAATTTTAAAATAAAATAGCTGTCATTTGTGACATAACTAGCCTGCCGGAGTCCGTTACTAGAACATACAATTTAGTTACTAAATTAGTTCCTGCAATCCTAGTGTAAGTTGCACGGGGCCTCAGTGGATATAGCTTCGTATGCATTTAACATCCAGCGTGGTTTTGCCCTCCCTCCACTGTCTTATTGAATAACCTTTATCAGGTCAATCGAACACTTTGACATCTCAGTTTCTCTGGATGAAAAGTGGGTATAATAATGTCTATCTTCACCTACTTCATCAGGTTGCCCTTGAAAGTCATAAGAAATGTGGGAAAAAATAGTCATATACATACATATGTGTAGATTAATAGTTTTTAAAAGCTGTATCAGCACTAGGAAGGAGGAAGAAAAGGACCTCGTATTCATTGAAGGCCAACAATGTACCTAGTGACCTGCTTAGGTACCTCATGTATATAATTTTACTTAAGCTACATGGTGCTGTGAATTAGGCATTATTATCCAGGAGCGAGAAAATGAAATGTAGAGGGTTAAGCTGCTTTCTCAAGAGCAGCAAGTTATGAACCCTAAATTAAAACCCTCGTTTAGGGTCACCTGGGTGGCTCAGCGGTTTGGCACCTGCCTTCAGCCGAGGGCGTGACCCCGGGGTCCTGGGATCGAGTCCCCCCATCGGGTTCCCTGTAGGGAGCCTGCTTCTCCCTCGGCCTGTGTCTCTGCCTCTCTCTGGGTGTCTCTCATGAATAAATGAATAAAATCTTTTTAAAAATTTAAAAAAAAAAACCCTAGTTTATGTGATTCCACGCCTTCAGTTTACCAAGTACTTTTCACGTATAAGACACTGTACTATATATATATATATATGCATATCCCTGTATGGCTTTACTGAATATTTAATAAATAGCCTAGTCCAATGACTAGAATAGCTAAGAAACAGTAATTTTAAAAATTTGGTTCAATTCAGTTTTGGTAGCAGATTTAATTATCCTAAATGGACTGCCTTTAGTTTTTCTCTGAACCTATAGCATATGGGAATATGGTGTTTTCTAAATTGTCTTTTATTTCTCTCTCTTGTTTTAGGTGCTTTTAAGCCCTGTGAATATTTACTGGGAAGTTGGATGATCCGTCTTACTGTGTGGTTCATTTTCTTGGTCGCATTGTCTTTCAACCTGCTTGTCATTATAACCACATTTGCCTCTTGTTCATCTCTGCCTTCCTCCAAATTGTTCATAGGCCTGATTTCTGTATCCAACTTATTCATGGGAGCTTACACCGGCATCTTAACTTTTCTGGATGCCGTGTCCTGGGGCAGGTTTGCTGAATTTGGCATTTGGTGGGAGATCGGCAGTGGGTGCAGAATAGCGGGGTTCCTTGCTATTTTCTCCTCAGAAAGTGCCATATTTCTATTGATGTTGGCAGCTGTGGAAAGAAGCTTATCTGTCAAAGATATGATGAAAAATGGGAAAAGCAATCATCTGAAACAGTTCCGGATTGCTGCCCTTTTTGCTTTTCTGGGAGCTGCAGCGGCAGGCTGTTTTCCACTTTTCCATAGAGGGGAATACTCTGCATCACCCCTGTGCTTGCCATTCCCCACAGGAGAAACGCCCTCGTTAGGATTTACTGTAACCTTAGTGCTATTAAACTCGTTAGCATTTTTATTAATGGCCATTATCTACACAAAACTTTACTGCAACCTGGAAAAAGAGGACCTTTCAGAGAACTCGCATTCTAGCATGATTAAGCATGTCGCCTGGCTCATCTTCACCAATTGCATCTTTTTCTGCCCCGTTGCGTTTTTCTCATTTGCGCCGTTGATCACTGCAATCTCCATCAGCCCTGAAATAATGAAGTCTGTTACGCT
This sequence comes from Canis lupus dingo, assembly GCF_003254725.2. Taxonomy (NCBI): domain Eukaryota; kingdom Metazoa; phylum Chordata; class Mammalia; order Carnivora; family Canidae; genus Canis; species Canis lupus. The sequence continues at coordinate 48,487,945 of NC_064263.1, read as the reverse complement.
GATATTTTTCCCGTTGCCCGCTTGCCTGAACCCAGTCCTCTATGTTTTCTTCAACCCAAAGTTTAAAGAAGACTGGAAGTTACTGAAGCGACACATCACCAAGAAAAGCGGCTCGGTGTCAGTCTCCATCAGTAGCCAAGCAGGCTGTGTGGACCAGGATTTCTACTATGACTGTGGCATGTACTCGCATTTGCAGGGTAACCTGACTGTGTGTGACTGCTGTGAATCCTTTCTTTTGACAAAGCCAGTGTCCTGCAAACACTTAATAAAATCACACAGCTGTCCTGCGTTGGCCGTGGGTTCTTGCCAAAGACCAGACAGCTATTGGTCTGACTGTGGCACGCAATCGGCCCACTCCGATTATGCGGATGAAGAAGACTCCTTCGTCTCCGACAGTTCTGACCAGGTGCAGGCCTGTGGACGAGCCTGCTTCTATCAGAGTCGAGGATTCCCTTTGGTGCGCTATGCTTACAATCTACCACGAGTTAAAGACTGAACTGATGTGTCTGTAACTGTTTCCCCCCCCATGAACCAAAATCCCAGCATTTATAGACTGAACCCTAGTCTCATCTTTCATCTGGGAAGCACTTCTGTGATCACTGCCTGGTGTGTCACTTAGAAGGAGGAGAGGGTGGCAGTTTATTTCTTAAACCAGACGTTTTCGAAGAACAAGTGCCTAAACTGTCAATCGATGAAAAAAAAAAAATGCAATGTCCAAGCAATGTGTGGTCTCTTTGGAACCAATTTGTAACTTGAAAAGATTTTGTGTGTATCGTAGCAATATAACATTAGGCTTTCCTGATCCATAAGGAGCAAATTGATACCTATCTCTGAATTAAGCACAAGATGAAGAACAGCTGTTAATATTTTTTTAAGAATATTTTAAAATGTGATTTTATGTAACTAAGAAAAAAATCCTGCTCATTTTACCTAATGTTGCATTATTAATCTCAGGACAACTTACTGCAGGGCCAAAAAAAAGGGATTGTCTCCCAGGTAGAGCTGTGAGAGTAGAGGAATAGGCATCGTCACCTTATTGCATTTTCTGGTCCCATCTTTGACATAATAGAATCATAAATTTTGTTTGACTTATAAACCTAAAACCTGGAGATGTTTTTAAAACAATATTAACAACTGTTAGATTCTTAAAGAATAGCTCAACTTTTGTTTTCAGTCATTACACATTTCTTTGGTGAGATCACAGTGATTTTTTTTCCTCTATGTCTTGTGACCACACTAGAAAAAAGTAAAGGACTAATTGTTGTGTGGGTTTGGTAGAGATTTGGATAAGCTACTAACTAATATGGGATTTCAGTAGTATCTGAGGGATTTGATGGCTCCGTGGGATGTTCTCATGAATAAACATTTCTTAATGTCATTGGCTGTACCAACATCTTCCAATTTTGTTGGTATGTTGTCTACGTAGAGTGTGAACTACACAGAAGGTAAACAGTGGTAAATTATTGTATCAGTTTGGAAGAAATTGGGAGTAATTATGACGCAAAGCACTTATAATTATTTCTTAGTGAGCTGGATTCTCCGGAACCTGTGCTATTACAAGGTAGCTTCCATATAGTTTTTCCTTACTGTGATTTAAATACAGAAGAGCCTATGCAACAGTTCAGATGCTGTGTTCTTGCGAGACAAAACAAATGTTTTATTAAAGAAAAAAATGAATAAGCTTAGGCCTGTGTCTTCAGCAATTAGAATTTTTACTTGATTCTTATCTACGGACTTTTGACATGTCGCTATGTGGAGTCTTAAAGTCATAAATGTTCAGTATGTTTTTTGAACAATATGCTAAATCGATAGCAAACCCACTGCCATATTAGTTATTCAGGATATACTAAAAGACATTAAGCTAGATTGCAGTTTAATAATTAAACTGTATATACTGTGCATATAATGAATTTTTATCTTATGTAAATTATTTTTAGAACACAAGTTGGGAAATGTGGCTTCTGTTCATTTCGTTTAATTAAAGCTACCTCCTAAACTATAGTGGCTGCCAGTAGCAGAATGTTAAATTGTGGTTTATATACTTTTTTGCATTGTAAATAGTCTTGGTTGTACATTGTCCGTGTAATAAAAACAGAATCTTTGTATATCAAAATCATGTAGTTTGTATAAAATGCGGGAGGGATTTATTTACAGTGTGTTGTAATTTTGTAAGGCCAACTATTCACAAGTTTTTAAAGTTGCTATCATGTTTGTATATTTACACATCTGATAAATATTAAATCATAACTTGGTAAAAAAAATGTAACTAAAGGTTTTTCTTTCTCCAAAAGTCAAGTCACATAAAACTTTGCATTCATTTAAAATATAGAATAGCAGATACGTAAACTATGTGGTAAATTGTGCTGTAGACGTAGTGGGAGATACACTATGATACGCAGTGTTTTGAATTACTGAAGTTCTAGAAATCTGGCAATCTGTTTTGCCTTAATGTGTAACGAGGTATGATCATGAATCTGCTTAACGTTAAAGTAAGCAAATTAAAACATTTTTTGAGTGAAGAGTATTAGAAGAAATGTTTGAAGAACACTTTGCTGAAATTTAGAGATAAGTCTGAACCCTACACATGGAAAACAAATTGTGAAATTTAAGAGAACAGATCTTTATTGAAAAGCAAGTGATTGGACGGAGGGAGGAGGGGGCTGACTGGCTCAGTAGGCGGTGCGTGCCACTCTCGATCTCAGGGTCTTGGGTCTGAGCCCCACATTGGGTGTAGAGATTACTTAGAAATAAAATCTTAAAAACAACAACAATAAATGATTGGGGCTCCCGGCTGGCTTAGTGGGTGGAGTGTGCGACTGGCGATCTTGGGTTGTAAGTTCCAGCCCCATGTTGAATGTAGCAATTACCTAAAAATAAATAATAGATAGGGGATCCCTGGGTGGCACAGCGGTTTGGCGCCTGCCTTCGGCCCAGGGCGCGATCCTGGGGACCCAGGATCGAATCCCACGTCGGGCTCCCGGTGCATGGAGCCTGCTTCTCCCTCTGCCTGTGTCTCTGCCTCTCTCTCTCTCTCTCTCTCTCTGTGACTATCATAAAATAAAAATAATAATAATAATAAATCTTTAAAAAAATCCTCTTTTAAAAAATAAATAATAGATAAAAGCAAACAATTTAAAATCCCACTTGTTACCAAATGTAGTCAGTTGCCCAAATGCTTAGATCTAAATATTCACAATCATGAAGCCCTTGTTTTACAGATGAGAAAATAGGCAGCTTGATGAAATTTAAGTGAATACCTAAGTCACACACAACAAATTAGAAACCAAATCAGCACCCAGTGCCTCTTAATTTGAGACCTAGCTTTTTGGTTTCGTTCATTTGTTTTAAACTTAAGTATATGTCTGGAATTCCCATAACAAAAAGGAGAATAGTATAATTACTCCTCCCATCCCTTCGGCCTTCAGCCCAGGTACCCATCACCCAAATGTGGCAATTATCAACAGCACAGGGTAAGTCTTGTTTCAACTCCACCCCATTCACTAGCTCCTTCTAATTCGTATGCCCCCTTGGATTAGTATTATTTTTTAAAGATTTACTTATTTATTTGGGGGGGGGGGCAGTTTTAAGCAGGGTCCCTGCTGAGCACAAAGCCAGACACAGGCCCGGGCCCAGACCTTTGAAACCATGACCTGAGCCGAAACTGAGATTTGACGCCCCACCCACCGCGCTACTCAGGGGACACATGCCCCTTGAATTATTTTGAAGTGGACCTAAGACATGTTTCATCTGTAAATATTTCAATATGTCCAGGGACAAATTTTTAAGTTGCTTAATATATTGCTACAAGGCTAACGGTGTTATTTTTGTAACAAAGTCAGGGATTTTTAAGCCAAAGTTACTCTATACAAGGTTTTACAAAGCTAGCAAAAAATATAAATTCATCTCAAATATATACTGTCAAAGTAAAAAAAAAAAATGAGTAGTGAGAAGTTACTAAATTAATATCCACAAACTTAAGGGGAGAGGCCTCCTTTTAAGCTTATTTATACGTTTATATATAATTCTACCAAACTTGAGGGGCGCCTGGGTGGCTCAGTTTGTAAAGTGTCTGCCTTTAGCTCGGGTCATGATCTCAGGGTCCTGGGATCCAGCCCCCCTACCTCGGCTCAGCGGGGAGTCTGTTGTCCCTCTCCTCAAGCCCCCCACCCTCGTACTGTCTCTCAAATAAACAAAAGAAGAAATTTTTAAAAAAAATTCTACCCAACTTGATTATGGCCTCGGCGTCTCAGCAATGACAAGGCCCTGCAAGAAGGGAGACCGTGGGACTCCATCGTGTTCCAGCAGCAGCACCAGGCCCATGCACTGCTGCGTGGGGAGTCCCAGTGCTGCCACAGCTAGTGCAGGGCTTGGTCATCACGAGGATGCTGAGGCATCAAGGAGAGGACATCCTTTGTTTTGTGAGACATTTTGAGGAGGCAGAGAGGTGCACGACCTCTTAGCTTCCTACACCAAGAGGGTGAGAAGTGCAAGTTTGGGAGTTTAAACGACCCAATTTATCATTTACTGTTTTCTCGGTCACGTCCTGTGCCAGAAACTTTGGCTTTCCTAAGTCCTGACTCACTGCTTTGCAACAGGGGAAGAACCTGCCTCCCAGTCCTATTATCGCATTAATTCTCACAGCTTCTGAACACTTGTTTAAGGAGACCCAGTGAGTAAGAGGAAAATCACTGGTTCGAATCCTGGTCCTTTATTATTATTTTTTTTTATTTTTATTTTTATTTTATTGTATTTATTTTTTCCAGGTCCTTTTTTAAACTAGGACTTGTGCTCCTTCCTATTTTGCTTCGGGCCTGTCTTTGGGAAGAGCCCACGTTAAGTTTCCTATGAAGCCCTGGAGGGGCCCTTGGCCTTTCGATGCTGTTACTGATTCCGGGAAGGTTCTCCCAAGCGGTTTTAGCCAGATTTGCCAAAACCGAGTAACTGGGGGAGAGAATGTGACCCACGAAGGCATTTCATTTCTTCATCAATTTTATCACTCGGTGAAACTGGTCCAATTTCCTCCCGTTTTCATTTTGTCGTGATTGCCGATCTTCACCAAATTAAGGGCGCACCGAGACCGTGTCAGCCACGTGCTGCTCCACAGCGCTGCGGGCCGCTGCGCCTCCCGCGCATCTCGTCGTCCTGCGTCCTGTTCTGCGGGTGTAGACGGCAGCCGGGGCTTCGCAAGGCGGGTCAGCCGCGGGGGCTGGGCGCGACCCCCGCCTGCGTCCGCGCCGCTCCGGGCCCCGGGAGCGCGCATTCGGGCTGCGCAGAAGCCGCAGTTCGGGCGCTGGAGGAAGGCACCGGCTTCGTCGTCCGCCGCCTCCTCCCGCCTGCCTGCGTGCCTGGCCCAGGACCTGGGGGCACACGCTCCTCCCGAGGCCCCCCCGGGGTCACACAGTACTGCGGCTGCGCCCCCGTGCGGGGGGCGGGCACGGTGCGGGAGGCGGGCAGGTGCGGGAGGCGGGCACGTGCGGGAGGCGGGCAGGTGTGGGGGGCGGGCACTGTGCACACGGTGCGGGGGGGCGGGCACGGTGCGGGGGGCGGGGACGTGCGGGGGGGCGGGCACGTGCGGGAGGCGGGCAGGTGCGGGGGGGGGGTGGGCACGTGCGGGAGGCGGGCACGTGCGGGGGGGGCGGGCAGGTGCGGGAGGCGGGCAGGGTCGCCGGCGGGGCGGCCGCTCCCGCAGCTGCAGGGCCCCTTGGCCGCAGAGCCCAGGGCGCACTCGGGCCGTCACCCTGCGGGGCCGCGCAGCAGCGGAAGCCCGTCCCCCACGTGCACCCCGGGTGCCCGGCGCAGCGCGGGGAAAGTCGGGCGGCGCGGTGGAGCGAGGCGGGGGCCGAGGGACCCGCCGCCCGCCGCCCGCCGCCGCCCCACAAAGCCCCGCGGCCCGCACGCGTCGCCATGGCAGCGCGCCCCGCCCCCTGACGCCGGCCGGCGCGCGGAGCCTGCTGGGAGCGCCCGCCCGCCGCCCCGCCGGCCTGGAGGTGGCGGCCCCGATGTGGGCGGCCGGACGCTGGGGGCCTGGCTCGCCGCCTCCGTCCTCCCGCGCCGCGGCCGTGCTGGGGGCGGGCGGCGGGGGGCAGGGCCCGCCGAGCCGCAGCGACTCCACGCTGTCGCTCCTGTCGCCCCTCGGCCACCAGAGCTGCCCGCTGGACTCGGACGACGGCGACGCGGAGGATGGGGCCGGCGCGGAGGCGGAGGCGGGGGTGCAGGTGGAGCTGGAGGTGGAGGTGGCCGCCCTGCGAGGCCTGCGGTTCCGCGGGAGCGCCAGGTAACCGCCCGGCTGCGGCCTCCGCGTGCTCCCACCCCCCTACCCCGCCCCGGGCACCTCGGGCACCTGCGAGCATCTGCGGGCACCTGTGGGCCTCCTCGTGCACCCCGACCCGGGCGCCTCGGGCACCTGCGGGCGTCTGCGGGCACCTGCGTGCACCCCGCCCCCCGGGCACCTGCGGGCCACCGCGTGCGCTCGGTCCCCGGGCACCTCGGGCACCTGTGGGCACCTGTGGGCCTCCGCGTGCGCCCCGCCCCCGGGCACCTCGGGCACCTCTGTGCACCCTGCGCCCAGGTACCTGCGGGTGCCTGCTGCTCCTGGCCCCGGGCTGCCCCCAACACGTGGCTGGTTCTAGCAGGGCCGGGCCTAGCAGTGAGGCCTGCTGACCCTGCCCCCTCTCCTCCCCGCGCTCCATGCCCGGGCCTGGGTACAGAGACGTGAGAACCAGGGCTGCCCCTGCGGGAGTGGCTTTCGGAGCGGGGCCTGGTAAGGTAGGTCCCTAGTGCCCGGGACTCCTTCGCCACGTCCGGAAGGCATCCGCGCAGTGCCGGGTTTCTGACTGTCCCGCGGTGCAAGGCACAGGACAGGAGACCACAGACGTACGGAGCGCAGAGCCCGGGCTGCGTGTGCAAGCAGCAACATAGCGCCTCCGGTGCCAAGCGTTCCTACCCGGAGCGAGTGGCCAGAGCCATGTGAAGCGACTCAGCGACAGCAGGGAGCCTCTTAACAGTGAAAAGTAAAAGTAGGTCCCTTGATGGGAATGGAGGTCGGTAGGGGTAACCACGCAAGCCACCGGCCGGACTTGTTGTAGCAACAGCAACAGGCCTCTGATCAGCCTGGTAGGAGAGCTCGATGATGGGGCTGCGGGACTCCATTTTCATGTGGGTCTTCACAGGCATTCTTCAGGATCAAGTTGGTCCCAAAGATTCTTAGAATTATTTTAAGGCTTTGGAACATACCTCCTGAGCCCGACCAACAGGACTGAGCAGCCTGGACCCTGCTGAGCTATCAGTCCCTGGCACGATGGCTGTCAAAACCACAGCTCAGCCGCCGAGACCTTGCATGAGCTTCCAGGAGCCAAAGCCCTAACCAGACAGAGCTCAGGAGAAGAGCCAAACAGATTTCTGGTCTCACTGTCTGTCGCCCAGTAAGCTGGTGGCATCCCAGGGCTCAGGCTGCCTTCCTCACCACTGCCTTATCCCGGGTCATCCGCCGTGAATCCAAGGGAACAGGTAGGATGCAGCCCGGAAAGAGTGAAGGAGTGACCGGCCTTCTGTGCAGCGAGTGCAGATGCCTGGGTCCTTCCTGCTCCTGGAGAACAGATACATGCAGCCGTTGTCTCCAGGTGCTTCACGAAACCTAGCATTTCCTTGCAGGGAAGATCCACATTCACAGAATTTCCTCAGTGGCCCTCCCTTCCTCTCACCTTTAGTTGGCGCCCTGGACGGTTGGGGCATGATGAGAGGAGGCGGCCAGCGGCCTCGGCTGCAGTCCTAGTCCCAGTCCCCGGTGGTGAGCGTGCTCTCCGGGGACCGGGAATACATGCAGAGCCGTGTGGGACTTTACGCCTTCTGTGCGCTCTTCATCTGCCACAAAGACAGACGCAGGCAGGCATCAGGGGCTCATGGTGATGTGAGCTCCGGGTGTTTGAGGTGCACATAGAGCCATGCTGAGAGGATGCATGGACCTTCAGGTGTGTCGGAAAGGACGGAGACGAAGCTCACCGTTGACTTCAGAGGGGATGACAAGTATTTTCCTAGAGTCTTTTATAATATGCCTTGGGCCTTCTGTTTATTCAGCTCTCTCCTGGTTTTTATATCACTGTATCCATTAGGAAGACCGTGCTTTAATAAGTATCTTAGTCATAAAAAGCTGCTTATCAAGCCTCTCTTGATTATGGCTAGAGCTGTAGTGTATATGCTATACGTTTGGTTGTGTATATGTTGTCATTTGTTAAAAATGTTAAGGAGTCTAATATTTAAAATGTCGTTTTTTAGGGATGCCTGGGTGGCTCAGCCGGTTAAGCTTCTGCCTTCGGCTCAGTTCATGATCTCAGGGTCCTGGGATTGAGCCCCGAATCGAGCCACTTTCTCCCTCTTCTTCTGCCAGCTGGTCCCCCTGCTTGCACTCTCTTTAATTCTGTCAAATAAATATATGAAATCTTTTTTTAAATTTTTAAATGTCATTTTCTAAAGATTTTGTTTATTTATTAGAGAGGGAGAGAGGAGGGGCAGAGAGAGAGGGAGAAACAACTCCCAGCTGAGCAGGGAGCCCAAAGCCGGGCTTGATCCCAGGACCTCGAGATCATGACCTGAGCAGGAGGCAGACACTTAACCAACTGAGCCGCTCAGGTGCCCCTAAAAGGTCATTTGAAAAAAAAAAAAAAACATAAAACACTTACGTTCTTTCAACAAATATTTTTTAGGAGGTTAATATATTCTAGGCCCTAAGCTAGGCTCTTGAAATAAAAAAATGAGTTAAAACATGCTTTCTGTTTGTACAGATTCAAAGCCTATGGCAGAGATGAACAAACTATGGAAAGACTGAGGCACTTAGTCCAGATTTTTTTTGCAGAGTTTTACTGTGAGGCAATAAAGATTAATGCCTGAGTTGAATCTGGAAGGGAGAATAGCAATTAGCCATCGTCCTCCTCCTCCTACTAAATGACGTGTGTCAGATGCTTACTAAGTGCCCAGAATCCCTCTGCGTACTTTAGCGTAGATTGTCTTGTGCAGTACTGCCTGTGAGGTAGCCTCCGCTGCTACACCATTATTACAGGTGACAACAGAGGCCCAACTAGGTTTAGAAATGGACTTAGCCAGGAGGAAGCATGTAAGGATTTACCCTGAATGTTTTACTCCCAAACCTAAGTTCTCGCACGGATACATAAGGAGGTCGAAGCAGTTCAGTTTTAGACAAAGCTGCGGAGGGCATGGCCCTTCATCAGTCTGCTTAAGTTCAACAAAACTGAAATAGTCCAGATCAGCCAGTGGCATAGGAAGAAGCCGGGAAAATAGGCAGCAGCTAATTCGTGGGTGTCAGGCCGTGGGGTTTAGGCTTCATCTTGTGGGCAGAGGAGCCACAGAAGAACTTTGAGGTAGAGTGACATGATAGAAGGATGCATTTAAAAGGTGGATGTGGCAACAGTTGTGGAAAATGGCTTGAAACAGGAAGAAAGGCCAGTTACGTCCAGACAGTGGTTGTAAGGTTGGAGATGAGGAGAATGGCTTGAGAAAATGGAAAGAAGTAGAAGAGACCCGACTAGTAGTCATGTGGCCGTGTGTGGTAGGGGGAGTCAAAGTGGAGAGGGCACCGGAGGAGTCACAGGGCTGGGTTTCTGGCACGGCTAGCTGGGTGGGTATGGGTACTCTTCACTGATGTAGGGTTATAAGAGGAAGAGTAAAATTTTTCTTGGTGGACAAGGTAGTGGGTAGGGGGTAGAAGATGATTAGGCTCAGTTGTCACTGGTTGATATTTAAGTGGAGCTGTCTATCAAGCAGTTGGAAATAAGTTTAGAGCTCAGGGAGAAAGAGCTGCCCTGGAATGACTGATCATCAGCACCTGGTGATAGTTGTTGAGACAGGGGGAGCAGATAAAGTCTGGGGAAGGGAAGATACCTGCGAGAAACAACACATCGACAGTGTCCCCTTTCCACCGGAATAGAAGTTGCAGAAGGACATGGATGGGTGGAGAAAGAGCAGCAAAAGAAAGTGACTAAGCTGAAGCTACGAGGTAGGAAAAGTCATGCCGAGCAGTGGGAAAGGCTGTTGGTTGCCTGAAGCAGGAATGTTAAAGAGGCAGAGGAGCTGAGTTTATAAACACCTAGTCTTTAGAGCTACCTTGGGCCCTGAACAACCTTTCTTTTCTTGGGTCCTAATGGTTCTGCTTTTGCTCAGTTTTATGAGGCTTGTGTGTCTGGCTGAGGCCCAGTATCTCCCCGCACCCGCCCTTCTCCTGAGCTTGAGTGAGTGGTTATCCGCGTGCCCAGAAGCGACAACCAGCAGGTGCATAGTGGAGATGAGGGAACAGAAACGGGGAGTCGTGGACCCCGTGTCTGAAGAATTGGCGAAAGGCAGTCAACTAAAACATTAAAATACAAGAGCCATAAATTTTTTTGTGACTTTATTTCAAGACCATTTAAAACTTACAGAAAAGTTGAGAATTTCTGGGGCACCTGGCTGGCTCAGTCCGCAGAGCATGGCGCTCTTAATCTCGGGGTTTGAGCCCCACGCTGGGTGTAGAGATTACTTAAAAATAAAATCTTAAAAAAAATGGAATTTTTGTTCACCCTTCACCCAGAATCCTTAATTGTTAACATATTTGCTTTATTATTCTGTGTGTGTATATATATATATATATATATATATATATATATATATTCTTTTTTTCCCCCTGAACTATTTATTTGAGGAAAAGGGAAAAGTCTGCTCCAGGGTATGATTAGGATCATGCGTTGTAATTAGTTGTCCAGACAAGAAATTTTTAAGAATAAAAAATTATTGTCATTGAGGCAAATGGACTGGGTGTGAGTTATCCCAATGACTTTTTAAGTAATGTGATTTTAGAAGATGAAGGAATTCCAAGGCAGTTTGATAGATAAACCAATTCAAATATTGGACTTCCTGTTTATGATTTTCCAAGTGTATGTTTGTGTATAATTCATACATATGCATTTATAAAAATCACAGTATTGTAAATCTGTTATTAAATTTTGCTTTTGCTGCCTGGTTAAGTGATTTTGACTGTGAAGCCAAAGAGTTTTGAGTACAAATGCTTTGTGTCCCCTGTTTTGGAATAGTGTGGTTGAATCAGAAGATAATCAAGAAGAACAGAAACAGGTGCACCTACCAGAGAGCCGCCTGACACCATGGGAAGTGTGGTTTGTTGGCAAAGAAAAAGAAGAACGTGACCGTCTGCAACAGAAGGCACTGGAGGTAAAACTAGGCAGAATCCTTTTTTGCTTAATTTATGAGTTCACATATTAGAGCTGCTGTCAGAATTAAAATGTTAATGTTATTATCCCTCAAAACAAAATTTTTCCATTTGTTTGTATTAGTTTGCTAGATCCATTTTAATAACTCCTCTAGTAGAAATAACATATGTTCACTGTAAGCACATTTGGGAAATACAACTAAGCATAATTAAGAACATTAGAATCTCTGATTTCACCACCTAAAGATAAAAATGGTTACTATTATTGCATATAGGCTTCCTTCCAGATTTTCTTTTGTGTATATTAAAAAACATCTATAAACGTTATACGAAGACACATAAAATGGAGCTTCACATATGTACATTTAACTAAAGTAAATGCAACTATATTTACTTGGTAAAATTCCTAAGAAAGAGAAACCAAAGTTGAAATAGAGACTGGAATCTACCCCCATATTACTCAGAGGCTGAGCCCTAGAGCGGGTGAGTGTGGGGGGATGGGAATCTGCTGGGCTTTCAGGGTTTTTCAGTTCTCTGTGCCGCTGTGTCTCGCTGATGGACATCTCTGTGTTTGTGATTGTCTCTGAACTCTCACTCTCGAAACTCAAAAAGTAGTGTGAGATACATTATCACATGAATCCTTCATTTTTTTAACTCTTATATTTACTGTTGGGAACCTAGCAACTGAGTAGATTGGGATGATTTGGCGTCCCCTAGTATCCAGACTCACTCTCTGAATTCTTCCTATCTGATCACAGGAACCAAGTAGATTTGAATGGTGAGGAGTAGGTCTTATTTCTAATGAAACAAGGATCAAACTTTTTGGTAACTTTTTCCTGCCTGTAACACTGTTAATATATTTCTATATCATTAAATATTTTTACAACATTATTTCTGAGTGGCTGGCTAAGACTATTAAAATATATTTTAAATGTATTAGATAGAGGGTGCCTGAGTGGCCTGGTCGGTTAAGTGTCCGACTCTTGATTTCGGCTCAGGTCCTGATCTCAGGGTTGCGGGATGGAGCCTCACATCACGCTTCCTTACTGGGAGTAGAGTAAGCTTGAGACTCTTTCCCTCTCCCTCTTTCTCTGCCCCTCCCCCCACACTCCCCCGCACTCTCTCTCCCTCCCTCTCAATTAAATAAATAGAACCTTTTAAAAATGTATCAGATGTATATTAGAATATAGTTAATTGGTTCCCTATTTTCATATATTTAAGTTAATCTGTTAGTAATTATGTTGCCATAAAAATCCTTAGATCTAAAAGCCTTGCCATTCATGATCTTCCTTGAAATAAATTTTTCATATCAGTTTTGAAACTAGTTATTTCTGGGATGGATTTTGAACCAGATAGGCAGTCACATATTTAGGAGGCTTGGCATGATTCAAATGATTGTAGAAGTCAGTGCATTCTATTTCCCTTATTGCATGATATTTGCATTCTAAAAAAATATGTTCCTGGAAAAGTGCACAGAACTCCTTTCCTTTGGAAGGGCACAGGGCTTGAGAAAGACCTTAAGATTTGATGCCAGGCAGGCTTGTATAAGCTTTTTTGCTTCAATTTCCTTTCTGTATAATAAGAATAAAAATAATACCTATGTCACAGGATTTTTGTGAGGTTTAAATGAGACGAAATATGGTGACTGGTGGTGTTTTATTAGTGTTGTTACTGATATCATTGTTATTCATAGCCTTCTTGAAGGTTTTTTATTTTCAGAATTAGTGTGTATTATTGAGACCCCAGACTCCTATCTTAGCCTCAAGTTTCAACATTACCAATTACATTATTTAGTGTAGTAGCTTTCAAAACATTTTGTTCATGGTGAAAAATCTGCTTTGTTTCATGTCACACACAAATCCATACATGTATGTATCTGAAATGTCTTAATTTTGTGCAAAACCTGGTATGCTATTCTTTCTTTCCTTTTATGTTTTGTTTTTAAAGGCCAATCATAACCCACTAAATTGGTTTTATTTTTTTTTAAAGATTTATTTATTTATTCATGAGAGACACAGAGAAAGAGAGAGAGAGAGAGAGAGGTGGAGACACAGGCAGAGGGAGAAGCAGGCTCCCTGCAGGGAGCACCATGTGGGACTCGATCCCTATCCTGAGACTGCAGGATCACGCCCTGGGCGGAAGGCAGGCGCTTAACTGCTGAGCCCCCCAGGTGTCCCAACTAAATTGGCTTTAGACTTACAGTTTGGAAAACACTGATACAGTGAGCCATGGATAAAGTGGAGTTCAGTTTATTGTAGTTAGCTTTATCTCTAACCTCACTAGAATTCACTTGTTATAATAAGGATAAGAGGACCACTTTAAGTCATTTTTAGAGTCGGCATACAATAAAAAGTTAATTAAATTACAAAAAATTCATAAGGGAGTCTGGGCTTTGGAGTCACACAGAAGAAGGCTGAAATTATCCTTGCCATTCTGTGACCTTGAGAAAGTTACCCAACTTCTCTGAGCCCCAGGCTCTTTATCTATAAACCAGATGTTAGGCAATTGTGAAGTGGCTAAAAGCAGAAATGCTTGAGCTTCCTGGATTCAAAACTTGGATCTTGGGCATATGCTTAACCTAGCTGTGCCTCAACTTCTTTATCAATGAGAGGGAGAAGAATAATATTCACCTCCTAGTGTTGTCATGAGGGCTAAGTGAACGTAAGGATATAGCCTAGTGTATAGGAAACATTCAATGGAAGTTCATTGTTGTCACACGTTAAAGCAGATGGTAATAATAACTACTGAAGCTATGTTTGGAGAACAGATTAGAATAATGAATGTAAAGTCCCTATCACAATGATTAAGCATGTAGCAGAGTATAATTAGTTGAAAGATTAAAATCTCTTCATGTATTTTGCAGTTTGAAATTTCTTATGGCTATCTCATTACTTAACTCTAAAGCAATTAAAAATATTTTAGAATAAATCTTAGTGTATCAGTCACGCCAGGGATATCATAACATATAGGCCAGCTACTTACTTTGTAAGTTTATTTTGTGCTGTTGTGGTAGGCACATTTTTCATGCCTTTTCCTTGTTCTATTTTCTAAGTGATGCTTTTCTTATTTTTCTGCTCTAATTTACTGCATTCTTTAATTTGTTTACAGATCCTATCATTAAAAGCCTAGATTATTAACCACAGAAACAGTTCATCTCAGATTCCTATTGAGGGCCAGAAAGTAACTTTGCCAATGTTTCATTTTATGGCAAAGCTGGGACTGGGTCCTGGTTCTTTCAACTTTTAATGTAATAAGTGCGTGTGGGTTTTTTATCCCCCCCCCATAATATCAAGATCTATTGTAGAAATAAATGGGTCAGACTTTGTATTCAATTTCAAACTTACCCCGGTGGTCTTATTTTCTTCCTTGAAAACTTAAAGGGAAGTTTAAAGGATAATTGACTCATTAAAAAGATCATCTCTTCTCATAAATTCTATTTCAGCAGCAGACATGTAGACACAAAATTACCTGCTTACGAAATTTTTTACATTTGTAACTGATGTTGAAAAATATAGTAAATGTTGAACATTAGTATCATGAAAAACTAGCATATCGGTTTTATAGATCATTTACATTCTATATTTAAATTTTTATTATAAAAAAATTCTTTAGAATCCTGTAAATTCTCTATAACCTTTGGTTTAATTCTAATTTTTAACATTTGCTTTAACATTTTAATAAAGTCTGTTCTAAATTACAAAATATGAGGTAGTTTGTGAATAACCCAGGTGCTTTTGTCTCCCCCCCCCCCCCATGTGCCTATGACCATTTTACTCATCAGCCTTCAACAAAGAAATAGGTCAGGATTTAGAGTTGGTGAAACTCAAAACTGCCACTTTTCCTGATTGTTACCCTTAGTGGTAAAAAGGTCTTTGAAAGTCAGCAAAAGCTATTGAAATAAAAATGTATTGTTTAAAATCCTCTTTGGATTTTGGTTTTCCACAACCAAATGTTCACTGTGTGGGAAAATTGCTATAATCATGTTGAAACTCAGTGGTCTCCCAGAAGACATGGTAGGAGCCCCAGGGGGAGAGGACCCTGTTGTGTCCAGAGGAGGTGTGTGCCCTGGTGGTAAACAGGTGGGGGCATTCTGGCGGGATTCTGAGAGGGGCAGCCTTGTGTGTGTTTGGGAGCGAGGTTGTGTCTCAGAAAGGGATGTGTGTTCTGGGGTAGCAAGTTCCCTGAACAGACATCATGAGAGTAGAGCACAGTTTGGGTCTGCTTTGCATTTTCCAGGTACTTTTCACCTTTCATCTTTAATTTTTTTTCTAAAGATTTTATTTATTTATTCGTGAGAGATAGAGAGAGAGAGGCAGAGACACAGGCAGAGGGGGAAGCAGGCTCCACGCAGGGAGCCCTACGTGGGACTCGATCCCTGGTCTCCAGGATCACGCCCCGGGCCAATGGCGGTGCTAAACCGCCGAGCCACCCGGGCTGCCCTCATCTTTAATTCTTGTGTCAACTAAAGGTTGGGACACAACGTCTGCTTTTTCTCCCCCTGATTTTTGAATTTAGTTATGTGAGGAATCTTAAAAGGGTACATAGATACAATCAGTCACTGTAAGTTGTATGTTTAAACAATTACTTTCCTTGAAAATAAGACTGGTTTTGAAAACTTTGGGTCTGTAGTTGTCGGATCTGTGTCCGGCCTGTCACACAGTCCTCAGCTCTTCTGCCCCTCGCAGCTCCTCCACCGCGCCAGCCTCCCGGTCCACTCCTTCCGATGCATCTGCAGCCTTTACACGTTCAGAATCCTCCCCTTGGCCCTGTGTCCCAGCCTTATGGTCCTCAGTTTCCTCTGCCTGTCTCGAAGGACCTTTACCAATCTGGTTGGTCCTGCACTCTCGTCTTCTAGCCGTCACCCCGCCGCCCCACCTAGTCCCAGCATCTCCTCGTTGTGTCTCTCTAATGGTACGCATTTCTGACTGCCCTGGTCCACACTGCTTCTCCTCTCATCTTCTCTTCCCTCCCCTCCCTTTCCCTTTCCCTTTCCTGAGGTGGTATGCACAGCCCCTCCCAATGTGGTGCCTTCAGAGTCACAGTAGATCCGTGACACCTGGAATGGCATCTGTATCTGTGCTTGCCATCTTTACAGCAGGAGCTGCATCGAAAAAGCGTGGAGTGAATGAGCAAGGCACGGCCTCTGCAGAGGTCATGAGGAATCCCTTTAAAACCCAGATGGATGTTTTACTCTGTGTGTGGGGGGGTGAGGAGTATACAGCGTTTAAAAGTTGGAAGACTCTCTGAATGAGTGAGGGCAGCTATTTTCTGTGCAGCAGGATTTTAGGATGAGAGGTCGCGGAGGACAGGTGTCCCACGACCAGTTGTTCTGAAGTCTAAAAGATATGTTCTCGGTGTCAGGTTTTATCTTCATTTCATTTAACAAACTGGAATTGTCTGAGAGTTGAAAAATTGGCCTTCCCACTAGCACCCATGCTCAGGTGGGGAGGTCTTTGGGAAAGGGAGGGATGGGGAGGAGTGAGGTCCACCGAAAGATAAATAAAAGTTTCCGATTATTAGTATCTAAGGAGGGAGAAGAAAAATAACCAGTAATTATGGCAGTGGAGTCCTAGGAGTCTAGTTTGAACAGCATTCTCAACTAATGCAGTAATTTAACTGATGAGTGACAGAGTGGTGGCATTCAGCTCAAAGTTTTATTTGGCTATACCTTCTACATTCTTTCTCCTGAGGAAATGCCCAAACGTGTAGATTCGAGTGACAGCAAGGCAGTTAAATAATCTGGGATATGAATGTGGTTTTGTTTTACACTCCAGCAGCTATAAAATCAGTGAAGAAAAATCTGGATTCTTTTTTTTTTTTTTCCTTAAGAAAATGGAATCACTTCTTTACATTTCTTTGGTTAAATCTGAATCAAAATTTTAATTTAGGGATTATTTAATTCCGATCCTTTATCTGCATTAAGATCTAGAAGCTTTTTATAACTAAAAAAGTTGCAGTTCTCTTGAGCTTCTGCCAATAGCGTACAATGATGCCAAAATTTATGTGTGGGAAAGTTGATTTCAATGAGGGTAATTTAGCTGAAGTTTAGTCTAAGAAACTAGTGTTTTGCTGCCAAGCAATTATTTGCATTTCTAAAAAATGACTTATAGTTTTTACCAATGCTTTCTTTTCATCATAGGCTACTTACTTAAGTTATTGTTACTAATGGTGTATTTTCTATAAAGGAAATTATATTCTTGTTTAATTTGGTTAATGTCAGCCTTGTTTTTGATATGTGATTTTAGTACTTCTATTAAATGCTGCCTTTATTTGAATAAAAATCCGTAGGAATTAAATCAACAGCTAGAAAAAAGAAAAGAAATGGAAGAACGTGAAAAAAGAAAGGCAATTGCTGAAGAAAAGCACAAGGAATGGGTTCAGAAAAAGAACAAACAGGTAAGGACCCACATACTGACAGCTCTTTTGCAAAGTCTTTTTTTTTCATTACCTCCTCATAACCTAGGTTTTTGAAGAATCTGTCAGATTCTTTGGCCTGATATTTTTGCCCCCTACCTTCGTGGACATTTATGAGATCTCTGTCTTTACCCTTTGTTCTCTGCTTCTCTCCCTTTCCCCTCATGTGGCTTCCTTGTATCTTGCAGCAGGTAGTCATGAGTCTGTATCTCGAGGCCTGACTTCCTGGAGTCTTAGAGTTCCGCATCTTAGGTTGGCAGACACCTCCGAGCCTGCAAATCTATAACACTTATCCATTTTTATCTATTCTCCTTTGATTTCTGCTATAGTATGACTCATATCAATTAGCCAGGCATCATCAGAGTTATTCTATTGTTTGTGACCTCCCTTCACCCCTCATTTCCTTTATAGTCACCACTCTGCTGTTTCCAATCTCTTCCTGTCTGGTCTGGTTACATCTTTCAACTTATTTACTGTTTATTTCCCCATACTTGATGTAAGCTCCCTAAGACCAGAGATTTTTGTCCCTGTTATTCAGTTCTCCAGCAGCTAGATCAGTGCCCGACATAACAGATGCCCGAAAATACGTGTTGAGTGAACGAAGCCATCCTCTGTGGCTTCGCCAGACTCATCTTGCTGAAAAAGTTGAATATCATTCCCCAATTCAAAATATATTTTTTATGATTCCCTAAATCCCTCTGAATAATGTTTTAACAATTCTAGCGTGCTGGTTAAAGATCCACCACTCTC
The DNA here is from genome assembly GCF_003254725.2 of Canis lupus dingo. Lineage (NCBI taxonomy): Eukaryota > Metazoa > Chordata > Mammalia > Carnivora > Canidae > Canis > Canis lupus. The sequence continues at coordinate 48,469,575 of NC_064263.1, read as the reverse complement.
TGCTCTCTGAGCCATATCTTCTTCCATCCGTGGTTCCCTTCATTGCTTTGTACCAGAATTCTTTTGAAAGCAAACATAGGATAATCATGGCTCATCTTATTTATACTGGAAATTTGGGGGAGGAACAATATTATTTTCATGTTAAAGCAGGCATAGATATTTAGTGGAGATAGAATATAAATTTTATATTATTTTTAAGAACACGGTAGATTTCAGAGAAATCTCAAGCAATAGACTGTGCTCCCCACCCCCCAAGGATATGTATTCATGAGAAATCTTGAGAACACTTCTGTTTCTCACCTCCTTATCTTTTTATATTATACTTCATCAGCATGGAATCTCTTCATATCCCCCACCCTACCTTTCCCTTTATTATCCTACTCAAAGTATATCCTACATGAATCATTCACTGATCACATGCTAGAAATAGAAAATCTTTCCTTCTCTGAATCCTTGTTCAATTTATATCACTTTGTATTTTGTATATATTTTGTTGCTATTTTGGGTTATGCATATGTCCTTGCTTCCTTGTAATTTTAAGACTTAAGGGTAGGAATTATTTATTTTTATTTTTTAAAGATTTTTATTTATTCCTGAGAGACAGAGAGAGTCAGAGACATAGGCGGAAGGAGATGCAGGCTCCCTGCAGGGAGCCCGATGCAGGACTCGATCCCAGGACTCCAAGGTTATGACCTGAGCCAAAGGCAACGCTCAACCTCTGAGCCACTCAGGCATCCCAGGAATTATTTTTTATGTTACTTTTTATCTATTATAGGATCTAGCATCATGCTTTGTAATACAGTAAGCATTTGTTATTGGAATGAATGAATAAATCTTTTCTCTTTCAGTTTTTTTTTTTTTTTTTTTTAAGATTTTACTTATTTATTCATGAGAGACACAGAAAGAGAGAGGGAGAGAGAGGCAGAGACATAGGCAGAGGGAGAAGCAGGCTCCCTGCAGGATGCCTGACGTGGGACTCAATCCCCAGGTCTCCAGGATCACGTCCTGGGCTGAAGGCAGCGCTAAACCACTGAGCCACCTGGGATGCCTCATCTTTCATTTTTAATACATTCTTTTACTGGATCACAAATTAGAAATTTTGAAAATACCTATTTTTTGTCTGTTTTCTATTATGATTTTCACATATTTAGAATGGTATTGTTTTTATTATTTGATTCAATTTTATATGGATTTTAAATTTTTAATTCTAATTGTCCTTAACTATTGTTGAATGTAATGCTCAGTGGGATTAATAAGAGTACTCGTCAATAATTTCAGTAGGTTGAAGATGGCATAGCTTTTGTCATTCAGCTGTTGTAAGAAGGAAATTGGCTGGATGTCTGTGTGTTATACCATAAATGTTCTTTATTTAAGAAGTAAATTATTATTATTTTTAAGTTTGCTTCATTCCATAATACAACAAGAAAGTCCTTTGTGAATCAGTGCCCAAATCCAATTAAGTCAGTGTGACTATTTGCAAAGTCTGTGTGATATTTTGTGCAGTCTGTAGCCATAAAACTAAACAGTTTTACATGTACAGAGTAGTATCCTCTCTCCTCTAAAAGCTTCTCTTATCTTCTGGCTCCATTAAGCTCATTTTACCATGCCAGTCAAATATAGTTGTTGTTTGTCTAAGAATGTAAGATACTGCTGAGAGATGATATAGTCTCTATTTTAATTAGTGTCAGTAGATCTAATCCAGTTATTTGAGAAAGAATTTTTTTTTCTTTTGGAGGGAAATGGCTTGTCCTGACATAAATCACCAATTATTGAAAGCAAAATTCCATAAGTATGAGAATGGTTCAAAAATAAGCTCTGAGAAATTAAATTTATTTATTCTGTAGAACTCTTGTGCAAGTTAAGGAATAATTGATTACTCTGTCCTTTTTTTTCCTTTTAGGCCTATCAGATTTCCTATGCAGTCTTAGATTTACCTCTCTTTGTAAAGACTGCTCTCCTGGTTCTTCTCTTCCCGTCTGGCATCTCTGTTTACATTTCTTGGTGTGTGGTCCTCCACTGCCTCAAGCTTCATTCACATTTTAGTTATATCTGTGGCATAATTTTCTTGAAGTCATTTTTGCTGTGTTCTATCAAAAAATCAGACAAAAAGAATTTATGTTATCTATTAGCAAAGTTAGTTTCTTCTAATACGACACTAAATTGTTAAATCCTTTTCAAATAAATGGCTCATCTGGTACTCTTACATTTGTGTGGCCATATCACACGTGTTGTAAAAGGGCCTTATTTACCTTCATTGTTTTAAAAAATATTTAGAAATAAAATTACTTTTAATTCTCAAAAGATGGAACTGACTTTTTAGTACAAAAAATTAGTTCAGATCAATAAAGCATATGATAACACTATTATCCAGGCATCATTCATGCATTCAGCACTTTCCAGATAATACTGAAGGAACCAAAGTAGAAGTTAGAAACTTTAAGTAGCCAGTCATTTTGTTTGTTTCCTTTAGTTGCAAGAAACAAAGGTTCTCTGGGGGGCCCATCTTAAAAAAGGGAAGATTTATTGTTGTGCTCTGTGGTCTAGCGCTGGAATGCCAGAAAATCTGAAGTCACTTAGCAGTGGGCTGCTCTCTCCTCGTGCATCCCTCTGAGTGCCTGCTCTGTTCTCCTTTAGCTAACTAAAGGCATTCCATGTTCTCTTTTCTAGTTTAGATTCTACAGAAAGTCCTTTTGATTGATGTTTAAAAGAAACTTCATTGAGCTGTAATTTACATACAATAAAATAAACCCATCTTAAGTTGGATGAGGTTTGACAAACTTACGTACCTGTATAATAAACAGCACCACACTCAAGATAATAGAATATTCCCGTCTCTCCAAAAAGTTCCCTTGTGCCCCTTTGCATATAACCACCTGCCCCGCACCTCCAACTAGCCCCAGCTACAAGGAAACCATTAGTCTGTTTTCTGTCCCTTAGATTATAGATTTGCCTTTTCCAGAATTTCATATAAATGGAATTGTAGAATATATATCTTCTTCTGCATTGGGCCTCTTTTGTTTTTAAAATGTCCTACTATTAAGATTGTACCTTTTTATTGTTGAGTAGTACTCTATTCTGTGCAGTACCACAAATTATATATCCATTTACCAATTGATGGAAAAATGGGTTGTTTCCATTTTTGGGTTATTATGAATAAAATTTTCTGACCACTTATGTATAAGCCTTTGTGTGGATATTTGTTTTCATCTCTTGGGTAAATACTTAGGCCCTGAATTGCCAAGTTGTATGGTGAGTATATTCAAAAGAAATTGCCAAACTGTTTTTTAATGTGCTTGTGTCATTTTATATTTTCGGGACTGTGGTAGGAAAGTTGCAGTTGCACCACATCCTTGCCCAACTTGGTGTTGTCTGTCTTTTTCATTTAAGTAATTCTAGTAAACATGTGGTAGTATGTCATTGTTCTAATTGTCGTTTCCCTGAGATCTAAGGATATTTAGCATCTTTCATAAGCTTAACTGTATTAGTCTACCAGGGCTGCCATAACAAAATACCACAGTCTGGGTGACTTAAACAACAGAAATTTATTTTCTTCCAGTTCTGGAGGCCGGAAGTCTAAAATGCAGGTTATCAGTGAAGGTTTCTCCTGAGGCCCCTCTCCTTGACTTGCAAGATTCCTTCTCTCCATACCCTCACATGCCCTTTTCTCAACATGAATATCCCCGATGTCTCTTCTTCTTCTTTTTTTTTTTTTTTAAACTTATTTATGATAGTCACAGAGAGAGAGAGAGAGAGAGAGAGAGAGAGAGGCAGAGACACAGGCAGAGGGAGAAGCAGGCTCCATGCACCGGGAGCCCGACGTGGGATTCGATCCCGGGTCTCCAGAATCGCGCCCTGGGCCAAAGGCAGGCGCCAAACCGCTGCGCCACCCAGGGATCCCTCTTCTTCTTCTTATAAGGACACCAATCCCATGGAATTAGGGCTCTGCCCTTCTGACTTTAATCTCCTTCATTAACTCTTTAAAGGTCTTGTCTCCAAATATAGTCACTTTGAAGGTTAAAACCTCAACATAAAAATTTGGGGGGACACAATTCAGTCTATAACACTGTCAACCATGTCTACAATCACTTTTCCTGTTTTTGTTTTGTTTTATGCTTAAGTTTTTCCCATTTTGTGGAAAGATTGTATGTCTTTTTTATAAGTTGTATGATTATATATTCTTTTCCTGTCACATGTATGTATTGCAAGTATTTCTTCCCATTTAATTTTCCTTAATGGTATTTTTTTAAGAGAAGTCTTAAATTTTGATAAAGTTCCATATTTAAAAACATTTTATATAGCTTGTGGGTTTTGTGTCCTAGTTAAGAAACATTTGCCTTCATCAAGCATTTATAAATATTCTCCATTGTTTTCTTTGGGGATTTGTGTAACTTTAGTTTTTACCTGTGTGTGTAATTGAGTTCATTTTAATGTGTGGTATGAGTTAAGGGTCAAGGTTCATTCTTTTGTGTATGGAGGTCCAATTGTTCTAACACTATTTGTTGAAAAGATAATCTTTTCCCCATTTAATTACCTTGGCACTTTTGTTTAAAATCAATTGACCATATAAGCATGGGTCTGTTTCTGACTCTATTCTCTCCCTTTGATCTAATCCTGAGCCAGTACCACAGGAGCCTGTTACTATAGCTTTATAATTATTGAATTTATAATTATTCTAATCAGTGTAAATCTTCTACCTTTTTTCTTCTTTTTCAAAATTGTTTTTAGTTACTCTGTATCTTTCCCTATACGATTTAGAATCAGCTTATGAGTTTCTCTGATCATGTTTGCTTTAATAGTGCCTGACACTATTGTGATTTCATTAAAAATATAGATCATTTGGGAGAAAATGGCCATCTTGATAATACCAAATTCTAAATCTATAAACATCATTTTTCTTTCTATTTGTTGAGGTCATCATTAATTTCTCTCAGTAATGTTTTTTAGTTTTCAAGGTACAATGCTATTATACATCTCTTGTTAAATGTATCTGTAAGAATTTCATGTTTTTGATGATGAGAACAGTTATCTTGCCTTATTCCTCATCGTAAATTATGACTTCCATGCCTGGTTTTGATATCAGAGTAATACTAGGCTCTTAAAACGAGTCTGGGTGTGCTCCCTTTTTCTTTATTTTCTGAAATTCTTTGTGTAGTAATTGGTATTATTTCTTCCTTAAGTGTGCAATGGAATCTGGCAGTGAAGGTATTAGAGGCTGGGGTTTTCTGTGTGGGAAAGTTTTAAATTCTGAGTTATTTGTACGTACTCTGTTTTCTTTTTGAATCAGTTTTGGAAAATGATATTTTAAGGAATTTTGACATTTCATTTAAATCAAATTAATTGACGTAAAATTATTTTTAACATTCATTTCAATATCTGCATGTGATCTGCCACTTACCATCTGTATGACTTTAGGCAAATGACTTCATTGTGCCTCATTTCCTCATTTGTAAGTTGAGAATATAACAGTGCCTACCTCATACTGTGGTTGCAAGAATTGACACAGTACATATGTATAAAGTATATGGAAAAGTAACAGGAAGAGTCCGCACTCAATAAATATTAGCTGTTACAATTGAAGACAACGTAGGGATGACTGCTTGTTGGTGAGGTTGTGGAGGAGTCTCCTGAGTCAGAGTGAATGACATATGCTGTGACATCCTTTTAAATCTTGTAACTTTTCTGACAGTATGAAGTACTTAAAATCCAGTATTGTTTCAATGGAAATTAGATTTTCAGCAAGGAAGGATTCCTTTTTGTAGCTGTTGACAGCCCAGCAAGATAGAAGTACACATAGTATCTTGGGGAATGACTCAGGCTTGATTTTCTTTCTTTTTTTTTTTTTAAGATTTATATATTTATTTGAGGAGCCCACGTGAGCTCCATGACCCTGAGGGCCCATGATCCTGAGATCGTGATCTGAGCTGAAACCAAGAGTTGGTTGTTCAGCCAACTGAGCCACTCAGGCACTCTGGGCTTTGAATTTTAAGACCTGTCTTTCTTGTACGGCCCCCCTGACATATATTCTATGTAACTGATGTTTGTTACTTGGGTGTTAATTGAATTGCTCATATTATTCTATAAGATGCTTTCAAAGGAAGAATTTTTTTCTTTGCTCATGTATCTTTTGCTTGTGAAGGGTAATGAATCTGGCATTTGTATTGCATACGGTTATGCCTTACAGATTATTTTCTAAACCTTTGATAAAGAGAGTAGGCCATGTCATTGGTTTAGAATGTAGGTGGGTCGGTAAGTTATCTTCAGAATGAAAAGGAAAAAAAAAATTGAGTTATAGTCAATTTTTTTCTGTAAAGGGCCAGATAAATAGTTGTCTTTCCAGGCCATACAGTCGCTGTTGTAGCTACTCAGTTTTGCTATTGTAGTGCAAAAACAGCCATAGACAACAAATGTATAATAAATGGGTGTGGCCATGTTTCAATAAAACTTTACTTACAAATGCAGGTCTGTGGACCATAGTTTGCCAAGCTCTGGCCTAGGTAAGATGTATAAGAATTATGTAGCTAGAGATTTGACTGTATGTGCCCTTATAACAGTGTTTAATGGTCCAAAATGTTATTTTTTTGTCCTCTGTAGCTTACAGATAGTGAAGATTTTATCTAAGCATTTGTATTGGCAAACTGTCAGGAAATGTACATATATGGCAGCTATTTTAGAGTAAAGGTAAACATTACTAAAAAACACCAGATTCAGAACACTCTAACAGGTTGTGATTTCTGTTCACTAATCAGCAAATCTTTATTGAGCAACTACTGTTTACGTAGCACTGTCACAGGCTCCGAGTATACTTTGGTGAGCAGGGTCTTTGTTACTATCATGAAGAAACTTCTAGCTGAGCTACTAGACTAAAATTGACCAGGGGATTACAGGTATGTTATATATTTTCATAAGCCCACATTGTGTCAACCACTGTGTTAACCACCTATTTTAAGAAATAACTGAAACTTAGAAAATTACTGCATATAGCACTCCTTGCTTATATGAGCATTATTACAGACTCCAATTAAAATTTATTCATTTTTATTTAAGCAAAGAAAAGAAAGAGAACAAAAAATTAATAAGGAAATGGAGGAAAAAGCAGCAAAAGAATTGGAGAAAGAACATTTACAAGAAAAGGCAAAAGAAAAATATCAAGAATGGCTAAAGAAGAAAAATGCTCAAGAATGTGAGAAAAAGAAGAAAGAAAAGGTATTTTTACTAAAGTGGACAATGGGAATGTATGGCTCTGGTGTTCATATGTGCCAACTATATTGTATAGAAAGTTTCCAATAGAAAATTTGCACCACCTTAGCACAGAAATAAATATGTGAAGCTATTCCTACTTATTTATACTACGTGTAAGTTTCAGAAATGAATATGCATTTGTGGTTTTCTTAGGTTGAGAAATATTAACAAGCCTGTTGATGTATTTTCAGTCAGGTTCAAACTTTTTTTCATCATTTATGCTTTTAAATATTTTTTGATGCACTTTTACAAAAGTCTTTTTTTTTTTAATTTTTTTTTTTTTTTTTTTTTTTTATTTATGATAGTTACACACACAGAGAGAGAGAGGCGCAGAGACACAGGCAGAGGGAGAAGCAGGCTCCATGCACCGGGAGCCTGACGTGGGATTCGATCCCGGGTCTCCAGGATCGCGCCCTGGGCCAAAGGCAGGCGCTAAACCGCTGCGCCACCCAGGGATCCCTCAAAAGTCTTATTTATTGTAAATTACTGTTCTATTTTAAAACAGCGAATTGCTTTTTTCTTCTTGGGTCTGATGGCTTACTGTTTAGAAATAATCATTTTTAGATCACATCCCTGATCATGTTAAATTTTACTATCAAATTATAGAAATAAGATTTAATATTTATGATCAGTAAGCCATTGGGGTGGGAAGCTCTTGGGGAAAAGAGTCAGTAGAATATGAATAGAATTTTTAGCTACAGAACACCACTAGAAATTCTTTGGTCTTGTCATTTTAAGGAAAAAGAAAAACAACGGCAAGCTGAATTACAGGAAAAAAAGGAAATAGCAGAGAAAAAGTTTAAGGAATGGTTGGAAAATGCAAAAAATAAACCTCGTCCAGCTGCAAAGAGCTATGGTTATGCCAATGGAAAACTTACAGGTTGGTTGTTATGTTATGTGGCTTACATAAATATGGCTTGCAGGAGCAAATATTGTACATTATGTTTCCTTTTGACAGAAATAGAAATGTGTAAAAATCATTTTTCTTTCAAATTACTATTTTCTGGAAGATTATAACATACTATGTTTCTATAGAAATACTACAAACTTTTTTGTTATTCTCTTATAAATCTGATTTTATAGGCAGTAGTTGCAAAACTGTAAAGTAATGATTTCTAACTTTAAGAAACACATAAAACTTTCTTACATTTTTGGTTTTTGAAGCTTTAATGAGGGTATATTTAAGAGGTCATTTTTCTTCCCCTTCTTCTAACTGTCTCTGAGCCAGAGCTTCCAATCAGTGTCTTTGGCACATTCCTTTTGCAGGATGGAATACTAGGCAGCACATGAACCCCACACAGAACTGGTTGGCCTTTAGGCTCGCTCTGATTATAAATGGCAGTGCATGTTTTTCTTTGTACTTCATGTTGGAAGCTCATACCTTGCTGACAGCTGCCTTCACTTGTTTAAGTGATTTATTATTAAAAATACTCCCATTCTGTTCTGTTCACACAATAGAACATATTCCAGACTTTGTTTTGACCGTCTTGGTGAAGTGTGTGTTGACATATCTATGCAGTCAAAGTGGGTTGCCAGTGTCGGAACGACACATTCCTGCTGTCAGGGTTTAGGCCGCTCCTACGTGTCACAAAAGCCATCCATTACAGCTACTAGGCACTAGACATGGTCTGCTTGTTTCTGTCTCTTTTTCTGTTTGAAAAAAGGAGTAAGTAGTGATTTTAACCAACCAATTGGATAGTAAAGTTAGAACTTCAGGTGGGAATATATATAATATATATCGGTTAGAAGTTGTTTGCTACAGTAATGGATTATTTTATTAACTTTTTTCCACTTTAATATTTTGTTCAAGTAAACATTTGTCTGCAAGTGCTTTACGGCTCTTAATAATCAAAATTACAGTGGTACTTTGAAATCTGATTGAGTGATAGTAATATATTTCAGTGATTCTGAATAAGAGTTTTGATTCACTTTAGCTATATATACATCATAGCTTTTTTTTCTCTAAAGTTCAGTGTCTGATGAGGGAAAACTAGTATGCAATCTGGTTTCCCAGACTGAGTTAAGAAAATGAAGATTTTGATCAGTTTAAGGGTTCTAAAAGTAATTTCTTAGTAAAATTTTTCTATTTTTTATTTATGTAGATTTTACAGCACTCTTTGGACTTTCTTAGTTATTTATATTTTAATTTTTACTGCAATACTTGCTGTCTTTGAAAAATGTTACTTGTTTGAACCTATTGTAGAGTTCAAATTTTAATTGTATTAAATTGGCTTGTCAGTGATGTTTTTGCTGTTTTGATACTGTAACATTTTTCTAGGAATTTAAAAATAGTTTATTTGATCTCAAGGAGTTATTTCTGGTTTGTTTTGTTCTTTTTAATAATTTTAGATTTTTACAGTGGAAATTCTTATCCAGAACCAGCCTTTTATAATCCAATTCCATGGAAACCCATTCATATGCCTCCTTCCAAAGAAGCTAAGGACCTATCGGGAAAGAAGACTAAAAGGCCTGTGATAAGTCAGCCACACAGGTCATCGTCGTCTCTGGTGGCTCAGAAAGCCAGAAGCAATCTTTGCCTTGGAACTCTATGCAGAATACAGAGATAGTGGGTGTAGGACATTACATGCTTTTACCTGGAGCTATTTAATTTTAAAAGTAGAATCATTTTTGACTCCTCAGTCAACAGCTCCACATTTGATGTGATTATTGACACTTTCACATTTTGCATTTGTATATGTTGTCCTTAGAGTTAATTGAAGAAGGTGTTTTATACATTTTCATTTTTATAAGTGCTTCAACGTTGATCTTGACATTTTGTTTCACAGGATAAACGACTGAATATCTAACTGTTGTGTTTATATTTCGCTGTATTAAAACTACACTGTAATACCAATAAAACCAACAGTTTGTGTTGTGTTCTTTCGTATTCTGTGTTTATGTTTACGAGCATAGTAAGATTAAGCTTAAATTGTTCAAACAAGCATTTCCAAACTGTATCACCAAGATAACTCTTAGAAGTATTTAAATGGGTTAGATTCCTAGAGTAATCAATAACAGTCTTTGTTGATAACTTTTGGTGTATTTTTTCCTCTGTAAATATTTTCAAATAACTAGAGGCATGTTTTATAACAAGGAAATAAGGTTGAGTTCTTGAAAGGGAAATTTTATATGCTCTGGATCTTAGATAGCAATCTTGAGACACTACTAATATTTTGCTACACTTTGTACAACACATACATTAATTATAATTAGGTGTTAAATTTTTGAAATTAAGATCAGTACATTATTTTTTATTTTTTAAAAATTTTTAAGAGTTATTTATTTATTTTTATTTATGATAGACAGAGAGAGAGAGAGAGGCAGAGACACAGGAGGAGGGAGAAGCAGGCTCCATGCCGGGAGCCTGACGTGGGACTCGATCCCGGGACTCCAGGATTGCGCACTGGGCCAAAGGCAGGCGCCAAACTGCTGAGCCACCCAGGGATCCCCTAGTACATTATTTTTTAATGTTAAAGATTAAGTGAGATTTTATTGAAACAGATCTTATTAGTAAATACATAAGTAAAGTAGTTCAAAACATTAGTAAAATAGCATTCAGCACTTTTTACTAAATTTTACAAGTTTTTATCTTTTTTTAGGAACCGTCAAGAAAAGAAGATTTGTTGTGACAATACAAAGTTCAGTAAGTTCATTTAGAAGTGATTCCTATTTAGAGCATATTCCATGTTTCTGCTAAATTGGTCATCTGTTAGGCTTCTGGTGATGAATGTACAGTGGTGTTGACCAACATAAACAACAGTAGGTTCTTTGAAGGGTATTCATGTCATCAGAGATCTAGGAAAATCCACTTCTAAGCAAAGAACAGTTTAGGAGGAGTCAGTAGGGTTCATTGGGTCAGAATATTGGTGAGATTTAGAGGCCTGACCATCCTCAGAACCTCTCAGACACAGCGATATTTCTAGGTGATCATTCTACTTGAACAAATTTACCTGTGTAGGGAGAATGTACAATTAGCCAGGCTAGTGATAAACTCGTGTATTAAAAACAAAGCATACATAGGCCTGAATTCCTGGGGGTTTTCGATGTGTGTTACATTTAAGAAATCTTTAATTTCACACAGTTGATTAAGTCATTTAGATAACTTGTAACTATAACTCTAATTCTAATAAGACTTTGTTCAATCAGTAGTTTACCCAGTATTACAGTAGTCCCCTCTTATCTGCAGTTTTGATTTCCGTGGTTTTAGTTAAGCTGTGGTCAACCACAGTCTCAAAGAAGGGTAAGTACGGTACAATGAGTATTTTGAGAGAGAGACCACATTCACATAACTTAGTATAGTATATTGTAATTGTTCTAAATTGTCGTTAATCTCTTAGTGTGCTTAATATATGAGTTAAACGTCATCATAGGTATGGATATATAGGTACATATGGGGTTTGGTACTATCTGTGGTTTCAGGAATCCACTAGGGGAGGGGTCTTGGAACATATCCCCACAGATAAGGGAGGGAGTACTCTAATTGAACGTTTACTCTGTGACAGATGTTTTGCGTTTTGATTTAGGAATTTAAATGGCATATTTTCTTTAATTCAGTCATCATTTACAGCCTAGTCAGGAAAACCTGTGTCAGACTAAGTGCTGTGATATTATACTCCTTAAAGCCAAGTTCAAAGTTTCATCTGGGAACATAGAGGAGAGATAGTTCAGCCTGTGAAGGGATTAAGAAAGTTTACAAAGAGGAGGTGACATTTGAGCTGGTAAAAGATAAGCAGGGATTTTCCAAATGGTTGTGAGGCTGACCATACTCATGGACACACGGCGAGAAGTAGCTGGGGGAGATGTAGAGGTAAGAGTAAAAAGCATCTGTGTACGCTGCAGAATTTGGACGCTTGCAGAATCTTGATCTTATGGACATGTGATGTCCTGTTTTCTACTCCAAAGATCTGTTGTAAAAAGATTTTGACTACCAAACCCATTTATTATTAAAATCCCATTTTATTAATCAAATACTTCAGTTTACCTGATTACCAGGAGGTTAGTGTTTTTAACCTAAATCCATTTTTTTAAAATTTTTATTTATTTATGATAGTCAAAGAGAGAGAGAGAGAGGCAGAGACATAGGCAGAGGGAGAAGCAGGCTCCATGCATCGGGAGCCCGACGTGGGATTCGATCCCGGGTCTCCAGAATCACGCCCTGGGCCAAAGGCAGGCGCCAAACTGCTGCGCCACCCAGGGATCCCATAAATCCATTTTTCTTGATGTCAGGATACTTGATATTTTAGGCATTAGAAGCGTAACATTTGAAATCTCTGCTGAGGTTTTGAAAATATCTCTGACTTCTTTCGCTTTGATTGGAATTGCTCTGAAATAGCTAGATAATACCCACAAAATCATGTTCCGATAGAAAGAACATAGGTCTTGCAGACCTGGGTCTGTGAGTCCTTTCTTTATGTCTACTTACCTGGAAGATGCCTCAGTTTTTTTTTCAGTTTTCAGTATCTTATCCAATTTAGAAACTTATCACAGGATTACAAAATAATAAGTGGAAGTACCTAAAAATGCAAGTTAGTTTGTTTTTCGTATGATAATTCTGATAAGATGTACCAATATTCTTTTTCTATAGTGATAATTGATTTGCATAATAACTGACTTCGGTTAACATACTGGTCTTGGCTGAGGACATCCCGACAGTAAGTTAACTCGTCAGAGCCTGGGACATGCTTTCATTTACCCGTCTGCTAAAAGTAAAGAGTGAATACTGTTTTCATTTTCTTCAAATTGATTCAATAAATACTTCCATTGAATGAGAATGTGGAGACTATACGTGAAGACAGCTCTTGGGAGAAGTTTTGGTGGAGAGGAGATAAATGGGATGGAACCTGGCCGAGGGCATAGGTCAAGGACATTGTTTGTTTGTTTTGCTTAAGATCGATGATATTAAACATGCTTCTGTGCTGATGTTGATGATCCAGGTAAAAGAGGGGACTTGAAGAGTTAGGAGAGATCAAGGATGGTTTTAGGAATGTAGTTCTTAAATGGAACTTAAGTTCTTAAGTGGAAGGAAGTTTCCTCCATGTTGACAGGAGAAAACACAGTATGTGGGTTCAGGTGTAGCTGGATTCTTAGCATTGGTGGTAGGAGGATGAGAGACGTAGTTCTTGTCGCACTGGGTTCTCAGTGAAGTGTGAAAGGGAGGCAAGTAGAGGGATAGAAGAAGTTACTGCAGGTAGGAGAGAAGAGGGAGAGGTCAAGAGAATGAGCCTCTTGCCAGGAGGAAAGCAAACGTACCAGAGAAAATAATGAGACGATGGGCGATGTTGTTTGGCAAAATGGGACCAATGAGCAGGACTCTGTCATGTTTTACTCTGTTTCTGAGGATAATTTAGCTACTTGGGATTAGGAGCAGAGTGAGGCTTTATTTATTAGGGTTGGACAAGTAGGGCAAGTAGGATGGGAGGGAGAACAGAACAATGCATTTAAAGAATGTTTTCCAAGGAGTGATTATAGCACTGAAACATGGTATTTAACCATGGATTGAGGATAGTGAGGAAGAGGTTTTCGGTTGATGACTGTTCCCAGTGCTCCTGCAGAATGCGGGGTTGGAGGCGCTTGAGGGAAGTTGGAGTGGTAGGCGTTGTGGTCAGATGATGGTGTGACAGGATCCTGGCTATGACCACAGCAGTGGGTGGCCCAGATGAAATATATTGATGGAATTGAGAAGATAAAAAAAACAAAAACAAAAACAAAAAAAAAACCAACCTGACAGGCAAGGATTTGGGAAGACTTTTTTATATGGATATTCAAATTGCCAAGAATTATGACGGTAGTAGTAGAAGATGGTGAGCTGGGTGCTAGGATTTCAGTAACTAGGGTGACTTAGCCTTATGACAGTCAGAAAGAGCAGTATTGGGTTGTGTGGTCAGGTGACGGTCAGAAGAACTGGGAGTTTCGAAGTGGTTAGGAGATAAAGTGGTTTGAAAGTGGCAGTGGGGATCCGGGTAGGTAGGGCAAACACCCACCCACTGCCTCCAAGCCTTGAGGTATGCCCTGAACCTGGGGGACTGTAAAGAGAGAGCAATGTCAGGCCCCCACTGCAGGCACGCGAAGCTGCTAAAAGCATGGCAATAGCAGGATGGCTTTGGCAGGGTGGGTGGGGTGGGCAGGGCGTAGAGGGACATTAGTAATGGTATTGTGGAGCCAGTCCCGGGACAGGTGGCAAGATCAGATAAGGACAGTAGGGATAGAGAGGGGGAACGTATGAAAAATCTATCCAAAGTAGAACTGGAAAGGGTTGTTTCAGAGCTAACTGATGTTGATAGTATTAGTGGAGAAAGGGAATACGGAAAAGTAGGACAGATGTAGGGGTAAGAAATGGAGGATTTTTTTTTTTCCTTCTACTAACTTGATAATGAGGGTAATATATACACATGGTGCAAAAATCAAATAGCACTGGGGCGCCCAGGTGGCTCAGTCTGTTAAATGTCCGACTCTTGATTTTGGCTCAGGTCATGATCTCAGGGTGGAGCGCGGGGAATCTCTGTGCTTAGCGGGGAATCTGCTTGAAGGTTCTCTCCCTCTGCCCCTCCACCTCCTCTCTCTCTCTCAAAAAAAAAAAAAAATCAAATAGTACTAAAAATTTTTTGATAGAAAACTCTTTTGCCTCACTTCACACTACCTTCACGATCCTGAGCTCTGGGGGGATATTTACTTGTTTTTTTTCCTCGATAATTTCCTCCCCACAACATTCTCTGTTACTTTTTTCTGCAGTTTGTTTAGGCAGTTATTAGTGTTTTTGAATCGATTCTCTAACCTTTTTTTTTTTTTTTCTGCTTGAATCTCTGTGCCCCCAGGGGAGGGATCGAGATGTCTTTGATGTCATCTTCTAGTTCTTATATAAGTTTTTTATAGCTACCTCATTTTAAATTCCAAGCATGCTTTCTTCCATTTATTCCTTTTTCATAGCATCCTATACTTATTTTATGGATGTAATATCTTTCTCATCTCCAAGGACATTAGTTCCATTTTTTCCCCTTCTTAATTGGCTGTGTTTCCATCGGGTGCTTTTTTTCCCCCTTCATATTCTCTTTTTTAGTCCTCAGATGTTTGTTAATCCCTGTCTGACATTTATGTTCATACTATCAATCCCTGTCTGTTCAAACTTAAGAATAGGGCATTAAAAAGGCTGAGTGGAAGCTGTGTGGGCACAGGCAGGGCTTGTTGATGGTGGATTTTATTTGTTGTTGAGGAAACCTCCAAATACTTGGAAGTCTTCTCCTCAGGCTATTCAGTTTCTAAGAGAAGAATCTTCTAATCTTCCTGGGGATATAAGCCAGCTGCCAGTTTTCCTGAGTAGAGTTTGGAAGGCAGCTCTGTGTATCATTGTTCATTATGTAAACTATCACTTCAGGGTGTTTCAGCCCAGCTAGGGCATGAGCTCTCCTAGTGCAGCTTCTGGAGGCTGAATCCGTTCTCCCCCCACCCCCCGCCCTCTCCCCCACCCCAGGATCTATTTTAGCTTTTAGAAACCTTTAAACAGTAAAAGAGAACAGGAAAAAAGGCCCCTGGAGGAAACAGAGCCAATTTAAAAAGAAGCAAAAAATGCAACCATTATTAGTATTCTTAGAGGTGATTTTTAAAAAATGCCACATCCATACCGTCCTAACTTGGTTATTTCACCTCCATCCACTTCCTGTCTTCCAACAATGCATTGAAACCTTCAGTTAACTATTGTATTCTCTTCTGTTCGCCTTGCTCTTGTGGATCTGTACCTTTTCTTTTTTCTAAAAGAAACTCCTTTGCTGTCATTTTAGCAGAGGTTGGAGAGGGAACAGGGGTAATTGTATTTTAATTAATCTTTTTAATTGGAAATCCTAAGTTTAGTTGTGAGCATATTGACATAAGGGTTCTTGTGGAGACACAGGTTTGTTGCCCAGGTGAGAAATTTAGTTTGGGGATAGATATTTAGATCTCCTCAGTTTAACATAATTATGGAAGCCATGGAGATGGATAACATTTCCCCACGAGAGTTTGAAGCATGGCATTCATTCATTCATTCATTCCACACAAATTTATTAAGTGCCTATCATGTGCTGGCAGGGAGAAGATGGACTAGGCTGGAATGTAGGGAGCCCACATAAAGGTAAGGCAGTGGGAAAGAAGCCATTGGAAGAGCAATAGGAAAGGTTGGAAGGGGATGAGAGGACCGTACTCCCACCGGGGAGGGAACTTTAGGGAAGGGAGCACAGATGTTTTCCATAATATCAAGTGCTACATAAGGGTTCAGATGGAATGAGGGAAGCCTTCTCTTTGAGTATTCCATTCATATTTATTGAATTTGTAGCGTGGTGCTAGATTCTGGGGATGGAGTGATCAACAAGACTGAGCTGATCTTTGATCCGTTAGAGCTTACATTCTAGTGAGGATAGAGGTAAACCAGGACCTATGGTAAAGCATGAGCTATGGGGCACATGAGGAGGAAGTTAACTTTTTTTTTTATGGGGGGGGGGGGTCAGGAAATGCTTTCAAATAGAATTGATTAAGCTGAGACCCAGTTTTGAGCCCTGAATAAACGACACTTAGCATTTAATCATTTTGGAGGCTGGAGAGGAAAGAATGGGCCTAGAACAGGGAAGACCACTGATAGGTAATATGACGGCTTTTGAACATCAGAGGGCCTTTCAGATGG
Organism: Canis lupus dingo; assembly: GCF_003254725.2. NCBI lineage: Eukaryota > Metazoa > Chordata > Mammalia > Carnivora > Canidae > Canis > Canis lupus. Next base: position 48,452,690 of record NC_064263.1, on the reverse strand, counting down.
CTTTTATACATTGACATACTCTATAGAGTTACAAGGGAAATTTCTAGAATCTTAGTCATTTCTATAGACAAATCATAAATATTCCATGGGAAAGTAAACCTTGAAATTTGATGATTAAGAACACACCATCTATGGCTTCAGGGTCTATTTATTTAAATATGGGACTTTATTTAAAAAATAAACTGCTAGTGATCTAATTAGCAATTCACAGGTTGGACTCTCACTGATTTGCTTAGTGTGATACCCAGGACCCAGATGAAGAACAAAGTATAGAGTAGTTTATATTATACTAGCAAATTGCACTTTATGACTTAAACTAAAAACTAATTTTTCTTTACTCAAAAAAAAGAGAAACATACCAAATAATATTCAAGTGTTTACCGTGCCCATTAGTATTCTAAATTAAATTAATATGTTGGCTTGAGAAGAAATAAAACAGACGAAGTTACTTTGCAGTGAATATTTACCTACTGTTGATAATGGCAGTCTGCCTGAGAGAGAAAATTTTTCAGAAAGGGCAGTAGTGTCTTGAATTTTCTCCCTAAAATTGGAAGGGCGTAGGAACACTTGAGAAGGGAAAATACTCAATTATCTGTCAATAGGGAGAAAGTTGTATTTTATGTGCAGGAGAAAAAAGTTGGCAAGGAGCACTGCCCTTTTTTTCCCCCCAGAAACCAGAGCCTCCTGCTTTTCCTTTCTCACTCACCTGCCCTAAGCTGATGGAACTAGCACAGGAACTTGGAAAAAAAGGAGGAGCCTCTCCCTTCCCACCAGCTTCATGGTCCTGGGAACCACCTGAGGGCCAGAGGGAGATGCAAGCAATCTTTGTTTCTCTTTGGTGGTGTGGGAGCGGAATGTTTTCAACTCTAGTTTGAATAAATTTACCAAAACAACTGTCTAGGGGCCTGTCTACGACTCTCAGCCCAGGGCTTTCCTCTACTGGTGTGGGCTGAGATGCACAGTGCCCACAGAGGTAAATCTAAGAGACAAATCTTAAAAGGTGTATGTTTCTTAATAAAATAGAGGAAATTCTCACCAATTTATTTAGCTGACCAGATTAGATTTTTTTTTTTTTCTAAGTAGACTCCATGCCCAGCATGGAGCCCAGTGCAGAGCCTGGTGTGGGGTTGAACTCACAACCCCAAGATCAAGTCCTAAGCTAAGACCAAGAATCGGATGCCTAACCAACGGAGCCACCAGGCACCCCGTTATTTAGCTGTCGAAAGAAGACGAGACTGGATGATCGTGACAGTCCCTTCCTGCACTGTTTCTGTTATTCTATGTAGTTCATGTTTGCATTTGTGAAATGAGGACTTGGTCACTGCTTACACCTAGTGAGGATGATGAGGGCAACATCCTCTCCCTCTTAGAGTGTGACAAAAACGACTGACTTGAGGAAGCCTTCCTCTGGCCCAGGCCAGGAGGCAGCCTTGCTCGGGAGCAGCAGACTCCCGGAGTTTGTGTATGTGCTCTGCTCCCTCTGCTGTGGGAACGAGACAGGTGTCTGAGACCTCCCTAGCCTCAGTTTATTCTTCTAAAAGATGGACCCAATAATACTTTGTCCAGACGATGGTTGCAAAGATTAACATACCATGTAAATAAAGTGCCCGGTACACAATGTGTGACACATAGAAGACGCTTTATATATCGTCTTGTGTATTTTTTGATAATGGAAGTAATATTTTACTTCCTGGCAGTAGATGACATGAGGATACATATTTTCCAACCAGTGGTACAATTAAGGAGAATTACTAACTCATGCTACTGTTGTGTTTTCTTCGTTGTGATGCCAGTTTGTAATTTTTTTCTTAAAACATCTGGCCTTTGAAAGTAGCAGTAGCATTTTCAGGTAAGGTGTATGCTTTTGGGGTGCTTTTAATGTAATGGGTCTCTTTGTTAAGATTGTGCAGAAATCTTCCATATGAATTTGATGAGGGAAATTCAGGCATATGTGGGCTTTGAATTTGAAGTTTTGCTAGTATGCTTCTTGGAAGCTCATTTAATTTATCTTTGGCTGAAATTACAGGGAGTTGTTTCCCATATTTCATAAGAATCAAATAGGAAAACTAATTTTTAAAAAAGTTAAAACCTTGTATGTTAGTTTGGATCCCACGAGAAACAGACACCAAGACAGGATTAGTCATGCAAGAGATTGCTTGAGTGGTAGCCTGAGAGGCGTACGGGGAGGGAGCCAGGAGCGGGGAGAGCCGTCAGACCATGGTGTAGGTCTGACCCACATGTGGGGGACAGAAGGAAGGAAGGGCTGGTAGGAAGAGGCTTAGGAGCAGCGAAGTTCTAAGAAGAGTGCAGCGCCAGTGAGGCCCCCAACCCCGCTGCCCCTCAGAGAGCCCACCTCTTGTAGTTGTGACCTGGCCCAGAGCCTCTGCTGCTGTCATTGGCTGGGAAGAGCGGCCTTGGTTAGAACTCGGAGGCAGACGCAGAGCACAGTATCTGGGGCCCTTGGTCACTTGTGCTTCTGATGATAAATCTGACAGGCCCATTTCCGTGGCCTCCACACTTCCCCGCACTTCTATAGCCCGTGTTGTGAAGCTTTATGACCTGCCCGGTTCATGTTTCCCTCAAGTATTTGTCACAAGATGATTGAAGAGGAACACGTAATGCTGCACCGAGATACACCTGACGGTGTTGTCCGGTGCTGGAGACATGGGCTTCATGCATCCTGGACATCCTCCTCCCACATTTTCAACTCCAGCCAATCAGCAACTGAGTTCTGCTGCTTTCATCCCCCACGCCGGTGATTCCCCCTACAGGTCTGCACTTCAGAATCATGTGGGGATCTTTAAAAAATTTCAAAGGCCAGGCCACATCAAGATCAATTAAATCACAAGTTTGTTTGTTTTTTAAGCTTTTCAAATGACTCCAGATAACTTTGGAAACCAGTGTCTCAAATATTTTCAAATCTGACTTCTCTCCATCCCACCTACCACGGCCCTAGTCTTCCTCACTTGGATGAATGACTTGACCAGCTTCCTACTTAGTCTCTGTGCTCATCTCTTCCATCCACAGAACCTATTGACTTCCCAGAAATGCAGCTCTTACTATGTCCCTATTCTGCTCCACGGCCCCTCATATCTGAGGTACTACTCCTGAACCCTTGCTTCCTCCTGCCTCCACAGCATCCACCAGCATAACACACGTCCTCAGAGCGTACTAGACATGGTGGTTTTCAACCTATTCGGATATGTTACGTTCCCCCTGGGGGAGGAGTGTCTGAACATTGGAGAAAGCCTCATAGACTGGGCAACTCGGAAAACACTTTTTCTCTCTCCCCCTTTTTCTCCCCCCTCCCCCATTCCTGATGTGTGATCTCCTGCTAAAGGGCTTAACCCCTAATACGGAACACAAGACCACCTTTGGATCTGGTTCTACCTCCCTGATCTCATCTTTCGCCTTGTTACTGAGTACGTATGTTCCCAACTTCTGAAAATTCCTGGTATAAACCATGTTGTTCCCATCTTTTATGCCTTTGCTTTTTTTCTTCCCCCCATTTCTGGAATGCCTCCCCTTTTACCTTCTCCTGCAGCGCTTTCCCTTTTAAACTAACTTGAAGTTTTTAAAAGCAACCAGTAAGTCTCAACTCTGTGGTTACCTCCGCAAAGCCTTCTCTGACTCACTGCTCCAGCCAGCCTGGGACCCTCCTTTCATTATCAAGGACGCTGTGTACTCGTTTTATTAATTTTGCAGTGTTGTACTGGTGTTAGCTGTTTTAAGGGATCTAGGTTCACTGTTCTCTTTTTCTAGAATTACAGTTTTTCTAATTCTTTGATTTCATTTACTCTGAGATTTTTGAATCCACATAATTTGGAGCAGTGCATTATGATTAACAGAAACTAGAATCATTTGAAGGGACTTTTAAAGGTAATTTTGTTCAATCACAAAGGTTTTGTTTTACATTTAATAAATTGGAAGAGGGTGCTATTTATCCAAATGGAAATATCCCAGCATATTTTGGGAATACAAAATTATAGTACATGCTGGAGAAATTAACAGAAAAGAAGGGAGGAAGCCTCCAAGGGAAAGAGATAGAAGACAAAGGACAGGTGACCCATCATTGGGCAACACCTGCTCAGAAAGCATGAAGCGATTAACAGATGCCAGTTCAGGAGACAGAAGATTTCCAGAAGGAAAAGCAATGTGGTCTTATAAAAAACAGAGAAAGGAGTATTTTAAGAAGCAGGAAGTGGCTGTGGGGCTAGTACTCAGAGAGGCTCAGACAGCAGTGGTTCCATAAAGTTCCTTTCGGATGAGATACCTGCTCTTAGGAAGCAATATCCACTGAGGAAGAATTTGAACCTCCAAGAAATCAGACTGGACAAATTTATCCCTCCAGCCAGAACCTAAAATTAAGTAGCTCTTTCCTGTTTTTTGGGACCCGGAAGACAATTGAATAAAATCTACTCACTCTGTCCTCAGAAAAATGCATATAAGCGCACATACATATACAGTTTTTTTTTCTTAAATATTTATTTATTGATTCATGAGAAACACAGAGAGGCAGAGACGCAGGCAGAGGGAGAAGCAGGCTCCACGCAGGGAGCCCGATGTGGGACTCGATCCCGGGTCTCCAGGATCACGCCCTGAGCTGCAGGCACTAAACTGCTGAGCCACCCAGGGTCCCCCCATATACAGTTTTATATACAATTTTTCATAGTTCTATTACCCGACCCAAGCTGTTGCTACTCAAGCTTCTCCAGGGACCCTCACGGTAGCACACATTGTTCTGCTGTAGGTCCCAAGGCTTGCTTGGGTGATGAGGATGGGTGATGCTTGAGGATTAAGAACTATTTCCCCCTGCTCAAATCTTAGCTGGACTGAACCTGTAGGGGCCTTAGAAATTCTGTTTTGCTTTACCGTTCTAAGGAGCACTAGACTGAGTAGAGGTATTCTTAGGCGCTCCCCAGACTGCCCAGTATGCAGATTGCCCATTTTCCTGGATTCCTGTCTGTTGACTAACCATGTCACTCACTTAGGCTTGCTAGCTACTGTGCTTTGGCTTTTGAAAAGGCCTCCTTGTGAATTTTAACCAGTGATCATGACTTAGCTCATTTCCACCTGTCTGGCTTCTGACTTCCACTTCTTTTAAATGACTCACCCTCGTTTATTCCCTTTTCAAATTAAAGATCTTAGAGAGGCAATGAAAATATTCTGGCTTGCAGAAATAGAAAAATTGTTTAAATTTTTATGGGAAAGGGAGCAGAGTTACAGCCAACCTTTGCCAATCTCAGTCCAATAGGATTGCAGTGACATGGAAAATTCAAAGCATTGGACAATTTTTAAAAATCCTAAATTTGTGACTTATATTATGGAAGGTTTTTTTGTACCTATTTTTTTCTGCTTTTCTTAGAAATGTCACAATAACGGGGAGTTCCCTCTGTGGCTCAGTCAGTTAAGTGTCTGACTTCAGCTCAGGTCATGATCTCAGGGTCCTGGGACGGAGCCCCACATCGAGCTCCCTGCTCAGGGGGGAGTCTGCTTGTGGCTCTCCCTGCACTTTGTGCTCTCACTCTTACTCTGTCTCTCTCTCAAATAAATAAAATCTTGGAAAAGGAGAGAGAAATGTTTTCACAATAACTAGATGGAGAATGGAAGTGGACACATTGGGAAGTTGCCCTGGGATACAACATGTACTTTGGTTGACTCGTACATGTTGATAATGGGAACTAGATATCTACTCAAGAGAGAATTTTAGAGTTTGATAAATAATAGTGCTTTCTTAAAGTGGAACATGAACTTTGGATAAAAAAAGTAAAAAGTGTGAAAAATATTAGTCTAGAAATGATTATTTTAGTCAATTGTATATTGGATTTTTAAAGGGGTATGAGTCTGAATATGTCATTGAAAATGCTGCCCCCACTGCACAATGAGATTTTTAGGATGATGGGCCTGGTCCGTATGGTCCTGTGGTGTTGAATTACATAACCGTATACATTTCTCAAAACTCATAGAATTGTTTACCACAAGAGTAGCTTTTACTGCCTACAGAAAACACACAGGATGCCAGGGAATTCAGGATGAAATGCAGACTGTGACAAATGAACCTAACTATATTACAAACATAGGGCATAGTCTCTCTGAAGGGGATGGGACAGAAAGGAATTGACCCAAATAACTAGGGAAAATAGTGTTTTGGCTAGATTCTGTAAGGATAAAGGCAGAGAGAACTGTACAAAACCACTGGTAAATTTATTTCTCTTAGGGGTACAGTTTAGCAACTCCCAACACCATTTTTCATGTTTTCTAGGGTTGAACAAACATGTAAATATATTGTAGATGGTAAGAATCAGGTGCCAGGTTCTTTATTTATGAGAAAAACAAGTGACAAATACATGGGATGGGGCGGGAGCTAGGGTTACCTATAAGAATAGGAAATAAATAATATGAATAAATCAACATAAGTAGGTTATATCTAAATATTTATGTTTAGATAAAAACATGGATATTTACAGTGGTTATTGTGGTGTACATATTTCCCAGCTCTGTTCCTTGGGAAGGCTGAGAAGCAATGGCACCCAGTAGCAGCAAGCACACCCAAGATCTTGTTTTCTTAATACTAGTCTTCAATAAAAGGAGCCAGGATTCCCTGGAGAAATGGCTGATTGTTTTTAGGACTAGGGCAGGAAGGATACAAGATGAGCCCGGAGTGTCTTTAGAGTATCAGAAAGTAAAGATGGGGGCAGATGGGATGAAGGCATGTCATAAGGACAAAGGGGCCAACCAGAAGAAGCTGCCATTGGCCAAAGCTGGAACAATTTGAGTAACAAAATAAATGGAAGTCATTAGACTGTGATCTAAAAAAATAAATATCCATAGATTCATGTCCATAACAGGTTTAATAAATAAGTTAATAAATAAAGGTACAGGGTGGAGAGGGACAAATCTTATCTACAAGGAAGGAAGGAAATAGAAATCTGTAGAAATCACCATTAAAACACCACGACGCCTGGGTGGCCCAGCGGTTGAGTGTCTGCCTTCAGCCCAGGGTGTGATCCTGGGGTCCTGGGATCGAGTCCCGTGTTAGGCTCCCCGCAGGGAGCCTGCTTCTCCCTCTGCCTGTGTCTCTGCCTCTCTGTGTGTCTCTCATGAATACATAAATAAAATCTTAAAAAAAAAAAAAAAAAAACCAAAACACCACGGTAGTAACTGCTACAGGCAGGATCCCCCTGACGAATGCCAAAGGCATTTTTCTAACGGAAAACAGAGTATTTGCATAGTTTCAAATTCAAACCGTCTCCCCTCCAAACAGCCATTCACTGCTGTAGTGGTTTTCCCATAGCTGTAAATATTTTGTATTCTCGAATCCCCGAGGTGGGGGTTAATTCCTGTCCCATTAACTGCAGGCCGTCCTTAGTGCCTCACTTGTAGGGAAGAGAATATAGAGAAACCTGGCAGGCAGCCCCTGAACCAAGTCAAGGGTAATACCGTGGGTTGATAGAAGCTTCTGATGTGATGCAACTGAAACGGCAACTTGACCTCTGGAGTCTTCCCTCAAACCCGTAACCTCGGTCTGATCTTGAGAAAACATCAGGCAAACTGGAATGGAGAGACATGGTACAAAAACAGCTAATCACCGCTCTTCAAAACAAGTCGAAGTTACAAAAAGACAAGGAAAGGCCGAGATTGAACCCATGGAAAAAACTAAATGCAACAAAGTACTCTGGATTGGATCCTGGAACAGGAACCCGAAGATCATCTACAGTGTAGTTGATCGTGTTGTAGCAGTGTTAATTTCTTAGTTTTGATATATGTCGTGGCTACACAAATGTTTATAAAGGGTTGTATAAATATTCTACGGTTATAGCTAAGGGAAGGCTGGCGAGACATATATGGGAAAACTCAGGACTATGGTTTTGCAATTTTTTTTGGTAAATCTCAAGTTACTCTGGGGCTTCCGGGCGGCTCAGTCGGGTACGTGTCTGCCTTCAGCTCAGGTCATGATCCAGGGGTCCTGGGATCGAGCCCCACGTCGGGCTCGCTGCCCAGCGAGGAGCCTGCTTCTCCCTCTCTCTCTGTCCCTCCCCCTCTCTGTCTCTCTCTCTTGCTCTCGCTCTGTCAAATATATAAATGAAATCCTAAAATAATAATAATAATAATAAAGTTACCTTAATATAAAAAGTCAAAAAAATATGCTGCTCCTGAAATTCATACTTACAAATTCAGAGCTGCTCAGGTTTTTGGGTTTATTCTTTTTTAAATAAATAATATTGTGTGTTTTGTTATTTTTTTTCTCTTTTAACATGATAACTTGTCATTTGGTAGAAGAGCATTTAAACGTAGTTATTAATACCTGGGATTTATTTAAAGTATAAAGGCTTTTCCCACTTTATTATAGGTCTTAAAAAACAGAACTAAATTCGAGGTGAATAATGATGAAGACTAAATAAAGCAAGTCAGGTTATGAATGTGCACAAATGGCCACATTGCATTCAATATAAGGCTTTCACTGAGCAGAGAAGAACTTGTGTTTGGAATATTTCCAACAGAGTAATGATCACAGAGAAAAGTGCATAATTCCGAGCTAAATACATGAAAGGAAACTAATCTCACGGTGTCATTGGGGGAGAGAAACAGCCTTTCTCTTGTCATAGTGTCTTCTGTTTTTTAGTAATGTGTATATATGTAATATATATGTATTCAAGTAAGCCAAATTCTTCTTTTGATTAATCTCTCTCTAATAGTTTGAAACCATGAAACAATATAGTAAGTTTATAGACTATTGAAAATTGTCTGATTTAAGTTGTAATGCCAGCATTTGCAAATTGATGGTCCATGGGCTACATTTAACTGTGGGTACATTTCATTGGCTGCCACAGTTTGAATTTTTTGAGTTAGCTACCAGTATCTGTCTGTCTGTCTGTCTATCTAGATTATTTATTTTAGAGAGAGAGTGAGCTCAAGAGCGTGAGCAGGAGGGGCAGAGAGAAGGGAGAGAGAATCTCAAGCCAACTCCCCGCTGAGCCCCAGTGGGACGCAGGGCTTGAGCTCCCCATCCGAGCCGAGACCAAGAGTCGGGCGCTAAACAGACTATGCCACCAGGCGCCCCTTGCCAGCATTTAACAATAGTGGGTTTTTACATGAAATTCTGAGTTTCATTCTCTCTCAAACAGTAAGACCCAGCAACACTGAGTGTCCATTCTGACACCGCGGCCCTTGGCAAGGACTGGCCGATGGATGCCTGCCATAAAGGTGAACCCTTTCTAGTTTGCCACATTCCTTTTGTTGTTAGTGTACGGATTTTTTTAAACTGAGGTGAAACTCACATAATGCAAAATTAACTGTTTCAAAGTGGACAATTCAGTGGTATTTAGTACCTTCACAATGTGCAACCACTGCCTCTAGTTGCAGAACTTTTCATCACCCCAAAAGAAGCTCCATTCTAGTTAGGCAGTCGCTCCCCAGCCCCCGCTCCCGCAGCCCCTGGCACCCACCTGCCTGCCCTGTCTCTCTGGATTTACCTGTTCTGGATGCCTCATATAAATGGAACCATGTAACGCATGACCTTTTGTGTCTGGCTTCTTTCACTTAGCATAACGTCTTCAAGGTTCGGCGGTGTCATAGCACTTCCCGGTACTGCTTTCCTTTTACGGCCAAAGAGCATGCCGTGGTTATGGACACAGTCCACATTTTGTTTATTCATTCATAGCTTGTGGACACTTGGTCGTTTCTACCCTTTGAGCTTTATGAACAGCGCTGCCATCAACATCTGTGTACAAGGTTTTGTTTGAATCAATGCCGTATTTTTTAATATTTTCTATGGATGTTAACATTTCAGTCACTCTTCTTGGCACTGCCTGTTGCCTGCTGCCTCCCCCTCTGGTCTGCTTTATTTACTTATTTCCATTGGCTTTTGCATTTATGTTTTCTGGTATGTAATGGGGATGGGCATATGCATTTCCTCCATTTCTGTACTTTCTTCCAGCACAGAACTTGAACTAATTAATGAAAACCTTTCTTTGTTTTTCTTAAAAACGTACCTCTACACTAGATTTGCCTTTTCGTCCTCAATTTTGGTCATTGTCTGATAAATATTGGTTGTGGATGAGAATTGTTCTATTTTTTTTTTTTTTACGTTAAAAGTTGGACAGTTTTAGAAGATCTAAAATTGGGGAAGAGCTTTGCCCCTTTTATAGTGAGCAGTGCCTTTATATATGCATCTGGGTTTAATTATAGTTGGCATCCTTGAACTCTGAGGGAAATTATGCATTGCTGGGATGTCATGTGTTTCTGGCAGTCTAAGAGTGTAATCACTCAAACGTAAAGTCACTCCCCTGGCTTTCTTTAACCTGGCCTCAAGGACTGCCTTACCTCCCTCTCCCTGCCCCTGAACTCCTGGGAGGGCCCCCTTTTTCACTTCAATCCTTATCTGCTACTCCTCTGATTTGCCCTTATTTGCCATTTAATCATTCACTCTAAGTAATATGACTTAACTTCTTTATGGTTGTATCTTGCCTCCCTAACTAGATTATAAAGCTCTGCTGAACAGGGTGTAGTTTTGTTTATTTTTTATATGCTTCAGTGCAAAGCATATAGTGTGCAATAAATACCTGCGTTAGTGACTCACCAAACCAAAAAAAAAAAAAAAAAAAAAAGCCCTTTTAAATATATCTAACTACTCAGTTATTAAGTTGAACAAGTTTAAAAGTGTTCAAATTCATTTTTCGTGTGTCTTTTTTTTATATTGAAGTATAATCAGCATACAGCGTTATATTAGGTTCAGGTGTACAGCACATCAGCTCGACAGTTCTGTACTCAGTGCTCCCCGTGATAGGTATAGTCACCTGGAGGAAATACCCACGAGTGCATTTGCTGATTTATATGGTCAATTTTTTTTTTCTTTTTAAGAAACTGCCAAACTATTTTCCAAAGTGGCCATACAACCATACAATGTTATTACTGTATTAGGGCTAATAGCAAGTTGGGGAAAAAAGTTGTGTGTGATAGCTATGGCAACTAAATTCCTTTTCAAATCTAATTAATATGCTAGTAGAAGTTGGGGATACTAAAACATGTGTGTTTCAAACTGCCTGCATCGGAATTCCTGTGGTGTTGGTTAAAAATGCAGATCGTTGAACCCACCCCTGAATTTATACACTAATACCTTCTGATGGTTGAACCCGGGAATCTGCAATTTAAAAAAAAAAAGTGTTATGTACTCTGTTATGAGTGTTATGTACTCTTAAGTTTTGAGAACAATTGGGGTTGTTTGAGAAGAAGTTAATACCTTCATTTGGGGGATCCCTGGGTGGCGCAGCGGTTTGGCACCTGCCTTTGGCCCAGGGCGTGATCCTGGAGACCCGGGATCAAATCCCACGTCGGGCTCCCGGTGCTTGGAGCCTGCTTCTCCCTCTGCCTGTGTCTCTGCCTCTCTCTCTCTCTCTGTGACTATCATAAAAAAAAAACAAAAAACAAAACAAAACAAAACCTTCATTTGGGATATTTCAGAAGTTCAACTTAAGTTGAAAACAGGGACAATAAACAATGAAACTGTACATTTAATGAATTATAATTATGCTATTTTTTTTTTTTAGTTTTTAAAACACTACGTTGAAACAATTATAGGAAAAATAGCGCTGAGAGGTCCTGTGTGCCCTTCACCCCGTTTCTTCCTATGGGTCCACCTTACATTCTGAAGTATAATGCCAAAAGCAGGGAACTGACGTTGCTCTGATGTGTGCGTATGGTTTCAGGCCACTGTGTCACATATAGGACTCGCAGGACCAGCCCCCACCGCAGCAAGACACAGAATGGCTCCATCACCTCAAAGATCTCTGTCGTGCTACTCCTTTGTAGTCGCACCCACCCCCTTCCAACTACATCACAACCACAAATCTGTTCTCCATCACAATAATTTGTCATGTTGACATAAGTGGATTTCATAAGTGGAATCATGTGGTATGTGACCTTACAAGATTGGCTCTTCTCACTCAGCGTAGTGCCTTTGAGATCCATGCAGGATGTTGCTTTTTATTGCTGAGTTGTGTTCCATGGTGTGGATGCGTGGTGTTTTGTCTGACCATTCACCTACTGGAGGACATTTGGATTGTTTCTGATTTGGGGATATTAGAAATAAAGCTGCTATGAACAACTGTGTGCGGGTTTTTGTGTGGACATAAGTTTTCATTTATCTGAAGTAAACGCCCAGGGGTATGTTTGCTGAGTCGTATGGTAGTTGCTTACTGATTTTTTTATTTTTTTAAAAGAAACTGCCAAACTCTTTCCTAAAGTGGCCCTACGGTTTACATTTGTACAGCAATGTAGGAGAGATCCAGTTTCTCCATATCTTTGCCAGCATTTGGTGTCGTCATTATTTTTTTTATTTTAGCTCTTCAAGTAGGTATATAGGGACATCTCCGCATGGTTTTAATTTGCATTTCCCTAATATCTGGGGATGTTGAACATCTTTTCATATGCTCATGTGCCATGTATATGTGCTCTTCATTGAAATACCTATTCATATAGTTTGTCTTTCCTCTAATTGGAATTTTTAGTATTGTTTTGAGAGTTCTTTATATATATGAGATAGTCCTTTGTGGGGCATGTCATTTGCAAATATTTTCCTTGAAGTCTAATTTACCAGTTTTTAATGTTTTGTATCCTGCTTTTGGTATATGTCTCAGAACTCATCACCAAACCCAGTTCCTGAAAGTTTTCTCCTATGTCTTCTAAAGGTTTCATAATCTTGCATTTATATCTATGTCCATTTTGAGTGAATTTTGGTATAGCTATAAGGTTTAGGTCAGGGTTTTTGTTTTTTTTTTTGTTTTTTTGTTTTTTTTGGTTTGTTTGTTTTGTTTTTTTGCTTGTGGGTTATCCAGTTGCTCCCGCACCATTTGTTGAGGAGATGGTCCTTTCTCTGTTGAATTGCCTTTGCTCCTTTGTCAAAAACCAATTGGCCATGCTTGTGTGAGTCTATTCTGGGTTTTCTGTTCTGTTTCATCGATGTATGTGTGTATCTCTCTGCCAGTACCACTTTTTTTTTTTTAACATATAGTGCTTTATTAGTTTCAGGTGCACTATATATAGTGATTGAACAATTCTGTATATTACTCAGTGCTCATTATGGTAAGTTTACTCAATTCCCATCACCTATTTAACGAATTTATAATTTTAATTCAATATTTGGGAAGTTAATTTTCTTGACGTTAATTTACAAATGAGTATTATTAATGCTGCATAATTTTAATGGCATGGAACGAAAATCCTAGAAATTTAACAAATCCCAACTAACCTGAGAATTGCTGAGTTGAAACAGAATGAAATCATTTAAAAACACCCTGCATATGATTCACACATAAGTTACTCCTAGGACATAATTATATAACAAAATGCTGCTCTCTCATCCAAAAGCTGCAAATGCAGTTGAAAAAATAATTACATGGCACCCTCCAAATTATGGTTAGTGTTTACTGATATTTTTAAAATCCTGCATCATTTATTGTTATTATGAAGAAGTTCTGGAATATGTTGAGCAGTGGCCTTTCAAGGTACTGCATTCAGATGATACAAAGTTCTGTGTCCCAGGAGTTAAGTAAAGCATTAATAAGTAACCCAGCAGTATAATGAAACGATCACCAAATGAAAGTGGCACAGTACATTGCTTGCTGGTAGCTAGAAAGTTAAATGAAACATTTGTTTATATTTTGGGTAATATAAAGGAATAATGGCAAGCATTTGAATGGAGGCCTTTCTGTTAGAAAAATCAAGAGTTTTGTGGCTGTGTTTTTCATCCACGTTACAATGTTTTTCTCCCTTTTGACCTTTTGACGTTTTTGATATCTTGCACTTCTTAGATTTATCACTTTTAGTAGGCCCTGATTGGGTAGTGGAGTAACGGTGTTTTTCATTGATTCTGAAGAGATGTCTACAGTATATTTTCCTTGTGGGATTTATTTAAATCTTTCTATAGATTGATAATTCACTGTATGATTTGGCAGAAGCCGAGGTTTTTTTCAACCTCAAGCTAATAAAATAGAGCTGTCATTTATACAGAACTAAATATGTACCAAGGAGGAGACGGATGCTCCATCACACGTCACATTTAACCTCACTGCAATCAGCTTGTGCAGAAAGGAAAATAAGAGGACAGAGTGTGGGACCCGATTTAAGATCATCTAGTATCTGTTTTCTCTTGTTTCATACACTGTGTGGTCCTGTTGGCACTGGCAAGGCACATTTTCTTCCTCACTTAATGGAAGATATAAGCCACAAGCACCGCTGGCTGAGAAAGGGGATCTACTTAGGTCGGTAGTCTTGCAAAGGAAGTCTTAACTCCTGGCAAAACTGAAAGCAGAAGGAGACAGGGATAAGTTCCAGGTCAAGAATCTGGACTGTTTGACCTAGTTCTTTAAGTCAAACAGTGTGATCTCATTAGGTGGTTTCTGTTTCCAATCCGAAGAACTCCAGTTATACCCAGGACCAAATGCAATTACCAAAACACATTTATTTCAAAATCATGTAAATGGGGCACCTGGATGGCTCATCCAGTTAAGTGTCTGCCTTCAGCTCAGGTCATGATCCCACAGTCCTGGGACTGAGTCCTGCACAGGGCTCCCTGCTTAGTGGGTAGTCTGCTCCTCCCTCTCCCTCTGCTTCTCCCCGCTGCTTGTGCTCTCTTGTTCTCTCTCTTAAATAAATAAATAAAATCTTTTAAAAAATCATATAAATGATTTTTGGATTATCTGGGTCATTGGTCCCCCTCCACTAATGTGTATAACCAAGAGCTGATGATATCATACATGATAAGCAATCCTTTAACAGAGGATTTGATATATAATTCCTTGTAGGAGTTCAGCTTTGTTTTTACAAGTTTTAGTTTTGACACACCTATTATTGAAGAATGCCCTGTTCAGTTGTCTGGATTTTAGAATGTCATTTGAAGTACTTAACTATTTATGAAAAGGGCGGGGGGAGATTCCAACTGGGAGTGAGAATTTAAGTCAGATTGGACAACATAAAGTTTCAATTATGGCTATGACAGAAAAAGTTTGTAATCATAAACTAGACTCCCATCAAAATGGAGAGTCACTCTTTCCCTCCAGTTTATTCCTTTCTCTTACATACAACATTTATAATACACTTGTCAAGCTAGTCGTTACATTCTCATTTGTATGCTGACCATGAGGACTGTTTTGGCTTCTAAGTTGGTCAAGTTGAACTGCTTTGAAGCTAGTAATCTGCTGAATTAGCAGACTTCTTTCATAGTATTCCAGAACAAACAGATCCCCTTTAAAAAAAAATTCCCACTTTTGTTATTTCAGGTGGTTCAAGTCTGTTATTTTTACATAAAGATGTTAAGGTTCTTCCAAGAGAGGTTCAAAGAGAAATTTAGTAATAAAATGTTAAGCAGATTAAAAGGACCTTTAGTATAATAATCATGTCACTGGGTGAAAGATGAGGTTAAAATTGGTCATCACTTTATTGTGTAGCCAGTCATGGTTTTTATTCTAAACTTGCATAGGAGGTCTTACAGTAACTCTAAGTTTTAGGAAGCAATGTCATCGCTAGGACAAACATCAGAATAATAATATTTATTTGAATGCTTACTCTAAGGACCCTGGGAAGGAGGCATTATTATTATTTCCATTTTATAGATGAGGAAACTGAGGCACAAAGGGGGTAAGGCCATTTGCTGAAGATAAGAATGAAAAGCTGGCACATTGAGGAGGCAGTGCAGCATCATGTAGAGCATCACCTTCAAAGACATGCAGAAATGGGTTCAGATTCCAACTGTGATGCTCATTAGCTGGGTAACTTAGAGCACTTTCTTAGCCTCTGAGCCTCAGTGTTCTCATCTGTAAAGTGGGATTATAATATCTGTTCCAAAGGGTGGTTTTGAGTATTAATTTAAATAATAGTAAATAATCTCAGATCTTTATTATTTATTATGTACCAGGCATTATTCTAAGCCCTTTATGTTAATTTTTACAACTCCATTATGTATGTATTTTTATTATCTAGATTTTTATGCTAAGGAAACATTAGTGTAAGTCAAAACAGTATGGTACTGGCACAAAAATAGATCAATAGAACAGAATAGAGAGTCCAGAAACCCACAATTTTATGGTCAATTAATCTACAACAAAGGAAGCAAGAATATGCAATGAGCAAAAGTCTCTTCAACAAGTGGTGCTGGGAAAACTGGACAGCAACATGCAAAAGAATGAAACTGGATCACTTTCTTATACCATACACAAAAATAAATTCAAAATGGGTTTTTTAAAGGTCTTTTTTAAAATATTTTATTTATTTATTCATGAGAGACACAGCGAGAGAGGCAGAGACACAGGCAGAGGGAGAAGCAGGCTCCATGCAGGGAACACAACGTGGGACTCGATCCCAGGTCTCCAGGATCACACCCTGGCCTGAAGGCGGTGCTAAACCACTAAGCCACCCAGGCTGCCCATCAGAATGGATTAAAGAACTAAATGAAACGCCTGAAACCATAAAATTCTTAGAAGAAAATATAGGCAGTGATTTCTTTGATGTTGGCCATAGAAACATTTTTCTAGATGTCTCCTCTGGCAAGGGAAATAAGCAAAATTAAATCACTGGGACTTCACCAAAATAAAAAAACTTCTACATAGTGAAGGAAGCCATCAACAAAAGATAATCTTCTGAATGGGAGGAGATATTTGCAAATAATGTATCCAATAAGGGGTTAATATGCAAAACATATAAAGAATTTATACAACTCAACACCAAAAAAAACCCCAAAATAATTTAATTAAAAATTGGCAGAGGGCCTGAATATTTTTCTAAAGAAGGCATACAGCTAGCCAACAGAAAAATGAAAAAAATATGCTCAACATCACTAATTATCAGGAAGATACAAATTAAAACCACAATGAGATATCACTTCACACCTGTCAGCATGACTAAAATAAAAAGGACAAGAAATAACAAGTGTTGGCAAGGATACAGAGGAAAATAACCCTTGTGTACTATTGTTAGGAATGCAAATTGGTGCAGGCACTGTGGAAAATGCTATGGAGGTTTCTCAAAAACTTAAAAATAGAATTACCATGTGATCCAGTAATTGCAATACTGGGTATCGGAAGAAAACAAAACACCCAATTTGTAACAATATGTGCACCCCTATGTTTAATGCAGCATTATTTACAATAGCCAAAATATGGAAGCAACCCAAGTGTCCATCCATAGTTGAATAAATAAAAGTGTTGTGTGTGTGTGTGTGTGTGTGTTTGTATGGAATACTAGTCAGCCATAAAAAGAATGAGATCATGCGATTCATAACAACATGGGTGGACCTAGAAGGTATAATGGTAAGTGATGTAAGTAACTCAGAGAAAGACAGATATCAAATGATTTCACTCATATATGGAATTTAAGAAACAAATTAACAAAGAAAAAAATAAAAAAAACCCAGACTCTTAAAGTCAGAGAACAAACTGGTGGTTTCCAGAGGGGAGTTGGGTGGGGAATGGGTGAATGAAATAGATAAAGAGAATTAAGAGTATACTTATCCTGATGACCATTGAGAAACATATAGAATTGTTGAATCATTATATCGTACACATGAAACTAATATGGCACTGTATGTTAATTATACTTAAATAAAAAATAAAAAGAGAATGCGTTAGTGTAGAGGAGATAACTTGCTAGTTAGTAATACAACTGGGTTTCAAAATACTAGCATAACACCTTACATGTAATAGGCATTGGTAATAGTGACTATGTTATTGGTACCTAAAGAAAGGGAGGGGCCTCTGGGTGGCTCAGGCAGTGAAGCGTCCAACTCTTGATTTCAGTTCAGGCCATGATCTCAGGGTCATGAGATCGAGCCCCACATTGGGCTCCATCCTGGGCTCCAAGCTGGGTGTGGAGCCTGCTTAAGATTCTCTCTCTCCTGCCCCTCCCTTTCTTTCTCTCTCTCTTTTGCTCCCCCTTCTAAAAGAAAAATAAAATAAAAAATTAAAAAGGGAACTATATCAGAATAACAGTAATTCTTCCCTTTTCTCATGATGCCTTTACTAATGAGTATTGGAAAATGACAAAGTAGAAAAAACACCAGATTCATAGGGCCTATTTAGGGTGATCTAAACCTATGCATCAGGATGAAATAAAATAGGAATGAACTAATTTTTAACAAATTCAGTTTCAACTCTGTTGCATGGGATACATTAAAACAATGCTGCTGCTTTTTCATCATGGGGGCCACTCAAGTGGATGTGCTTAGGCAAAGCAGGAAGAATAGTAGACCATTATTTCTAGATACATACCCGATGTTTGTGTGTAACAAGGTTTTGTTGTCACCAAGATTAATTTAATTAGTAAGAACTCTAAACTTCTGTTTTGGGACTGTTTTTCTTTTCTTTTTTTGAAGTGTCTTAAGATAATTTTTTAAAAAATATTTTTATTCATTTATTTGATCAGAAAGAGAGCGAGAGTGAGAGAGAGAGAGAGCATGCAAATAGGCAGAGCAGCAGTCAGAGGGAGAGGGAGAAGCAGGCTCCCCGCTGAGCAGGGAGCCTGATGTGGGGCCTGATGGCTTGGTCGCAGGATCATGACCAGGGCCAGAGGCAGACGCTTAACCCGCTGAGCCACCCAGGTGCCCCAAGGGACTGTCTTTCTTTTGACATTTGTTGTCTGTCTTTTTTGACTGTGAATGTTGCCATGTGAGTTTACTTCTAAAACATAGTCCTCCAAACCCCACTTTCTCTCTTCTTCTCCTGTATCCAGCCCTATCCATGGCCCCAACACACACACACACACACACACACACACACACACACACCCCAGAGTTATACAAAGTATAGCTTTTAAAACACTATCATTAAGCATAAAAAGACCAAAGAATGTTTGTAGCCGGTATTCTGGAGCCAAAAAGATTTCTTACATTCTAAAAAAGAATCTTTGGCATTAATGGAGAAACCAGAACCAATTGTAAAGCATAATTACTGCACAAACATGCAGTATGTGTGAAGCTACGATTGTCCCTTTAATCTCTCATACCAGAGAAAACCTAGACAATGTGTCCGTTGTTTCAGTTCCCACGCACACTCCTCCCAGATCCTGCTAAAACATTGCTTTGTTTATACATTTATATGAAATGCAAGCAAATACTGAAGCTCAACTTCTTGGAAATCTGGTTTGAGTTCTTGAAGGAGATTCAAGAGTTTTGGCTCTTCATGCAGGTTAAAAAAAAGGCGGGTCACACAGCTAGCTTTATGGCTCCAATTTCAGTGACTAAATGGTCTCATGCAAATAAATGGCTATTTTCCACTCCCAAGCAATAACTACCACTTTAGGAAGCTATGTACGGAACTCATTCTTAGGAAGGAAACCCCTTATTTTTTTTTACTTTTGTGAAACTAATTTCCCAGCAGAGTCTTTGAAAGCGTTTAGAGGTCTTCCTACCACATGAGGATTTCTGTAACATCATAATTTTTTTTGGGGGGGATGCTTTGTTACACAATTACACATTAATAATAATCATAATCATGATAATTGAGACTAGTGGAGCTTGAACTATGTTCCAAGCACCTTGCCAACTAAGCCCTTTATGAAAACTTGCAGAATTTGTTCAGTAACACCACTGGGTGGATAGTATCATTATACTCATTTTTCTGGTGACTTTTGGTCTGTATCAAGTTTTTAAAAACTCTCTGTTACCCAGCTCTTCAGTTTTTAGAGAGAACACCCTTTCTTGAAAATCATCATGATTTTCTTAACTTCATGATTTTATTAATTTCTGCTTAATCTTTATAAAACATAATTTTATTTATTCAGTACATATATGTAATGAGCTAGGAACTCTGCTACACTATTTGCTGGGCATACAGAGATGGGGGGGGATTTCCCATCCTCAGAGCTCATTGTGTAGGAGGGAAGGCAAAAATGTAAACAAAAATTATTGCATAATAAATTCAGCGATGGAAATATGTACAAGATATAGAGATAGCGAAGTGGAGGAAATGTGCAGGGGGGATGAGGGGCATCAAAGAAGACCAGCTGAATGAGCTGATATATGAATAGGAAGTTAAAGGGCAAGAAAGAGATGAACAAAAGGAGAAAGACATCCCGTGGAAAACAGGCAATGTGTGCAAAGGCACAGAAGCATTAAACCACTTGGTATGTTTAATAAATAAAAAAAAATCATATAATATATATTACTGGCAGTAAGGTTTGTAATGGAAGAGAAGAAAAAGAAAGTAGGTATCTGGTAGGGAAGGGCCAAGGAAGCAATGCTAAGGGGTTTAGACTTTATTCCATAGATAATAAGCATGTGTAGGTTTTAAGTGGTTAAGACAAGATAGGCTTATGTTTTAGAAAACCTTCAGGGGCGCCTGGGGGCTCAGTCAGTTAAGTGTCTGCCTTCAGCTCAAATCAGGATCCTGGGATCCTGGAGTAGAGCCCTGACCTAAGCAGAATGCCTGACCTCCCTCTGCCCCTCCCCACTGACTCATGCTCTCACTCTCTCAAATAAATAAATAAAATCTTAAAAAAAAAAAATGAAAGAAACTTCCTTCAATAGTCACTGTGTTAGTCTAAGCAAAAAGCATTGAGATCTTGAAGTAAACTTGGGTAGCATGAAATGAGAGGTAAGGAAAGATTTGAGAGGTATTTAGGGGTCAAAGTCAGGATTTATTTGATGAGGGAGGCAAGGAAGAAAAAAAAGAATTTAGTGTGACTAAGTTTCCAGAGTTGGCAGATGTGTTACTTCAGCCTAGACTTGCTGTTTATAACCCTCCCTTGTCCTCCAGAATAACAGAGGCTTAAACACAGACGTTCATTTCTCTCCCATAAAAGAAGTCCAGAGATAGATGGTTTAGGCTGATACGTCTCCATGGGGTCGGTAGAGAACCTTGCTCCTATCTTCCTGCTTCATCATCTTGCTACAGAGCTTCCAATCTTGTGCAGGATGGATGCTGGATCTCCACTTATCATTATGTCCATGTTGCAGGACAGAAGATGGAAGAAAGACAGAAGCACTGAGAAGAGCCCTTCTCAGCTGCATCAGCTTCCTTTGAGTAGTCTTCCTCAACGCCCCATATAACATGCTCTACATTGTTGGCCATAACTTAGTCATGTGGCTCTATTTAAATGCTCGGAAGTCTGGGGAATAAGTTGTTCTGGGCAGCATTGTGCCAGATAAAAATGAGGTCTTTACGAGGGAGGGGGGAAGAGAGGATGAATGGTTCTGAGGTTGGCAACTGGTAGTCCATGGGTCATGAGATTCAGTGAAAGATAATGCCACAAAGAGAAAATCAGAGCACTGAGAAGAAATGAACAAAAGAGGATCCAGTGAGAAGAAATTGGAGGCAGAAGTAGAATTAGAAAGAATGATGTAAAAGAAGCCAAAGAGAAAAGAGTGATCGAATGTGACAGATATTACAGATTATTCAAATAAGACAGAGAATGAGACGTGTCTGTTGGATTTGGTAAAAGGAAGTCATCACTGTCGGTTTTCTAAGACCAGTTTTATTGGAGACCTAGAGTAGGATACAGACTACAATAGGTTACAGCATGAATTAAAGATTAGAAAACAGAGGCCACTGTAGACAGCACCTTTAAAAAGCCTGGCAAGTGTGAAAGAAGGCTGCAGTGAAGAGAGAGGATTCACAATCAAGTGAGAATTTAATGGTGATAGACACTGAATGTGTTCTTGGCTGATGAGAGGGAGTTAGTAGAAAAGAAGAGGCACAAACGGAAATCCCGATGCTGTCAGCACCTCAGAATAGCGTGTCTGAACTCTTGAAATCATGTGCTTTTCTTTTATTGGTTGCGTGGAGTGAGGGGGACAAGACAACGTGTAGGTCCTGCTCATGTAGTATTCTGAATAGAGGAAACATGCAAAACGTTGGGACTCCCAAGGCTCTATGTAAAGGTGAACGAGAAATGAACTTGGCCACGCACAAGGAGGTAGTAGCAAAGCTTTCCTTTCTCAACAACGGTGTTGAGTGGAGGCAGGGACTATCGCTTGAGGGTTTCTTATTTGCACACTCAAGTGAAGAATTTAATTTTAAAGTGGTCCTTAGCTGATAGAGTTTTCAAGTCACTGACAAAAGCAAATATAAATCCTTTCTAAAGGAAGTCAACTCTAGATCAAGTTTCAAAGAATTACCCCAAAGTCCTAGGGAAAAACCTGCAGCTCACTGTTAAAAGTCGCAAAATACATAAGGACACTGTTCAGACTTTTGCTGCCGGCTAAGAGGGAGTGGAGTGACAGGGATCCAATGCATCCTACCGCCTGGAATAACTAAAAAAAGAAAGGGGGGGGTTTGGAATGCATGGAACAGCAATTTTCAGACTTTGGAGATGAGGCAATGAAGGACAGTGATCTCCAAGTTTATTGCCTGGGAGAATTTGCACCTCATGTGCCGTGGGGGTGGAACCCAGGCCTGAGTTCAGGAGATGGAGCTGAAAATCTTGGGAAGCCAAGGTGACAGAGGTCGCAGGGAAGCACACCAGAGAGGCTCGAACTGAACAGAAAGCTGACTCGAGATCAGCAGAGCCCCTCCAGTTTTTAGCCAAGTACTAACCAGTGCACACCCATGAGGAGACTACCTGAGGCTGAGGAAACACCCAAAAGGATTGCAAGATTCAAGTCGCAAGGCCCATGTAGTGACGGTTCCTGCTTTCACCAGCCAGGGTCCAAAACCTCATGATCGTAGTCACCCAGGATATTACTCAGAAGAACTTGGCCTCAGTAGTGGGACAAAATTGGTCTGAGAATAAATGCTTCTGTACTCCCGCATAGCAAAGCTTAAAAAGCAAGACCTCCAGAATCAAGTAGTCTCCAAATACCTTAACTGCATCTTAGAAGATGGTTCAAGGATATTTCACAGACAAAGCCTGGAAATGACTCAATGTCCATCATTGTGTGATATGCAAATAGTTGTATTACACAATGGAATACTACTCAGCAATTAAAAAAATACAATACACTATAGA
The DNA here is from genome assembly GCF_003254725.2 of Canis lupus dingo. Lineage (NCBI taxonomy): Eukaryota > Metazoa > Chordata > Mammalia > Carnivora > Canidae > Canis > Canis lupus. The sequence continues at coordinate 48,429,758 of NC_064263.1, read as the reverse complement.
CATACAGTATGGATGAACCTCAATGTAATTTAATAAAGGAGTTAGACTAAAAAGAATATGTACCATACAATTTCATTTAGGTAAATTTCTAGAAAATATCAGCTCATGTATACTCATAAAAAGTGATGGTTGCTTGAGAACAGGGGTGTTGGGATTGGCAGGGAAGTTCTTGAGGGAGGATTTACAAAAAGCTAGGAGAAAATTTCGGGGAGGGGGTAATGCATATGTCCATTATATTGACTGTGGTGATGTTTCACAGATGTATACATATGTCAAAATTTATCAGATTATACATCTTAAATATGTACAGTTTATTGAATCTCAACTATACCTTAATAGTCATTAAAAAAATACAAGGAAAATTCAAAATTAGACCAGAAACTTATGAAGAACAAGGTGTGGAGGGGCTTGCCTTACCAAGATTTAGGACTAATTATAAAGCTATACTGTTTCAGACATTGTATTGACCCAGAGGTAGACAAATAGATCCATGGATCAAAATAGAGAGCACAGAAACACATCCAATTGTGCATGCAAGCTTGATGCATGATGAAGTCATTACGGATCACTGAGGAAGAGATCCTACATGTGGTAATGGTGCTGGGAAGATCCATGGAGATTAGAATAACAAAACTGGATCCCTACCTTGAACCATACATAAACATCAGTTTTTGGCAGATGAAAGACTTAACTGTGAACGCACAAGCATAGAGATTTAGAAGACTCTGTAGCTTAATACAACCTTCTGATACAGAAGTTTTTAAGACATTAAACAACAAATAAAATGCAAACCATAAAAGACTGATCAACTATATTACATAATTTTAGTTCATCGGAAACCACATGGAACAAAGTCAAAAGGCAAGGCACAAAGTGGGAGATGGTATTTGCAACTCATTTCCAATGAAGGTTCAGCACCTCAAAAATGTAAAGGATTTCTATGAATATACAAGATACAGATATCCTAATAGAAAAATGGCCAAGAAATATAGACAGGTATTTCAGGGAGGAGGAAACACAAATGGTCCATAAACAGAAAAATATGCTCCACCTCACTAGTAACCATGGAAATGCAACTACAATGAGCTACGATATCAACAAATTAGAAAATTTTTAAACGATTCATTTGTCACCACCTTAGCAAGGTCATGGAACAATGTAACTTCTATGTCCTGGTGGTAGGAGTATAAATTGAGAGAGTGCCATCGGAACACGGCGTGTCAGTAAAACCTGTACATGCTTTGTAACCTAACAGTGTTACTCCGAGGTATTTGTCCTAAAGCTGTTTCAATTTTTCTTGATTACGGTCAGATCACACTGGTGGACGAATCAGTATTAAAAACAAAAACAAAAAATAAAGATCATGATATGCTACGATTCAACACAATAGACTAGAAATAGAAAATACCAGGATGTATTGCTGATGATAAAGTGATGCCTTCTTTTGTTGATTTTCTGGATTGCTAGTAGTAAGATTTTGTATTCTATTAGTAATGGTGGGTTATGTCATAAAACATATTTCTTGTTACGAGTTGTGTTAAAAATTTTTTGAAAGCCATTTCCCTAACAAAATCCTTAAATACACACTAGGACTCAACTACGAGAATGTCTAAATGGTGTCTCTTATGATAACAAGCTGAAAACGGCTCAGATATCCAACAATAGTAACATGATAAATAAATTGTAGGTTAGTCATGTAATAGAAGATTGTATAGAAATAAAAGCGAAGGAACCTTGTGGATTAATCATGGAATGACATACTCAACAGACTCAACAGAAGTGAAAATAAAGGACCTGCCACTATCCACACCAAATAGGTAAATCTCAAGAGCATAATATTGGTATGAGTCACAGAATATGATCAGTATAATTTCATTTACGGGAAATCTGCGCTAAGCAAAATGAAACAATATGTTGCTTACGTCTACATCCATAGGTGTTAAAACTATAATGAAAGACCAGAGCTTACTCTTGGGTGGGAGGGAGATACAATGGGGATGTATATATAGTCTCCCCATTTGGAGGGACTAACCGTGCTCTATTAACCTGGGTGATGGGCACACACGTGCTTGTATTTTTGTTATTATTTAACCCAAACAGATAACGCTTATGCATTCATGTATGCAGGCTGTATTCCACAACTTAAAATAATTAAGGTAGAAACAAGTTGGCGAGAGCTTAATTCATGGAGTAAGATCCTTGAGGCAATGCGTCAGGTGGGCTTTAGGACATGTGGACAGACATTTCTCGAACAGAAAGGAGGGTGACCCCTATCCTGAGAGCAGCGCAGAAAGCAGAAGGCTGAGAGTGGTGGCAGGTGGGCTTTCAGGTAGAAGTACGGAGTGAGACGAGTCCATGAAAAGCTTGATGGCATTAAAGTCTGCTGGGCTCTTTCTAAAAATATCACTAATACTTAATTATTTGAGAACAGTGTTGCCTAATGTAACAATGATGAAAATGTTCCGCATCTGAGTTGTCCCGTACGGCAGCTATAGCCACGTGTGGCTGGTGAGTGTAATGTGCCCGATACCTCTGACGAGCTGCATTTGTCGCTTTGCTTCACTTCGATTAATTTAAACTCAGTGACATGGGCCGAGTAACTACACATGGGAGATCTCCACTCTATTGCTTCAGTGAACTTTGGATAGAAAACTCTAGATCCCCATCCCGGGGCAGAATGGGTGGGGAGAATTTCCTTGTGGGTCAACAAACAGGTGGAACCTTTTCTTCTCCCCCAAACCCAGAGTCGGCCTCCAGGGGCATAGCAAAGCCAGCTAGTTCTCCCAGGAGGGTTGTGGACTGGGGGGTTTGGTGGAGCAGGAAGCGGGGGTCGAGAACAGGGAAGTGGAGTGAGTGCCCACTGGGGACCTGCTGCGAGTGAGCAGGGAGGTTTGGGGAGAGGCGTGGGGAAGGCCGCGAAACGGTAGAAAGGTATTTCACAAAGTGCCACCGGCACAGCCCTGTTGATACCCAGAGGCAATTTTTCTGGACACATAGGCAAGGTTGTTTATAAATTTTTACAGTTATGAATTTATTTAAATGTAAAGGTTTTCTCCATTTTATAGTTTCGTTTTAACTTTGATGTATATTAAGAAAAAACAATTAGCACGTCAAACCTAGTATTTGATGGAGATTACTTATAAATCAAAATACTGTCTTAAAATCGAGTAAATATTAGTTCAGGTGCTACTTTGATATAACAGAAATCCCAAAGGTGGTGTTCAAATTTTTGAGAAACTTTGATTTAAGTATGATAACCAACAGGGCAGTTGGGAAAAGCCAGGGTTGTGCTGAGACTCCACCTGCAAGTGAAATCGCAGCTTTGCAGTGGTTTAGACAATGATTCTTTATGGAGAAGCGCCTGTGCTTTCAAGGGGATGTTTCCAATAACTTCTGAAAAAATTGGATTTGCTAGAAGCAAGATAACTGGAGGGTGAGACAGTCCACCTTTTTTTTTTTTTTTTTTTTTTTTTTACTTAAAACACCATAAATGCATTATTCTGCAGTTCTGGAGGTCAGAAGTCTTCGACGGATCTCACTGGGCTGGGATCAAGGTGTTGGCTGGGCTGGCTTGTTTTCCGGAAGCTCTAGGGGAGAAATCCATCTCCTGGTCTCCTCAGCATCCAGAGGCCTCCTGCATTCCTTGGCTTCAAGGTCAGCAATGTCAGCTGAGCCCTTCCCCCTGCTTCTCTCCTGCCTCCCTTTCTCTGTCGTCCATTCTTGAATTGAGCAAGGCCCACCTCTCTCGCCGGTCTTGCTGCACATGCAAGAGGAGGGGCAGCAGCATGTAAAGGAACCCAGCATGGTCATAAAGTTCTGAACTCTGCTATAGGGAAGGTGAGAGTTGTTGACCACCAGGGCTGAGGACATCTTTGGGGTGACGTTTCACCAGGTGAGCGGGCTTGGTGAGAAGCTGAGGGAAGTCACACTATGAAAACTCAGGGGGATGGAGGGGCATGCTGAGTAGAGGTTGTGTGAGATGATCCAGAAGGACCTTCCTCACTCCTTCATAATGGCCCCGGCGGCTGGATGGTCTAGTCACTAGAGCGTCACATTTTACTCAAAGGTTGATCTATCCCTTAAAAACAAAAACAAAAACAAACTGTGCTGTCCTTTCTGGGAGGGCTAAGGCAGGAAGCTGTGATCATCCCTTAGGTTTGTTTGTAACCCAGTGTGGACTGTGGGTGTGGGTCATGGAATAGAGAACAGGATTTTTCATGGGAGCAGCCAAGGATCTGGAACCTGAGGTTGCCTATAGAGTGTTCTAGGCCAACGTCCTAGGTTAGTAACCAGAGGCCGCTGACTAACTAGGGGGGGACATGAGCGGTTTCCCGGAGGGGCTCACTCAGAGATGACCATTCACACGGTCATCCGTCGGATTTCTGCGGAGCGCACTGCAGTGCCGGGGCTGTGCTCCTACCCTCACGGAGCTTACGTGGAAGAGGCTTCCGCGAACCAGCAAAGCATCGCTGGTGACTCGGGCTTTTCCAGAGCCTTTGCAGGCGCCAGGATGAAAAGAGCTGAGAATTCGGAGGCAATACTGGTTTTCGCTCACTGAAAAAAGTCCTGTATATATTCACTGTGTTGCTCCTTTAGATCCTCCAGAGCCAGCCGGGGAGACTGTGGTATGCTCTTACATTTGAAAAAATGCTTTCAAATTACTACTTTCCTAGAAACATCTCAGTTTGCCGCTAATCCCAGGCATGCCTGTGGGAAGGCCAGAATGCCTTGACGGCAATATCCACAGGCTTTTCCTTAAATGTTAGCAAATATATACTAATTTGTTCAATCCTTGTAAATACTCCGAACAATAGGGTAAAGAGGTAACTGGATAAGCATGGAAAACATCATAATTAAAGGAAAGAATAAAGAACTTCAGAGTTCCTATTCTTTGAGTTCTTGATATCTCAAGATTAGATCCAGTCGATGTCAATACATTTTTAACGTAGGGTCCTTGGAGATCCGGAGGGTTAGTAGACACCCTTCAGGGTGATCCACGTGCTTCCCGAGGTTGTATGGAAAAATGTATGGGGTTGGGCCACAGCTCTCATCAGATTCTCAAAGGGACGCCCTGAAAGTCAAGAATCGCTTCTGTAGATCCCTTAAAAATGCTTCCATGCACGCCCTGTAGGAGAATAGTCGTGGAGGAGCTGACACAATGGCCACAGAGCATGAGGCGGTGCAGCAGGACACGGGGGACGCGGCTTCCAGTGGCAGCTCTCCTGTTACAGCCGTGTGACTGCGCAGGTCTTGGCCCATCGGAGCCTCAGTTTCTTACCTATTAAATGGGAGAAAGAGTACTTCCATTTTTCAGGTTTCTGTGTTGAGTGATCAGACCTTAGTGAAAATGCTGTAGAAACTTCACGGTGCTTTGGGACAAGAGGCTTTGGAAGAGGTTTCCTATTTGTACCTGCAGCGGCGTTAGGTTCTTGGTCACTAGAGGGAGCCTTAGGACTCAGGGGAGAGAGACACCGTCTCTCCTTGAAAGCTTGAGGTCTCTATGACATTCTTTAAAAAAAAAATGGATTTTATAAATATCCATTTAGGTTTTTCTTTTTTTTTTTTATTCAGATAAAGATCCATAAGAACAAACACGACCAAAATTCCTTGTGACACAGATATTCCCACCCATTAACCTATGAGATGTTTCCTTCTGAATTTCTCTATGGTTCAAAAAAAAAAAAAAAAAAAAAAAAAAAAACAGAAAGAAACCAACCTTCTAGAAGGCTACAGGAAGCAAGGACTTTTCCATCAGCAGAGATGATTCATTATGATTCGGTGACATGCGGCGATGGCTGTTGGAGGATATTTGTTCCGGGCAGGATGGGCGAGTCCCGGCCCACCTCGGCATCAGTTAGAGCTGTCCCTCGGGGCTCCTGCTGGCACGCTCTCTCTGTAACTCTCCTTTTAGAACCTCCTTGTTGAAGAGAGTGTGGCTGTTGCACCAGACGGCCCAGAACAGTTGAAAGACGGAGGCATGAGAGAGGGAAAGACTCCAACCTTGCGCATTAGGGACCCCAGAAGCTCACCGACCCACTGTGTGTTTGGGGGAAATCTTCGTTCCCTGTAGCCCGTGCCTAGACACCCGTGGTCAGATGGTGTTTCTTCATGAAAAAGGGAACGTTAGGGGACCAGATGCGGGCCCCACATGACGCCGGGCAAAGGTTTGCAGGAACAGGAAGCTCTTGGATTCGTCTGATTTTCAATCCAAATGCATTTGGAGAAGGTGGCGTCTAGATATTTCTCTTCCCTGCAGCCCTCTAGGCTGTACGTCGGTGCTGCAGTGAAGCGGACGACTGCACCGAGCGGTGACCATCGTTTCCCCCACATGCACTTGCACGTAGACGCTGACCTGTAAAGACTTCATTGCTGCCGCCCGTTAGCAAAACTGGCCGAGGAGATGCGCAGGCACAGAGGTGCCAGCTCTTCTTGATTCTAGGATGTCCCCTCGCAGACGCTGCCCTCCTCAATTTTACTTTTTAAAAACGGGGTCCTGTCTGTGATTTATGTAAAGAACTGTTGGTCACCCCTCCTGAGAAGCTATTTTAAATCGAGGCTGTTTCCTGTGATCAGTGGCCTTTTTGAATTGAGCAAGTATCCTAGGAAATCCTTTATTTTTTGTTTTATGCCTTTCTCACATCTGGATGCCGAAGAAGGCCCCTCCGCTGCCACACTCCTGCTCTCTGGGTGGCTCTCCGTGTCTCAGAAGTCACCGCGGCAGAAAGGATTTCCCTCCGCGGACAGAGGCAGGAGTTTGCAGGTTATAAAGGACAAGGCCTGACGACTGACCCAGGCCCATCTGCTGACTGGGGTCACAACAAGCCCAAGGGGCGGCCGGCCCCCATTTCAAGCACAGCTGTAGCACGTTAGCAGTGGGAAATTTTCTAAAACGGTGCAAACCCTTGATCAATGATTTCATTAATGATCACAGGCCGAGTAACTTTCTCCCTTTTTTATTTTCCAGAAGCTATTACTTCTTCATAAAGCTTTCCAGGGGGTAAAGGTCAGAAGGTGGGCAACAGAATCATTGTTCCCCGGTTTAGGACTTCTCAAATTTCAAGGCACACAACCGTGGGGAAATCTTAGGGTTTTTTAAAGTTTTTATTTAAATTCTAGCTAGTTCACATAAAGTGTATTATTAGTTTCAGGAATAGAACTTAGTGACTCATCACTTCCATATAACACCCAGTCCCCATAATCAGTGTCCTCCTCAATACCCGTCACCCATTTAGCTCTTCCCCTGCCCCCCTCCCTCCAGCAACCCTCGGTTCTCCATGGTTAAGCATCTCACGGTTTGGCTCTCTCTCTTTTCCTTCCCTTCCCCTATGTCCATCTGTTTTTGTTTCTTAAATTCCACATAGGAGTGAAATCATACAGTACTGGTCTTTCTCTGACTGACATATTTTGCTTAGCATAAGACACTCTAGCTCTAACCATGTTGCTGCAAATGATGAAATTTAATTTTTTTGATGCCTGAATAATAATCCATTGTATACATAAATATATCACATCTTCTTTATCCATTCATCAGCTGATGGACGTTCAGGCTCTTCCCGTAATTGGGCTATTGTTGACAATGCTGCCAAAAACATTGGGTGCATGTTCCCCTTTGCATCAGTGCTTTTCTGTCCTTTGGTTAAATACCTAGTATTGCAATTTTTGGGTCATAGTGTAGTTCCATTTTTTACTTTTTGAGGACCCTCCACACTGTTCTCCACAGTGGCTGCACCAGCTTGCATTCCCACCAATAGGGTAAGAGGCTCCCCTTCTTCACATCCTCCCCAACATCTGTTGTTTCTCTGTTGTTAATTTTAGCCATTCTGACAGATATCTCATCGTGGTTTTGATCTGCATTTCCCTGATGATGAGTGATGTTGGACATCTTTTCATGTGTCAGCCATCTGCATGTCTTCTTTGGAGAAATGTCTATTCATGCCTTCTGCCCATTTCTTAACTGAATTATTTGTTTTTCATTGGGTATTGAGTTTGATAAGTTCTTTATAGATTTTGGATAATGACCCTTTATCTGATTTGTCATTTGCATATACCTTCTTCCATTCCATAGGTTGCCTTTTAGTTTTGTTGTTTCCTTTGCTGTGTAGAAGCTTTTTATTTTTCTTTTCTTTAAAAGATCTATTTATTTATTTTACAGAGAGCCTGGGGAGGAGTGTAAGGGGGGAGGGAAAGAAAGTCTTAAGCAGTCTCTGTGCAGAGTGCAGAGCCTGACCTGGGGCTCAATCCCATGACCCTGAGATCATGACCTGAGCTGAAACCAAAAGAGCAAGACAAGAGTCAGATGCTCAATAGACTGAGCCACCCAGACACCCCCAAAAGCTTTTTATGATGAAATCCCAATAGTTCATTTTTGCTTTTGTTTCTTGGGGTGATCTTGTTAAAATGCAGATTCTGATTCAGCAAATCTAGGAGTAGGGAGGGAAGAGCTGAGGTTCTGTTCTGCTTTGGTGCAGAGCTCCTAGGAGGTAACATTGCAGCTGGTCGCTGGACCTCACTGGGTAGCAAGGCCCTAGTTAATTTTTATCTCTTTCCTGTTTCAAGCTGACTCAGGTTAGTAGGATTAAGAATACCTTTTCTAATCTGATCCACAAGCACTGTCAGAAGTGAAGAATGAATAAGTAATGATAATAAGCCCATAGGAAATCATGAGGTCATGGATTCTACCTTCTAAGTTAACAGTTAAGTTTGGCAAGCCATGACTTCGAATTCTAATGTACTGCAAAGCCAAATAGTGAGACAAGACCCATAGTGTGCACAAATGCAGAGAACAGAATTCAAGCAGATCCGCTTTTTCTCATGAGATGGCAAAGCAGCTGTTTATTTGAGGTCATTATTATTATTTATTGGCAAGCATCATGCTCTGAACTGCATATGAGTAGGAACCTGACGGGAGCTACATGGGAACTGGTGTACCAATCCCTCTGGCTCTGAATCATCTGCGTACTTTTCCTTTATCCTCACTACCAGGAATCCCATCTAATTATTGCTCATGCAAGAGGATGCAATCTTCCTTGATAGGAAGAAATTTGGGGTCTTTCTTGAATGTTCTCAGGACAGCTGGTTTTGGCATTTCTGTATTGAGTTTTTGGACCTTTAATTTGGTTTACTATGTATTGCTTTGAATCTGCTATGATTTCCACAATTTCTCTTTTCTTGGTTAAACTGTAAATTCATTGTAACTGGTGGTCATTTCTTCTGTTTTTTAGAACTGGAAAATTGGAAGTGAATTGTGAACCTGTAATGCCAATCTCCTCCGTGATATCTGAATTTCTACATACCAGCCTCTGCTTGAAACACATTTAGTGGGATCCCTGGGTGGCGCAGCGGTTTGGTGCCTGCCTTTGGCCCAGGGCGCGATCCTGGAGACCCGGGATCGAATCCCACGTCGGGCTCCCGGTGCATGGAGCCTGCTTCTCCCTCTGCCTGTGTCTCTGCCTCCGTCTCTCTCTCTGTGTGTATGACTATCATTAAAAAAAAAAAAAAAAAAAAAAAAAAAAAAGAAACACATTTAGTGATGGGGATTTTAGTATCTTACATTCTATCCTTGAACAGCCCTGTTAGGAAGTCTTTCCTAATTTTGGATCAACAGTTGTCTCTCTGTGGCTTTTGCCCACTAGCCTGGTTTGGCTCACTGGGAGCAATTCCTTTGCCTCGAATAGAATACGGACATAATACATATTGTTGAGTAACTGACTTGTTCAGACCCAGCCCTTGGGGTTCCCAGCACCCTTGGCAATTTCTCGTGCAGCAGGGTAGCCTTCAACATCTGACTTGAGGAATAAACCTGGGGCGAGGCGCAGAGCTGCAGTGCCAGCCGTAGCATGAGTCAGGGTAAGGCAGGACAGTCGCTGCCCATAAGCCTTTTATGCTGCTTCATTCCAGGGGCTTAAGATTTCCTGCATTTCTTTCTTACAGTCAGCCTGACTTAAGCCTTCAATGAAATGCAGGATAAGGATTCATGATTACTCATGACTTTTCACACAACCACATCATTTGATAGGAATCTTGGAAATGGCTCCAATTTCCAAAATATTATTTATCTTTCCGTCGGTTCTCACCTAAAGCAAAATTTAAAATTGGCAAATTGGACGCCAGTCTTCCTCTCCTATGCCCCTTCCGATTCGATACTCCACGGGTGACCTGATCTCCAAGGCTTCCCCCGGGGAAGGATCATCCTGTGTCTTAGGGCCATTCATTACCTCTCCCCTCCCCTTTATCCTCACCGAAACCTACCTGTCCTGGGTCCGGTTGTCTCGGCAGCTGGTTTTATCCAACGTGACCTTGGCTTTCATGCGGTTTGGTCCCTTAACAACACTCGGAAATGTGCAAGAGAGCTCTTGTTTAACTTCCTGTCTCAGCGCCATAATTCCTTAAGCCACTCAAACACATGTCTCCCAGGGGCCTCTACGTAGTAGTTGTTTAGTGGGGAGGGATAGACCTCATGATAAGATCATGCACAAGAAATTGTTTTGGGTCCCTTAGCACAACTATTTTGCTTTCTCAGGAATAGCACTGAGATGCCTCAGTCACCCAACTCCCATTAGATGATGCGATGCTTCTTGTGCCAGAATTGCTGAAACTGTCCCTCTCCTGAACAACACACACACACACACACACACACACACACACACACACACACACACTCAGCAACTTTTTAACTAGCCCCAGGTAGGATGTGTTGGTATCCTTCCCTCCATGGTAGATGGAGCGCCCCTTAGCACACTGCACAACTGCGTGTCATGTATCTCCTCGTCATATGGTACTAGTTCTATTCTCCATAAACAGGACTGACAATAGGTCTTACTGCACAGGGTTATTAATTACTAAGTAGAGACTTAGTCCAGGTACTGTGACTAGGGCTTCACAAGCTGTTTCTTTAGTGTTCATAAAAACCCTGAGGTATAGGAAGAGTTATTCACATTTTACTGATGTGAACTGTAGTTCAGAGAGGTTGGGCAATTTGCCTAGCGTCACGCAGCTACTGCATTGCAGGGATAGGGCTCAAACCAACGTCTGCCTGAAGCTTATGCTCTTAACCATGCAGCCTCCTCTTCTCTGGTCAACAGAGCAGAAACTTAAGATCCGTGAGATTCCTCAGACAAGCCCTGCTGTGTCCACCTTAAACAGTCTTCATGCTTAAATCAAAACAAAACAAAACAAAACAAACCTACACCTTGCTCATCCCTATCCTCTCAACTCTCACCTCTATCACTTTTCTGTGCTGTGGGAAACTTCTGACTTCTGCATGCACAAGAATAACAAGTGTTTGTTATTTAATTACAAGGATTTATTATAGAGGGAGGGATACTAACACATTCCATCCAGGGCTAATTAAAAATAACTGTGTCCCTGAGTGTATGTGGGCTTTTTGGTCTGTTTTGTTTTTGCTTTTATTTTGTTTTGTTTTTGAGAAGAACAATTCCAGCAAGAATTTTTTTTGGCACAAGAAGCATGGGATGGTTTAATAGGAGTTGGATGACTGAGGTATCTCTGCTATTTCTAAGAAAGCAAGATGGTTCATCACCTTCAATGAACAGGAGGTGGAGTTGCCTATGTGTCAGCCTTGGGCACAGGTATCTGTGCCTGGATTTGTTACTTTTTTTTTTTTTTTTTGAAAGGACATCTCTGTGAAAATCTCCTTTTGGATCAAAGAGAATAAAAAGATGTCAAAATACTGCTTCCAGCGTGGGTTTGGAACTTGCATTTATCTTATGTGCCTAGTTCTGGAACTGCCTGCCACACCTCCCCAGCAATCATTATTAAAAAGTTACCTCGAGCCAATGACATGCTAGACAACGATGACTAGAACACCTGGCTGAGGCAAATACATTCTAACAAAAAGATTTTAAGATAAAATACATTATTAGGGATAAAGAAGCTGTTCTACTTGAGGGGTTCATGCCCCCCACCCCCCAGCTGCCAGGAGCTGGCCAAGGGTTAACTGGAGTGGTTGTGAATCTCCAGACACCCTGGTCTTTCTTGGGCAAAGTGGCTCCAGTAGCCTGAGTGATGAAGCAGAGTTTTAGGTGTTGGCCATTGGAAGCAAAAGCACCCCAAACCTAGTGAGGGGTAGAGGAACCCTAGGGAACCTAGGTGGAGCACAGTGTCCCCTCCAATTGATTAAAAGAAAAAACTAATAATACAGTCAAACATTTAGGAAAACTTTTTTAAAAAGGCTCGGCATTCACAAACTGTCTTAGAAATGAGGGTTCATCTCTTTGTGTCTTCCTCAGTTTCTTTCAAAAGTGTTCTGTAGTTTTTAGGGTATAGATCCTTTACCTCTTTGGTTAGATTTATTCCTAGGTATCTTATGCTTTTGGTGCAATTGTAAATGGGATTGACTCCTTAATTTCTCTTTCTTCAGTCTCATTGTTAGTGTATAGAAATGCCACTGACTTCTGGGCATTGATTTTGTATCCTGCCACGCTGCCAAATTGCTGTATGAGTTCTAGCAATCTTGGGGTGGAGGCTTTTGGGTTTTCTATGTAGAGTATCATGTCATCAGCGTAGAGGGAGAGTTTGACTTCTTCTTTGCCAATTTGAATCCCTTTTATTTCTTTTTGTTGTCTGATTGCTGAGGCTAGGACTTCCAGTACTATGTTGAATAGCAGTGGTGCGAGTGGACATCCCTGTCTTGTTCCTGATCTTAGGGGAAAGGCTCCCAGTGCTTCCCCAGTGAGAATGATATTTGCTGTGGGCTTTTCGTAGATGGCTTTTAAGATGTTGAGGAATGTTCCCTCTATCCCTACACTCTGAAGAGTTTTGATCAGGAATGGAAAAATATTCCATGGAATATTAATTCCGTGGATTGGCAGAATTAATATTGTGAAAATGTCAATGTTACCTAGGGCAATTTACATGTTTAATGCAATCCGTATCAAAATACAATGGACTTTCTTCAGAGAGTTGGAACAAATTATTTTAAGATTTGTGTGGAATCAGAAAAGACCCCGAATAGCCAGGGGAATTTTAAAAAAGAAAACCATAGCTGGGGGCATCACAATGCCAGATTTCAGGTTGTACTACAAAGCTGTGGTCATCAAGACAGTGTGGTACTGGCACAAAAACAGACACATAGATCAGTGGAACAGAATAGAGAACGCAGAAGTGGACCCTGAACTTTATGGTCAACTAATATTCGATAAAGGAGGAAAGACTATCCGTTGGAAGAAAGACAGTCTCTTCAATAAATGGTGCTGGAAAATTGGACATCCACATGCAGAAGAATGAAACTAGACCACTCTCTTGCACCAGACACAAAGATAAACTCAAAATGGATGAAAGATCTAAATGTGAGACAAGATTCCATCAAAATCCTAGAGGAGAACACAGGCAACACCCTTTTTGAACTTGGCCACAGTAACTTCTTGCAAGATCCATCCATGAAGGCAAGGGAAACAAAAGCAAAAATGAACTATTGGGACTTCGTCAAGATAAAAAGCTTCTGCAGCATAAGAAACCGTCAACAAAACTCAAAGACAACCTACAGAATGGGAGAAGATATTTGCAAATGACGTATCAGATAAAGGGCTAATTTCCAAGATCTATAAAGAACTTATTAAACTCAACACCAAAGAAACAAACAATCCAATCATGAAATGGGCAAAAGACATGAACAGAAATCTCACAGAGGAAGACATAGACATGGCCAACACGCACATGAGAACATGCTCCGCATCCCTGGCCATGAGGGAAATACAAATCAAAACCACAATGAGATCCCACCTCACACCAGTGAGAATGGGGAAAATTAACAAGGCAGGAAACCACAAATGTTGGAGAGGATGCGGAGAAAAAGGAACCCTCTTACACTGTTGGTGGGAATGTGAACTGGTGCAGCCACTCTGGAAAACTGTGTGGAGGTTCCTCAAAGAGTTACAAATAGACCTGCCCTACGACCCAGCAATTACAGTGCTGGGGATTTACCCCAAAGATTCAGATGCAATGAAACGCCGGGACACCTGCACCTGATGTTTCTAGCAGCAATGGCCACAATAGCCAAACTGTGGAAGGAGCCTCGGTGTCCATCGACAGATGATGGATAAAGAAGCTGTGGGCCATGTATACAGTGGGATATTCCTCAGCCATTAGAAACGACAAATACCCACCATTTGCTTCGACGTGGGTGGAACTGGAGGGTCTTATGCTGAGTGAAGTAAGTCAATTGGAGAAGGACAAACATTATATGGTCTCATTCATTTGGGGAATATAAAAAATAGTGACAAGGAATAATGGGGAAAGGAGAAAAAAATGAGGGGGAAATATCAGAAAGGGAGACAGAACATGAAGACTCCTAACTGTGGGAAACAAACTAGGGGTGGTGGAAGGGGAGGAGGGCGGGGGATGAGGGTGACTGGGTGATGGGCACTGAGGGGAGCACTTGATGGGATGAGCACTGGGTGTTATTTTATATGTTGGCAAATTGAACACCAATAAAAAATAAATTTACAAGAAAAAAAAAGAAATGAGGGTTCATAACTACAGATTGTATTAAAGATAAACAAGAAGATAATATTATACAAATAAATTAAAAAAGACAGAAATGATCAATGTCCTAGAAAAATGTGACTTATCAAAACTATCCCAAGAAGAAATGGAAATAGGAGTATAATCTTTATCATTAAAGAAGTGGAATCAGTTTTTAATAGTGTACCCACTGCACTTCCATAGGGCCAGAGGAGTTTGGGTAAACATTTGAGGAATCACATGCTCATGCCAACTTTATCAAGAGTAGAAGATAGGGAACATTATCCAGCTGATACAAGGAGACTACAAGAAGGGGAGATTATGACCAGCCATGTTTATAAATATATGTGTATAAATAAGCAAAATACTAGAAAATTAATAATTGCGTTAAAATAAAATTGGATGCTCAACATTGCTAATCATCTAAGGAAATGTAAATCAAAAACATAATGAGATATCACCTCACAGCTGTCAGAATAGCTAAAATTAAAAAGACAAGAAACAAAGACTGTGGGTGAGGCTGTGGAGAACAAGGAGCCCTCATGTCCTGCTGATGAGAATGCACACTGGTGCAGCCACTGTGGAAAACAACGGAGGCTCCTCAAAAATTGAAGATAGAATTACCATATGATTCAGTAATTCCAACACTGAGTATTTACCCAAAGAAAACAAAACCACGAATCCAAAGAGATACACGTACTCCTTCCTGTGTTTATTGCAGCATTATTTACAACAGCCAAGATACGGAAGCAACCTGAGTGTCCGTTGATAATATTCATATTCAATCAGCCATAAAAAAGAATGAAATCTTGCCATTTGCAACAACTTAGATGGACCTAGGAAATACAACACTCCATAAAATAAGACAGAGAAAGACAAATACCATCTGATTTCACTCATATGTGGAATTTAAGAAACAAAACAAAGAAAAAAGGGGCAGACTCAAGCACAGGAACAAACTGGTGGCTGCCAGAGGGAAGGTGAGTGTGGATGAGTGTGTGGATGAAAGAGATAAAAGAGGATTAAGGGAAAAAAATGGATTTATCGTAGGAATGCAAAGACGGTTTGACGTTAAAAAGACTAAAGAAAAAAACTATGTAATTGTCTCAATAGCATTTGATAAAATGTAATACCTATACACAGAAACTCTCTTAGCCAACTCTTAGCAGAATAGGAATAGAGGAACCTCGCTTAATTTAATAAAGGACGTCTACTAAAAACCTATGTAAATATTTTGAAGGATAAACTGGTAAAATATTTTTCTTAAAAATCAGAAACAAGACCAAGACTCCTGTCAATGGTGGGGAAAGCTATAGACATAGAGAAACATTGATGTGATGACTCGGTATCAAGCAGGTATCAATTCTCCCAAGTTAACTTGCAAATTGAAACAAAAATCTCAATAGAGTTTTCCTGGAACTTAATCAGGTAATTGTAAACTTGATTCGAAAGGGCAGAGGTCAATATCAAAAAAAAAAAAAAAAAAGAAAAGAAAAAAGAAAAGAAAAGAAAGCAGAAGAAAGAAGAGAGACAAGATGTGTGGGGAAGGGTGCTGGAATTGTTCTACCAGATGTAAACTTATTGAAAAGCTGTAAGCAATTAAGATTGTGTGATGTTGTGATAGGAACAGACAACGGAGCTCATAGCCTAACTCACAAAGTTATGTAAACTCAGAGTATGAGGAAGGTGACGTTATCAGTGTGGAAAAGATGACAGTATTGGGGACAAGTGATTCCAGGAAGATTGGTTGTCCATTTGGAACAAAATATATATATTATATTCCTTACCTCATGTTTCAATCCAAAATTCTGGATAAATTATAAATTCGAATATCAAAGACATAGAAGAAAATACAGGAGAGATATTTCTATGATTGGGGAATTTTTTTTTCTATTCTTAATATTTTGATTTTTTTAAATTTCTAATCGAGAGAGGACAGATGAAAAGACTGATAAATACGACCCATTATAATAAAAATAAAACTTCTGGGCACTAATAGCAATCACTGTGTGGGGGGCCTAACTCTGTTAATACAGGAGGAGCCGGTAAGCTTTACTGTGTGCCCGAACACGTACTAAACACTACAAAGTATTTGCTGTTACTATTTCCTTCGTATTTTCCCCCACACTGACTGCGATTAAGTTAGCTTTACCACGTATTTTTTTCTCTTGAAGACATACATCTTGTAGATATGCAGCAAATAATGTAACTAAAGGGAGGGAACAGTGTCTGAAAAACAATATGGAAAGAAGGATTTCAGTTTTAGATGAGCTTGGCTATTCTTTCGATGCGGGCCTCTCCTCCGGGAGCCCAGCCCTCATCTGCATGACCTCCGCAGCTTGCGCTCCTTTCCTGGTAGTGTCAACGCGGAGCAGAGTCCCCGGTGACTTGCTCTGTGTGCGGGGAATGCGGCTGCCACATTTCATGGGGTCACCGCGCCCCCCCCCGTGCCCCCCGGCAGGCCTGAGCCCGCCCACCGCGGGTGGAAACCAGGGGACCTCGCTGCATTCACCTCATGAACTTTTGATCCTGGGTCATTTTACTTTATTTTATTTGTATTTTTATTTTTTAAAGATTTTATTTATTTATGCATGAGAGACCTAGACAGAGAGAGAGGCAGAGACACAGGCAGAGGGAGAAGCAGGCTCCATGCAGGGAGCCCGACGTGGGACTCGGGTGACCGCGGGTCTCCAGGATCAGGCCCTGGGCTGAAGGCAGGCGCTAACCCGCTGAGCCACCCGGGCTGCCTGGGGTTCAGTTCCTAATCACCCCAGCGGCCTCGGCCTCCCCCGGAGCTCCGGAGACGAGGTGTCCGGGTGCCCCGCGGGCCTACCGACCCCCCTCGGCCGCCGAGCAAGACCCCGTGTGACTCGGGGAGTAGTCGGGTATGAGAAGCTCGGCTCTCGCACTGGCCGTCCTAAATCCGACAGCCCTTTGAAAACCTGTCATCGCATGGTCACGGGAGGTGCCGCTGTCCCTTGGAAAATTGTTGGGGTGCGGGGAGGGGCTGGCGTGGAGATGTGAGGACCTGGGTGCCTGGATGGGGAGGTGGTGGCTTTCCCTGGGACTCCGGGCACAGCACGTTGAGTCATGGAGGCAAATGTCTGGCTGTCCTGATGAGTATCGGGGTCTCCTGTCCGTCAAGGAATGCTAGATGTCGTGGTGTGTGCAGTTTCAGGCCCTGTTGTGCGTTGTCAGACACCAGCTGGAGGACCCGGTGCTCGGTTTCCGTGGGCGCAGAAAGGGACATCCTCCTTGCTTTCTTTCTCGGGGAGAAACGAAGTGAGTTGGAGGTTATCCGCTGAGAATGCATCTGTTACGAGGAGGGTGGCACGTCCTGGATTTTCTGGGACCACCCCAGGTTAATACCTGCTTCCCAGAAAAATTACTGGTGTCCGCTTCCACATTTAAAACGTATCTCAATTTGAACAATAAATCGTGGTCACGCTGGTTATCACAGGGTCCAGGGGGAAGTGGACCCGTCTTAAGGACTGGGTGGAAATGAATCTAACAGGCTGAGAAGCACCAGAGAGAAGCACCCTGGGTTCTATCCGTTGCCAAGGCCCACGGCCAGGAAGGTTTCCCCTCACTCGGTGTCCCTGAAACTAGATATTTAAGGGCATTTTGGTCACCTGGACTGTTCTAAGATTATCCTTTGTCAGCTTGGTCTGAACTCTGACTTGTCCGGTCTTGGCTGTCTTTCTGGTTGTGGGAGCAGACCCTGTGGTTTGGACTTCCTTGGACTTCTGTCACCACCCATGACACGGCGAAGAGTGCATTCCTGTGACTCCGGTCTTTATGTCTCCTGACTCATATTTAGGGTAGAGGAGATCGTGCTGCAAATAATTGAAGTTCCTTGCACCCTGGACTGGAAATAGAGGGCTAACAAGTTAGCGGCAGCAAGGAGGCAAGACACTTTTAGACCAACCTTATTTCATTGAACTTTTGAGGCTGACACCACATCTCACACCTGATGGTTAAGAGCGGGAAGACGGAGAGTCACCGAGACATGGCTTACGGGGCCGCCCCAACATATCTCAACTCTTCCCGATGCATTTCAAGGGCCGTAAAGTAGGTCACGGAAGGCAGGGCCAAAGCCCTGGGCTCACTACTGTCCTCCGCACGTGGCTCCCCCCACTTACGGTGGGACTCAGAAAATGCTCTCCCGCCCCGTTCCGCACAGAAGCTGCTCGGCAAACATTCTGCTGGTGCTAATGGGATCTCAGAGCAGAGTTTTGTTTGTCCGCCCTGGGGCAGGTCCTAGCAGATCTGGGGGTGACGGAGCATGAGCAGGTGGGCTCTGAGGGGTGTCCACACTGGGCTGGAACGTACCGTGATGCCGTCCCCGGGAGCCGGTATTTGTTTTTCCAGTCATGCTTCGTCCTGGGGGGTGTTGTGTTTCCCTAAGGCCTTCAGGACTCGTGACCCCAGGAGCTCAGGTTCCACTCCCTGCCTCCTCGGCCTTGTTTGCCTTGCTCTTCAGAAGGAACACAGCAAACTCTCAGAGTGGTCACTTGTTGAAAGGACCGCTTGGAGAAAGCGCTTTGTAAGTTCAAAGGCGCCACATGTGGAGGCGGGACTGTCCTGACACAACAGGCTTCTCTTTCAGAAAGGCCCCTTGGGTGCCTGCCTCCCTCTTCATGCTCAGTTACCTTTTGAGCCAGTTTGGGAGACACAGTGGGGATCTGGTCGCTGTGAAGTTTCACCTCCTTTTTGACCTACACACACCCCTGTCCGGCTTGGCCTCTCGGCTGGTCCATCCGACGGGGCTCGGAGTACCCGCTGGCCGGCCCAGCGATCCAAGCCTCCCTCTGCGGGCTGTGGTGTCCCCATTACTGAGGAGACCCAGTAGTGTGCACTAGACTCTTCAGGCGATGTCTTGGGATAAGGGTCCAGCTTCTAAGAGGTGACCTGCAGGGAAGTCAATGCTTATCTGGAATACACCCCGCCCCCCCCCCCCCCCCCCCCCCCCCCCCCCCCCCCCCCCCCCGCCAAGTCTGTACCAACGACCTCCGGTCAGCGTTTGCCACTTTCCTAGTGGGTTAATACACAGTCTTTGTTTATTTGTCGTTTTGGTTTGGTAGTTTCAGCAGGAGTAGCCAGTGGGTCGCTTGCTAACTTATTTGTTGATAAATCCATCCTCCCATCCGTTCATTCAGTTAAAATCTGCTTGGCCTTTAACTCTCAGTGGTAAAGACGACGTGGTCATCCACATGGGGGAGATAGTTGGACCTTAACCAGGGAGGCCCCCACACGTGTGTGAGCAAAATGAAACCCACTGCGGTCCGTGCTGAGGAGGAGGGGGACACGGTGGAGCTTGGGGACAGGCTCAAGGACAGCTGTCCCGCCCGGCCGGAGGGTGCGAAGGGGCGTGGACGTGATCCGGTGAAGGGCAGGGGAGTGCAGGGCCTCAGCAGGGCATGCGTGCTCCCCTCGCTTCCAGGCCCGCTGGGGGTTCTGTCTTCATCCTGGAAGCAGCTAAGACGCACGTGGGGCTGGGATGAGGCGGGGCCGGGACCTCATGCGCATCTCGAGGCCTCCCCGGACGCCCAGGGTCCCGCTGTGACCCGGCCTCACCCCCTTTGTGCTCCAGGCCCCTTGCTCGGCCCTCGCAGTGCCCGGCGCGGCTGGCGGCAGTTGGGGGTCCAGGCCGGCCTGTCCCTGCGCGGCGGGCGCTCCGGCAGCGCGCACCTGCTCCCCGCGCACCTGCTCCCCGCGCACCTGCTCCCCGCGCACCTGCTCCCCGCCGCCCAGGCCTCCCGCGCTCCTGGCCTCCCGCTCCCCGGGGGCTCGCTCGGCCTCTGCCAGAGGGGCTGCGCGGGAGGGTCCGCACCCAGGGCCTCGGTCCCCGCGGGCTCCGCTCACGCCGGGGCGCCGGGGCTCGGGTGGGTCCTGCGTGCCCCGGAGCCCGCCCAGGGCCTCCCGACCCCCGGCCTCGCGGCACACCCGGGCCTCAGGGCGCCCCCCAGCCTCTCCGCGCCCCGTGGGCTTTGGGCCGGCCCGGCGTGGGTTCCCGGCGCCCCCTCCGGCCTCCGCACGGCCCGCACGTCCGTTCCTGCGGTTCCCGCTGTTCCCGCCCACGCGGTCTGGTGTCTCGGGAGAGTCCGGCGCGGGAGGCTCTCCTGGGTCCCGCCCGCAGCGTCCCCCCCGCATCCCCCCGCCCCTCCCGCAGCGCCCCCCTCCCGCAGCACCCCTCCCGCAGCGCACCCGCTCCGCGCCCCCCACCGCGCTGCCCGCGCACCCTGCGGCCCCGCGTGGGTTGGAGCAGCCCCGGGGACAGGGCCGCGTCGCGGGGGCGCTGGGGCTGCTGCCTGCCCTCGCGGGATGCGCGGGATGCGGGGATGCGCGGGATGCGCGGGCGCAGAGTCCCCGGCGCTGTCCTGGGCGCCCCTCGGCCCCGCTCCCGCCGCAGCGCCCCCGGCCTCCCCCCCCCCCACCCGCACGGCCGGGGGCGGACCCCTCCCGTCACCCTTGCGGCGCGGCGCGGCGCGGCGGGTCCTTCTGGGCTCGGCATCCGCCACCTGCGCGCCGTGAGGCCCGCGTGCGCCGCCCGGGCCACGACAGGTGCAGGTGCGGCAGGTGTGCCCGCCACGCCCTAGCCGGCCGGCAGGTGTGCTGGGCGCCGACACAGAGCCCTTGCTTCTGAGCCCGCGGAGAAGTTAGAAGTTAGGGAGCCTTGCACTGCATGGGGAGCCTCAGCCTAGAGCCCCGGCTTTCTGCGGCCTTGCCGGAGGCGCCGCCTGTGTGCGCCCGGCCTGGTTGGAGAGGAGACTGCAGAGGATGCGAAGCTTATTCTTAGGAAAAAATATGAAATGGATAAAGTTGTTTTTTTTTTTTTTTTTTTTTTTACAATTCCTCTTTTCCTTTACCTTTTCTCTGTCCTCAGGGATGCCTTCACACCACCCCACGACAGCCACCCCACAAGGCCAGACCCCGTCTTCCGCTCTCCTGCCCTGCCCTGGAGCTCACCTTCCCTGTCTCGAGCCCCATTTCCTTCTACCTCCTACCGTTCTCCCATTATGGGTAGTTCCTCGACCCCAAAAGTAAAAGCGATGGTCACACTCCTCTAGGAAGGCCGGAAACCTGTAAAGAAGAGCATCACTGGCTGCTCCAATGCCCAGAGAAAGCCCTTCTACTTAAGAAAAGACACGTATCGGAAACCCGTGTGGTTCGAGGGGTTCACGGGTGGCAATGCCTTAGTCCCGTCTTCCCCTGTGGTTACTTTTCGTTCTGAACCAACTAGTCTTCCTCTCTCTGAATTTGCAGCAGTGGCTTATAGGTGGACCTTGTAGTCGCCGTCACCGAGCTGCCGTTTGCTTAGCTTCCCTCCAGCGACACCAGCGAGGCAGCCGCTCACTCCACGTTCCTGGAACCACGTCCCCTCTCCTTAGGAGCCCGTGTGCAGAAGATGCAACTTAATACTCTTCCCCTGTTTCCTCATGCAGTTACTCATCCAGGGCTCCCTCCCCACTCCCAGGCAGCTCTCCAACTCCCAGGGATGTTTATTAGGGACAGGCCACCCAGTGAGTCCCAGGCTTCCCTGAATTGCTATTATATTTTATTGTCTCTTCTACTTGCCTTTTCCAGCCTTGTATTTTTCTTTAGTTGTTTCTTATAAAGAAGGCCTGTCTTTCATCCAGACGTGACTCCAAGGCCCAAATCTGCGCCTTACCCAGGAAAATCTCATTTCATCAGAATGCTTGAGGACCTCGGGGCTGGTGCATTGACTGTAAATGTGTTACTCACCATTAGTCGGAAGCCCCCCCCCGCCCCTCCCCGGTGTGTCCAGAACAACTCGAGTCCTCTTTCAGGCCTCCGTCATAAAGACTAGAGAAGATCTTGTGATGTTCCCATGCGTTTGGAAGCGCTTGCAGTTTCGGCGCTCTGCAAAGGGTTCTTCTTGCCGAAATTGAACTGTTGAAGCAAGAACGTGGGATTCAAGCTTGTGTCATTTCTTCTCACTCTTTATCCGCAAGAATAGCTTGACCTTCAGTCAAGCCCAAGCTCCTGATGAAAGTGATGATGAAAGATGACGTCAGTGAGGCAAGAGCATCTCCAAGTCGTGGCGGGACCCCCTCCTGGGAGGGGGGGGGATGCTGGGGCGGCAGCTCCAGGTCAAGGCCATGGCACTTCCAAGGAGGAGAGTAAATCAGGTGCCACCTTTCATAGCACATGGCTGGGGGGGGGGGGCGGGGGGGGCGCTATAGAGCTGGGTCCCAGGGACTCCGTTCTTAAGCTAAGGGGAGACTCATCTCACTGAAGTTGTTTCTGCTCTTTTTCTTTCTCAGCATCTATTCATTCCTTCTCTTTTGAACTCCTTCGGGCCTACGATTGAGACGCTGTTGCTGAACAGGTAACGGGCGGAAACGTAAAGCTTCAGAGGCTGGCACGTAGGAAGCGGCCAGTGCATACTTGGGCGCTGGATAAATGGGCACACAGATTGGAGCCCCGCCTTTGCCTCTAATTTCTTGGGTGACCTTGGAAAGTTGCTGGATCTCGCTAAGCCACAGTCTTGTCGTCTCTAAAATGAGGGCGCTAGTAATTTCCTTACAGAATTGCCGTGAGGATCGAATGAACCAGTGCCTGTAAATTGTAAGAGTACAGTGATTTTTTTCGAAGTAAAATAGCGACGGCAGCAGGGCTCCCCACGATCGCCATCGTCCCTGCTGGTGGCGGGCAGGGCCCGCAGAGAGCCCCCTCGCTCCCGTCCTCGCCGACTCACCGCTCCGCACACGTCCCCACAGCCGGCAAGGCCCCAGT
This sequence comes from Canis lupus dingo, assembly GCF_003254725.2. Taxonomy (NCBI): domain Eukaryota; kingdom Metazoa; phylum Chordata; class Mammalia; order Carnivora; family Canidae; genus Canis; species Canis lupus. Next base: position 48,406,517 of record NC_064263.1, on the reverse strand, counting down.
GGACGTTCGTCGTTGTACCAGAGACAAGATTAGAATCTGCTCCTTTCATCCTTCTGCCCCTCAGACCCTCCGGCCTCCTCCCTGCTCACCGGATTGTTGAAGGAGTCTGGTCACGCGGGCAAGTCCCGCGCTTGTGATGCGCCAGGTGACTCCTGCTCCGCCGACGTTGCCGTTGATGTCATGGGGGTATTCCTGGGGGGAAGCTGGTTCACGATTTTTAAGAGGTTGACCTGCCCTGGCCAGAAGCCATGACCTCCAGGGCCTTGGTGGGATGTAGAGAGAAGGGAAACAGGCTTCTTGAGAGGAAGTGAGAGCTCTGCAGAAATATGTTTTTTTTTTTTTTTTTTTAGATTTTACTTATTTATTCATGAGAGACACAGAGAGAGAGAGAGGCAGGGACACAGGCAGAGGGAGAAGCAGGCTCCATGCGGGGAGCCCGATGCGGGACTCGATCCCAGGACCCCGGGGTCACGACCTGAGCTGAAAGCAGATGCTCAACCGCTGAGCCCCCAGGTGTCCCTCGGCAGAAATATCTTAATCTTCAAAATCCTGGCTCCACATCGCACTTCTTTGTCTTACAAGGGGCCGTACTTCCCGGCACTGGTGCTCTGGTGAGGCCGCCTCCCCCACCTCGGTTCTGGGCTTGGCCCACGGGGAATGCGTGACCATGACGCGAGCAGAGGCCTGGTACGGCCTGCACACGGGAGCACGCCCCGTGGGGAGACCTGTGGGGTCCAGACTCTGGGTGGTGGAGGAGCCCGAGACGGACCACGGAATGCGGGGGGGCCACTCGGGAAGACTGCAGGGTGAGAGCCAGCCTGGGCGTCCTGCCTCCGCTGCACGCAGCACTTGAGTGACCTCAGCCACGCTCCAGGGTCCTCTCTAGACCTCCCGCTTCCGTCAGCCCGGCCAACCCACAGCCAACCCACCTGTCAAGGGTAGTAACACACTGTAATTTTAAGCCATTAAATTTGGGGTGGCTCCTTTATGTAGCAGTGGATCATGGATCCGCAGCCTTCTTCCTCCCTTCCTCCTGGGCCCCTGGGCAGACCACAGGGAAGCACCCCTTGATATAGCTCCAAAACATGAATTGGTGTGTTCACGGTGATCAGCCCTCGGGTGGCCTGGAAAGAGATGGTTTTTGTTTTTTGCTTTTCCTCCTCAGATGTTTTCATTTTACAAATGCAAGACTGAGGCTCAGAGAGCATAAGGAACTTGTCTAGGCCTCCCGATTCAGCATCTAATATCCCTTCCACGAAGAGCCATCGGAATATCTTTGGTTTCAAAGGGAATTGTATTTTATTTTTTTACATTTAAAAAAATTTTAAATTCGATTTGCCAACATATAGTATATAACACCCAGTGCTCCTCCTGTCAGGTGCCCTCCTCAGTGCCCCGTTCAAAGGGAATTTTAAAAAATCTTAATTCCAACGTAGCTAACACACCGTGTTACATTAGTTTCAGGTGTACAATATAGTGAGTGAAACGATATTGTACGACGATTCCATATGTTACCTGGTGCTCGTCATGGCAAGGGCGCTCCTCAATCCCCATCCCCTATCTACCGCAACCCCACCTCCCCCCTGGTGACCATCAGTTTGTTCTCTATAGTTAAGAGTCTATTTCTTGGTGCCCCTCCCTTTTTCCTTTGCTTATGTGTTTTGTTTCTTAAATTACCCATATGAGTGAGATCACATGGTATTTGTCTTTCTCTGACTGACGCATTGTACTGAGCATTGTACCCTCTAGCTCCAACCATGTTGTTGCAAATGGCAAGATTTCGTTCTTTTCAATGGCTGAGTGATATTCCACGGGCTGAATATACACCACATCTTCTTTATCCGTTCATCCCTCTCTCTCTTTTTAGAGAGAGTGAGAGTGCACATGTGTGCAAGGGGACAGGGACGGGCAGAGGAAGAGGGAGAGAAAGGATCTTAAGTAGGTTCCACACTCAGCACAGAGCCTGGCACGGGGCTTGATCTCACAACCCCGAGATTATGATCTGAGCCAAAATCAAGAGTGGGACACGTAACTAACTGAGCCCCCCGGGTGCTCCTAACCTAATTCATCCCTTGCTGGACACGTAGGCTTATTCCATACTTCGGCTATTGTAGATGATGCTGCTATAAATATAGGGGTGCGTGTATTCCTCCGAATACGTGTTTTTATATTTTGGGGGTAGATTCTCAATAGTGTGATTGCCGGATTATAGTACAGTTCTATTTTTAATGTTTTGAGGCATCTTCGGATTTGTTTTGCTTTCTTTTCCGGAGTGTCTGCGCCATTTTGCATTCCCACCAGCCTTGCAAGAGGGTTTGTTTTTCCCTACATCCTTGCCAACCCTTGTTTCTTGTGTTTTTTATTTTGGTCAGGCATGAGGTGCGAGGTGATCTCTCAGTGTAGAGAGAGATTTGCATTTCCCTAATGGTGAGTGATGTTGACCCTATTTTCACGTGTCTGCTGGCACATGGAGAAATATCTGTTTGTATCTTCTGCTCAAAGGGAATTTTTAACCAAAATCATGACATATAATCTTTTATATATATATATATATATACATACATACATAAAATACTTTTTATCTACTTATGTAATAATCTCTGTTGACTGGACATGATCATTTGATTATTTTCTAATTCGAAAAAATCATACCTGGTGAGAGTCATGGAAATTTGTAGCTAATTTAGCCCAGAGAGTCAAGTGCTGGCAAAAATGCAAATGGGGATCTGCAGAAGGAATAGAGACATAATTCATACTAATTTCCGCGAAAAGTTACATGAGGCCTTTAGGAGTACAAATCATGCCTCCCCTGGTTCTGCAGACTTACTCGTTCAGCTCTTATCTATCGGGCGCTTCCTGTGCGCCAGGTGTGAGGTGGATACCAGGATCGATCGTGAATGATACAGTGTTTGCCCTCGACAGCATTCGACACGAAGGTCGAGTGACCGATTCAGGCTCACACAGCTAGAGAGCATTAAATCCCGGGCTGTCCCCGGGGGCCGGTCCCCCTAGTGCCTGCCAACCAAGTGCCTCATTGACTTCTGGAGTTGTCAGCCGTGCTTACTTTTAGTAATCATGGCTTTAAGAGACAACATTTTCTTTGGGCGCCTATCTCCGTTTAAGTTAGAGTTGTGATTTCTGAGGGATTTGCCATAGTTTACCCTAAGATTCCCCTTTATGTGTTAAGGAAAGCTTTCTTACAGATTCGATTCAGCTCTTCTCTCTTCATTGGGGCAGATATGATCTGTGCTATTGTGTTGTAGTTGCATTCCTAAGAAGTCACTCTGAATTAAAAAAATCACTTTAAAATAATTATTTCAGAAAGCAAATATGGGATTTGGGTCTGGAGCATTCAGACTCACAATAATAGAGTAATTTTGCCTGGAGGCATTTCAATAATACTGGTGTTTTTATAGCTTTAAGTCTATAGTTATAAAGCTAAACATCCCTAAGAAAAATCCAGCCTCAATTACATCTAGCTTTTGATCAAGAGGAATGGCCTTTGTTTTTCGATCCTTACCAAGACCATCATTGGCGCAAGGCTTCTTAGCCATTTTTATCACATTTTTCACCCATTGTTGGATAAACATATCCCGAAGTCACTCAAACAAAGCAGCTGACACAGCAAGTTTCTTCCTCTTTGTCTGAGATAATGTTAGTTCTTGCATTACAACCATGTGTGTAATGAAAATCATGTGTCTCATTATTTACTCAATAAGTGTTTTCCGAGGCCGACATGGTCAGGCACTGAATAAGGCCTGGGGATGTAGTGGTAAGCAAGACAGACAAGTCCCTGTTGCCATGGAGCTTGCATTCCAATCGAGGAGATGGTCCATGAACAGGTAAATACACAATGTGACGTCATTTGGTGTGAATGGTATGGAGAAAAATAAAATAGAGTACGAGAGGGACCAGTGGCTAGATCATGCTGAGCCTTAGGGACATTGAAAGGACTTTGGATTTTTTTTGGAAACCATTAGACGTTTTTGAGCAGAGGGATGACGCAGTAGGCTTGATATTTTAGGAGGCCTGCTCTGGCTGCCGTAGAACAGACTATCGAAGGTTAAAGAGGGATCGTTGGGGAAAATTAGGAGGTTGTTGCCTAGTCCAGTTTCCTCTCTGAACCTGAATCTGAGGCAAGGGCTTGTGTGTTGGTCAGTCTGTCTTGGAAAGTGATCCAAGGGACGTAAGTGGAAGACGAGGAAGTGTTAGGTGAGAAAGAAGGCAAAGTCTACCCAGTTATGTGGCAGGTGCTGGTGACTTCCATAGACAACGGACCCTGTCTGTCACCAGGGACCTGTAAAGGCCAGGTGGGGATACACTGAATTGTTCAGCCCTCAGCCCTTTGGTGGAGGGTCGCCCACTGGCATGTTGACTCCCCTGCACTACGAGGTTCGTGCATGAAGCAGAGTGACGAGCAGCGCCTGCGGTCACCCGCACTCCCAGCAAGAGTTCCTGCGGAAGCAAGAGTTCTGTGGAGCCGTGGGGCCCGAGGAAGGCAGCTCTCCCCAAGAGGCACCCGATGCAGAAGCTCGCGCAGCAGGAAGGACGGGAGCTTGGGTTTGGGGGGCAGTAGCAAGGTGGTGACAGTGGCCACATCCATGGGTTGGACCCAAACTACATAGTGAAAATTTGCATTGGAATAAGAAGCGTCCGTATATCTCCCGGTGCAGCCGGCTGCTGATCTCGCTCCACCCGCGTCCGTGGTCTTTCCACTCCGTGGTCCTGCCCGCAAGCCCGCACACGCAGCTTTCTGTTTGTCCGCCTCAAAGTTTACCATTTAGCACAACCAGACTGATGAGCAAAGATCTAATAACCCGCAGACAAGCCTCTTTCGCCTTATGTGTCTTCTGTGTTTAACACATTTGACAGATTGTGGAGGCAGACAAAGGTGATGGAAGGGGAACTGGCGTGACCTTGCTGCGTCCTTGGGAACTATACCGCAGAAGAATGCCCTCTGCTTTAGACAAGCGTCTAAAAGGGTAGAAGACTTACGGACAAGTTTTCGAAATGTCTGTTTAAAGATTGAAAAACAAAAGAGTACCCCAGCCCTGGTCACGGTTATTTAGGTTTCTTGTGTTGGGCTAGTCCAAGGGCAGGAGTAAAACGTTCATGGCATGAAACTCAACATTTTGAAAAGTAATATGCATTGGAGTGTTTCTCAGGAAAAGAAGAACATCTGTAACTGGTTTCGAGAAATGTCCTTGCGGATGAAGGTGCCTAGGAGAGTGATTCTGGAGAAGGATAGGCCAAAGGATGCTGGCGGAAGCCACAGTGAAAAGTGAGTAGAAATGCATCGCGGTGTGAGAGCACCTCGGGGTGCTCCCAGGAAGCTTTGTCCTCCTTGCCTGCAGCTTGGCTCTGCTGCATTTTATCTTTCTCTACAGTCGCCGGAAGCTTTCTATTTAACCCCATTTAGGCAAAGTGGCAATACTACTACTGCTGCTGCTGCTGCTGCTGCTACTACTACTTTCTATGAGTCAAGCCCTGTACATACATATGCAGTGAAAAAGAGCAAATGTTTTGTTAGTAGGTGATGTAGAAATATTTTGTGGAGAGAGACACGTTTTGCAGAAAGATGTCTTCAACCCAGTGAAATGTGGAAGGAAGCCTCTGGGGTTGGGAGCGGTGGTGTCAGGCTATTCCCAAACTTAAAAATAAGGAGAACTCTTGGTGTTAGCAAGTGGGGATAAAAGAGAGAAGGTGGAGGGTTCAAAAACTGCTGTATGTAGAGGGTGAGCGGAGAGGCCCCCGTGGCTAGAACCAGGAGGAGGGATGCTTTCAAGTGAGCCATTTGTACTGTTTGTGCCGAGAGTCCTCCCCTGACAGATCATTGTGAAACTATGAGCCACGCGTGGATGGACCTGGAGGCCATTACGCGGAGTGAAGTAAGTCAGTCGGAGAAGGACAGTCATCATATGGTCTCGCTCCTACGGGGAAGATAAGACATAGTGCAAGGGACCATAGGGAAGGGGGGGAACTGAGTGGGGAAAATCCGAGAGGAAGACAAACCATGGGGACTCCTGACTCTGGGAAACAAACTGTGGGTGCTGGAGGGGAGGTGGGCAGGGGGATGGGGTGACGGGGTGATGGGCACTGAGGGGGGCACTTGACAGGATGAACGCTGGGTGTTAGACTATATGTTGGCAAATCAAATTTAAATTAAAAAAAAAAAGAAAAAAGAAAAACCAAACACAATTATGAGTCATGATTTCTAGTGAACTAGCTGTTTGGCTTCAAGGTGGGCCTGGAGGTGACTCATGGGGCTTTGCAGGTAGGGAGGAGGAGAGTGAGACACCAAGTGGGTGTAGGCATGGAGGTGAATCCTAGCTCTACCATGTCTTAGCTCCCTCGCTTGGCCCTTCCTGGCTGTTCCTAGCTCTGTGCTGGACCCCTGTGTCCTAGGTCCCCCGCACTCCCCTGATCTCTCACTCCAGCTGACTGCCCAGTGAGGTGGGATGCTGACAGGAGGAGGGGAGAACGGGAGAGAAGGGAGAGCAGGAGATCCTCGCCCGCCAGGCCGCGGTCTGTGGTCCATGTGCGTGGCTGTCCCCTGGTTTGAGCCTGTCACTCTCTTCTCCTGCCCCTCAGGCCTGGGAGCGATCATGACTTTCCGTCGGGTAGTCCCTGGACCCGTTATCCTTGTTCTACTCGTTCCCTTAGTTCTTTGTTCACCTTTATTAAACATTCTGCTTCCCTTTGAGCCTGCTCACCTCTCTGATTAATTATTACAGTGAGTGACTTTGTGCAAGTTACTTAACTGTTCTCTGCGGCCATTTCCCTGTCAGGTGGAGATGGTATTGGATATGCCACGTGGAGCTGGGTGCTGGAGGGTTAACAAGGGAATACACACAGAGTACTTTGCATGTAATAAGTAATACAGTAATAATAACTGTATTACTTATTATAGTAATAAGAAAATAAAATTTCTCATTGCAGCCTCTATATAACTCTATATTGTAGGTATTATTTTCCTTATTTTACACGGGGAGAAATTAAGACCTAGAGAAGTTTAGACAAGAGAGTCATGATTCAAAAACCAAGTCAGATGTGGAAGCTATTTTTCATCTCATTATACAAAATGAGATTTCCCACTTATTTAAAGGGGAGAGACTAAATAGTAAAATCAGCAGTTAGCAAAAGGCATGCTGAAAACTCACATATTTTTTAAAAAGATTTTATTTATTTATTCATTAGAGACACAGAGAGAGAGAGGGAGAGAGAGAGAGAGAGGCAGAGACACAGGCAGAGGGAGAAGCAGGCTCCACGCAGGGAGCCCGACGTGGGACTCGATCCCGGGTCTCCAGGATCACGCCCTGGGCTGAAGGCGGTGCTAACCACTGAGCCACCTGGGCTGCCCACAGATTTGTTTTTAAAGAAACCCATCCCCTAGAAGTGATTTTGGACAAGAAAAAATAACTTTAATCTGTGTTCTACTAATCATGCCATGACATACGGCTTTTTTAATTTTAATTTTTTGAATATTTATTTTTTGCATCAGAGTTTGTCACTTACATTTTTGGTTTTTTTGAGCCAATTGATCCCCTCCTGCCCTTTTGTTCCCTTTTAGTATAGTTTTGTGTTTCAAGCCTTGACTCTGGTAAAAACAAAACAAAACAAAACAAAACAAAACATTTTCATCTTTTTTATTGCCCCCACTGAAAAGATCTGAAATGTTATGATTAATGAGATAATTCTCACTCTCATTTCCAAGGTAGGGCTTTTGTACTGAAAGGAGGGTAGAAGAGTGAAACTGGAAAGACCCAGTTTCACATTAAACCTTCCCTTAAAGCCCTGACTGTTGTGTAAGGGGAGACAAGGAGACAATGAATGTAATCAAACTGGATTTGTCTAAGCCACTGAAACAGCATCTCCTAAAACCTGTTTTGGAGGAAATAAATTCCTTTTGGCTTCTACAGCTTGGGGGAGGTATTATCTTTCAGACTGGAAACAAAATGGTGGGCCCCAGACAAAGATAACCTGGTAAACTGTGTGCCAAGTTCTGTTCAACAGTCTCCTCTGGGGCAGCGGGACCAGAGGAGGAAGTGCTGAGTGTGTGTCAGGAAGGAGGTTGGCCAGAGGTCCAGGATGATGGTTCTATGTGTCAGCAAGATGGCTGAATAAGATGTCTTTCATTCATATCCTCCCTCAACAATCTGGCATCTACCCACAGACAAAGATGCCTTTGTGGGAGCTGTGGGGTCCAGCACCATATGCCAAGAAACCCAGGAAAAATATCACTCACTTGTGCATTGGGTAATAGGCATACAGAACTCAGACCCATCTGGAGACCTTGCAGCATCCCATGGATTGACTCCAACTCCTATTGGCCATGGTCTGAAGCCCTGGAAAAAAATTCCTTAGACTCAGGGCCAAGAGAGACTTTGTGGATGCTCAAGAGTCCAGTGGAGAAGTTCCAGCAGACCACTGGAGAAAAAAAAATATGAGTTTGGAGGTGTTGGAGAAGGTAAGAGGAACAGTTCCAATTTACTCATGTCACTTCTTCCAAGGCAGCCCAGCTCAGTGCCGAGAAAGACCTTCTCAGCTGTAACTTCTCCTTTGGGAGAAAGTGAGACCATGTAAGTGAGCAACCTGCTTCCCCAACTATGCAGGACTCGATCGAAGAGGCTCATTTCTTTCTCATCCCATACAGGAGGATAAATATCGTTGAAATATCCAGGCTGCCCAAAGCCATCCATAGATTTCATGCAATACCTGTCAAAATTCCGTCATTTTTCACAGAAATAGAAAAAAACAATCTTAAAACTAATAGAGAATCACAAAGGACTCTGGATAGCTAAAGTAATCCCGAGACAGAAGAACAAAGCCAGAGGCATCACACTTCTTGGTTTCAAACTATGTTGCAAAGTTATAGTGATCAAAACAGTATGGTGCTGGCATTCTGGTTCCAACGGAACAGAATTAAGAGCCCAGATATCGTGAACTGATCTTTGACAAGGGAGTCAAGAGTATTCAATGGGGAAGGGAGAGTCTCTTTAATAAATGGTGTTGGGAGAATGATAATCACGTGCAGGCAAATGAAATTAGGACCCTTATCTTACACTATTCCCAAAGATTAACTCAAAATGGATAAAAGACTTCAGTGTAAGACTTCAAGCCATAAAACTCTTAGAAGAAAACAGGGAGAAATCTCACTGACGTTGGTCTTGGTAACAATGTTTTGGATGGGACAACCCAAAGCGCAAGGAACAAAAGCAAAATAAATAAGTGGGACTACCTAAAAATAAAAAACTTCTGCACAGCAAAGTAAATGTTAAACAAGATAAAACTGTAATCAGGTCAATGGGAGAAAATACCTATGAACCATCTACCTGATAAAAGGTTAATAACCAAAACATATAAGGAACACATACGAGTCAATCAGGATCCTGGAGGTATCTCAGAACTCCCATGTCCATTGCAGCATTAGTCGCAGCAGCCAAGATAGGGCAACAACCTCGGTGTCTGTCAGTGAGTAAAGGGATGAAGAAGGTGAAGTGTGTGTGTGTGCAATATTATTTAGCCATAAGAAAGAAGGAAATCCTGCCATTTGTGACAACACGAATGAATCTTGAGAGCGTTACACTAGTGAAATAAGTCCGACAGAGAAGGGCAAATACCGTGTGATGTCATTTATACGTGGCATCTAAAGAAGCTGAACTCCTAGAAACAGTAGAACTGTGGGAGCCAGGGGCTGGAGGGTTGGGGAAATGAGGCGGTGTTGGTCAAAGGATACAAACTTTGAGCTAGAAGGTGAATCGGTTCTGGGGATAGAATGTACTGGACATGGTGGCTTATAGTTAACGACACTCTATTGGATACTCGAAAGTTAGAGAGAGTAGATCTTCTATGTTCTCACCACCAAGAAGAAATGGTAATTACGTGAGGTATGGAGGTGCCAACTCTACTATGCTGGTCAGTTTTCAATCTACAGGTTTCAAGACATCACACTGTATACCTCAAACGTACACGGCGTTATACGTCCATTATATCTCAATAAAGGTTGGAAAAAATATTCGTTCTATCCGAAAAGGTATGTTAAGGGTAGAAAAAAATAGAAATTAGCTAAATGCAAAGCTAGATACTACATATACTATATATGTCTATTTAGTCTGTATCTCCCCAGGAGAAAAATAATCCACTTGGAACCTCGAAGTGATGGAAAATAAGACTTCGGGACAGAGGTCACCATTCACTTGTCTCTCTGTATGAATCCATAGCCAACTCCCCAGCCTCCTTCCTTTTCTTCTCCCCATCAGCCTTGGCTGGGGTGGGACGGTGCCTGCATTAGCACATACGGACTAAAGGTGACCAGAAACAATCTTCCCATCTCAGTGACAAGCATAATAAAGTTCATTTCCTGTTCACGTCATGGTCCAATGACAACCACTAGAGCGTATTTACGAGATTTATTTTCTTTTGTTTAAAACATCTACATAACCAGATGCTTTTTGCCCCTTCCCCTAACTAGCGGAGCTCTCCAAGCAGGAAGAGGCATCGTCAGCGTGGTCTTCATCATCATCGTCCTCATCGCTAGCGCCAGCAGACTGAGGAGACCCACCAGACCACTGAGTGCTCCTGGGCATCACTTACCACGACAAACATTGCACGCGGCTAAGGAACACGTTCTTTACCCCCATTTAATAGATTAGGAAACCGAAGCTTAGAATCCCATGGTTAGTAAGGTGGAGCTGGAATTCAGGTCCGTATCTATTTAAATCTCAAGTTTTATATTTTTTACCACTTCCCTATACTGTCCTAATATGTCTTAATTATAGAGAAGAAGACGGAAAAAGTAGAAGGAGACTCTCAATCCAATTTACTTTCCACTTAGAATGAAGTGGAGAAACTCCTGTAAGATTTAATCAGTTCTTAGGGTTTGAACCTTGGTCCTTAACCCCTGCAACCTGAGTTTGCCAACACACACAAGCTATCGCTTTCCCTCATCGACTAAGCAGCGAAACTCTGGACTTTCCTGCATTTGCATGAAAGCCTCACTTACATAAACGCGTGCATATATTTACTAGATTTTATGAAATTTTTGGGATGTGGTTGGGGGATAGAAGAACAGTTTACATTGTCAGAAAGCAAATAACTTCAATCTGAACGTCAGATACCACTCAGCCCCCGGCCTGTACACGGTCAGGTCATCCTCCGTGTCCTATCCGCAGGTCATCTCCTCTTCTGGCCCCTTTCACAGTCTGTTCTGGATTGTTTCCCAAACTCCACGTTCTTCTTATTCTATTAAGTAGGGCCGTTCAGTTTTCTCCAGCTTCAGACTCTACTTGGTGCTCACCTTTGTGAATCCAAATCCATCAAGATGCTCAATAGAGCCACAGGGCTCTCTATATTACAGACTCCACCTCTCCTAGAAGACAGGTGGTAGAAATGTCCTCTCTAGGGCCACCACCCTTGAGAGACTGGACCCACTCCTGCAAGGACCTAGCAGAGCCTTAAATCACTGCTAAGGGTAATCCAGCATCCCACACCCCTCCTGCTAGCCTGAACCAAGCAGATTCCCCAGAGACTTAATTTTGCTGGGTCTAGGTCTGGGTCTCTGCCTTCTGCTACTTCTGGGCTAGGCTGCAGTTTCTGGAACCCAGGGGACTGCTTGGGCTTCTGGGCTCCTTAAAGGGCATTTGGCACCCTGTAAAAACTGCTTATTAAAGGAAACAGTAGGACTGCTTCCCCTTTTATAGCCTAGCCATGGAAAGTATGACCCACTTGGGGAGGTTGGAGGTGGAAGATCGTAGACTTTGAGACAGTAGGTCGAGCCTGTAGATGGAAAACATGGGCCCTCGAGCTCTGAGGCCAAGTTCCTGGTGGTCAAAAGCCCAGTGAGGGCTCTACAACAAATAATGACAGCAGTTAAGACATTCAACGGTTGAGCTTCGAGCTGAAGTTTCACATTTTGCTTTTTTTCCTTCTTCTTCTTCACTCTTGAGGTTTGGCTCACCACTTTTTCCTCTCTCCTGAGGTCCTGTTCATACAAGAGTGTCATTAAGGCATCTGCAAGGGGGGGCGAACGGTGACCATGTCACACAGGAAGGCTGGCTGGCTGGCTGGAACTCCGCCCTCCTCCTCCTCCTCCTCCTCCTCCTCCTCTAGCTGGCCTGAATCTCTTTGGTTTTTAGTTCTTCCTGAAGGGTCTTGGCATGGATGGCCTGCGTCTCTTTTCAAAAATAATTAGAACCAAAGGAATTCAAATTACATCCTTTCTTGCCGTTAATGCTGTTTTGCCATAGTTTGTGAGGTAGGTAGGTGGAAGCAGGGTACCACTGGGACATTTGGGTTTCCTTCCTGGACCTGAACCCAGTCAACTTCTCCTGCAGAGTATGCCCAGGCTGCGCTAGCCCCTGAAACATGAACGGCAAGTTATGAGCACACGTGAGGCTCTTCGCACTCCCAAACTTGTGGCAGAAATTACTAATGAACCAAGGCTTCTTTACCCCCCTCAGCTGAGCCTGGACGATCCTGTGATCCTCCTTAATACAACTCGCCCAGCAGCTACTACTGGTTCTTGAGGTTGGCTTAGTGATTGGAATCCCCTTAGCCTCCTGGTCCTTACCCTACGTTGCTCTGAGGCCCGGGAGGCGCGGCCTTGGCCTTCTCCGCAGGGGCTCGGCCAAAGGCAAGGTTAGTTGCATAAATTGTACGTTTGCTTCTGAATCCAAAAGAAGCTCCTTCCCAAGCCTTCAGATATCTCGTACCTTCTTTCTCCCCTCTCCTGTCTACGTCCACTCTTCCTCTGCTCAGAATGCACGCTGGCCTCCCAGGGAAGACTCTCTGCTTTCCAGGATACTTGCTGTCAGTGATGAAAGGGCCCACCTACTTCAGCTGAGACTCCCTTAGCCATAAATTTACACCACTTAACAGCAATTATTTTGGGTTGGGCCTTCAGTTAAAATGAGAAATACATTACCTAGAAGAAACTGAGCTGTCTGGAGTTTCTGGAATGTTGAGTGGGTGGCAGCTGGTTGACAGAATGGTTGACTCAGGGTACTAGGGTGGATAGAGCGGAACTCAAATTGCTATTAGACCACTTACTTGTCGGGTGACCTTTGGATAGTTAATTGAACCTCTTTGAACATCCGTTTCCTCATCAGTAAAACCCTAAGTCCTTATCTGATGTTGCGTTATGAGGAGAAATAAGTTCATACCTGTAAGGTACCTGGCACGGTTTGGCAAGTTCTGAGTACACGTGAGGCCCCTCCCCCCACCCCACTCTGGTGGCAGATAACACTAATGGACTGACACGCTCCATGAATTTGTGCTGATTTTAATCTCTGCTTATTGGCCACTTGACCAAAAGATGACATTAGTTGTCCAAGGTTGCACAGCTACTAAGGGATAGAACTGGGTTTTGATTCTAGGTCTACAGGAAACTACCTTGTTATTCTTAACTACTGGCTGACGTTAGGCAAACTACCCCAATCACTGGTTTCCTAGAGGAAGAAGTCATTTCCTCACCTGGAAAATGGAGGCCGTGTAACCTATCTTACTGAGCTACTACAAGGATGAAATCCATCAGTGTTGCAGCGGAAGGCGTGATATGTTATGACTACGTGCTCTCACCTATTTGCTGTCATTGTCGTCGTCGTCGTCGTCGTCGTCGTCCTCCTCCTCCTCCTCCTCATTATCACTGTTGTTAGATTTTTTTCTGCATCTGCTCCCCCCTCCCCGGCACCCGGCACTGTAGCTAGCATGTGACAGGTGTTTAGGATGCGTTAGCAGCTCAGTGAGGGCAGCATATGGTATTGTTACTCTAGTCAGGGAGGAGAAACGAATGACTTTTGGGGCTGAGAACTCTGGCTGACCTCCTGGAATCCTCATAAACAATTCCAGGAAACCTCTTTCTAGCTACCTTGGGAAAAGCCCGAAGAAGTAGCTCAGCCAAGCAAGGTTCAGAAGCTCTTCCCAGGCCCCACCGGATCTTGGCTGTTTATGGGTATCCTGCAGGGGTTGACCTCCTAAATGGCCAGTAAGATAAGACTCGTTCTCTCAGGTTCATGAGGGAATAGCTCGTAGGCCTCCCGTGTGTGGGAAGAACAGATGATTGGATCATGTGGGAAAGGAGATCTCATTAACTGTTGTGTCCCTATTTTTAACACCAATGCCTGAAATAGACCACTCCTGTTGAGATTGTTTAGAGAGGTGTTTCTGTCACCAAGAGCTCCAAGAAAATCAGGATTCCCTGAGCTATGGCCTGAACTATACCCGGACAAATGCTAACATAAGATTAATTATCTGGATTATTATGCTTCCCCATTCCTGGTAGGGACTCACTGATTTGGGCAGCCTTCCTTTAACCTCTCAGTGGTCATTTCCTTCTTGCAAACATGTGAGTTCCAGTGATGGCAACTTTTATCTCTATTGACCAAATGGAAGTGGTATACTTTGCTTCCAGAATGCATATATCTGTTTTTCCTCACGGTTCATCTGTTTTGTTTCTTTTAAATATTTTTATAAGCTTTTAACTTCCAAATAATTGGAGATTTACAGAAAAGTTGCAAAGATAGTACAGATAGTTCTCATATCCTTCACCCAACTTTCCCTAACATCTTGCACAATCACGGTACATTTGTCAGAACTGGAAATTAACATCAGTACCGTGATAGTAACCAAGGCACAGATTTTTTTTTTGTGGATTTTTTTTTTTTTTTTTGATTCCATGATCCAACCCAGGATTTCACAATGTTGTATTTTTTGTTTTTTTAAAAAGATTTTATTTATTTATTTATTTATTTGAGAAAGAGAAAGAGAGAGAGGTGAGGGGCAGAGGGAGAAGCAGACTCCCTGCTGAGCAGGGAGCCCAGTGTAGGGCTCTATCCCAGGACCCCAGGAGCATGACCTGAGCTGAAGGCAGATGTTTCACCAAGTAAGCCACCCAGGCACCCTGACTTTCCTTGTTTTTTGATGAACTTGATACTTTTGAGGAGTACTCATCAGGCATTTTGTAGACTGTCCCTCAGTTGGAATTTGTCTTGCGTTGCTTCCTCATAATTAGACTAGGGTTATGGCTTTTTGGGCAAAGACTATAGATGTAAAGTGCCTTTTTTATTGTATCATATAAAGGGCATGTACTCTCACATAATTTATGATTGTTGATGTTGGCTTTGATATCACGGCTGAGGTAGTGTTAGGTGTTACTCCACAAAGTTACTCCCCCTATCCATACTGTACTCTTCATCAGAAAGTCCCGATGAATAGCCCATCTTTACAGAGATTATTATGCTTCCCCATTCCTGGTAGGGACTCACTGATTTGGGCAGTCTTCCTTTAACCTCTCAGTGATCATTTCCTTCTTGCAAACATGTGAGTTCCAGTGATGGCAACTTTTATCTCTATTGACCAATGGAAGTGGTATACCTTGCTTCCAGAATGCATATATCTGTTTTTCCTCATGGTTCACCTGTTGTTGTTGTTGTTGTTTTTAATATTTTTATAAGCTTTAACTTCCAAATAATTGGAGATTTACAGAAAAGTTGCAAAGATAGTGCAGATAGTTCTCCTGAATAATACCCACCCAACGGCCATAGGACTAAGAATTTCCAAGAAAGACTTGCAGGCAAGCGTCAGGACTCAGAACAGAACAGGTCAAACATGGAGGAATCGGATGGCCGCTCTCAGCCTGATGTTGCTTCTAGATTGTTTTAACATTTTCTTGATTAATCCTCCTATTGGTTTTCTGCATTTTAGGCTGAGTCCTTTGAAAAAGTCCATACTTTTGCTCCTTTGTCTGCATTTAAGCTTCAAGGACAAGGTCACATTGAGTCTCTGTAGGTGGCAATGGAAGTGTAATAAGAGAAATCCTCTAAGGGAAGAAAATATTAGAGGCCAAAAGTTGAGGTTATTTGTGTGGCTGGGTCCTTCCCAACGCTGAATTTCCAAGGAGCACATCTCTGTTCTAGTTTTAGAAGGAAAACTTTCTATTTGGTTCCTTTGAGGGTAAGGGCGATTCTCTTACCGTGTGTTTATGCAGAGCTACAGTTGAGACCTCTTTCGCCTGCATCATCATCTCTCAGTCAAGAAGAGGTACTGTGGGGTGGCTTCCTTACCCAGGATTAACGGAGGAAAATGGCTTCTCTCTTTGAAAGGGTGATGGAAACACAATCCCTTCACTGGTCTCAAATTCAGGCAGATCATTCCAAGATAAGTATTTTTTATTGAACTGTTTTCATTTTCCCAGTGAGGTCACCACTCTGCCTCCCCGGGAGGCCTCCCACACAGAGAACACCACACCATCGCACTCAGCCCTAGAGAGTCTGGCTGGCTGGCCTGGCACGTGTCCCGAGCCTGAGACGTGGTGGGAGCAGATATGGCTCCTCCTTGTCTCAACCACAAAGATGTAAATCTCAGGGCCATGAGTGACAGTTTTGTGGTTTACAGATGGTGAGAAGTACTCATGGAACCGAAGGCGCACTCGTTTAATCTGAGGGTGCTGTTTGGGATGAAGGCTGCAAAAACTTTGGGGAATTTTCCACTTTCATCAGTATTTCTTTGTTACAAGTTTCTATAATTATTAGCTTCTGGAATGTTCTGAAGGCCAAGGTAACCATGTCTTTCACAGGAGAAAAAAAAATTCTAGCATATTGGTTAGTCTCCACATGTGTGTGTTTTTTTCCCAGTTTTTTCCTTGTTATTAATCTCTAGTTTCATACCTTTGTGGTCAGGAAAGTTGCATGATACGTTTTCAATCTTCAATTTATTGAGACTTGTTCTGTGGCCTACCATGTGATCCATCCTGGAGAATGTTCCGTGTGCACTTGAAAAGAATGTGTATTCTGTTGTTTTTGGATGGAATGTTCTGTATGTATCTGTTATGTCCATCTGGCAAAAGAGAGAGAATTCTAAACATCACAAAAGCCCGCTGTCATCTCTAAGCCCAGACACGTATTTTTTCATTGTTTACATCACCACCAACAAAACCAACAAAACGAAACTGCCTGTGGCACCTAAAAATGTCTCCTTTATATTTCCTGGGATTTCACTTTCAAAAGATATTCTAAGTTAAGATGTCTTTTCACTGACATTATACATCATCCTTTGAACTGATGCACACGAGACATCAGTTATTCGTGCTTTGATGTTGTTTAATTCTGTAACTTGCTTTTTTTTCTGATGTCCTTCTGATCAGCACCTAAAGAAATGGACGTCTTGGGTTACCTGTGTGGCTCAGTTGGTTAAGTGTCCAACTCTTGATTTTGGCCCAGGTCGTGATCTCAGGGTTGTGAGATTGAGCCCCATGTTGGGCTCTGCGCTAGGCATGGAGCCTGCTTAAGATGCTCTCTCTCTCCCTCTCCCTCTGCTGCTCCTGAAAAAAGAAGAAGAAATGGAGATTTTATTGGAAAGGAGTGGAGTAGAGGTGGGAAGGACTTACCCTGGGGATCGCTGGATCACATCGAAGACTCCTATCAACCGTAAGATTTTTCTTTTGTTGGAAATATCTTCCTTAAAAAATTTATGTCCTATATTTGAGCCAATCCAGAGTATAACATGTGGTTATATTAATTCACACCTGCAAATAGTCACCTAACAAACACTCAGCTAATTCAATTTAGTGACAAGAGTGCAGTTCCCAGCAAGTGGCTCTTAAGGAGGTCTCAAGCCATTGGTGGCTGTGACTACAGGGTGAGTTAGGAAGGTCAAAAGGAAAGTGGTATCCTAGTTTCTGAGGTGGTCATGGGCAACCAGTGTAGAGCACACTTCAAAATACGCGCCACAACTCCTTTAGCTCTGTGATAGCCCGTCACTTTTCTACGCCTCCTTCATCACTCTCCCCTGGAAGACGTTTGACCCATTATAGCACATGCTCGTTCATTCACTTATTCATTCATTTCCAAGCAGGTATAAGTTGCATTTCTTTTTAAAGCAAAAACAATAAAAGCCGACTTTGACTAACTATATTTAAAAAGGGACGTATTGGAAAATCAACAAGGAGCTGAGTAACAAAGTTGTGGAAGTTTGCAGATAGGACCACATTTTTTATCCACCCCCCATATCCAAACCCTCGCAATGTGCCTTTGCAGCTCCTCCCATCAAGGAGTAGGTGCCAGTTCCCAGCCTCTTGAACCTGGTCCTGTGGCCTGCTTCGGCCTGCCACGTCTGAGCCTAGGCCTCGGCAGTCTCATATGCTTCCACTCCCTCTCCTGGAATTCTGCACAGCTGCTTGCGAATGCATTCAGTGGAAAATGAGACACGACGCAGGACCGAGATAATTCCACCGAGGGGACGCTAGACCAGCCAGCTTCTAATCCACCGATGGCTGGCTGCAGAAGATGTATGAGCCAATCCTTCCCAGACCAGGAGAGAGGCCCAGCTTAGCCAAGCGCAAGCTGCTGAGCTCCAGAATTTTGAGATGAATAAATGGGTATTATTTTATGCTACTATTTTTTTGGGGGGGGATTATTTGTTATACAGCAAAAGTTCACTGGTACACAAGCCTCGAGAAGGAGAGAAGCCACGAGCTGGGTCTCTTGTGGTTCCTCCACCGAGCCACCACCAGATGACACGGTTCCATTTGCCTTTTATTCTTTTTGAGCCCTGCCCGTTCCTGGGTAAAAGAATTTGATGGGTCCCTCTCAGGTCAGGGGCTCTCCTCCCTAGGACAGTGGTGGAGTCCTCGGGTTTAACAGCCTTGCCCCAACTACAAGGAGTAGCGAACAGGCAGTTCCTTACAAAAGGGAGTGGAGGCTGCTATTTCCAAGAAAAGAGAAGAGGAGAGCCTAGGTAGGTAAAATCCGGGTCTATCTTAAGCTTTTACTTGGCGCGCTTTCTCAAGGAACGTAAGACACTCACCTTCCTCGAGGCCGTCTTGGTCTAATGGAGGAGGCTGGCAAGCGGCGGTGACAGTGTGGTTACTCACTGGGGTCACCGAGGGACCAGAGGTGACTGAGAGCCTAGAGGGCGGACGTCTAACCCAGACCCACTACCCGAAAAAAGATTCCTGGTGGAGACAACCTCGGAACTGAGCTCTGTGAGATGCCTACTGAGCCAGGTGAAGAGGCAAGAGTGGCGAGCAGCACTGAGGTCCTGCAAGGCGCTTAGAGTGGCCTGAGTGAGAACCTAGAGTCGGAGTTTTAAACTTGTCACCCTGGCCAAAATTACATAACACTTATGCCTGGTGTGGCTCAACTTCTTTGGAGAGGAAAGAAAAAAAGAATTCTTAAAAAACAACAACAACCCAATTTCCACTAGTTTCTCCATTGTTTTGCCTCCATCCTTCATAGACAGCCTGTGTGCTTGGTAAGGAATGCATGTCTTCTCCTCCAAGCAGTGGGGAGCTATTGTAGGAATGGAGCAAGGAGGGCAGTTAGGCTCATATTTGTATTTCAAAAAAATTGTGCTTACAGCAAAGAGAAGAAAGATGGCAAAGGGCAAGAGAGGAGGCAGGGAGGCCAACGGGGGAGCTGTTGTTTTCTTGACAAGGAGTAATGGCTTCAACTAAAGGGGGTGGAATGAGGACGTGGCGAGGACGGGATGGACCTTTTGGTAATATCCTCAAAGGATATATGAAGACACCAGTTGCTTCTATCTTTAAAACTACTGTTGTTCCCTTAGAGACATAGTGAAAAAGGGCTTTGTGTTTGATAACAGATCTTCCTTTATGTGAGATAAGACACACCTGTTATGAAGAAATTGGTGATAAGCTTACAAGATGCCAAAAAAATCCCTCCTTGTTCTTGTTTAGAAAAACAAACAGCGCTCCTTGGATCCACGCAACCTGCAAGAGAACCAAACAGTCTCCACACCCACTTAGAGCCATGGTGTGAGACAGAGGGCTGTCAAAGGCCAGCCCTGAACTAGAACCAGATGGGAGAAGATTCATGCCAGAGACCATCATCCAAACCTCTTGATTTCCAGTGATCAGCAGTTGAGTGTTCAGAGAAAGTGCATTTGATGGCTTAGTCACAACTGGATCAACTGAAATAACAATGCAAGGAGGTATCTGCCCCTGGGGGGATGAGAGGAACAGCTGCCAAGTGATCCTTGCTAGACTTCTGCGGAGGGGAGGAGGGGGAAGGGGTGGTATCTTTGCTCAAAAGGGTTGGACAGAAAGCAAAAAAAAAAAAAAAAAAAAGATTGATTTGAAGTTTTCTCTTTTAATATGATGGAGGAGGCTTGGAGAGTAGATGCAGATGCAGCTCTCCAGGGTGTGTGCAAGTGGAAGATAAAAAATACGCATTTACAGTGGAAAGTATATTTCTGTTATCACTTAAAAGAACTTGATATTTAAAAAGTATCAGTAATTTGTTTAGTAGGTCACATGTTTGTTAGGAGCATGGAAAGTCACAGCAGACTTCCCATGGTTGGGAAGTTCAGACATTTGCATTGAAAAATGCCAACAGCAATACAAGGAATAGAGGCTGATGGCAATCAGGATCTGGTGGTGTTGGTGAAGGGGGCGGGTGCCTAAGGAGGGCAATTTGATAATGAAACCCAATTTGAGACTTGTTTTTTTTCTCTAAATGATACCATTGCATTGCAGAGCTTCTCTGACGTGACTGAAAGAAGACTTTGTACGTGTACAGCTTGTTCTCCTCAGGCCACGCTGCCTCCACAATGTGTGCTCCGCGCATTATTTGTTTTTCATAAATCTTGAAATATGTTGTCAATTGCATGATTTTATTGTATTGTGGTTTTGCACATGTGTTTATTTTTTCATTTATTTTTTTAGAAAGATTTTATTCATTCATTTATGAAAGACACTCAGAGAGAGGCAGAGACACAGGCGGAGGGAGCAGCAGGCTCCCCATGGAAATCCCAATGTGGGACTCGAATCTGGGAATCACGCTCTGAGCCGAAGGCAGATACTCAACCGCTGAGCCACCCAGGCGTTCTGTGTATGTGTTTAAAACACTGATTTGTTAAATATAACATCTCAAATATTTTATATGTTTTATAATCCCATTTTTCCACTTTTCTATTTTTATTTTACCTTTTTTATTAAATGAGGCAGCTCCAGAAAATGGAAGTCCATCTGTCCTCTCTTGGCAGCGGAGAGCTCCTGGTTTCAATGCAGGAAATGTTAGGGCACTCTCTGATTAATTCCCAAATAATAGTGGCTGCTCCTTATCAAAGACCTATTATAAGCCAGTTACTTTACCCATATCCTTTAAAATTAAAAACAAATTGAAATAAATGCATCAGAGCAGACACTATAGAAAAGTCAAATGAGGAAGAAAATAAGTATTTGCAATGTAAGTACTGCAGGAAATCCCATCCCTGGCGATCCCTGTTAAGGGGTCTTTCTACCATATTGTCTCAGAGTCATGATGTCGCAGAGATGGATGAAGGGTCAGCGCTGCCTTGCTCCAGACAACGGAGCTGAGCGTGGCAGAAAGGTAAGGAAGACACTTTAAGGGACTGAAGTCGGAGACATCTCTAGAGTACTGGGCACAGTTCCCTTTTTTTTTTTTTTTTCTTTAAGTAGGTGAGGCTTGAACTCATGACCCTGAGATCAAGACCCAAACAGGGATAGAGTTAGATGCTTGACTGAGACACCCAGGTGCCCCTGGACACTGCTCCTTGACAAGGAAATATAACTCTGAGGTGTCAGTGAGGGGGCAAGGGCCTCATGGAACCAAAGTGGGCACCATCATTGGGTGACTTCTTGCTTCGGGCTGGCTACCCTGTAGAAAATGCCCCCAGCCTTTGCTTTCAGACGTCCTCCTTTTCTGGTGAGGGGCCCCAAGGCTCTTGTAAACCATCAGCCCCTCTTGCTCACACCCAACGGCCAAAGTCTGGGTGTGCGGGCGGTGTCAACCCCTGCCCAGGATTCAGAGGCCCCTGTGCCATTGCTCAGACTCCAACAACAGAGCAAGTGGTTTCTCCTTTCCCTGTGATTTTGCTCCTCTGCGGATCGGTTTATTTTATTTTCATTTTGTGTCTCTCCCATTCCTGCCAAAGGTCGGGGGGAGGTATTTCACCTGGTGAAGACATCTCCTTACCGGCTGATGATGTCGCCTGTCACTCGAGTTTCAAGAAGGCTGTAACCTACAGGCAATGCGATGCTGTGCTTAAAGCAGGACCTTCCCGAGCCCTACATGTTCTGACTTTTGTAGTCGCCACCACACAAAACATCAGGTACATCAGCTGCATCCGTATCTCACATTAAGTATACTTATTTTTTTTTTGTTTTAAGAATCTTCATAGGGTTTTTAATTTACGATTGGCTATGAGTTCCCAACAATTACTGTGTACGCTATGAATAGGGGAATTTGTGAAGTGGGAGAACTGACCCTGTAAGTTGCATTCGAGGGAATGAAATCCTTATGAATGCTAATGCTAATTTAACAGTGAACGAAGCTGGCATGTTGGTACATTTTGTAGACATTTAGTTAAACATTTATTAATTTTTACATTTATTGTTTTCTTTTGTAGATTTGGAACCAACAACTGTTTTTCTACCTGGGTGTCATGCATTTTTCTAGATTCCCAAGAAGCTCTTACCTCTGGGATTTCATTGTACTGGTAAGATTCTTGTACAATAGTAATTCTCAAATACTCTGGCTTCAGGAATGTTTTTACTTTTAAAAATTATTGAGGACCCCAAGAAACCTTTTTATTTTTTTATTTTTAAGTGTAGGTTGTATCTACTAATATTTATTGTATTAGAAATTACAACTGAGACATTGAAAAATCATTTAACCTACTAATTTATTTTAAAATAACAATAATGAACTGATTAAAAGTTACATAATTAACATTTTTTGTGATAATCGAAAAAATTTCAGTGGGGAAAGTGACATTTTTTGCAAATCTCTTTAATGTGTGACTTAATGGAAGACAGATTCTTATAACCTCTTCTGCATTCAATGTGTTGCCATATGTTGTTTTGCTTGCATTATAAAAAAAACCATTTAGCCTCTTGTGGATATGTAGTTGTAAAAGGAAAAGGTACTTTAATAGACTTTTTTGATACTAAATCAAAACTTGGCTGCCAGTTTCTTAAAAGAGTTGATTGTAATATGGAATCTGAAAACATATTAATGAAATTTTCATACTATGTTACCCTAAGATCCATTGGCTATTTTGTGCTTAAATCGGTGTTTTGCCTGTGTGTGATTTTGCAACATGGCGTATTGGGCATTTGGAAAATACTGATTTACTGAATTATGCAGTTCATCCAGGTTTTGACACATTTCTTTATACAACATCAAAATATCACTTTCATTAATGCCACCACAGATCTCATCTGAAAAGCCTTTAGGTATTGAGAAGCTGGGAAGTTATCGATGGCGTATATATTTTCCAAAATTCTAATTTCCATGCAAAAGCTTGAACATTACCACTGGCAATAGATACTGTCAGTTGTTTCCCTTTGCATAACAGGCTCATTTACTTAATTTTTGAGGTCACATCTCCCCATTACTCAGGTCTGAGTGCCCATAGTTTTATAATTTGTTCTTTCAGGCACAAATGGTAATCCGTGAAAAAAATTCAATTCCGACAATGGAGCGGGTGCCTTTCCTTGAAACAACCATGGTACTTGGACATGTGTAGAAGTGCACTATGCGATTTTCCCATTTGCCCATGCAGAGAGAGTCTTTTTTTTTTTTTTTTTTTTTTTTTTTGAGAGAGAAAGAGAGTGTGTGTGCCTGCGCACGCAGTGTAGGGCGTGGGTAGGGGTGGAGAGAGAATCCCAAGCAGGCTCCACACTCATCCGGGGACCCAATGTGAGGCTCCATCTCACCACCCTGAGATCATGACCTCAGCTGAACTCAAGTCAGATGCTGAACCAAATGAGCCACCCAGGCGCCCCAAGGGCTCTCTTTCCTACTGAGACTTGCATATGAGTACCTCTTCTTCTTTTTCATAGTCACCCTTGGGCCGAGGCTGCTGCTGCTCCTGTGGACTCTGGGAAAGGGCCTCCTCCACGAATTCCCACTTGTTCCATGGCCCACCCCTGACTCCCCAGCTCTCACAGTCTAGCCTAGACACCCTGACGAGGTGGAGGATGTAATTACACCTTGAAACACTCTGTGCACTGGTGACCCAGCTCCTTGCATGTGTGACTCAAGCCCCAAGAGGTCAGTGAAATCTAATCATTCCTGTGTCCAGATAAGCTGGAAGTAGGACCCTCGAGGTCCAGGGTCTAGTTGCTTTTAGCACACAGCATTTTTTTTTTTTTTTAACTTGAAACCAGTTTCTAGAGTTGAGTTCAGTTTCAAGCAACGAATGGGTCTTGTGCACTGTGCTCTCCCCACCACACTGTGCCCGCCATGGGGCTGCTGGTTCTCTGGGTCTCATGCTCCTTCCTGCTTTCCTCGGCCTTGCTCTGTGCCTGGGGGGGTGACCTTTACTGCCAGTGTCCCCAGCCCCTTGCCCTCTGGCCTCCTGGCTGGGGCAGGCGGGGTGGAGATGAGCCGGTCGAGGAGGAGCAGCCCCCAGCCCCCCGAGCTGGTTCCCTTGGGCCACAGCTTCTGTCTGGTGGCTCCTCTTCCATGCTGCCAGCCGGTGATCACTCTCGCCACGCTCACGCCATCTTCTCCCCTGGCCCCTCTAGGGTGGTGACGTGACGCCTGTCGCTGGGCCCAGTCCCTGGCAACCCCCAACCCTGCCACCTTGTGTCCTGCCCCCCACATCTCAGAGCCGTCCTTCCCTGGGCCCTTCCCAGTTCAGCCCGTGGCTGCACCTGTTCTCTGGCCGACCCCGGGCTGGCACGAGCGGGACCCTGCCCCCGAGGGGCTCGCCGTCTCCTAGGCTTATTGCCCCAGACAGTCGCCACTGTGTGCCGGGTCACAGCTCCCCCACCCAAGAGCAGCTCGACCACTAGCGCACAACTAGTACGCCACCTTAATTCAGGTAAAAAAAGAAGCTTTTATCACCAGCTAAATAGAAAATGCATGTCCTTGCCCAAAATAAAAGACAAGGGTAAAAACACAACAATTTTGGTAAACTCTAGCCCAGGGTTGGTGACTGCGGTTAAGGGCATAGTCTGCTTAGGTTGGAATCCTGGTTCTCCCACTTCTCAACTATATGACTATGATGAGGGCTTCTCTGTGCCTCAGTTTCTCCATTTGTGAACTGAAAATCACGATTCTATCTACTTCATAAAGCTACGGGATTCGTGGAGGTAATTCACGCGAGCATCTGTAAAGCTCACAGATGACCCTGGCAGGCTCACACCACGGGAATTTAAGGCCCCAAGGTGTGACGGTGATGAAGATGGGCGGTGGTGGGGTTACCTGACCCGGGCTCTGACTCGGAGGATTCTTAGCAAGGGGGTGAAGTCACGTCGGCCCCAGACTGAGGCTTGCTTCCTGCTGTAAAGGGGGTTGGAAAGAACTGAAAGCGAGGACTGTTTCACCTGTGGTTCGATGCCGATTCTCTGTGCACCATCCGGATTTACTGATGCCTCGGGGACATCTTACACTTTAGGAAACACGGGCAGGGAATCAAATAACTGTTCCGTCACAGCAAACATAAGCAACAGGTCAGAGGCAGCACGGAGACGCGAGGCACAGCCTTGGGGGTGCGGGTCTGCGGGGGAAGCCGTTGACCAGGCCTATGAGAGGCTGAGTCGGGGTTGCAGAGTGCAGGTGAGAGCGTCTCCGGGGAAGGGGGACGAGCCTGCCTGCAGCAGGTGCACGACCTCGCAAGGCCTGTTCAGGAAAGGCCGTTGCTCACAGAGGACTGGCGACTCCCTAACAAAAAGCGGCAGCAATGGCTTGGGAAGAGCTGCCTAGGGAAGCGGGTCTCAACAGGTGGTTCCCGGAGCTGCAGCATCAACAGGAGTTAGGAACCCGTTAGAAATGCGCATTCCGGGGATCCCTGGATGGCTCGGTGGTTTGGCGTCACCTTTGGCCCAAGGCCTGATCCTGGAGTCCCGGGATTGAGTCTGGCGTCGGGCTCCCTGCATGGAGCCTGCTTCTCCCTCGGCCTGTGTCTCTGCCTCTCTCTATATATATGTATCATGAATAAATAAATAAAATCTTAAAAAAAATCACATTCCCCAGGGTCCCCAGCCTTTGGGGTCAGGAACTCGGGGGACAGGGCCCTCCCAACCGACCCTGAGCCTTATGCACGTAGAGCTTGGCCGCCGCGGGCCCGGAGGAAGGGGGGAGAGTAGAGGCCGTAACGGAGGATGAGGTTTTGCGGTAATGGGGGGCCCTTTCAGGCGGCAGGTGTTGTGCAGGGCACGCGCCGCTCTATGTCCTGCGACCCTCACATCGGCTCCCACAGCTGGATACCCTCTAGTGGGGGTTTGTAAAGCAGCGCACGGGAGCTGGAGCTGGAGCTGGAGCTGGAGCTGGAGCTGGAGCTGGAGCTCGCTAACCGTTCCCTAGTGACATCGGGTGCGACTACTGTCACCAGGGAAAGGAGTGTTGAGCTTTACTTAATTTTAATGACTTTAAGTATAAACAGCCAGATAGGGCCAGTGGTGACGGTCCCAGTGCAGGTCTAACATCAGACCAAGTGAGTTCAGGGCTAGGGCTTGACCTTCGGCCTGCCGGGACCCCCACGCCGGGCGCTCAGCGCAGAGTGTCGCTTGCCCGCTGTCCGAGAAGGCCTGCGGTCTGGTCCTGGTTGAGTCCCTGGGAAAGGACCTCACCACCCTGGGGTGGCTCTTGGAGTCCCCTGCCCGTAGCCGATCGGGGTTTGCGCGGCGGGTGGAAGTGAGGCAGAGGAGCGCGGGCACAGGCTGCGCCCCAGCGCCCCCCACGTTGCAGAGGCCACTGCCCGGAGCCAAGGGGTTGCCCGCCGGCGTCATCCCGCCCGGGCTTTCACCACGCCCCCCGCCTCGGCCCTTAAGTCAGTGTAGACGTGGGTGGCCTGACCAGAGCCTCCAGGAGGTCTCCTAGAAGAGAGATTTCTTAAGCTGAATTCCAGAACCCGAGCCCGTTTCATTTCTTACTCGCTGGATCCTGCACGGGGCGGGTGGAAGCCTGGAAGCCCCCGCTCTCAGCGATCCTTGGCCTGCGCAGCCCCAGAAAGCGTCGGATCCACCCCTGCTGCCACCTCGGCAGCAGCCCGTGACCTCAGCCTCCAGGCCAGGGGTTGGGACGTGGCTGCAGGAGCCGGGCGGGAAGCGCGTGGGCCCTGAGCCACAGCCCGTCTGTCTCGTGCTCTGCTCGGTGCCAGCTGTGCTGGTTTGTTTGGGTTTCTGTCTGTCTGTCTGTCTGTCTGTTTTAAAGGCACCCCTCGAATGCGATGACCATTCGTGAGTGTCAGCGGCCAGTCTCCTCCCGGCACCGGGATGCTCGGGGCTGGTGGTGGGCGCCGCAGGGCCGTGCTCCTCGGTGGCGCTGGGCGGCCGCGTGGGGACCGTGTGGCTGGTCCACCAGCCTCGGCGACAGTTCTGACACACAGGGCCCACGGTCCCCTTTTTGAGAAAATCAGTTGGAGGTGCAAGGGCAGCTTGAGCCCACGAGGGACAGATGGGGATGGAGGCACCAGGCGGGGCGGGCAGGTGCTGGCCCCAGAGCTTCGGGTGGGGGCCCCAGAGAGCACCGGCCGTCCGAGGAAGACGGGGCTGCCCAAGGCAGAGCAAGAGGATGGGGAGAGACTTGGATCTTTGGGGATTTGCTGTAGCTGCTGGGAAAGCCCCTCCCACCCCCACCCCAAAAGTCGCCACGCCGTGGTGCTTTCAACAAAATCTCCTTTATTGCCTAGGCCCCTGAGTCGGAGTCCCCGTTGCAAGCACCCTAACGGGTACAGACCCCTCTCGCCACCACTCTTTGATCCGCCTCTTTTGAGAGAGCCGCCTTTGAAGGAATACTCCCAGGGCAGCATCCAAATGTTTAATCCTCTAACTGTCGAGGCCTTTGGAAGAGGCTGGGTAGGTCACCCGGACCTCCCGCACCCGAAGGCGGGGTGCGCTGGGTTGGGTTGAAAGCGGGCCAGCTCTGCAATCCGGAGACTTTGGCTTGGGATCTTGCTTCAGTCATCATGTAACTGTTTGCAGTGGGCACGTTACTGATTTCCCTGGGCTGAGCTTTCTCGTCTGGAAAATGATGGTTGGGGGGCGGGGGTGGAAGAAACTTTTTTAGGCCCCTTTTGTTCTATTACTGTTGCGTTCTAATTGTCAACACTGCTCCCCTTGAGGGTTCTTTCTTTCTTTCTTTTTTTTTTTTTTAAGATTTTATGTATTTATTCATGAGAGACAGAGAGAGAGGCAGAGACACAGGCAGAGGGAGAAGCAGGCTCCACGCAGGGAGCCCAACGCGGGACTCGATCCCAGGACCCGCGGTCACGCCCTGGGCTGAAAGCGGCGCTAAACCGCTGAGCCACCCGGGCTGCCCCGCCTTGAGGTTTCTCTGCCTTTGTCCTCATACATTCTCTCTTTATATTCTCTCTCCCCTTCCCTTCCCCCCCTTTTTTTTTCCTTTCCAAAGAAGAAACACACACACACACACACACACACACACACACACCCCAGAGCATTGACTTTGGCCCCTTCTGTTCTTCCCTGGCAGAACTTGTGTCCCAGAGGAGCTCGTATACATGTTTGCATTTGAATCAACAACCCTCGAAGGTTTCTCTAGGGAACTTGAACATTTCCTTCCTAGTTTGAAGAATGGAGCTAATTGACACAATATGAATTTTGATCGGATGGAAACACCCCCCCTCCCCCAATTTGGTAAAAAGTAATCAGACGAGTTGATTGAACAGCAGCAATGATTAAAAAAAAAAAAAAAAAAAAAGGTGCTCCCTGGGGCAGGTGGGGTGGTGGCGTGAGCTCGTGTGCCCGACCTGGGGCAGCAGCCACCCCTCCTGGAGGCGTTTTGTCTTCGCGGAGAGAGGACTCAGCTCATTCCACCCTCGGCGTGTCGCGACAGGAGCCGGGGAGGCCGAGGTGGCTGGGGCGCACACTCACGCGAGATCACTCCTGTTTGAGAATTCGTGTCGCTTATTCCTTTATTGATTGATTGATTTGAAATCTGAAGGCATCGCACGCTCGAGGCGGGAGAGAAGTAGAGCGGAGAACACACAAAGGAAAGACGCAGAAACACAAATCACCCAGTGACCCCACAGCCCAGAGATGACCCCATGTGGCCTTGGTGGGGTTTTTTAACTGTTTTTATTTCAACAATCTCTCTTCTCATCACCAAAGCAATATACGCCTGATGCTCGAGCAGACACTAACTAGAAAAAGGAATCACGGCTGACCCCGCCCCCGCCGGGAGAGGCCGGGGATCCGAGCACCCCGTGCCCCCCAGCCCCGCGCCCCGCACCCCGCCTGCCCCACGGCCCGTCCCCCACCGCGCCGCCCGGGTCACTGGCTCCGGGTGAACACGGGGCTGCGCTCCGGCTGTGACTGAATAAAGGACAGGGACGCTCCCCCAACCGCGGCAGCTTATGTTCCTACGGGGGCGGGGGGCACCTTCTGCAGGTGTCCTCCTCCCCAGGGGCCCAGGAGAGCCAGCAGGCCAGGGACACCGAGGTCACACGCCAGGTCACACGCCAGGTCACACGCCGGTGAGTGACGGTTGCAAGGGAAGGATAGCGGCTGCGCCGCACAGGCCGGGTGGGCCGAGAACAGCACTGCTGCTCCCACCCCGAGGCCCCCTCCCCACCAGCCCACGATGAAGACCCGGGCTGGGGAGGCAGAGGGGTCAAGTTTGCATGGTGCTCCGAGCCTCCGCCTCCTGGGGTGGCAGGTGGCAATGCCTGGCGCGGCCTCCTGAGGACCCAGGGAGCTCAGTAGGCCCAGGGAAGGTCGCCCCGGCTGCAGAGAGCTGCACGGCTCCCTGCCTGTGGGGACCGCCCAGCCCGGCCGCACCCGGAGATGCCCCCAAGCCGCCCGGTTTCCCGCTCCTGGAGCGCAGTGTCGGCGGCGAGTTCCCCGGAAGCCCAAGCGATTGCATCTGGGGACCCGAGAGGGACGGTGGCGGCCCCAGGACCCCTCCCGACCGTCTCACGCGTCCTGCCTTCTGCCCCCCTGAAGAACAGCCAGGTGAACACCCGCTTTGCTCCTTTTACAGGTTAGGTTTGTTGTTTCTGCGGCGCTGGTCTGAGGTGTCGCGGCTGCCAGTTGCACCTGGTTTGGGCAACAGTGTCCTGGCGGGAGAACGAGAGACACGAGGCTCGGCAGCTGCAGAAATGGTGTCAATGTCACCTGCACCCCGTCCCGTCTGTGGCGGCCCGGCCACCGAGCTCGCTGAGGCGGGGCA
Organism: Canis lupus dingo; assembly: GCF_003254725.2. NCBI lineage: Eukaryota > Metazoa > Chordata > Mammalia > Carnivora > Canidae > Canis > Canis lupus. The sequence continues at coordinate 48,376,398 of NC_064263.1, read as the reverse complement.
GGCCCCTGCCCTCTGGCCTGTCCGCCTGTCCGCGGATGCTCAGGTGGGTGGGGGTCCCCGGGCGCCTTGCCGTGCGGTGGTGGTTCCCACAGCTCACCCCGAGACGTCTGTGCTTGTGAACAGATGTTTAACTTGGTGCTAAACGGGGGGCGAGACGGGGGATGACTCGTGCTGCCGCAGTCTGATGTCGCGGCCCCTGAGACTCGCCTCCTCCGTTGGACGCTGGAGACGTGAGCTGTGCCTACTTCCCAGGGGACGCGGGACGCTCGCTCTAAAGCGCTCGGAACAGCGGCGGCCACAGCCCTCAACGGGCGCCGCTGCTATGATCATAATCACAGGTCAGGGTGGGGCGGCTGCGTCCGTGGATGCTCCCCCACGCTGGGCCTCGTGGCTGGGGGGCTGTGCCAGGAGGGGGGCCGCGGGGCTGCTGCTGGCGCTGGGTGACCCAGGACGTGCTGGAACCGACGGCAACCCGGGCTCGAGCGGGGGCGAGGTGGGAAGCCCGGCTCCTCTCCCGCCCGGCGGCCTCGGGGGCCACGCGGTGCATCATCCTTGGTATTTGTAGTGCCTGGAGCAGGGGGAGGCTCTCTGCCGCAGGGGTCGGGGCCAGGCCGGCCAGGGACAGCCGGGCACCCGGGCACACCTGCAGCAGGTGCAGGACACGAGGCCACCGGGCCTGCCGGCTGCTGGGGAGAAGGACGGCCAGAGCCTGCCCCCACTGCCCTGGCCGACCCGCAGGTCCATCAGCCCGACGGCTCGACCTCGCGACCTCTGGGGCCGGCGGGCCTCCCTGTTCCACGGACGAGGGCGACGAGGGCGTTCTGGAGCTCAGGGCAGGGCAAGGGGCCTTCGGGCCGAGCCCCCACCCCGAGCCCCGGCTCCCCGCACGGCCCCCACGGCAGCACCTGCCTCTTCTTCGGTGGAAGCGCGCCCGGCCCGGGGCCAGGCTGGCAGGGCCTGAAGGACGGGCCCAACCCTACTAATCCGGCCTGCGCCTTCCTGCCCCCGCGCCCTGGGCAGGCCTGTGACCCAGAGCGCACCCTGTCCCAGGGCCAGCCCAGCAGGCCCAGCCCCGGCGACAATAGCCGGAAGGGCCTCTCGGAGCAAGTACTTCCTGAAGTGCCCGGAGCGGCCGCGTCCCCGCAGCTCAGGAACAATCACAGCCCGGCCGCTTCCTCCCCTGCAGGGCGTCCTGCACTCGGGGAAGCCCTGGGCCCTGGGGGGGGCACCCCGGAGCGGGGCGCTTGGGTCCCCGACACACCTTGACAGATTCACACTTCCCCCCAGACCCTCAGTCTTCTTTGTCCTTCCCGTAAACCAGCTGCCTCATCCTTGACCTTGGTTCTTGTGTCATCTTTCTTGGGGATTTTAAAAAAAAATTTATTTGTTCCTGAGAGACTCACAGAGAGAGGCAGAGACCCAGGTAGAGGGAGAAGCAGGCTCCACGCAGGGAGCCCAACGCGGGACTCGATCCCAGGACCCCGGGGTCATGCCCTGAGCCCAGGGCAGATGCTCAATGGCTGAGCTGCCCGGGCGCCCCTTTCTTTGGGATCTTTAAAAGAGCAAGGAGAGAAGGAGGGGAAACGCCCAAGGGGAAGGTAAATCCTGGGATCCCGCCGTGCACCCAGCTGTCCTTCAGCAGCAGCGGGTGAGGCCTGGGCGTCCAGCACTCCCCCCGACCGACGCACTTACCCGCCCATTTCATGATCCGCTGCAGCTGCTGCGGCGTCCCCCGCGTTGTGGAGGCGGCGTGGGCCCGGCCCCACGCGGGGGTGCACGGGGAGCCGGCAGTTGGCATCCCCGGTTTACTGGGTGAGCGCGGAGCAGCCGAGGGCGACGGGAGGCGAGCGCAGCAGGTGTGGGGGGGACCTTGAACGCAGTCCTGGGGGATGCAGGGCCAGAGCCCGAGGACTGGGGCGGGAGCACGATGGCACCGGGTGGTGGCCCTGGGTAACTCCAGCCGCCCGTCCCCCTGCGTCCTCCGCCCGAGCGCTCCACCTGTGGGACTCCGGGTCCCTGTCTGCGGAGTGCAGGGGAGGAGGGCGGCGCACCTACTGCATAGGGGGCGACGCCGATGAACGCGGGCCGGCACACACCCCGGCACCCGCGGCGCAGCGAGCCGGGACCCGGTGGGGACAGGCAGGGACAGGCTGCACGCCCGTCGTGAGCTCTGGCCCGGCCGGGCGCTGCCCATCCAAGCAGGCCCGGCAAGGCGCAGCTCGGGCCTGCGGGGACCCGCAGATGCCCTGCTGCTAGGATCCCGCACCCGGCGCCCGAGAGACCCGGATTCCCATGTCACGTCGCCTGCACACGGTGGGCCCTTCTGGGGCCTCAGTGCTCCCGTCTGTGAAACGGGTGTGGCGGTGGTGCATTCCTCCTGGGGTCGCCGTGGGGGCTACCGCGTGCCACGTGCACAGCCCAGAAAGTACACGGCTACGCGAATGACAGCCTCGGACTCAGCTGGCATCGAATGAAAGAGAAGCAGTACCGGGCGGGGGGGGGGGGGGGGGCGTCTTGCAATAACCTGGGTGCTGGCGCCTTTGGGCCACAGCCTTTCCACGCTCCCCTGGCTCGGTTCGCAGCTTGTCCTGTCTTCACCTTTCCTGCCCGCACGTCCTCTGCCTGCAGGTCCCCGAGCCCTCCATCGGGTCAGGGGAGCTTGTTTACGAGGAGAGACTTCCCTGACCCCAGGGGGCCCGGGGCGTGTGCCCTGCCACACGGTCCCCGAAGCTGCGCTTTGGCCCCTGCCTGTCCCCGCACCTGCCGGTGGGATCCAGGAACCCAGAGGTCATGGCTGCTCTGGTCCCCACGGCACCTGCGGCGCCCAGGCCGGTTTCCACCATAAAGAGCCCGGCCCCAGGGACTGGATGCACAGACGGGGACCACGCGGGGCTCAACTCCTCAGCAGGGGCGAGCTGGCCCCATCCCCGAGCCCGGCCACGGCCCAGCAACACTGCGCGAGGCCTCTCTGCGTCCTCGGAGCGCCCCCAGCACGGGCACGGGCGGCGCTCCCCCAGACCCGGGGCACATGGGGCCTCCAGAGCATCCCGCGGCCCCGGATCCTGCTGCAGCCCCGCGCACGGGCCGTTTTCAGCGGGGAGAGGACCGTGGGAGGGAGGGCGCGGGGGGCGGGTGGGGGGCATCTGGAGACCGGGTGTGAGCCGAGCTGCTCTGCCCCACACACCCCGCAACGCTTGGGACCGGCGACCTCCCTGTGGCTGGGTGACGGGGCCCGCAGGTGCAGGGCCACCTCCTCGGCCCCTGGCTCAGCGAGGCCCCGGCCAGCCGGCGGCACCACTGGCCTCCAGCGCCTCCTCCTATGGGCTCCGCGACCAGGAAGCCACGTCGGGGCGTCACCAGAGCGGCTGGTGGTGACAGCCCCAAGCCCCCGGTGCTGCTCACGTCGCCGCCCGGCCGCCTGGGGGATGTGTGGCTACATGGGGTGCCAGGGCCCGGGGGCGTGCCGGGTCACACGGCGGCAAGTGGCGGCGCCAGCTCTGGGCCCGGTGTCGTGCCTGTGCTCTGTCCTGGCAGGAAAGGACGACCGTGGCTTGCGGGGTGGTCAGGAGGCCGGCAGTGGGGGGGCAACTGCCGGGGGAGACACGGGGTCTCTGGGTAACGGGGCTCCGCGGCGGTGGGCGCCCAGGGTCCTGGCCAGCACGGGCCTGGGAGCGCAGAGATCCCGGCCGCCAGGCACAGCTGGGTCTGCACCCACGTTCCGCAGCTCGCCGCCTGGCTGCCCGGGGCGCTCGGTCGACTCTGATGGGGGTTTCAGGGCACCGTCCGGGGTTCAGAGTGTTGTGCGGGTTGCGTGGGGAGATGTCTGGGTCTCTTCCCTCCCCTTTGCATCACGGTCCCAAGAAGGTGAATTCATTTAACCAATAATTTAATCAATTTTAGCCAATGCCCCCCCTTTATGGACTCGGTCGCATCCCAAAGCTGGTTTGGGGTGTGCTTGTCCTCTGGGTTTTCGGACAAGCAGCATCATTTGTTGAAAGTCTTTCTCAGGTCGGGGTAGCTGATGGTCTCAGGGTCACTTCCACGCTCCTGCCTGGTCTGCCGAGCAGCCATCCCCCTGCCCTTCGGTCCCAGCCGGTGGTGCCTCCTCCCCAGGGCACGGCCCCGTGCGGGTGGAGTCGCGGCCCCATCCAGGGACAAGCTGCGGCGGCCAGGCTTGGGGCTTCCGCACACGCGGCACTCGTTCTCCGCCGGGTCTCTGAGCGCAGGCCTGTGGTGGTTCAACCGGGGTGGGGAGGGTGGGGTGGTAGTGGGCAGCTGCCTGGCTGGCTCCGGCCTCGGCTGGGGAACTCGGGGAGCTGCTGGGGCCCGCGTCCTGTGAGGGGGCAGAAGCCACGAGTGCCGACGATAGGCCCAAGCCTGAGCCCGTGCTGCCTCCCTGGCCTCGCTCCCCGCAGAGTGAAGCAGAGTCCAGCCAGGTTGGGGGCGGGGGGGGGGGGGACAGGGACTGTACAGGAAGGGGCCGCAACGCTGGGTTGAATCTGGAGAAGGTCAACATCCAAGAGAGGAAGGTTCTAGATAAGCCCAGGGAGAGATCTATGCCCGGATTCACAAAAAAGAAGGTACACGGTGGCGCGAGAGTGCCAGGTGTTTGAGACAGAGGGTGAAGGTGGGGCGCAGGCAGTGCGTCCGGCCCCGGAAGGCAGCCCGATAACATCTGGAATTCCCCAGCCACACCAGCTTGGGGGCAAATATCCAAGTGGGGGTGACCGGGGGTCACAGGATAACAGGAGGGAGAGCTGACTTGGGTTCTCAGACCCCATGTCGGTGGTGCTAAGCGCGCGTGCATGCTCCCAAGGCCTGCGTGGGTCGGGAGCTGTGAACCTGTGATCCCCGAGGGCCTGCAGCAGGTCTGTAGGGTTAGGGCGTGTGGTCTCCGTTTTACAGCCGAAGAGCCTGGGCCTCAGGAAAACGGGCGGAACTGACGGGTTGGCCAAATCGCTGAAGACGGGAGGGCTGGAGGAGTGATTTCTGACTCCTCGGCTTTCCCTCTTAGCATGTTTTCTGGGCTCCCGAGCCTTCCCTCCCACACCCGTCCTCCCCGCTGGCGGGGTCCCGGGAGGCTCCTGGTCCGATTGGCAGCCAGAACAGTTTGGTGGCTCCTGTCATTTCTCCCACTTAGGGGTTCCTAACCGAGAGGCCGTGGGCCTTCTCTCCCCCCACTAACGGGCCCCGGCGCCTGGGAGAGCTCCCCTGACCAGTGCTGGGATGTCAGGGGGGGGCCAGATTCCAGGTCAGGGGACTCCTGAGCAGCACCACGCGGGGTCCCTCACAGGTGGGCCCGTCCCCCGGTCATTAATGGTGCTTCAGGACGGAGCCGTGGGCCTTTCACTTTCTCCTTCCGCTGAATGGTGACCCCCCCACTGAGAAGCCTCCCCACGGATGCTGTGCATCTGCCTTCTGCAGCGGGAGGGAGCCCGTCTGTCCTGGTGTCCCCGCAGCAGCTCACTCAAGGCTCTTATGCAAAAGGAGCACTTCAAGCAATGCTCCGAGAGCCCCTTAGAGGCAGAAGAAGGTCTCGACCGCTCCCCCTTTTTTGGACAGAGCAGTGTGAGGCTTGGTCCATGTTCCCACAGTGGTGGTACGTTCACGAACACGGATGGCCGGGACCTCAGGAATGCCCCCTTGGTCGGTCCTGTTCCTCGTCCTCCTTTCCAAGTTCAGGGACCCGAAAGCCCGTTTTGGTGTCTGCCGGGTTGTGGACGACGGCCCCTTCCCTCCCTCTACCATCTTTGCTCAGTTTATATCACTCGAGGGGCCAAGCCTGTGTCAGGGAATGTTCCTTATGGTGGCGACCTGAGATGGACCCTGCTTTGGCAAGCCTCCCGCTGCCACGGAGGTGACGGACGCGAGGATAGGCAACTGGCAGATGATAAGCGCTCCCCTCAAGGGAGTGGCAGGTGAGGCAGGGACGGGCGCCCCTAAGGAGGTCGGGGGTCGGGGGGCTCCCGAGGCAAGTAAAGGCTCAGCGACACCCACACATAGGAGGGGCCGGGAGAGAGCGAGACACACCACGACTTGTGTCGTGCATTTCCCTACTCCACAGGGGACAGTCCTGGTCACTGTGGGCGTGGGATGAAGGTGGAAACAAAGACCCAGAATTCTTTTTTTTTTTAAGATTTTATTCATTTATTCATGTTAGACACACACAGAGAGAGAGAGAGGCAGAGACACAGGCAGAGGGAGAAGCAGGCTCCATGCAGGGAGCCCAACGTGGGATTCGATCCCGGGACCCCAGGATCGCTCCCCGGGCCAAAGGCAGGCGCCAAACCGCTGAGCCCCCCAGGGATCCCCAAAGACGAAGAATTCTAATTAGAGGCTCACGTCGTCGAAAGTTTGCAAAGGTCGCGGCTCTTCTCTTCCGTCTCCCCCGCACTCAGCCCTGCACAGACCCACCTCCACATGGCTAAATTCGTTGAGTCCCGGCTGACACTGCCAGGCAAGAGGATCTATAAAACAGGGGGTCACCAAAAGGTGGGGAGACTTGAGCTCTCGTCCTATAAGGAACGGGGCCTATTTTGAGGAGGCTGTCCTTAGGCAGAGGCCTATCGCCGTAGGAAGGCTCCCGTCTTGCCCGGGGACAGGGTCGACCTCCGTCCCCCTCCTCCTCCTCACACACGCACACACTCCAGGTGGAAGGTTCTACGTCATGACTCCGAGTCAGTAATAACTCGACCACTTGTGCAGCCCGGAGATTAGGGAGCCCAGAGTCTGTTGTGTTGAAGTGGTGCTGGGGGCGGGGGGGAGGGGGGGGGGGTGGGCGCTCTCTCCGGAGCCCGGGCCGGGGACGCCTCGCCAGACCAGGGTTCGTAGAGTGTTTAGACTGTGAGTCATGAAGGTCTTAGATGAATAAATACGCTCTTTCTGCTGTGACTGTTGACAGGCCTGGCGACAGCTCACCTTTGCAGTTGACAAGGAGAATCGGACTCTGATTGTTGCCACGCGCGACTCCGCGAGCGCAGACCGAGCCGGGGGAAGACGGCAGTGGGGCCGTGGGTAGGGTCTGGAGGCAGGAAAGCAGGAGAGCAACTGTGTCCTCTCGGCCGAGGGAGAGGAAGGCAGGATTGGAGCAAGAAAGCTTTCTGCTCCTAGGGCTGGAGGAACGTGGTCTTAGAGTTTTCACGTGGCTCGTTGGTCACGGGCTGTCACTTCGGTAACAGGCCCCGAGCTTCCTAATTCTTGTGAGAAGAAAGGTGGCCGTCCTTCTGGAAACAACTACGTGGTTCAGGACATAGTTGGCAACAAGCAAGCAACACATCTGACTGGTGGTGGCCCAAGCCATGAAGATGTGCGATGATCTCAAATTCTGGGAAGTCTGGAGGTGAGGCAAGTGCCTACAACGAGAATAGACGCTCAGTGGGGCCGTCAGGATGCCAGGCGCTTTTCCATCCTCTGCAGGTGTGTGCCTCATTGATTCTCCTGCTGGCTGCCTCATGGCTGCGGGGCGGCTGCCGCGCCTCCGGACCTCACGACTGTATTCAGAGGTAGAAAGGTGGCAGGGGTCGCGGTGTGAGGTGGCAAAGCATTCTTTTCCTGGAACGACTGTGCCACATCAAGTGGGGGAGTGAATGCATCTCGGAAGCTTTCCCAGCGGCCTGACCCTGGTCCCCGACCAGAGCCTTCTCCACCATCGCAGGGTCACGTCAGCCGCGGGGGGCTGCGGGGGCTGCGGCTGGCAGGTGCCTATGGACTATTAACGTCTGGCTTGTAGCCGTTGTGATTCCACCCCTGGGGCCTGGACGCCTTGCTGCCTTGACTACAGCTGGGGTGTGCAGGTCCCTGCGAGGAGTCCTGGGCCCAGGGGGTGCGCGGCGGGGCCTTGTGGGGTCAGCGGGCCCTCTGCCCGGGGTGTCGTCAGCACACGACGAGAATCCCCCAGACACAGCGGGGAGTTTCCCGAATTTTCGAGGCCGGAAGGCCCATCGGCACCTGGTGGGTTCCGCAGCCACCAGGAGCACCTGCTTACCCTTCCAGTCCCCAGTGTGGCCGGCTTGGTGACCCTGGCCCCAGGCCCCCAGGCCTTGCTGGGCACCGCATCCTTGCCACGCCCCCCCGTGCACCCTGCACCCCCCGGGCTCAGTGATCCCCAGGCCCCACTGGGCGCCCTGTCCTCGCCCCCCCCATGCACCCTGCACCCCCTGGGCTCAGTGATCCCCACCCCCAGACCCCACTGGGTGCCCTGTCCTTGCCCCCCCATGCACCCTGCACCCCCTGGGCTCAGTGATCCCCACCCCCAGGCCCCACTGGGTGCCCCGTCCTCACCCCCCGCCCCGTGACCCTGCACCCCCGCCCCCCCGGTGGTGGCATCAGCAGCCTGAGGTCAGAGTAGGCAGGTTTCTCCAGGGCCCCTCCCTGTGCCCTGTGCTGCGCTTGCAGGGTCCGTGCCCCAGAGGCCTCCGAGGCTCCCTGGCCTGCAGGGCTGAGTATGCAGGAAGGAGGACCCAGGCGAGGCCTCGGCCCCACTCAGCCCTCCTGCCCACCCTTGGAACCCCAATCCTGCTGTCTCGCATTCCCTCTGGGGCCCCTCTTGGCCTCGGGCCCCCAGGGTGGCGTCAGTGGCTGTCCTGACCCCGGGCCACGGCGGTGGCCCTCTCTGCAGGTCCGCAGTCTCCCTGACGGCAGGTGGGAGCCCCGAGTGGCTCCGGGGAGCACCTGGGCCTGCGGGGCTGCTGCTGCCCCGTCCCCGCCCCTGGGCCCGGCCTGGACAGCTGGGCCACACGTCTCCATCCCGCATCCAGGGCCGCATGGGGGCAAGGCCACAGCTGCAGCCCCGGGGCGGGGGCCTGTGAGCGCCTGAAGGGGGTGCACCCGGGTCATCGCCCCCGGTGACCCCCCACTGCTGATCCAGGGCGGAGCTGTCCCGGCCCGGCACCAACATTTGTCTTCTGGACCCACACAAGAGGAGGAGGCGGAAGGATTGGTTTTCAACTTGTTTTTCCTTTTAACAGGAAAACTGAAACATCGCGCTGAGTCGGATCACAGATGGGGAACAGGGGAGGGACTGAAGGAGGCCGACACAGTCTAGACTTCTGTTGGGGCCGCAACGAATCCCCGCCAAGTTAGCGGCTTACGGCAGCGCGAGTCCACTATGTTCCGTTCCCCTAGTTAGTCGGAGGGTGTCACTGGGAGGAGATCCAATCCCTGGCTGGGAGGCTGCGGCCCTTCTGGAGACCCGAGGCACAGCCTCTGCAGAGTGCTGCGCCCGGTGCCCGGCCGGCGGTCCGCGTTCGGCACACGGTAGCTGTTTTCACTCTGAGGGGCCCACGGTCCCGTCCATTCCACTCCCTGGTCCATCACCTCGGTTCAAAACCCGTCTGCAGCAGATGGGGTGAAAAACTGGTTTCCCGGGTAAGTTGCCACCATACTGCAGTCTGTGTGTGTGTGTGTGTGTGTGTGTGTGTGTGTGTGTGTCTTCCCAAGTTCCAGTTGTTCTACCTCAACGACGAAGTATATTTTTGTGCCTCTGGCATCAGAGACATGTTGTTCTCTTGAGCACCTGGAATAAATGGGGGATACGGTGGGCACCATGAGAACGAGGAGGCTGGGAGGACCCTCCCGTACGCTCAAAATGTGGAAAAACCTGGATGCACAAAGACACTAATTGCAGCTTTATCCGTGATAGTCCTAAGCGCACGGCACCTCACACTGTCCGCGTGGGAGAAGCAAGGGCTTAGTGACCGGGGCGCCCCCAGCAGATGCGTGGAGCGCAGCCCGGCTCCCAGCATGCGGATGCGCCTGGCCCGGGAGCTGGACGAGCCGGGGCGCAGGCTACGCCCTGCTGCGGACGTGCAGCCTCAGCTCTGCGCGGGTACGAAGCAGGTTGGAGAAGAAACCATTCCTGCTTGTTCCCAGGCGTCCGGAGAATAGAAAGAAAGGATTCCCGCCCCTCTTATTACCACGATTTCTCTGTTTCCCATCTTTTGCAAACGAACGGCTAGCACGGGGTTTAAGCAGGCTGGCCGCAGAGCCCGGCTGCCTCCTGACCTGTCTCAACCTCTCCAAATCTCAGCGTTCTCATCTGTCGTGCGGGAGCAATAATCATTCCTCGCCTGTAGGATGGCTGCGAGCGCAAAGGGGTAACCCGGGTGAAGGGCTCGGCGCGGCACTTTGTACACAGAGAGGGATCAAGGGATGCCAGCTGGTACCGGGATTTTCCGATTACGAAACTACGTGCAACAGAACTCAAGGCTCTAAGGAAGAGGAATGTGCCGTCCGGTCTCCCACCGTTCGCTCCCAGTCTTCCCCCAAAGGATTATTTAACAAATGCTCTTTTTTTTTCTAGTCCTTAATCACTATGATACGTTGAGAAGTGGCTAAATAGCAGCCTTCTGTAGGAATCAACTCCCATGTGTCAACACTTAGAGAAGGTGTCCCTCGGTGCCCCTCCGCGTCCCCAGCAGCGGGGTCTGCGTGTAACCAGAGGCCAGCCAGGGCCGGGTAAACGGGTGTATTAGTGACTTATTGCTGGAAAACAAACTGACACGAATTTATGCATGCATTTTCTTGCAGTTTTTGTGACTCGAGAATCTTGGCATGGCTTGGCTACGCCCTTAGCTCAGGGTGTCACGAGGCTGCAGCGAAGGGGTTAGCGGGGCTGCCTTCTCATGTGGTGGCTTGGCCGGGGAGGGATGCCCCTCCCGGCTCATCAGGTTGTCGGCACAGTGGATTTCCTTGTCGCCGTGGGACTGCGGGCCTTTGCCGCCCTGGCCCTGGCCGTCAGCTCCTAAGGACCACGGTTGCCGACTGCACTAATCCCACAAGGAGAGTCTCTGCAGCAAGTCTGCCAACAAGGTGAGGCCTTACGTGACCTAACGCGGTCACGGGAGTGACATTCCATCCCCTCTGCCCTATTTTGTGGGCTCAAAGCTAGTCACCCTCATTTTTAAAGGGAGTAGATCACGCGAAGACATGCCCCGCAACGGGTGGGGATCACGGGGACCACTTCTGCGTCTGCCCACCCGCAGCACAAGGGGAGGCCTGTCTTCCCTGGGTGGGAAGAAGCCGGCGCACACCCGGTGGGGGTTGAAGGAGCCTTCCCACGCTGCCGTCCGTGCCCCGGGCTCTTTACTTCTTACCGTTTGATCATCTTTCATCTCTTGGATCGTAAGATTAGGAGCTGCTTCTCTAAGTTTCACCTCCTCATTCAAAGAAGGAAGAATGACAAAGCGCAAAAGCCACAAAGCAGCCAAGTGTGACTCTTTTTTAGCAGCAAGACCATAGCCTTCCAGAAACCCACCCGTATCCTTGTCCCCTGCCTCCCGCTGGCCTTTTCTGAAACACCCGGCTGCTTCCAGTGTGCAGGGCGTTGGAAAATATATATGTTTCATTAACCAGTATCCGAGGGACCCCCCCCCCAAATGAGCGGGGTCCGGCACAGATGTTTCCAGTACGTGGGCACGCGGGTGGAGCTGCCGGTGAGGCTCGCCTGGGATGGGCCCCCGCTCGAGCGGGGAGAGCCTTTGCACAGTGCCTGATGCTCGGTCTCTTCTCCCCCCCTCTGCTTCCCCAAGAGCAGCCCCTCCAGAGTTAAGCCCCGTGCCAAGCAGACAAGCCTACATTTGGGGCCTGCAGGAGGACTGCGGAGGGAGGACTGCGGAGGGAGGACTGCGAGAGCCCGGCCTGGACGAGGAGCAGCGACTGCAACACCCTCCCTTGCCCCAGGGAGGAGCAGCTTGGAAACTTTTTATGAGATTCCAGAAGCAGCAAGGTCAGCAGGTTTATGGCCATTCTGCTTCGTTTGTAAATACAGCCTTTGAATGAGAGTGTTCGGGCTCCTTGACGGGAACAGGGCTGGTGTTGGCTCCTCTGGAAGAGGGGACAATAAGATAGGAGGTATTGGGTCCCACGTGACCGCAAGGCCTTGGGAGTCACCTGGGCCCCAGGACAGCAGCGACGGGCTGTGTCCCTTCAGAGAGCTCATTTCCAGGCGGCCTCACGGCAAAGGCCCCGGGGGGTCGGGGGCAGGTCGTTGGAGTTGTCAGGCGGCTGCAAAGCTCTGGGTTGGCCCATCCGAGGGGACAGCTGTGTCCACGTGGGAGCACATGGGGACCAGCCCCGCGAGGGCCACTGCTCCTTCCCGGACCGCTCGCCCCACCGTGCTTACCGCCGGGAAGCCCCGGGCCCCTGCCAGGGCCGGCTCTGGGGGTGGCTGGCCGTGGGGACCCGGTCACCCGGGTCACACAGAGCCAGAGCCGCCGTGTGTCCCTGGGGGGGGGGGAGAGGATCAGGAGACAGCAAGGGGATGGTTCCCCGAACGATGCAAGTCCCCTCCACGGTGCGGCAGCCACCACGCCTTGATGATGAGCACCTGCTGTGTGAGGACGGGGCGGGGGGTGGTTCTTCGTTTAACCGATATTTACCGGGTGCCAGTTCCGGGCCAGGGCCCTCCACCCGATGACACAATTCAAAATTTAACAGACGAGATCTGTGTTCTGGAAGTTACATTCTGCTGAGGGATGAAGACAGAAGTAGACAGAGAAGCGAGGTGAAGAGAGAGAGTGACGGATGCCGGGGGGACAGGGAGGACGGGGCAGGGGGCCGGACAGGGGCCGGGGGCAGCCTTCCCCCCACGGGGCGAGTGCGCAGCCGAGAGCAGGTGCGGGGCGTGCTGGTCCCGAGCCCTGTGGACCTGAGCAGTCCCCGCGAGCCGGGCGCATCTCTGGAAGGCAGAAGACAACTGAAGCTACAAAAGAGAGGGAGCTTGTAGTTCAGGGGGCTCAGCTGCGGAGGGGGCTCAGCTTTCTTCTGGAACCTGGGCAAAGAGGAGGAAGTAAATAAAAAATCAAGGAGTAGGAGTAAGCGGTTGTGTTGAAAACGAGACACGCGATGGCAGGTCTAGGCGGCTCTCCATCCCTGACCGGCTCCGGGCGGCTACGGTCCGTCCCAAAGGCAAGCACGGTCAAGTGTTGTTCTCTGGAGACCCTGGGGGGCCTAGACAGAGGACCTTCCCACGGAGGAATTGAGGGGATCCATCAGCGGGACGGTAGCTCCTGCCTGCCCACCACAGACGGAAGCCTGCTGGCTGGCCCGACTCCCCAGGGTACACAGAGCTGCCCAGGCAACTGTTGATCACCTTCTTGGTAAACCTGGGAGTTAATTAAGCTTCACTGGACACACGAACGATGCTTGCGACATAGGCGACGGAATAGTGTTTCTGCCTATTAAATTCCTGGGCTGTGAAAGTTTCGCTTAGAGTTTATCAGACATGGGGGATCCTTAGATGCTGGGGTGGTCATTTAGCTTTGAGCATCACAGAGCCCGAAAGCTGTCAAAATGGGAGTTTTTACATCGTCTAGAAACGCACACATAGGATCGAAAGGGGAAGATGCTCAGTATACACCTTAGACTCGTGTCCCAATCCTGGACCACGGTATCTGAACACCAGGAATCAACACGTGAGGCCTCTAATTAACTTTAGAAGAACATAATGACGTCATATTTTATTTTTATTTAATTTTTAAGTAAGCTCTAGGCCAAACACAGAGCTCGAACTCACGACCCCAAGAGCGAGAGTTGTGCGCTCCACCAACTGAGCATTTAAAGTCTAACTTTGTTAAATATAAACATTTTACGCACAGGAAAACATGTTAAAGGCTGTTTTGGCATTTCTTTTTTAAAGCTTACTATGAGCCTCGAGACATGGAAAGGGCCTGGGTCCCTGAATCATCTGGGTGGGAGTCTGAGCGTTCCCCAAAGCATCGTCACACATTTGCAGCAGTTGCTTGGAGGATTCACACTTAGGACTAGGCTAGTTCTACTTGCGTAGGATTTTCACTCGTTTATCACCCAAAAGAAGTCCTTATACCTGGGGTCACGGGAAGTCCCCACGGTGGACAGAGCTAGCGATTCGGACCTTCTCAGCCTACGCAGGAGAGAGCCCCGGGCTTCCCTCAGCATTCTTTAGGAGCATCTTCGACATGGTAAGAGAAGTTGTAGGCAATGAAGACGTGGAATTAAAACTGCATTAAAGTGTAGAAAATGAGGAGTCCAGGAGGCTCGGAGAGGTGGTAAATGGAAGAATATTGGATGTCAAGAGAAGCCTTGACTCTTTCCTGAAACTCTGCCTTTTGTAAAGATTGTCAGGTGGACTTTCGCAGCCTTCCCCTTCATTATACCGGTCAGCTACAATCCTGTCCGTTTGGGGGTGAGGGGGGCGCCTGGGTGGCTCCGTGGGTTAAGCATCTGCCTTCAGCCCAGGCTCCCTGCTCAGTGGGGAGCCTGCTTCTGAACCCTCTCCCCACGCCCCCCTCTGTCTCACATAAATAAATAAAATCTTTTTTTTAAAATTTTGTTTATTTATTCATGAGAGACAGAGAGAGAGATTGAGAGAGAGAGAGAGAGGAAGAAGCAGGCTCCATGCAGGGAGCCCAACGTGGGACTCGATCCCGGGTCTCCAGGATCACACCCTGGGCTGAAGGCGGTGCTAAACCACTGAGCCACCGGGGCTGCCCAATAAATAAAATCTTAAAAAAAAAAATCCTATCCATTTGTCAAGGGCCATCTCAATGCTCCACTGAAAGCCACGAAGCTCTTCTTGAATGTGCAGTTGGGAGTCATCACTCCTTCCCCCGTGTTCTCATGTTGTACTTCGATCCTTCTCGCTCTCTCTCATCCTCATCCTCATCCATCCTGTGCTTTGATCTCGGCTGGGCACTAACATTCGTTCAGTGCTTTATGTCTCACAAAGTGACTTTCTTGTACATTTACTCACTTAATTCTTTGTGACTCCACGATGCCAAGAAGGAAACACAGAGGCCAGAGATGCAAGGACGTTAGTAGATTAGCTTCGTAAATTGTGACGACAGGTCAGATAAAATCATGTGAGATCTCTAAAATTCAGCAGCCAGAGAGTGCGGCATTCTGTTAAGAGTTAGAAAGGACATTCACCTAGCTCTGGATCCCATTACATTCAAAAGTCTGTAACATTTGATGGACGAGACACGCTGAGATCTTAAGAGCCAAAGAAAATGCATAGTCTGACCGAGACGCCAGGCTGAGTTGCGTCGCAGACGTTTGTGAGCAGACATTTATGAGGTAGATTCACCACGTGCATGTAACCTGGATCCCAGGATGTGACCAAGCCCCACTTTGAAGTTATGGTATCACTGACGTAACCCTTAAAAATAGAGTTCAGGATGTCACATCAAGGCTACCAAAATCTCTGATCACTGGGAATCCCAAGAATGCTGAGAGAACAACTCCCCCTACTTCTTGGGATGATTTAATAGTTTTCTTAGTTTTTGTGAAGAGCACCACCCGGGAAGCCTGAATTTCGAAATCACGTTTCCAGCCAAATAGCTCTGTGTAAGGTAATCTCAGTTAGCAGGGATGATTGTCTTTCTTACTGGTAAGCATCTTACATTTCCTGGAAGTTTCAGATTACATATACGCATGTCTAGAATCATCAAAACCATAGTATAAATATTTTTGTATTAAGAAAGAGTCAGGCCGTATTTCATATTTCTATATGCTTGCAATGTTTAAGAAAAGTTGGCCTGTTAAAATGATACACATAATTTTTTTTAAGATTTTATTTATTTCTTCATGAGAGACCCAGAGAGAGAGGCAGAGACACAGGCAGGGGGAGATGCAGGCTCCATGTAGGAGCCTGATGCAGGACTCGATCCCAGGACCCCAGGGTCACGACCTGAGCCAAAGGCAGACACTCAACCACTGAGCCAGCCGGGCGTCCCGATACTCATAATTCTAACTTAAAAAATATAACTGACAAAGTATTGAGACTCACAACTTTAAATGGAAATTCACGTCAATCACATCTAGAAGCAGATTTTCGTTAGATTAAATGTTGGGGGACATTCGTTGATTAGGCAATTGATGTGCTTAAAATGAAAACTGAATTTATAAATGCAATTTAAACTATTTGAGAAGATTCAGTGACTTAACGTTTGCAATCTTAACCAAACATCGGTCAAACGTTCTTTAAAAATGAGTAAAAAGGGTGCCCCCGGGTCCTGCACCTGTGCTTTAATAAAACCACTTAAAAAAAAGGCGACCAATAACAAATAGGAGAAAATTTGTGGGATCCCTGGGTGGCGCAGCGGTTTGGTGCCTGCCTTTGGCCCAGGGCGCCATCCTGGAGACCCGGGATCGAATCCCACGTCGGGCTCCCGGTGCATGGAGCCTGCTTCTCCCTCTGCCTGTGTCTCTGCCTCTCTCTCTCTCTCTCTCTCTCTCTGTGTGACTATCATAAATAAATAAAAAATTAAAAAAATATAAAAAAATAAAAAAAGAAAATTTGCTCCACTTCTACATAGAAAAATAAGATTTGTAAGTGGAATGTAAACCTAAGAAGAAAATACATGTATGACTTCAATAAATTAACATAAAAACCCAAGATGAATTTGTCAATAGCCTTTTCAGGACACAGAACTCACTCTCAGAGCCTCAAAATACCCTCGATTCGTAGAGGTGACCTCATGAACGGCACGCTCACAACTTGGACCGGGGTCCAGATCCTACATCCTTTGGCTCCACTTCTGTAATTCTTTTATAATACCCGAATTACTTTGCCCTGGATTCGGGTTATTTCTCTGTGTCTTAGGCTGACTGCTTGCCTCTCCCCAGCTGCCAGCCCAGGGCCAGGGGGAGGGTGGAGGTCAGGGGAAGTCCAGTGAGTGTGTCGGGTTCCAATGATCATAGGCCACACACGGCCTGTGAGAGATGGTGGCTGGCCTGGGGGACCCACGATGTCATCTCCCCGTCACACCGGTTAGCCTGAAGGGGGTCCGACTCCAGAGATCTAAGCTCCGATGACAATGACGTGGGTGTGATTAGCCACATGCTGTCTGCCTTGTTTTAAGGTCTCCTTCCAGGGAGCTCCTCCAGGGCCTTCCCCGCGCTCCGGACAGAGAGCAGCCCTTCCCCTGCTTGGCGAGGCTGCCAGGCCCCGCTCCGCCCACCTCCCTAACTCTCGGTCCACCTGCTGTGACTGCGGGGCCAGGGACCGGCGAGTGTCCTGAGCCAAACGCGGTGTTCCCCAGATGCGGTCGGGTCTCCCCCTCGCGCGTCCTCGTCACTTGCTGAACCTTTCCGTCACAGCTCTTGCTAGAGGTTGTAATCGTGCATTTTTATTTGTAGTTGTTTGTTTACTATCCTCCTCCCATGGAAGGCCTTTAGCCCCGTGCACCCGGCCCGTGTTTCTCACCATGGTCCTTGCCGCATGATAGGGCGTCACGAGTAGAGGGCGTCATAAATGTCGACTTTTATATGATTGCTGTTGGCGTTTGCCAAATGGCTGCTGTTGGGGGGAGGAGTGAATGAGGCATGTGGGAGGATGGAGTCTATGGTGATCTTTTAGGCTGGCCTGGTCTCCATTCAGCCAGGAAGGACTGGAGATGAAATCTTATCAGACAGATAGGGGACGCGATGTCTGAGATTCCTTCCAGGCCACTGAGCCTTTTGCTCCGGGAAGGCTATTTGTCACTTTGCTTTAGCCATTGCTTTTATCATTCTCACTGAGAACTGTGCGTGTGTGTGTGTGTGTGTGTGTGTGAGAGAGAGAGAGAGAGAGAGAGACAGAGAGAGAGAGAGGAAGAGACAGAGACAAAGACAGGGCGAGAGAAGGAGGCCGAGCTGGCATGCGAGTGACGGGCAGTGACCCCGGGAGGCCCCCGGACACGAACCTGGCCCCTGTCCTTGCCTCATTCAAGCAGGTGAGACCTCATTTGGCGGGGAGCGGGCAAGCTGCAAAACGTCAGGCCCCTGCACATCAATGAGTTTTGCGTTTCCAAGGGATGGGTTTATGATTAAACTCCAATAACTCAAACGCACCATCCGTGAAGAACGCCAGTTGCAACTGGTAGTTCTTGTTCTCTCTAATCCCCCCCCAACCCCGCCCCGTATTTCTTTAAGCCGTGCCTCCAAATCCCTCAGAGCCCAGCCACGGGCGGGGGTTTGATTCAATTTCCTGATGACATGGAGATGCTCCCTGAGGATGGGGAACCCATCCTAAAGATTGCAGGAGAAGACACCCAGGAGCCCGAGGCTGGACGGGCAGACAGGTCTCTATAAACAAGCGGTAGCGGCCTTCCTTCCTTGGTCGGGCGCCCGGAGTCACTCTGACCTCTGGCTGAGTGGAGGGAGCCAGTTCCGCTCTACTCTGGTTGGACCTGGGCTGATCTGAAATCAGAGAGAACATCTGGAAATCTTCTCTTGCCCCCCCCCCCCCCAATGTTTCCTGTATGTCTCCTGACTTCTCGTCCCCTCCTCAGGCACCGTTACCAACCATCTACCCGGTGTTCACCACGCGCCAGGTACTGTGAGCTCCCCCCCAGCGGCCCCCGCCGGGTGGGCCTTATTGCGTCTGGTTTCCTGGCAGGACGACGGAGGCTCAGAGAGTCCTGTGACTTGCCCAGCACCTACTATTGTGGGGTGGCGGAACCAGGACCCTAAACTGGCTCCGTCAGCCCCAACGCCTATCCTCCTTCCCCTGGCTCCCACCTGGCAGCAACCTCGGGGGAATCCGGGTGTCTGGTCTGCTTCCCTCCTCGCAGGGGCCTGCTCTTTGGAGGAAGTCTCTGGATCACCGGGCTCATTGGTTCTGCTCCTACCTTACTAGTTCCCGTTTATCTTCGGAAGCCGGGCTGAGTCTTGATGCGGTTGTGTGAGTTCCTGTAAAGGCAGCCAGCGGCCCCCCATCGCTTCCCTACATCTCCACTCCTGCAGACCCAGAGCTCTGCCTTCAGCCATCAGGGGGACCGCGTCGGAGGGAATCAGCGCAGCTACTCCCCAGGATGGCCTGGAAGGGGATTGGAAAACCCAGCGGGGGGTGACCTGTCCAAGAGCGTGTGATTCAGTTTTCTGTTGATCTTTCTCTGTGTGTGTTTAGGACGTTCTAGCTGAGATTTTTTGTTGTTGTTGTTGATGAATGGGTTTCAGGCTAACCCGATTAAGACGGGGGTGGGGGCAGTGGGGTGTAGGAAAACATTTTCATTCCCGCTTTGATGACATGATTGGGCTGAGCGTGTGGGTGCCAAATGGGTGCAATAATGAAAGGAGGAGTTCTGGGGGGGAAGAGGCAATAAAATTCTTAGTTCTTTTAAAAATACACGAGCCGAAAAAAATAAAAAATAAAAAATAATAAAAAATAAAAAATATATAAAAATACATGAGCCTATAGAAGGACGGTTTTCGCTGGTGTAGCGGGTGTCCCTGCTTCCCCGGCGGGGCGCTTCCAGCAGGCATCCAGCGCGTCTGCTGACGTGGCTCGGCCTTTTCGGGGGCCTGTGGGCTGGGAGACCTCATGCTAACGGCCTTTTTCTATGTTGCTTCCTTTGCACAGAAGCTTGCATCGGGCACTCTGACAAGTTCCTAGTAAGGTGCAGTGTTTACCTGGCGTCCCGGTACCTCTGTTTTCTCATTTAATACACTCATAGCTACCCAACCAGTAAAAAATAATCAGATGCTGCTCTTTCAGACATCTCCTACATAAACTGTATTTCTTTGTTTAAGAAATTTGAGTACAACATTCAGACTCTATTCTTAAATTTCTTAATATGACAGTGCCACCTATTCAAAGCTGCAAATGCTTCCTTTTCCTTCGCCCGGCACTGCCTCACCTTCATTGCATACGCACTTCCCAATGCTGGATTCCATTCTGTGCCACCGTGGATGAGCCACGGTTTAGTTCACGAATCTCTCATTGTTGAGCATTTTGATTTTTTTATGACATTCTGATCGTATGCACATTCCCGTGATGCTTGTAGGCACACAGGATTATTCCGTAGCATACATTTTCAGAAGTGGGGTTGCCAGGCCAAGAGTGACGGTTCCACTTTGGAAACCATGTACTTCAATTCCTCCTCTGAAAAGTTCTCCTAACTTACCTTTTATCCGCGACTGTGCATTTACCCCAAGGCTTCGGCCTATACCAAGTGACTTCCCAACCTACTAAGAAGTAGCATAAAAGAAAAGAAAGAAAACCAAAACACAAAACACTGATAAAGCTGGAGACTTTGATAAAGTCTCGTGGACAATAATATGAGCGAGGCACTCTGCGAGCTGGCAAGAGGACAGATACTGCTAAGACGAGCCATCGTGTATGGGAACCCCACTCTATGGTGCAGTAAGACGAGCCATCGTGTATGGGAACCCCACTCTATGGTGCAGGATGGACATGAAAGAACAGAGGGTGTGCGGAGAAATGCTGGCGGCCTGGGGTGGCCGGAGTGAAGCATGTGATGGGAGATGAGACAGAGGACGGAGAAGAGGGGCTCTTGAATTTCCCTCTGAGGGCCTGGGCTCTTCTGTTGTCTGTGGATAGACACGCAGGCTTGGGGAAGGGGACTGTTATGGGTAGATTTGATTTTTTTTTGGAAAGCATTTTGGTTCTCTCTCCTCTTAGCCTCTCTCCCCTTTACCAGCTGGTGCCCCTGCTTCCTTTAGGAAGCCAGAAGACCGAGTTGAGACGGTACATGGTTGTTTATGTCTGCATGCATTACTCACTTCTTAAAATTAAAAGTTACAGGTACTGAGGGATTTTCTTGTTGTGTTAGTGTTCCTATAGAAACCTGGGGGAGCTTAAGGACAAAACAGAGGGCCAGCCAGAAGTGTTGTTGACCTCATCATGCAAGCTTAATTGCATATTCTGTTTTTTTTTCCTGCTTTTCCCCCCCATCCCTCCCAAAATGGAGACTGATTCTGGAAAAAAATGTACTAATTCAGATTAAAAAAAAAACACTCCCATTTTTCTATTTGCATTTTTTATTTATCCATTTAAAATATTAAATGAATAACAATAGTCTGACTTTGTTTTGGGAAATTAAATATTATGCACTGCACTCTGGGTAAAGATGAATCAACACGTCAGTTGAGATAAATCAACACGTCAGTTGAGTTCTGCAAAGGATGTTATATTTGAAAATCTAACAAGTTAAAAAAATAAGGATATTCATGGAGAAAGGGCAAATGAAGGAAGGAAAGAAGGGAAGAGGTGATGGGAGAAAGAAGGGAAATAGAAAGCTTGAGCAAGGTTTTTCAAGTCCTTTTCTGAAGCAAAGCTCCTGAAGCATTTTTTCCCCACCTTTTTGTGTAAACTGTTAGAAACAAAATGAAAATCACATCCCATAATTATGATAAATTCTGGCATCTGTATCTTTGTATTGCATCCTTTGGCATCATGTAGAAGGCAACTCAAGGAGCCTTAAAACTCTGACCACCAACACGGCATGTCACCAGAGCGGGTTCCCTCCAAAACCTGGAGCCTCACTCTTATCTTTCAGCTCACAGGACCCTGGAGAGAAGGTTGCAGATGTAGAAGTTTTCCAGAAAGTAAGAAGAAAATTCTTTATAAGCATAAACCTTTTGAAAAATTATTGTTCTCTTTTAGTTTACTTTGCCATAACAAATTGAGACACACACACAAGATCAGGGACCCCATAATCTGTTGTCAGGACAGGATCTCCCAGTGACGTATCCACCTCTGTCTCCTTGTCATCAATAGAGAATGAATCCCAGAGTATTGCTGTGCAGTTGGCAACTGGTTTCCTTTGAATATCTCTGATTCCAATCCTTCCAGAACAGACTACACTGTTTCTGTTTCACATGTGTGCGTTTCCCCCCTTGATAACCAAAACCAAGGTCATATCCATGACCCTTCTGGTACAAATAATTTTTTACTAATTGGTCTTATAATGTCTTAAACATTGACCAGGAGTTTTATTGACTTTTTTTTTTTTTGGTTTTGTTTAAAAATGAATAGTAATAAAAACAGGAGTAACAGTCCTTACATTCCAGAATTTCTGAAGTACTGTGTTTGATGAATGGACTCTAATTTGCTAGCACAAATATCTCCTTTATAGAACTAGAAGAGCCATTTTTACATTTTGTTGTTTTATAACTAATTTGTTTACAAAGACTTGCAGTATAACTTCATTATGGAACTTAAAAGAATAGTCATATGATCATTTTCTCCTGCATTAGACACTTGAAACCCTATACCCTCACTTAAAAGTGTTCAGTGGGGGATCCTGAGTGGCTCAGTCGGTTAAGGGTCCAGCTGTTGATTTTGGCTCAGGTCATGATCTCAGTGTTCTGAGATTGAGCCCTGCATCTGGCTCTGCACCCAGTCAGGAGTCTGCTTGAGAGTCTCTCTCTCTCTCTCTCTCTCTCTCTCCCTCTGCTCCTCCCCTGAGCTCTCTCTCTCTCTCAAATAAATAAATAAATCTTAAAAACATGTTCAGTAATTTTTCCCAAAGAGATCTACCTCTCCCCTGCATCTTTATCTCTCATACTGTAAAGATATTTTCTATGTGTAGCTGGAAATACCCCAACGTTCTTTAAATCTTGCTGGCTTTGGATTGGCCCATGATGTTCTCTTTGGGGCTAATCTAGTAAGGGAAAGAATGTTAGATTATCCAGGGCTATTGGCTCAGCCTCCAATGAAATGATCATAGGTCTCGGTTGAGATGAAGGGAATTGATGAGCCTGTCCTGGCTGGAATTATTGATGGAGGACTTGAGTTGCCCAAGCTGACCCTTTGGCCTTCAAATCTGGTGTGACATAGAAAACCACTCCCACAACTATCATTCTTCATGGCAGTGTCAGGAGCCTTCTGTTTGAACATCTGACTTGTCTGGAGCCCTACACGAGAGACAAGGCATACTCTGAGAGAGTTGATGTTTACCATGAGCAGGAAAGAAGATTGATGGAAAGTCCCAGCTTATCTAAAACACAGGGGCAAGGCCTTGAGATAACAACATACTGTTTCAAAAGCATCTATGTCCAGAAAGAGGAATTTGCAGGGCGCCAAAGTATGACCATTGTGGCATGACTAGGGTCTCCCTAACCACTGCCTTAACCCTGGATTGTCTATTTTGGAAAGCATAAAGATATCGCTGGGAAAGGAAATTATATAGTACTTATAGGCCTAAAATCTTAACAACGGGTAATGGCAAAGTGAGACTGTCTTGGTTTGGGAGAAAATGAGGTAAAATATAAAGAGAGAGACTTACTTATGCATACCCCCTCCACACTTGCTAATAATAACCATCAACTTAAGGGCTTACTGTTCGAAATGCTTTCATAGAGACTTAACAACAACCTTGATTTTATCATCCTCTTTCACAGATACGGAAGCTGAGGGCTAGAAAATTTAAATAACTTTCTTATGACCCAGAGCTGCATGCGCAAGTGCTCGTACATAGACAGATGAAGGTGCTCTTGACTGAGTGGGACTGATGAACGACGCGTGTTAACTGAGGATCTCTCTCTACTGTTAAGAGCAAGAGGCCAGTTAGTAGACTGCTTGACAAATTGCATAATTTCCCTCAAAAAATGCAATGCCAATAATAGCAAACAGCCAATCCTGGTGATTTTGTGAAAACAGTAAAGATTCACTTCTATGTATTTTTCATCTTCACCCACTCCCCTGAATGGTAACTGGTGAAGTTATTACTGGTGAAAAAACAGTGCCAATGCTCCGGTCAGATTTTCAGTTTACAAAGAACATTACTGTCATTTTTGCCAACTTTGACTTCCAGAGCACCACAGTAGATTCATACTTTCTGGAAAAAGACTTTCAAGCAAAAATAGAAGAAACACAAAACTGGTTTTACTTATTCCTCAGTTTACCCAGGGCATTTCAGCTCATTAAAGTTTCTCGGTACTGATTTGATACATTTCAAGGAACAGAAAGGACAGTGTGGCTGGACAAAGTGAATGCCAGGAGACTGGTAGATGAGGGCAGAGAGGTGTCTTGACCAGGTCATAGTGTGCTTTGTGAGCCCTGTAGAGGATCTGGGGTTTTATTACAGTCCAAAGAGATTAGAGCCAGAGAGTGACATGAGTTGGTGTATAATTTTAATGGGTAATCCTGGCTGCTTTTTGTAATTAATACTTGTATAATTAATGCATTGGAAGGGGGCAGAAGAGGCCAAGGCATCTTAGACTTGGGTGGGTGACAATGGTGATGGAAAAAAGTGAATGGATTTTAGAAATATTTTGGAAGTAGGAATTATGGGATTTGACAATTGATTGGTGGCAGTGAGGGAAAAAGTCAAGGATGACTCAGGTTTCCTGGCTTGAGCAACTGGATAAGATAATGGTGACATTTGTTAAGATGGAGAAGACTGCCAGAGTGAAAGCCTGAAGGAGATAATCAAGGGTTCACTACGGATACATTTAGCAGATATCCACGCAGGCCTGCAATAAGCAGCTAGAGGAATGGATTAGGAGGTCAAAGCAGCTATCTGACATGGAGAGAGAAATATGAGAATCGTTGACATATGGATGGTCTTTGAAGCCTTGGGAATGAATAAAAACTCCCATTTTTATTTTTTCTTCATTTATTTATTTTTATTTTTTAAAGAGGGAGAGAGTGTTGGAGGGGCAGAAGGAGAGAGAGAATCCTAGGCAGGCTCCCTGCCCCACACAGAGCTCAGTGCTCTAAAGACCCTGAGATCATGACTTGAGCCAAAATCAAGAGCCAGACGCTTAACTGACCAAGCCACCCAAGCACTTCAAATATAAACCCTCACGATTAAAATGTCAAGTGAGAAGAAAAAGACTCAGCACTGTGCGTTGAGGACCCCAACATGCTCAGTTTAGTGGGGGAGCTGGAACCGATAAAGGAAACTGAGAGGGACCTACCAGAATGGAAACCAAAGGAGGAATAGTTCAAAAAGGAGGAGGCAGTCAGTTATATCAATTGGGATCAAGTAAAATGAGAACGGCATTGCAAGGTGAAATATACATTTACCAGGGGAAGTCATATGCCACGAGTAGTCTCAAAATTAGGGATTTGTAAATGTCTCAGAACATAGATGGGGCAAATATTAAGATTTTACTGTTAGCTTGTCGAGTATAAAGGCAGTTTATTTTATTTTAAAGATTTTTTTATTTATTCATGAGAGACAGAGAGAGAGAGAGAGAGAGAGAGAGAGAGAGGCAGAGACCCAGGCAGAGGGAGAAGCAGGCTCCACGCAGGGATCCTGATGTGGGACTCGATCCCAGGACTCCGATCACGCCCTGGGCCAAAGGCAGGCTCTAAACCGCTGAGCCACCCAGGCGTCCCTAAAGGCAGCTTTAAATTAGTTTTCAAAATAGCTAGGTTATTAATATGGCAGGGGCAGTAACTGAGGGTAGTCAGAACTCCTCATCCAGTTGAAATCTTCTAAGAGCAACTCATACAGACCACAAATTTCTTAGGAGCAACATGTGTCATAATTAAGGAAGGAAGTGAATTCAGGGAATGTTCTTGGCAAAGCCTAGAGCAGGATAGACAGGGCAGAGGATATTGACTTTATGGTCACAACAGAGCTGTTAGTCACTTTATTTCATCTTCACTTACCAGACTCTTTTGAGAGCAGATCCAGCAGGGGGAATCTTGAGAAAACCAAAGATTGTATTAAGCCTTTGAAGGTGGGATCTTGCTTTTGGGGTTCAGACCAGGGGCTGGGATTCTCTTTAGAAAAAGAAAAGAAGAGAATCATGTTTTTTATGTGATTGGTACCAAGATTTCCCTTCAGGCGTGTTTGAAAATAAGCTGAGCAAACCTGCTTTGCCCGATTTAGGCTTCCTTTGAGGTTGGAAAAAAAAAAAAAAAAACCCAAAAACAACCTGGAGACTAAAATAGAACAGGAGATTATATCCAAAGGAGATTAAGAGATTTTTTTGGCAATCGCTGCAGAGAATCAGAGGGACACATACGCAGAGCTGGAGAGACGGAGAGAATAGGGCGCAGCTCACAGAGAGAGCACGGGTACAGCCCTGGAGGGCTCGGATGAGACCACATGCTGCCACTCTCCTAGCTTTATTTATGGAGGACCAAATGGTTTCTCTGATTAGGTCCCAGACCTTTTCCCAGCATCCTTCCAAGTCAAGAAAATAACGCATGTGGGAAGGGTTAAGGACATGGGAGGTTTTATTTGTAGTGCAGAGCGTCGGAGTTTCTTTGAACTTCTGGTCAGTTCAGGGTGAAGTCAACATCTCCCTGAGGGGATAAAAGTATAAGTACCAAGCAGAACCCACCCATTGGAACATAAGCACAATGAGAGAATATTTTATGAGCTTTTATGAACATCCGAAGGGACATCTGGTGGATTCTAGTGCCACCGCTTACATTAAGATACTCAACAATTAAATTAATTCACTTGTTCAACAAGTATTTATTGAGTGTCTACACCATGTGCCAGGCATGCTGGGTGCTAGGCACACAGGTTAGAGCGGAGCAGACAGGGGCCCTGACTTCATGGTGCCCACATCCTGGAAGAAAACACAGAAAATGAACAAGCAAACAGAAAACAATATAATTTCAGTTAGTGATAAGGGATGGGAAGAAAACGCAACAGAGCGAGAATGCCTTGTTGGGGGAGAATGCCTGTGTGTGGAATGGATGGAATTTTACTGTGTGATCAAGAAAGACTTCTCTGAAGAGATGACATTTGTTCTGAGATAAGAGGGAGGCAGACGTAGACAGATCTGGGAGGGGACATACCCGGCTCACAAAGCTGCAACTGCAAAGTTTGAAGCAGGAAAACAAAGTCCATGTGGCTGGAGCTCGGTGAGAAGGGGGAGAATGGTGGACAAGATATTTGGAGAAATGGTCAGGGGCCTGAGGACCAAAGATATGGGTGTTGGGTTTTGTTCCAAGTGCAGTGGGAAACCCTTGAAGGGTTTGAGCAAAGGAGTATTATGGTTTAGTTTAAAATAACATACCGAGGAGAATGAGGAGAATAAGGACGATGGCCTGAGATGCACAGAGCAGGGACACGGAACGCGATTAGGAAACCATTGCCGTAGAGGTTCAGGCAAGAAAGAAGCTCTGGTAGCTAGAGCTGGGGCGGAACTGGAATAGAGCATCTGGGCTGGGGAAGACTTACAGTCCAGCTTTTCAACATAGCATGTGGAAAGCCATGGGGTCGAGGTGAGGGGCAGCAGGGCTGGTCAGGGCCGGCAGAGGATTGGACAGGTGGACGTCCTTACCTCTCTGGCCTTCCTTTCAACCAGGGCTTGATCAAGACCCGGGGCATCCTGGACAGGCTGGTAATGTTGCATTCCTTTAAAGAGAGTATCTTTACACTTTTGTTGACCATTTAGAGTTGAGAGAGAGCCTTGCCTTTTGGATGACACAGGAGGTTACCATGTTTAGCTTCTCTTCTGTTATCACAAGCCATTCAGCTCTGGCCCCAAACCTATAAAGTGGCTCAAGGAGAACTCTATCTCACAGGCCCGACACAGTTTAAGAAATAGTTTGACAACTTTAAGCCCTTCATTTGAAGGAAGTACACCTCATGGTGGGGGAGGGAGGCGTCACTCCCATCTCATGTGGTTACCATACTGGTTTTTCCAATAATACGTTGTATTGCCAGAAAGAATTCTGGAAAATGGTTTTTGCATCTTGTTACATTTCCAGTGTTCACAGTCATCCTTTCAGATTCTCTTTCTTCCCCTAAGTGGAGAACCCTTTAACTCAACTTTACCTTTTAGCCTTGGCATCCCCCACTCATCTCCCACATATATTGCAAATGGGCTCAAAGTTGCATTTCATAAAAGGGTTCCAATGCCAAAAAATCGTTGGGAAACCATTAATCTAATCTAATCACACTTGACAGCTGAGAAAGTAGAGGCTCAGAGACAGAAAGTGATTTCCTCAAGGTTGTACAGGGAGTCAGTGGCTAAGCCAGAGAACCTCCTTTGTCCTAGATATTTGTTCTGCCAATATACAGCTCCCTTCAAAGCAAGCAAACAAACAAATATACCCCTGTCGGAGGATGGCCCGGATTTATTTTGGGACAAATGGAGGAATTTCATAGGTAACCACTTCCTCTTCTGAGGCAGTAATTCCTAGCCCCTAGGCATAACTCATCATGGTGTCCCGGAGCTAAAGCAGGCAAGGTCCAGGGCAGGATTCCGTAGTAAGGCCCGTCCTTGCAAGTAGACACAAAGACAACACAAAGCTTAGGAGCCGGGGGCTACTTGCTCAAGGGAAAAATTTGCCTCTTCTTTGTTCCCTGAAGGGACTAAGTTTGAGCAGAGACTCACTCACACACTGACTTGGACTTGGAGTTGTCCCAGGACGGAGATAATCACTGGAGATTTGGTAACCCGGGGCCACAATGGGTAGGGCTGCAGAGCTTTCAGTGGTGTGCTGGTAAATGATTAACAGCTGGCTCTGGTGGGAGGGAGAGGCCTAGAGGTTAGTGTTCAGCAATTGCCTGCTGCAGGGTCCCCACAGTGGCTGCCAAGGTTAATGTCACTGAACACAAATGGGGAAAAGTTGTGCACGACCGGCTCTTTGCAGCCTGTGCTAGCGACTCCAGCAGGCCACTGACCGCTTTCCTCACGTCCAATCCTGCTTCTGGCTACCGTGGCTGGCTCCTGAGAACTGGGCAGCTGGAGCCATCGGTTCAGTTGTCACAGCCGCAGTCACAAGAAGTGTGGAGAGATGGGTCTCCCTCCCTATAAGTAGGCAGCTGCCTCTACTCTTTCTGGAGCGGGTTTGGGTGAACTCTCTGGAAACAGCCCCCATGCCTCCGTCCATGCCCAGAGTTTTGCCATTTGGAAATAATTTTTTTTTTCTTTTTCTTCCTGGAGTCCTCCAAGAAAGCAGGATTTCTTGGGTCGGGAGTGGTGAGTCTCTCGCACTTTGACATGAGCACATTTGCCCGAATGGAGATAGAGGCCCTGACCTCGCAGGGTGGAGAGAGGAACCAAACACCAAATGCAGAGATGGCCTTGGGTCAGCATTCTCCTTCCTCCCACTCTACTGATTTAGTGAGTGCTCCAACTGAGTAGGGGAGGATGCAACTTAAATACTTGCTACCCTAAAGTCCTCAGGTAAATCCCATGGTTCAAAGACTTCAGCTGTCCTAAGGGAAAACGCTTTTGGCTGGCCTGGAAAAAGGAGTTTCTAGGACAGTTCAGAAAGATTCCACACTACCTTATATCAGAACCCAAATAAATTCCAGATGACATTAAATGGAAAAAGCAAAATCTTCAAGTCTTTAGAAGGAAACATAGGAGAATATCTGTATGACCCGGAGGAGAAAAGGATTTATTAAACAAAAAAGACTTGAAAAGTACTGTAAGTAACAGAGAAGAAGTAAATTCAACCACATTAAAATTAACTTCTGTTCCTCAAAGGCCCCATTAAAAAAAAAGACAGACTTCTAATTGGGAGAAGATATTCGTGATATAGTAAACTATCAAAGGAGCAGTATAGAAAATAACCTTTGAAAAGCCATATGATAAATGTGAACAAATTGTTAAAAGAGAAATGGGCAAATTCTGTGAACAAGAAATTCACAGAAGAGGAAACAAACGGCCAACGGCCATACCGAGTCTCCTTAGTAGTCAGTACTATAATGCTACCCATTGTATTCCAACTAGACTGGCCAATATTAAAAAAAAAAATGTAACTACCAATGTTGCATAAGATGTGGAGTAATGAGACGGAAACTGCTGATAAGTGTAGAAATTGGTGCAATTGCTTTAGTAAACAATCTGATGCTGTCTTGAAAATTTGAAGATGAGCATACTTGTAATTCAGCAACTTCCCTCTAAGTATATCCTCTAGACCAGGGCTTTTCAACCCTGGTACTGTGGACCTTTGGGGCTAGATTATTCCTTTTTGTGCAGAGCTGTACTGTGCATTTTAGGCCATCTATCGGCATTCTTAGTTCCTACCCACCAGCCAGTATTGCTTGCTGCCTCTACTTCCTCCACCCATTTCCCCGGTTGTGACAATAGAAAATGTATCTGGACATTGCCAAATGTCCCCCCAAGAGGCAAACTTGCTCTGATTGAGAATTACTGCTCTAGAGAAATTGCTGTATGCTTGTAGCGGGAAACAAGCTAAAAATGTTCATAGAATTATTCTCAGCAGCAACAATGCATGTCTGGAAACAATTCAAGAATCACTCAGTAGTAGCATGGATGCATGAATCGTGGCGCTTCCATACAACGGAATACTATGTAATAGTGAAGGTGAGTGGACTATAACTTTGGAAGTCTTTAAAATATAACTTTGAGTGAAAATCAAACTGCAGAAGAATGCCAACGACATGATTCCGTTTGCATAGCATTTAAGAACAAGTGGAGCAACAAAAGATGCAACGTCTAAGAATATACGCATCCATAGCAAAGCTCTGAAGAGAAACGTAGGGAATGAGGGGAAAAAGCAAAACTGAAGATAATAGATTTCTCTTGGGAGGGAGGTAGACAGGCATCGTGAGAGAGGGGCACCCAAGTAACTTCTATTTCTTAAATTAAGGGGCAGATTACGGATGCTTATTATATTTTGTGCTTTATTCATGGTGTGCGTTATTACGTTATTTGATAGGTAGCAAAATTCCACAAGGAAAAAAACTGAAAAAGGAAGAAGAAATTGTAGGATATCTTTTGTAAAGGTTTTATTTATTTGAGAGAGAGAGAGGTTGGGGAGGGGGGGACTGAGCAGGGGAAGGGGCAGAGGCAGAGGGAGAAGGAAGCTCCCCGCCGAGCAGGGAGGCCGATGTGGGGCTCGGTCCCAGGACCCTGGGCCCCATTACAGCCGACTGAGCCACCCCGATGCCCCATCATGGGATATTTTTAGAAGAAGAAACCAGGAGTGCCAGGAAGGGCTAGCTGAGGCCGGAGAGCCAGCCAGGCCCTGAGAACACAAAGCAACGTGGATGCTTCTCTTGCACCCGCCCACTCTCCACTCCTGGCCTGATCTGCCGCGGGGGGTTCACCACCTGGAAGCTTACTCCTTGCCTCTTACCCGAGTGACCTCCACCAGGTTCCCTTCCTGCTCTGGGGTTTAGTTTCCCCAACTGAAAAAAAAAAAAAAAAAGAAGTGGGGCCTGGGGTGTGAATGAGAGTCGGTGACTCCATGCCTCCCCCTGCGCTCTGTGCCCGCCGCACACGTGACCGATGGGTCACCACCCTCGTTCTCGGGGGGGACCCCCCAGGGGCTTTCAGCGGGACTTCAGTCCATTGGTCACATGTGGCAATAGAGGAGAAACCTCGACTTCTAATACCTTGTTTTGAAAGTTCCTTCAAGCTTTGCTGTTCTTTACGTGCCTTGCCCCCCCCACCTCACCCCCGTGACTCTGGGAGCTCGCTGCGGGGTGTCTTACGTCCCCGCTGCCACCCGTGCCTTCTGCTTAGTGGACAGCAGAGCCTCAGGAATCGCTGGCTGGCTGGAAAGCACCCCCCGCCCCCGTCAGTCTGTTGTGCCACCTGTGCCCCAGATGGAGGAGGGAGCAAATCGGGGGAGCAGGCCGCACTGGAGAGGACCAGGGTCTAGTTTCCCCGGGGCTTTGAGGGAAGGACAAGGGACACTGTGTGTGAAATGAGGGGGGGACGGCTCGAAACTGGGCTGAGAGGTGGCTCCTGGAGGGGCTGATGCCAAGGGGGAAGGGGCCCTGGGGGGCACCCGGCCGATCCAGGCCCTCGGCGGCTTCGCCCACTCACCTAATCCCTTCGCTGTTAACTGGGCCACGGGCACCAGGCGCTTTCTCGGCCTCTGGGATCCGGGTTTGATGGAGATGGACGGGCAGGGCCAGGGAGCCCAGGACACTGCCACAGCCGAGCGCGGCTCGCCCTCCAGTGGTGCTCGCGAAAACCAGGAGCAGCGCAGGAGGAGAAGGGAAGGCTGGCCCAGGGAGGCTTCTGGAATGCTCCACATCTTGCTCTCCGCGGGACCCCCAGGAGGCTGCCAGGGGGTGTGCCTGCGACCCTATCCGTGTCCACGGTGTCAGAGCCGGATCCAGCACAGAAGCGGCGTCATCCAAGGTTTCATTACAGCCAGGAGCCGGAGTTCCCGAGGTAGGGGGACAGGTGGTGGCGTCCTGCTCCCGGCTCCGTGCCGCGCGGTGCCACTCCGCCCCGCGTGCCCGCGGCAGGGGCCTCCGAGCCGGGGATGCTGAGGGCAGCTTTGAGCCGCCGAGTCCTACTCTTCGCCCGGCGCTATCGGGGATGCTTTGCCGTTACCTCGTCTTCGGTCTCCCGCGGCCTGTGAGGTCGTAGAGCATCCTCATTTAGTAGATGAAGAAACCGAGGCTCAAAGGGTATTACGGGCGTTACTAAAAGAAGTAAGTGGTTTGCCTCTGCCCTCAAGCCATCCACAGCCGAGGTGGAAAGACAAGCGAAGACACCTCCAGAAGGAACCGCGGCTGATTGGTCCAGCACACGGAGGTTTGGAGCGAGGGCACCGAGGCCTGAGCCGGGAGGTGGGTTTTCCAGGCGGATTTCCTCGTAATGTTGATGGATGGGACGCGCATCCGTGCTTCTTGCTTGAGGATGACCAGCAGGCTTCATCTCTCGTGGTTAGGCCTGTAGCATAGCGTCCGTGCCGTGCTCTATCCGGTGGTCACGTCGAGGCTCGGGAGGAAACTGCGGTGGACACTAGTGATCCCTGCTGTGGGTGGGCGATGGGGGTGGTCGGCGGGATGCCACGTGATTGCCACGCTTGCTCCACCTGGCCTAAACCCTCCACCACCTATGCGTCCTGCGTCTGCAGGCCCGTCTGCAGCCGTCTGCAGGCCCGGAGGAAGGGCATCACTCAAGAGCTTCACAGACACGCACAAGTCCAGGCCCCGTCCCACACCTACTGCACGGGACCCCTCATCGTAACTAAAGCCCGAGCTGATCTGCGTGCCCGTCATCGGTAGACGGTGCTGCTGCAAAGCTCATTGCCAGACACAGTAGCAAATGGGACATTTGGGAGGACTGGAAAGTGGATGGTCGAAGGACAGGGGCTGGAGAGGGAGCAAGGCACCGGGCGGGCAGCAGGGGCCACAGGACAGCGGCGCCGCGGCAGGTGGGGACGATGCTGGCCAAGGGTCCTCTCTGCACTTTGCACCAGGTCCCATGGCCGCCGGGTGGTGACGGCCTCGGGGCTACGGAGAGGCCTTTGGCGGTGGCAGCGCAGCCCCTGCCCTGACGCCCATGGGACCGTCGAGGCGGGTGGGTGACAGGCGTCCACCTGTTCTCCTGCAGGGGACGGAGTCCCACGCTTTGCAACGTCCGACAACCATTGGCCTGGCGACAAACGTTGGACGAGTTCCCAGGGCCAAGCCTGCTGTGTCAGCTGCGTGGCTTTGCGCAATTCAGTTGCGAGATCGAGCTGCAGGAGGACCGTGCAGGCCAGTAAGTTACCGCTGCCCAGCCGGCCGAGGGGCCCGCACGGCCCTGGTTGCACAGGAGGGACAGCAGGTGCAAAGCCGGGCCCGTCCCTCGCCGACCATGGCCCTAGTCGCGGGGGTCCCTGTCTAGCCAAGGAGGACAGACGCCGCCGGACGGATGACTCTTGGTGGGGGACCCCGTGAGGCCAGAGGCGCCTTAGAGGGCCTGTTGTCCCCCTGTCCAAAGTCTGGGGTTTCATCGCTGGTGCATTGGAAGCCTCCTCGGTTGGGAAGGCAGCTGCCCGAGACCCGCGTCCACGGGGGAAAACGTTTTCTCCCTTCCTGACCGTGTGAACATGTGGTATCTCCTGAGCCACGGGAAAACAATCATAAAGAATATTCTAGTAGAAGAGCTTCCTCCCGGACTTTGGTTGGTTTTGGAGGATCGGAAAACGACCGACCTGAGGACGCTCCTTCCCGGCAGAAGAGCTGTGTCCCTCGGGCGCATGGGATGCGGGTGGCCGGGCCCGTCGCGTCCCCGGAGGTGGCCAGGGTGACTGTCCCCTCCCGGGCCGGGAGCTCGCCCTTAGGAGGTGAGGCGCTCGCCCAGCCTCATCCAGCTCCAAGGGCCACCGCGAAGCCGGAGCCTTGGGCGCCGGGAGAGAGCGTAGCCTGAGAGCCCAGCTGTCAAGTGACTCTCAGCCCCACGAAGCCGGAGGCGAAGGGGAGAAGAGGGGGGTGGGGGTGGGGGCGTGTCTCCAGCCCTTCTCCGCAGCCTGGCGCCAGGCGGTGAGCTCCGGGGGCCCTGCGACCCGGCAGGCAGCCTCCCCTCGGGCTTGGGGCGTCCTGGCCCCCAGTCGGATCCCGTCCACAAGCCGGGGTCCCCCCCGCCCCGGCCACCAGCGTCAGGGGCAGGAGAGGAGCGCACTCCATGGCTGGAGGTACAGCCCGGGCTTTGGGCACGAGGTCCAGAGCCCGGAGCCTCGCCAGCCGGGATCTGAATTCTCTAGAACAAACCCTGGACTTTGATTCCCGCCCGACCCCAGTATTTGGCCTGGGATGCTCGTCCCTGGCGGCGGCCCGGGGGCTTTGGGACTGAGCGACGGGCCTGTGGAGGATCCGCAGCACCGCCTGGCACCGGGTGGCCCTGTCCTGAGCAGCGGGAAGCCGACTGCCGTCGTGGCCCGGGCCTGGCAGTGGCCGGAGGGGTCGGCTGGCCAGCGAGGCCCACCTGGCACGGAAGCCTGTCCCCAGCCGGCTGGCCTCTGTGTGTCACCCCCGGGGACCACAGCGGCGGCTCCTGCTCCCCGGCCAGGGCTCCCCAGCAGCGTCCTGCCCCCTCGGCTGCTGCCCACAGGCCCCTGCAGCTGGCTCAGCCTGGGCCCGGCCGTGCCACCTGCAGGCTCCACTATCCCGGGAAATTTTACCAGCCTCTTTGTGCCTCAGTCTCCCTCTCCATGAAATGAGGATCCTAATCACACCCACCTAATCAGAGTTTTTGAGACAGTCACCCGAGACTGTACATACACGGAGGCCGGAGCAGGGCCGGGCACACAGTGAACACCCCATAAACATCAGGCGTCACTATCACAGGGGGCTTTGGGCGATTGGAGTTTCGGTTGTGTCCCTGGCTAGCCTCTTGCACTCTGTGCCTCAGTTTCCCCATCTGTGAGATAAAATCCGTGTTGCTTCACGTTGCTTCACCATTCAAGATTGAACTCACTCACTCACATGCTGTGCAGTGGAGGCACCGAGGCGCTTGCTAATCTGGTCACTGACAACGACTAGCTTTGAGGGCCAGCTGTGCAGGCAAGGTGGGCAAGACGGAGGCGGTCCCTGTTCTCAAGGAGTTCTCAGCCTGTGGGGGAGACAGGAAATTATGCAAACAGCGACAAGTAAGGATGGGAATTGTTTGGAGAGTTGCAGTACCGGAGCTGGGGATGTACGCAGCAGGGGAAACTCCATGGGTGGGGGGCGGGGAGGTTAAGGAAGACGTCGTGGACTTGATAACTGGGACCTAGAGGACGAGTACGGCTCAACCAGGCAAAGAGAGAGTGTTCTAGAAAGTGAGAGCCAAACACATGAAAGTCCAGACATCAGAGGGAGCAAGTGAATAAAGTGGTTCTACTGTATCTGATCTACTTTGAGACGCCGCTGATTTTAAGGTGAGCCCACATTTTTTTATGCTGCCAAGAAAGAGAAGAACACTCCCAGTTAACTACGGCCTAGGGTTTTCTTACAACTTAGGGTTTAAATACTATCTGAAAGAGCAATTTATTTTTTATTATTTTTTTTTTATTTTTTTTGTTCCTAGGAACTTTCTACTCCACCATCCTCCCAGGCTCCAGAGTTTTTTTTAATTCTTAATCAGACATACATTTTAATCAAATTGTAATTGTATGTTATCAAATACAAGCAAAATAATATAAATGTAAAATAATTTGCTTTCAATATTCCTGAAACTTCACTTTCGGAGTCAGATTCTTTTAAAAGGAGTTTTGAAGTCAGAGGCATCGACTCCAAGCCTTTCCACACAACACGGTCAAGAGCATTGGCGATACAGCATTTCTGAAGAGAATTCATGGAAGAGCTGAGCCCCCGGGGCTGGGCTGCTCGGATGGGTTTCCATCTCCGGAAGCGGTCTGCTTTGGATTCCTCCTTGGGTGACGTTGCTAAATGCCTCGGATTCACCACGTCCCCCAGAACCTCCTCATAATTTGGTACCTAGGGGTTAAAAGGGTGGTCCACTGTTGTTCCCGGGATCGTATTCCAAGCTAACACCCATTTGGACGGTGTTGAAACCGGGGCTTTTCGTGTTTGTGCACGCAAGGCCAGAACTATTAGTTAACAGCTTTGCCTGTCTTACAATGATTTTCAGATGTGTCCCAGCCTCAAGGGTATTATGGTGGGAAAAAAATGTGCATCTCCAAGGATGATGAGAAATGGCTGAAGCAGACTCTGTGCGTGTGCGTGTGCATGTGCGTGCACGCGTGCCGCAGGGAGCAGAGTGAGGTGAGCAAGCAGTGGCCTGTGGTCAGACCAAGGCATTTTGACTTAATCTGAAAAGCCTTAGCTCAGCTAATAAGGGTATGGAGTAGAAGAATGATCACCTTGCTGCCAAACGTAGAATACGTTGGACGGGAACAGATCCAGGGAAGAGGCAGCCCGTAAAGGACGCCTGCTTTGTAGGTTATCATAATAGAAAGCGGAGGAATGATCCTCATCATCTTGGAAACGTTCGGTGGGGGCTTCAGCCCCAGACTACTAATCAAGGGTAGCCAGCAATTCCCCAATTCTGCAGAAAAGGTGGCGTCCCAGGGAGAGGACCAAACACAGAAAGACTCTTAGCTTTTGACCTCGAATGAATATCCCAGATAACTGAAACTCACCTCTTTAGGAACTAAATTCTCTTTTGGATGAGGATCTATTTCAATTCAATACAATTCAATACAAATTTAGATGCTTTCTTACATGGGGCCTATTAAATATAATCTGATCTTTTTTTTTTAATTTTTATTTATTTATGATAGTCAGAGAGAGAGAGAGAGAGAGAGAGGCAGAGACACAGGCAGAGGGAGAAGCAGGCTCCATGCACCGGGAGCCCGATGTGGGATTCGATCCCGGGTCTCCAGGATTGCGCCCTGGGCCAAAGGCAGGCGCTAAACTGCTGCGCCACCCGGGGATCCCTAATCTGATCTTTTTAAACCAAGTGCTGTCACTAAGAATATTAATATTCTTTGTACAACAAAAAGAATATCACTGTTAATGAACGAATGAAATAGTGATGCAATGAGTTCTAAAGGGTTACTGAGTTGTATGAAACAATCTGCCCTGATTTTTTTTTAAGTGGTAACACCCACTACTTAGTCTTCTTGTTATGGTTTTCTTTTTCTTTTTTTTAATAATAATTTATTTTTTATTGGTGTTCAGTTTGCCAACATACAGAATAACACCCAGTGCTCATCCCGTCAAGGGCCCCCCTCAGTGCCTGTCACCCAGTCACCCCCACCCCCCGCTCTCCTCCCCTTCCAACACCCCTAGTTTGTTTCCCAGAGTTAGGAGTCTTCATGTTCTGTCTCCCTTTCTGATATTTCCTACCCATTTCTTCTCCCTTCCCCTTTATTCCCTTTCACTATTATTTATATTCCCCAAATGAATGAGACCATATGATGTTTGTCCTTCTCCGACTGACTTACTTCACTCAGCATAATACCCTCCAGTTCCACCCACGTGGAAGCAAATGGTGGGTATTTGCCATTTCTAATGGCTGAGGAATATTCCATTGTATACATGGCCCACAGCTTCTTGATCCATCATCTTTCGATGGACACCGAGGCTCCTTCCACAGTTTGGCTATTGTGGACATTGGTGCTAGAAACATCGGGGTGCAGGTGTCCCGGCGTTTCAGTTCATCTGCATGTTTGGGGTAAAGGCTGTTTGCATCCATGATCTCATTGGTCCCTGAGACATTCTGTGTCAAGTCAGGTACTCCTGGGAGCAGATGGCAAGTTGAAACTAGGAGTGTGAGAGATTCATTGAGGGAAATGCCTGTGAACGGTCAAGGGGATAGGCAGGGAGAACCTTCAAGTACAATCCTGGTCTGAAAGCTCTGGAAGGACCAGAGGAGGGAGATGAGTAGGAAGAGGCTCTGACAGCAAGGTGGTGGCTTGGGGTATGTGTCTTCGGGGCCCATGGGGAGCTCCTGAACAGAGTGCTGGCTAGAGAAGCCTGTGACGAAGCAGAAGTGGTCTGGTTCTAGTTCCACTGCCACACTCAGTCACTGGCGAGGAACAGCCTGGGGCGGGTGTGGTCCCAGAGTACATACTATCACAGATGGCCAAAATGAGGCATCTGGAAGCTGCTAGCCAACTGTGCTCCCCGGGCAGTTTTTCCTTTTTAATAAGGGAGGTCCTCCCAGCAGGCCTCCGTGGCTACCACACCCTGTGACACAGACAGAGCCGTTACCATTAACCCCATTTTAAAGAAGTTTCAGATAATTAGAAACGGTCAGTATGATAGTGACAGATCCCAGGATTCACGGTTGTCTTGTTAAGTAGGTTTTTAAAGTATTCTTGAAAACCCAGTTGTGGTAGATGGTCTTCAAAGACGGCCACCATGGAGCACTTCCCTTCCTGTAGGTCCATCTGCTCCTGCATTCCAGGGTGGAATCTCTTCCCCTCCCCTTGAATCTCACTGCCTCTCTGTCTTGCCTTGGCCAAGTGAAGCTTAAGTGTTGCTCCACAGGCGTTCACAGGACAAGCAGATCCCTCTTTTCCCCTTTAGAAGCCAGACACCACGTACGTAGATTGGCCATAACCTCATTCCAGTTACGAATTAGAGAAAACACCAGATAGAGCCAAACTGAGAAGTGTTCTACCAAATAACTGACTAGTGCTTGTCAAAAGTGTCAAGACCATGAAAGACAAGGCTGGTGAACTGTTACAGATCAGAAGAGAGTAAGGGGAAGCAACTAAATAAAATACAGGATCCTGGTTGGGGTCTTGGGATTGAAAAGGATCACTAGTAGTCACCTGTTGAAATGTAATAGGGTCTGTAGTTCACAGTATCTCAAGTTGGTGTCGGAAGTTAATATTAGTGGACCCTAGGTGATGGGTATACGGGAACTCTCCACACTATTGGTGTAACACAAAGTTTCAGGGGGATTGGTCATGCACGGAAGATACCCGGAACGTCAGAACAGAGGCAGCAGCTCAGATATTCCCAGCAGGGTTTCTCTTATGTTGGGGCCTTTGGAATAAAGGTCTGATCTCAAGACTGAGGGGCTAGTCCCTTTTTCTGTGGCGTTATCTGAGGGGGCCAAGTGACCCTTGGTCTCCAAACAACCCCTTCGTTCACCTGTCTCCAAGCTGCAATTCCCATTCCTCTGGTAATCCATTAATTTAAGGCAAATGCCATAAAAGGCATGTTGTGTAACAGTAATTCTTGGAGAGCAACCACAAAAGAAGAACATTTGGTTAAATGTTTGGGAAACAATCTCGCAGTTGATCTACTTCTTGGAGATTGTCTATGAACCTTAGTAAGTGAAAGTCTCTGGAAATTCTCCAGTAAAGAAATCTATGTAACTTTATTTAACCTAGTATTTATTCCCCAAATGTATTCAAACACAGAATCCCAAATGAGTGCCTGCAAAAATTTTCTTGCAAAAGACACTTCAGTGAATGCCAGATGAAGGCACGGTGAACTGCAAAGGATTTTACGTGGCAAAATGAGTCCCCTTTCCTGGATAGCATAGAAAGGAGGCTGGATGTCAAAATTACTGTAAGAAGTTCTCTCACACTAGGTGATGGGTCAAACTCAATAACCTCACGATATTTTCCCCCACTTCAAAAGTCTGTCATTTCCTGGAAGGGTGTGTATTAGTCCAGATTCTTCATTATAAGAAACAGAATCCATTCTAGGAGAGGGACTTATGATGGGGCATTACTAAGTTTACTACATTTAAATCAGGGCCAGGGAGCTTGTTTTGATGCTACGCAGCTAGAAGAATATAGCAAGTGCAAGGCCCCGGCTACTAAACAAAGGCACCTAGAAGAGATGCTGTTTCCAGAGGTGACCAGCTCTTATCACCTGCGAAGCCAGAGGCGTGCTCACACCTACGCGGAGGAAGCGAGCAGCACCCCAGAGGATGCCGTCTTGTGGAATGCGGCCACTCTGTCACGTCACGTCTTGGGTCGTCTTGGGTCGTCTTGTCATCTGTGTCTCTTCTGCTCTCCAGGGACTGAGAGGAGGGGTTTCTTCACAGACTGTAGATAATGAGCATCCCAGCCACAAAGGATTCTGGGAGACGTAGTTTTCTCCATTTCTAGCCATCAGCCTGCAGGAAGGCGCACAAACAGGATTTCGAGCAGGGTTTTTGAACAGGACTCAAACGCTGTGTTCATCTCTTATTAGCTGTGTGGCCTTAGGCAAATGATTTCTCTTCTCCGAACCTTGTGTTCACGTATTAATAATACTTTTCTCCATAGGTTGTTATGAAAAACAACAAAGGGATGGTGCCTGGCACAGTTCTTCGCACACGGCAGGTGCTTTGCAGCTGGTATTCCAGCCCCTGAGCTGTGTTGTCTGCTCCGTCCCACGGGGCCGTTATTTTTTGTTGGATAAACCCATTTATAGCATTAGCCGAAGAGTTCTGCATTTACCCATTTTTCATGTGACATGTGCAAACGTGAGATTTTTTTAATATCACGATTGTCTTTTTTTCCTGTCTCTATCCAGACCATGAAACTATTTCTTAAACACTAAACATGGCAATAATGATAAAATCTAGAACTGTAATAATGATCATCACCATAAAACCCAGTACTAAAATAATACATGCAATAGAGTATTAACGACCGGCCAAGTGCTGTAGTTAAACTAAAGTTTAAAACTATGGCAATGAAACTCAATGCTAATGAAATTCATTATCAGGGTAAAATAAAATTAAGTATTATAATGGAAATAAAACTGGATAGGGATCCCTGGGTGGCGCAGCGGTTTGGTGCCTGCCTTTGGCCCAGGGCGTGATCCTGGAGACCCGGGATCGAATCCCACGTCGGGCTCCCGGTGCATGGAGCCTGCTTCTCCCTCTGCCTATGTCTCTGCCTCTCTCTCTCTCTCTGTGACTATCATAAAAAATAAAAAAAATAAAAAAAAATAAAAAAAACCTGAATATTCTAAATAGACTGAATACTATGGGTTACGCCTCAGTATTTGAACTTTGTTCTTTTCCTCTTGGTGGTTAAGAACGTGGGTTCTAGAATCACAGTGTCTGGCTCTACCCTGACTTTCTGACATTAGGTTACTTGGGTAAGCAATTTAGTTCTCAGTTTCTTGTTATGAACTGGAGGTAACTAACGGTGGTGGTGTCTCCCTCATAGGGATGATGCGAGAATAGAATGAGAAAAAGCAGGAAAGTCTCCTGCCCACAGGAGGCGATCTATAAATGTCAGGCTGTAGTCAGGGGAGGATGTGGGGAATGTCAGTTCTCTGCTTTCCCAGACCTAGAAGCCTGCCTCGGTCATCTACTCTTCCATGATGGATTCCCGGGCAGCTCCCTATTTAGCTCTTTCCTGATGAGTTATCTATCCACCACTACCTAGTGGGATGGCCACCCGCTTCTAGTTTTGGACTGACCCCTACTTACAGACATGGAGTTTGGGAGCTACATTTTGTCATAGAGCCGTTAGGCACTTTCTGGACCTCTGGCTTTAGGGACTAGTCTTCCCTAGAGCTCAGGGGTCTGCCTACACCTTTAACAATCTTGCCTTGACAAAGGCTTTGGAGCCAGTCACAGGTGGACTCAAACACTGTGTTCATCTCTTATTAGCTGTGTGACCTTGGCAAATGATTTCTCTTCTCCGAACCTTGTGTTCACGTGCAAAACGGTATTAATAATACTTTTCTCCATAGGTTGCTATGAAAAACAACAAAGAGAGGGTGCCTGGCACAGTTCTTCGCACACGGCAGGTGCTTTGTAGGTAGTATTCCAGCCCCTGAGCTGTGTCGTCTGCTCTGTCCCACGGGGCCGTTATTTTTTGTTATAATAATGTGTGTGCAGCAGTGGGGGCTGGATGCTGGACCCTGAATTTGTTATGATCCCAGAAAGCACCTAGATGTTGTTGCAATTTTTCTTTTCGTTCAAGAAAAAAAATTCAGTTTGTTCCCTTGTGTGTTTTTTTCCCTAGAAGTGTGGGACTCAGCTTAAATTCTGGGAATAGAGAGTTCGCAGGTTAACTGGGTTCTGCTTGAGAGGTTTTGCTGTGTCTCCTCATTGGGCAGGTTGTTCCACATCTCTTGCTTAGTTGGGCAAGTACATTACTTACTTTTTACTTAATAGATTAATGACTACATTTTCCTTTGGGCCCATAGAGACTTTGCACAGCTTCCGAGACTCTACGTTGAATTTGGATGTAACTGTATGATCTTAGTATAATCTCAACGTAATTATGATTGCAGTGCTGGCATTTACTATTTCAACTGTCAGGCAGAGAACAGAGATTGTAGAGGGCTAGATCCAGGCTTTCGTCCTAGGCTGTAGGGCAGAGAAAATCACAGCCAAGCCTCTTGGTGTGCTGTGGAGGGCTCTGCTAGTGCCTCCCGCTCTTGGGTGGCTAACAGGGCCTCGCGTGGCCAGTCCCCCATAGATGATTTCTTATGGTTGCCAATGCCTACAATGGGCTGTCCAAATGGTATCCTTTTCTATTTGTGGCTTGACTTGACAGAGCATGAGTTCTTCATCTGTAAAGTGGTTCTAACAATACTATCTACCTCGTGGGATGCTATAAGGATTCAAATAATATTTATGAAATGTTTACAACAGGATCTATGACATAGTAACTAATATATGTAAGCAATTATTATATGTATTATAGATAATGTAACTATTATCTATTAATCGGGATTTATAAATATTTATTTTGTACTTCAGATAATAGTCGGATACTAGCATATCTCAAACATATTGAGGGTTTGGTTCCAGACCACCACAATAAAGCAAATGGCGCAATAAAGTGAGTCAACTGAACTTTTTGGTTTCTCAGTGCATATAAAAATTATGTTCATAATATTCTGTAGTTTATCAAGTATGCATAGCATTTTGT
Source organism: Canis lupus dingo (assembly GCF_003254725.2). NCBI lineage: Eukaryota > Metazoa > Chordata > Mammalia > Carnivora > Canidae > Canis > Canis lupus. The sequence goes on along the minus strand of NC_064263.1, from coordinate 48,333,713 downwards.
GTTTAAAAAACTGTGTCCATACCTTAATTTAAAAAGTTATTGCTAAAAAGTGATAAACATCATCTGAGCTTTCAGCAAATCATAATCACGATCACAGTTCACAGTAACAAATATAACAGTAATGAAAAAGTTTGAAATATTGCAAGAATTACCAAAATGTGATAGAGAAACACACAGTCAGCGTGCTGTTGGAAAAATGGCCCTGATAGACTTGCTTAGCCCAAGAGCGCTGCACACCCTCAGTTTGTAAAAAAAAAAGGCAATAGACTGTCAAATACAAGAGTGAAGGGCAGTAAAATGAGGCATGCCCGTACTCTGCCACTGTGTTACTCAAATTGTTCTGACTCCACTGGGAGCTTTTTCAAGTTGACTCCTGTTTGCCTTTGGTGTGCCTCCATTCTTCTGTTTTTTCAGTGTTTCTTTACTGTGCAGCATTTCAAGATTCTCCAGACTGACTTTGTATTTTTCCTGCACCAGTTCTCAGATTGTCCATTTTACCAAGAAGGCCTAGTTTCTTCTACTGAAGAATGGAGTTAGAAATCAATAAACATTTCTCCAAAAAAGATACACAGATGGCCAACAGACACACGAGAAGATGTGTCCTCGTCAGGGAAATGCAAATCACAACAACAATGAGATATCACCTCATGCTTATCAGAATGGCTAAAATCAAGAAGACAAGAAACAGCAAATGTTGGTGAGGATGTGGAGAAAAAGGAACCCTCCTGTGCTGCTGGTGAGCGTGTAAATTGGAACAGCCACTGTGGAAAACAGTATGGCAGTTCCTGGAAAAAATAATAAAAATGAAATATCATATGGCCCAATAATTCCACTACTGGGTATTTACCCAGGGAAAGTGAAAGCACTAACTTAAAAAGATATATGCACCTCTATGTTTATTGGAGCATTATTTATAATATCCAAAGACATGGAAGCAGCCTACATTTCCATCAATATAGGAATGGATAAAAAAAAATGTGGAGTGTGTGCATACATACATATATATATATTATATATAAAAGGGTATGTATATAATATGTATATTATATATTTAACAAACCTTAAAAAACGATGAGATAGTGTTGTTTGAGACTACATGGGTGGACCTAGAAGGTCTTATGCTAAGTGAAATAAATCAGACTGAGGAAGACAAATGGTATATGATCCCACTCAAATGGAATCTTAAAAATGAATAAATAACAAAAAGCAGAATCAGAACTATATATACAGCGAGCAAACGGATGGTTGGTTGCCAGGGGGAGGGGAGTGGGAGATCGAGCAAAATGGATAAAGGGGAGAGAGAGAGAGAGGCAGGCCTCTGGTTATGGAATGAGTAAGGCACAGGAATAAAAAGGAGAGCGTAAGGAATACTTCATAATCCGTAAGAGCGATGAGCTGAGGCCGAGGGTAGCTATGGCTGTGGCGAGCGTAGCATAATGTATAAACCTGTCAAATCACTAAGTTGTACCTGAAACTAGTGTCTGTATGTTGTCAACTAGACTCAAATTAAAAAAAATGTCCAAAGAGGTAAATGGCTCAAGATAATTGGCTTCCATTTTGTTATAACTTGTGCAAGCCACGTGGCTACATTCACTTTAGTAGAACATTTGAGAAGGGAGGTATTTAGCAAAAAGGAAGAAGAGGAAGAAACCGAGATCCAGGTGATGAGTGAGCCACTAGATTTTGACCCAGATACTTCTGGTGTGATGTTAATGCCTACTAAAGGACACAGAATTGAGCTGGTTAGGGAGGCGCTGTGGGGCAGGCGCAGGATCATAATACCAAGCCAGGGTCAAAGCTAAGAGAGTCTTTGCTAGAGCTGGAGACTGTCCCAGCAGGACCCCTGCTTAGGGGAGCCCGCACAGGAAATTGAGCGTGTGTTTACAGACAGCAAGAGACGTGATGATTCTGCAGGAATGTTCCCGTTTGAATGATTCCTGGCTCGTCCGGTATCGTTTTAAGTCTTTCAGTCTGTTACACTTCCTACTGCTGTGTGACAAATGCCTCCAAAAACTTAGTGGTTCAAAAGGACAATTATTTCATTATATCACTCTTGGTTTCTGTGGGTCAATGATTTGGGGGAAAACCTCTGATGGATGGTTCTGGAGTCTTTCATTCAGTTTTAGTCAGTTGGTAGCTGCCGCTAGAGCAGCAGGTGTCTATGGCATCGGGGGACCAGCCAGACACCTCTCCGGTGTCTCTCTTTGTAGAGCCTCAGGGCCTGTCCCTGTGAACTAGTTTGGGTTTCTCGTGCACGGTGGCCTCAGAACCGGTGTACTGCTTCCATGGTGACTGAGGGCCCCAGGGCAGGCGCTTCAGTGAGGACGGCAGAGGGAGCCTCCCCGCTTCTGACTTAGTGTTGGAATTTACTTGCACTTTATTCTATTGGTGCTAAGTGAGTCCTTAGACCACTCGGATTCAAGGGAAGGGGGCAGAGACCCACCTTTCAATGGGCGGAGAGCCAAAGTTAGGAGGTCTGTGGGATGCGAGATACTGTTTTGGTCATCTTTGGGCAAAGAATCCTGCCGTACAATCCTGCTGCCAAGATTTCCAACATTTGAAAATGTGTCACAGGCCCACAAAACCTGGAATCTGCTGCCTGAAAACCAACAGGCCTTTCACGGATGCTTTTCCATCTCTCTCTCCATCTATTCTCACACTCTCATGGCTTCTTAGGACTCCTTTGCCACCCACCCACCATCCCTCATCTGCTTTGCTGGGTCATGTTTTCCGATTCTCCCTTGAGGAGCATAAAGATTTCCTTTAAAAACACTGTTTGCTCTTAGTGTGGCTGAAAGGAAACATGTCAAGTGAAGAAGCATGTAGAGTGAAAAGACACAGATGAACAATGGGAAACACAAATGGGGACGAGCAGTGACGGGCAGCAGAGTCAGCGGCACCGCGTGATGTGTGAGAGCGTGTGGAGAAGGGGCTGAAACACTTTGAAGGGTGGATGGATATCAGGACATTTTAAAGAGTGGGGAAGACTGTACCAGTGCTAAGAGTTGTCATGGGCCTAGCGTTTATGGAATAGTGAGCTTAGAGATTAGGGATGGCTTTGGGGGACATCCTTAAACCACCAAAATTGTGTGCAAAATTATATATAAAATGGGAGAAAAGGGTCCATAGCCCTTTTCAGAACTGGAAAGGGGTATGTGGTCAAAGAAGCTTTAAAATACACTAACAATGAATGTCAGAAGCTCATATGGGGAAGTACTTAATCAAAGTCCCATGATGATAGGAGCGGGGGTCACTTGTCTGAGGTCACTTGTCTGGGGCCCGTAACTAAATATCCTGGTTGATGTTTGTCTCGTTTTGGTCACACCCTGCCTCCCAGTCCTGGGAGGCACCAGGCCTGCAAGTGTGTGTGTCTGCTTTTATCACACTGTGCGTGTCACTCATTCTCCTTTTGTTCTTGCTGACGTGTACCCTTTACCCCCATCTTTGGCAAATGCCATCGTCTACTCTGTTCCACAACTGGGCTCTTCCTCAGCATACCCGAACCTACACACACACACACACTACACAATACACCCCCATCCCCTTTCCCCCCATATACACGTTTGATCCTCGTGGTTGTTAGGAATCATATTTCTTCTATGTGCAACCAGATAAACCGGATGTAAGACCTCCAGGAGTGGAGAGGACACAGCAAAACCCAGCGGCTAAGAAATCTATAGTCCCCGGGCAGAGGGATGGGGTTCAGTGGGCTCAGGACAAACCTTGCCAGGCAATAAGAGGAAAATTTCTCTATCTTCATCAAGCCTGTGAAAGGACACTGTGCGTGCATGTGTGTGTGTGTGTGTGTGTGTAAAATAAAGACGTGGGGGTAATTTCTAGAGCAAACCACTAGATGGAGTTCCTGCCTCAAGAACACACTCAGGTCGGGCACTCCACAATCTGTGCATTTTCTCCTCTAAATGAAAACATGAATTGGGGGCACAGGGTGAAACCCCAGTCTATCCAAGAGGCTCTGTAATCTTGTCTCGTTGTGGAACACACTTTCTCTCAAGCTGCTTCCTCCATTTCTTCTCAGGAATTGCCCCAAATATGGGTCACTGGGTGCCATGTGGTTTATTGCGCGTAGACGACTATAGGAGGGTTTACTTTCCCAATGCTTCTTTCCCTCTGAACGCCTGAACAGCAAGTTTTGTCTTTTTTTCCTCCCATTTCACAAGCTTTAAGTACTGCCTGTCCTGTGAAGAGCTCTTTGTTCCTCGAAAGGAAACTTTGCAAAAACAGGTAATTCTCCCAATACAAGCTCTGAGCGCAAAAACAGGGCCGTAAATAAACTCAGACAAATCTGGAGCTAGCTTACTTCTCTTTCTGGGGCTTGAGTCGAGTTTTTCTGACTGATCCCGATGACCCCATAGCTTAGGAACTTGGGACAGACCTTATTTTTATTACAAGGATTACTAGAAGCAAGTGTGCATTTATTCTGCAAATAAAACTCCATTAATTTAAACATACAATAGATCGATTTAATGAGCTATGAACTCACAAATATTTGACATTTTTGCCAACAAAAAGCTTCACGCTTGAGATTTATGAGTGAACTGAAAATTCACAGGGTTTGCCTGTTTCCCTTTGGTGTGTGAGAAAGCAAAAACCTTGCACTTGACAAGGAATGATTTGTTTTCTAGCTAAACCAGATGGAGAATTAGGTTATACCACTGCTAGCCCTGGGAAATCCTGATACCAAGTAGCCTCTGAATCCCTCTTGGCTAGGCTGACCAAGGTCAAGGAGGCTGAGAGAAAAAGGAGGGCTGAAGACATTTCTTTCCAGTGTCTTTGATGCTCACTTAGCCCCTCTTTACTTCTGCATTTCTTGGAATCAGTAGCAGGGGCCCCATATGGTTATCACTTTGCCTTCTTGCTTCTACCCCTTGGTCAAGACTGGGAAGAGGGCAACATTACCCCACCATCCCAAACAACTAGACCAGGTGATTCCTGCAGGATCTCCCAGGATAGCCTAAAGTACTCTGTGTATTTGAAACACAGGAGGAAATCTAACCAGGTCATTGGTTATACAACTGATAGAGGAGCTGCAGAGACTAAGAGGACAGGGAGGTAACCCAAGATTAACACCAGCAAGAAGTCTTTACTACCTCTGGGCCTGAAGGGACACAGGGAGAAGGAGGTGCGACCTGAACCCAGGGGCTAGGGTCACCAGTTAGAGCTTGGCGCCCTAGAAGCCCTGACAGCAGGAACTGGAGCCATGGGGAAGATGCATTCCCTCCTTGAGACGCCATCCTGGCGGAGTAACAATACTCTGGCTTTCCCCATCATGGCTTTCCGGTCTTTCAATAAGGTCTTCCATTGTCCAAACTCATCAGAAGCCAGCTGACAGGGACCTTGGGAAATACTTCCTACAGGGACCGGGCCCCTGGCTATAGAACAAAGCAGAGGAAGGGCAAACGGGCTCAGGAAAAGTACAACAGGCCAACATTCATACCAAGTAACACCGAGCCAACATTTTCTTCTGGGAATTAGGATGGACTTTGGAAACTAGTGTTATTGCTTTTGAGTATTGTAGCTGGGGGGTCCTATAGAGCTAGGTGTGGTCTCCTGTTATGTTTATGACTTTTGCTAAAGGGGAGAGAACCAATATGGAAAGAGCAAAGGAGAGAGGGAGAAGGTAATAGAAGGTGTATCTAAGAGAATGAGGGAGAAAGAGAATCTTTGCTGGTCTTAAGGTACAGGGAGCTAAAAGTAGGAAATCAGGGCCTGACAGAGGACTAAATACTTCAAATAAAAGACAAGGCATGGGAGGAAGTAAATAATGCTTGGAGTATCTCTATTATAGGGAAGGGCCTACAATTTTGTAGCATCTAAATCTGGTGACACATTTAAAAGAATTATATATTTTTTTGGTTCACTGTTGCCTTCTAATAAATCATTAAATAAAGATATTTTAAATAAAAACAAAGAGGGAGTATCTTTGGGCACATTTGGACTGAGTTTTTAATCCATTTAATGCAAAAAATATAGAAGAAAGCTACTATCTACTACTTAGCAGATTTGGCTCTGAGTTTTCTAGGAAACTCAGCACCTGTAGAGAAAGTATTTTTTAACTCAATATCTAATAGTCTACTGAAAAGAGTCAACTTCAGGTGTCAAGTTATTTTTTTTAAAGATTTATTTATTTATTTATTCATGAGAGCTATAGACTGAGAGAGAGAGAGAGGCAGAGACACAGGCAGAGGGAGAAGCAGACCCCTCGCAGGGAGCCGATGCAGGACTTGATCCCGGACTCCAGGATCATGACCTGAGGCAAAGGCAGATGCTCAACCGCTGAGCCACCCAGGCGTCCCTAGGTGTCAAGTTATTAACCATAAAATGTAATTTTGAAGTTTGCAGGCAGTTTTATGAAAAAAAAATCAAGATAACATTATGTAAAACAAAGCATTCAGTAGCATACTAGTGACATGGTATTAGACACAGGTATATGTTCCAAAAATATTCTGTTCATTTTTATGATGTTCGTATTGTCAACTTAAAGAAGCTTTTAAAATTGAAAAAATAAATAAAATAAAATTGTTCAACGTTCACAGACGTGCGTCATCTTGACTTTTTAAAATGGTTTAAAAATAGTTTTAAAATGAATCTATTTTATAGATCCAGTGCTACACTAAAACCAGCTTGTCGATCAGTAAATATGCATTAAAATAAATAATCAGACCCACTCTACCTGAAGGCCCCCTGGAGCAGTCAGGCTCAGAGTGGGTTTTGTGGGCTCTGAGCTCCCCAGCAGCCACCTGAGGGAGGACAGAGCCTCTCACCTCCTACTCCCCTTAAATACGTCCTTGTGGACATTTTATCTCTCCAGCAGGAAGGTTTAGGCCCCTAGTGCTCACTGAGACTCTATACTGTACTTCATGTTAATTGTTCACCCCGACGGCAGACTGTTAGTAATTCTTATTAACATTTCAGAAATTACCCATAGAACAAATTAGTAGTTCTCTGGAGGAGAAAATATTATAATATACTCTTTCTTGCTTGGACTATAGGTTATTCCTGCAGATAATATCCTTATGCTTTCCAATTATGTGAGATAACCAGAACTGACAAAGGAGCAAGCAAACAACTCAAGTAAGAAACAAACAAACAAAAGAACAATATTAAAGCAATGAAAATTACAACAAAAAGAGGCAGGGTCAAAGAATCAAATGAAATTAAACCATGATGAGTCCCTAAAACGAATGAACACAAGAAAGCAATAGAAATAATAATAAAAACACAGAGTAGACCTGAGGACAATACAATAAAAGAGTGAAAATAAAAGGAATAAAAGATTCAAAGACTGGATCAAGCCAAAAAGAGATGAAAGTAAGTTCAGGTTTCAGTTTATAAAAACTACATCAGTTGAAGATTGGGTGATGACTGGGCCACGTTAGGAGTTCTTTGCCTCACCCTGTCATGTGAAAATAAGCTTGGCCTTACTGGCTAAGCCAGGCCTGGAAATTCTAGAGGCTCGCAGGACTCGGGATGGAAGGCCACGGCAGAGGGCCGTCCGTGCTACGGGGCGAAGGCCGAATGCAGCTTAAATCTCTCAAGAGCAAACTCTGAGGCCTGACTATTTAGTTCACGGATCTGTACAGTAGATGGTTCCTCAGAAGAACAACTTGGTGCAATCTCCTTTGCATAGATTTGCAAACTGGAGCCTCCTTGAAGAAACCAGTATAATTTCAGTGTTGGGGGTGGATGGACAGAGACATATGGGACCTTTCTCGGCAATACCATCTGATTCGGAGGCCTGTCCCATTAAAGATCCTACCCTCGGCCCCTGTCCAAATAATTCTTTTTCTTGCACCTGAAATTTTGAAATGGACACACGTTTGCTTGATTTGCTTGATGCTCAGTTCGCTCGATGGGATCCATTCCCCGCACTGACTGGATGGGTTGCGGGGAGTTGAGCCGCACAGCTGAGCTGTGTCCAAGAACAGTGGTTTCCCGTTAAAGACACAGGAAGCCATGCTGGCCTGGGTGAATCAAGGCTGATGGCGAGGAGGGGAGTGGGAGAGGATTGTCCTGAGAACCCTGGGCTGGGTTTGGTGGAGCAGATGGAGAAAGCTGTGAAAGGGGGAAAAAGGTTGCAGAGGAGACCAGGATCCTGGGCCAGCCCTATCTGGGTCAGCTCTCAGGTGGTGCTGGGGATGTCTGCACGGCTGCCTCCAGGAAAGGGGCCCAAGCACAGAGCTGGTGGCGGGTCAGGACGTCTAGGGTAAGACCGAGTGGCCTGCAGGCCTCCTTGCTTGTGCCAGTTCTGGGGTGAGAGACCGTATGCATTTTCTATTACTGCTGCAAAAAACCACCACACACCGGGTGGCTTAAAACAACACAAATTTATGATCTTACAGTTTTGGAGGTCAGAAGGCTGAAATGAATCTTATGGGGGTAAAATCAAGGTGTTGGCAGGGCAAATTCCTTTTGGAGATCTTAGGGGAAAATATATTTGTTGCCTTTTCTAGCTTCCCAGGACTGTTGGCATTTCTTGGTTTCTGGCTCCTTTCTCCATCTTCCAGCAAGGTTGTATCTTCGAATCTTCCCCCAGCAGCTCCCTGCCTTCTCCTTTTCTCTTTCCCATGAGTAATTCCTACTCCAGCTTTCCTGCTTTGCTCTTCTAAGGGGCTTGGTGATTACATAGGGCCCACTTGGTGATCCAGGATAATCTCCTCTCAAAATCCTTAATTTATCAGAGCTTATCCCTGTGTCATGCAAGATAACACATTCATAGAGTCAGGGATTAAGATGTGGACATCTTCAGGGATCAGATTGGAGGACTCCGTATTTAATAAAATAAAATCTACATACAGAAATGCTGGCAGGATGGCAAAAAAAAAAAAAAAAAAAAAAAGAACTTAGTAAACATTATGTCCTCCTTCCTGGCCCCCTGGGCTGGTCTTACACAAAACAAAATGGTTCCCTTGGTGTGGACACGTCTGCTATTCCTGCATGAGGGCTCTTCTCCTCCCTGGACTGCCCAAGGCATTCGCTAAGCCATTAAAAGGGGTCTCAGAGATAAACCTCAGGGCCTGATCCCCCAGCCAAGCTGAATTCACATCCCCCCTCCCTCCACACTCGCTTCTCCACCCTGTCTCCTAACTCAGGAAAGAGCTCCATCAGCCACCCCCTGGCCCAAGCCCTATGAGCAAGCCTTGCTTTTCCCTCTTGCTCAGTCTCAGCGACCATCACTCACCTAACCCCTCTGCTGCCGCATCTAACATCAGGCGATGCTGTATGATCCCCCTCCATTCCCGGCGCAGCTCTCCAAGCAGAGGCCTCACCATCGCGTCCTACACTACGGTGACGCTCTCTTCCCTAGCCTCCCTCTAACCTGGGAGGGATGCCTCCCATCTCTTCTGACCTTGACCCTAGATCAACTTCCAACACACAAATCCAGCTGATCCTCAGCCACTATGTACCCATCTTGCCATAACAGTTGTTGGAGAGGTTATTGTGAACACCACTTGTTAAATACTGAGCCTCATCCCATTGCTCACCCTGTCGCCCTCTTCCTTAAAACCATTCTCTTTTGATTCTCTTTAAAATTTATCGCCTTTAAAAATGAAAAAATAAAAAAAATAAAATAAAAAATAAAATTTATCTCCTTTGAGGGAAACAAAGGCAAAAATGAACTATTGGCGGGGGGGGGGGGTTGTCAAGACAAAAATCTTCTGCACAGCAAAGGAAACGATCAACAAAACCAAAAGACAGCCTACAGAATGGGAGAAGATATTTGCAAATGACACATCAGATAAAGGGCTAGGATCTAAGGTCTACAAAGAACTTACCAAACTCAACACCCAAAGAACAAATAATCCAGTCAAGAAACGGGCAGAAGACATGAGCACACATTTCTCCAGAGAAGACCTACAAATGGCCAATAGACAGATGAGAAAAGGCTCAGCATCACTTGGCATCAGGGGAATACAATCAAAACCACAAGGAGGTGCCACCTCACGCGGGTCAGAATTGGCAAAATTATCAAGATGGGAAACGACAGATGTTGGCCAGGATGCAGAGAAAGAGGAGCCCTCTTACACTGCTTGTGGAAATGCAAGCTGCCGCAGCCACTCCGGAAAGCAGTGTGGAGGTGCCTCAAAAAGTTGAGAATAGAGCTGCCCTATGACCCAGCAATTGCACTACTGGTATTTACCCCAAAGGTACAAATGTAGTGATCTGAAGGGGCACCTGCACCCCAATGTTTAAAGCAGCAGTGTCCACAATGGCCAAACTGTGGAGAGAGCCCAGATGCCCATCGGCAGGTGAATGGAGAAAGATGTGGTCTGTATCTACGGTGGGAAACTACTCAGTTCTTTATCGTATGGTCTCACTCACATGAGGCATTTAAGAAACAAAACAGAGGAGCATAGGGGAAGGGAGGGAAAAAGAAAACAAGAGAAGATCAGAGAGGGAGACAAGCCATAAGAGGCTCTTAATCATAAAAAAAAAAAAAACCCTGCTAGAGGGGGGCATGGGGAAGTGGGTGATGGGCATTAAGGAGGGCACATGATGTAATGAGCACTGGGTGTGATACACAACTGATGAACCACTGACCCCTACCTCTGGAACTTATAATACACTATATGTTAATTGAATTTAGATGTTATAATGTAGAAGGAAAAAATTAAAAAAAATAAAATTTATCGCCTTCAGGCCTGTCATGTTAGGAGACGGCACAGCGTCCCCGCGGAAACACCCACATCGAAGATGCTTGTTCATCAGCTCTTGGTGGCAGCTTCCTTAAATGATAAGTGGCCGAGCCAGCTGCTTCAGGGCTAGCCGAGGACGCCACCTTCTCTTGCAGTTCTCTGCAGCTTAGGCCTCTGGTGACTTCGGAAGATCGGAGCTGACGGCCGGCTATAAAACGTTTTAGTAGCAGACGCGTTCCCAGTACGTACTGGGTACTGAACACTAGGCACAACTGGTCACAGAGACCAATTACTCTCCGATTTTGTTGATTTTGCTTGTTGTCTCCCCACATGCTGGAATCCAAGCTTCACTAGAGCACAGATTTTGTATTATTTGCTACTAAATGCTGATGCCAGCTGAGTTGGCTATAAATTCGCAACAAATTTTCGCTGAATCAACAGAAAATACGATTTCGACCTCAGTGAACATGTAATGCAATATGCTGGACAAGAGTTTGGCAAATTCTGGCCCTCAGGGCAAATCTCATCTACCACTTGTGTTTGTAAGTAAAGTTTTATTGAATTACTGTTCTACCCATTTATTCAGGTATTGTCTTTGGCTGTTCGGTGCTACAATAGCGGAGTTGAGTGGCTACAACAGACAGCACAGGTTGCAAATTGGGGCTAAAATATCTGCCGTCTGGCCCTCTACAGATCAAATTAGTTATCCCCCGGGCTGACAGGTAAATGGTAACTTCGTTGTGTATCAGATCTGTGATGGAGAATATACTATAGGACGCCCGTGGTTATTCTTGGGGTGTCTCATGCTCCCAACGTCATGTCATTAGAGAGTATCTAGTGGGGTATCAATCATCTGTCCATAATGGTTGTCATGAAGAGCCCATTGCTTCAGTCTCCATGGTCCCTGCAGGTTTGCTGTTTTATCACCCAGCACAATCTTTGTTGAGGTGAGAGCTCCAATGCCCAGGACCTGGATTCTCTGGACGGGCCATTCTGTGTTCCTGTCCAAGGTCTCTCCACGTTCTTGCTGGAATGTCGGGGAGTAGGGCTTGGATCCCCACCGTCGACACATTTCTCCCTTCCCTGCAATGTCTTGCAATTGTCTGCTCTGACTTCATCACGTCTAATATAATCTGATGTCTTCAAAAGGTTTAGCTCTTTACAAAACACTCAAGCTTCTAGTTAGTTTTTTTCTCAACACAATCCCTAAGGCAAGGAATCACAAAGTTTGGTTACTGGTTTGGAAAAGATATTAGGTGGAAATGGTGATAACAAACAAATATTGTTCTTTTAGGAAATTATCCTGCCTTCTTTGCATTGCTAAGTAGTTGGACTATATCCTGAAGTGCTCATTACATCATGTGCCCTCCTTAATGCCCATCACCCACTTCCCCATGCCCCCCTCTAGCAGGGTTTTTTTTTTTTATGATTAAGAGCCTCTTATGGCTTGTCTCCCTCTCTGATCTTCTCTTGTTTTCTTTTTCCCTCCCTTCCCCTATGCTCCTCTGTTTTGTCTCTTAAATCCCGCATGTGAGTGAGACCATACAGTAAAGAACTGAGTAGTTTCCCACCGTAGATACAGACCACATCTTCTTTCTCCATTCACCTGCCGATGGGCATCTGGGCTCTCTCCACAGTTTGGCCATTGTGGACACTGCTGCTCTAAACATTGGGGTGCAGGTGCCCCTTCAGATCACTACATTTGTACCTTTGGGGTAAATACCAGTAGTGCAATTGCTGGGTCATAGGGCAGCTCTATTCTCAACTTTTTGAGGCACCTCCACACTGTTTTCCGGAGTGGCTGCAGCAGCTTGCATTTCCACAAGCAGTGTAAGAGGGCTCCTCTTTCTCTGCATCCTGGCCAACATCTGTCGTTTCCCGACTTGATAATTTTGCCAATTCTGACCCGCGTGAGGTGGCACCTCCTTGTGGTTTTGATTGTATTCCCCTGATGCCAAGTGATGCTGAGCCTTTTCTCATCTGTCTATTGGCCATTTGTAGGTCTTCTCTGGAGAAATGTGTGCTCATGTCTTCTGCCCGTTTCTTGACTGGATTATTTGTTCTTTGGGTGTTGAGTTTGGTAAGTTCTTTGTAGACCTTGGATCCTAGCCCTTTATCTGATGTGTCATTTGCAAATATCTTCTCCCATTCTGTAGGCTGTCTTTTGGTTTTGTTGATCGTTTCCTTTGCTGTGCAGAAGCTTTTTGTCTTGACAAAGCCCCAATAGTTCGGTTTTGCCTTTGTTTCCCTTGACAGTGATAAATTTTAAAAAGAATCAAAAGAGAATGGTTTTAAGGAAGAGGGCGACAGGGTGAGCAATGGGATGAGGCTCAGTATTTAACAAGTGGTGTTCACAATAACCTCTCCAACAACTGTTATGGCAAGATGGGTACATAGTGGCTGAGGATCAGCTGGATTTGTGTGTTGGAAGTTGATCTAGGGTCAAGGTCAGAAGAGATGGGAGGCATCCCTCCCAGGTTAGAGGGAGGCTAGGGAAGAGAGCGTCACCGTAGTGTAGGACGCGATGGTGAGGCCTCTGCTTGGAGAGCTGAGCCGGGAATGGAGGGGGATCATACAGCATCGCCTGATGTTAGATGCGGCAGCAGAGGGGTTAGGCGAGTGATGGTCGCTGAGACTGAGCAAGAGGGAAAAGCAAGGCTTGCTCATAGGGCTTGGGCCAGGGGGTGGCTGATGGAGCTCTTTCCTGAGTTAGGAGACAGGGTGGAGAAGCGAGTGTGGAGGGAGGGGGGATGTGAATTCAGCTTGGCTGGGGGATCAGGCCCTGAGGTTTACCTCTGAGACCTCCTTTTCATGGCTTAGCAAATGCCTTGGGCAGTCCAGGGTGGAGGAGAGCCCTCATGCAGGAATGGCAGACGTGTCCACACCAAGGGAACCATTTTGTTTTGTGTAAGACCAGCCCAGGGGGCCAGGAAGGAGGACCTAATGTTTACTAAGTTCATTTTTTTTTTTTTTTTGCCATCCTGCCAGCATTTCTGTATGTAGATTTTATTTTATTAAACACGGAGTCCTCCGATCTGATCTCTTTTCCTCTCTTTTAGGTCCAAATAGTTCTATGTAGCCTTTAGGATTACATGAAATCACACACACACACACACAAAAACCCTTTTCCATTCTGATTCTGTTAGGAGTTATATTTTCTTTATTTTTTTTCCTTCAAAATAAGTTTTGCAAACTCCATCAAACACAACACATACTGGTTTCTTCTTCTTCTTTTTTTAAAGATTTTTATTTATTTATTCATGAGAGACCCAGAGAGACAGAGACATGGGCAGAGAGAGAAGTAGGCTCCCCACGGGGAGCCCGATGTGGGACTCGATCCCTGGACCTCGGGATCTCACCCTGGGCCAAAGGCAGACGCTCAACCACTGAGCCACCCAGGCGGCCCCCATACTGGTTTAATTTACTGTGATTTTACAGAGATTTCCCGACAGGGGAGTGCAGACAAGGCCCGTGGCAAAATTGACATTGGGCCTGTATTTTGTTCTAACCCCAGATACCATGAATAATCCCTGTCCCATAAGAACAGGATATGACAATAGCATAATGGTTGTTTTTAGGTCAATCAAAATATGATCTGCCATAGAAGCAGAGGGCAAAGTTATGAAAAGAGACTATTTAAAATTACTTTCTCCTCCCTCAGTTCCTCTTTCTCCCATCCTGTCCTCCTTTTCCTCCCTCTGTTCCTCCTCTTCCTTTTTCTCATGAAAGTAAGCGCCGATGACCATCCAGTAGCCTAAATATCCTTCTCCGCCCAGAGTTCCCAAAACAGAAAATAAGGAGAGTTTAAGGGTTGCATTTATTGGAAAACTGTTCAAAACTTTTCCAAGGAAAATTTAGTTTTTCATTCAGTCCAAATTCTTTTTCACTTAAGTGGCTGGATCAAACTTAGGATCTCTTCAGAGAGCAAAATAAAACATTGAGAAGTAAAATCCTTTTGGTAATTTAGCAATACTGAGGCCTGCTGTTCTCGTCTTTCCATTAGATTCTTAGCCAGTGGATAGATGTGCTGAACATGTAAATGTGCTTTCATAGACAGTTTATTTTTATTTTTTAATTAATAAACATTTTTTTTGAGCAGTTTTAGGTTCACAGAAAAATGGAGCTGAAAGCATAGAGAATCTCTGTCACTCCCTGTACGTACATGTGAACAACCTCCTATACCACAGGTGGTACATTTGTTAAAATCCATGAACTGATACGGACTCATCATCACCCAAGGTCCATAACAGGGCTCATTCCTGGCGTTGTACCTTCTATGGGTTTGACGGATGTATGATGACCTGTATCCACCACTGGAGTATCACACAAAAAAATTTCGCTGGCCTGAAAATCCTCTTCCAGAAACACCATAGACTCCCCCAGAAATAGTATTTTCCTAGTTGTCTGGACATCTTGAGCCCAGTTAACCTGACACAGAAAAATCAATGACCATGGCAATACTTGCTTTAAACATTTATATGTATTTTAAAGATATTAAGAAAGAAAACTTATTTTTTTAGTTTACTCTTTTTACAATTTTGAATACGCTCGGCTCATTCTTAAACACCTGCGTTTACCTACGCTACCAAATCCTTTCAGCCTGAAGAACTCCTTTTAGTATTTCTCATCTAGATTCACTGGCAATCTGTTCTCTTATTTTACACGAAAGCAGCTTTTTTTATTTTCATTCTTGAAGATATGTTCATTGGATATAGAGTTCCAGGTTGATAATTTTCTTTTAGCAATTTAAAGATGTGGTTCTACTGGTTTTTTTTTTTTTTGGTCCCTATAATTCTTGATAAGAAGTTCATGGTTATTTGAATCCTCGTGTCCCTTTATGTAATATGTTTATCTCTGGTTGCTTTCAATGTTTTCTCTTCATCTTTGGTTTCAGCAGCTTGGTTATGATATGCCAAGATGGGATTTTTATTCACACTTTTCCTGTTTAGTGTTTGCTGAGGTTCTTTAAACTTTGGATCAGTATATATATCCTCTACTACATTTAGGAATTTTTCAGTATTCTTTCTTCAAATAGGTTTTTCTTTTCATTCTCTTTTTCTCTTTTGGACCGAAATGACCCATATGCTATCCATTTCCTTGTTCTTCACATTCAAATAATTTCAGATGTGAGTTTATATATCAGGACTCTGTATACTGTTTTAATACTCCAAGGAGTATTGATATTTTTATTCTAGCAGGCAACTAACTTGGTGAAACTCAAGCTGGAAAGTCTGTCTTAACTGTGGTGGAAGTTTAAATCTCAGATGGATTCTTTCAATTCTAGGTGAGTCATTTGAGCGTGTCCAGCACATACAATTCAAAGTTCTTATGCATAATTTTGGGCCCCTCCTTCTCTAAACATCCCCTCCCCCCCCATCAGAGATTGCCTGTGGTTTCTCTGGGCTCCACTACTCAGTTCGTCAAGTGAGCAGGATAGAGGGGTTTCTATCAGACGGCTAGTTACCCTACAGCATGTTGTGACTACAGCTTGTCTATAGGCCAAGAGTCACGAGGCACAGGAATTAAAATGCAGACTTTGCAGTAGAAAGACTGGATTTGTACAGTGACTCTCCACCTTGTTACCTAATGACCTTGAGCAAAATATTTACCGTCTGTTCCTTGACCTGCTAAGGAATAATGGAAAAACATCGTGTGGAATGCTAGGCAGTGACTTTCACATTGGAGGTACTCAGTAAATCCTAGTTTCTCTCACTTTGGGTGACTCCATATATTTATATTGGATACATAAAATGCAAAATGAAATAACTTTCGATAGAGGGTTAAACAGACGAGCAATGAAGGACCATCTCCCACAATAGGAGAAGAAATGGGAGAGCTTCCTGAAGCTGAGTTGTTATTGAAAAATTAATTCGTAGTTTTTCATGTTTTCTCTGTAATGTCATTTGTTAAATGTTTTGGAAATATTTTCTTTCAGTCCATCATCTGACTTTTGTCTTTATTTATGTCGATGTTCGTAGTATAGAAGTTTTACATTTTTGTGAGGTCTGATCTTCCCCTTATTTTCTAGGTTTTATATCTTGTTCACGAAATCTTCCCTACTCCATGATTATAAAATACTCTCTAATAGTTCTTACTATATCTTCATATTCTGCACATTTATTTTATTTTATTTTTTTATTTTTATTTTTTGCACATTTATTTTAAATCCAAAATCTATCTGAAGGTTTTGTGTGTATGTGTGTGTGTAGAGAGTGAGGTCTTGTAATGCACAGCGTCTGAATTTAATACTTTCAAAATGGATGGCCAATGGTTTTCCAGTATTAAAAAGAACATCTTCCCCTATTGACATAAAATGCCACTTTTATAATAAATTATAGATGTATTTTTGGACTCCACATTATACCATGAGTCTTCTATTCTTGTGCCAACACCATGGTTTCTGTTACTACAACATAGTTCTCTTTGACATGGGGTGGGGTAGAAGCCCTTGTTCTTCTTCCTTTACTCTGTTTTTAATATTCTTTGCTATTCTTACACATTTTATCTTTTACATAAATTCTAGAATAGCTTGTCAGAGTCCATAAATGATCCAGTTGGAGGGTCGCCTGGAAGACTCAGTCAATAAGCCTCTGCCTTTGGCTCAGATCATGATCCCAGGCTCCTACGACCATCCCTGCATCAGGCTTCCTGCTCAGTGGGGCGTCTGCTTCTCTTCTCTCTCTTCCTCTGCCCCTCTACCTTGCCCCTACTCAAGCTCTCTCTCTCTCAAATAAATAAGTAAAATATTTAAAAAGAATAATCTAGTTGGAATTATGGTTCTAATTTCACTTTATTATGAATTAATTAACTAGAACAGAACTGACATATTACAACATTGAGCTTTTACACCCAGGACAAGGGTAACTCTACGTTGTCTATGTCTTTCAAAGGGTGTTGGTAAAGTTAACATTGTTTTTTATTTGGATCTTTCACATCTGTTGCCAGATTCATTTATTCCTGTATATTCTAAGTTTCCTTTTAAATTGCTTCCTCTAGTTGGTATTGCCAATCCTGTTTGGGCAAGATTTTATTGGTCTCAGAGAAACTGATTTGTTTGAATCGTATAAGATTCTTGCATTGAGTAATATGGTAGCACTAATTCGAACTAGGAAAAAAAATACTAGATTTAGAATCACAAAAAATGGGATTGTGCCCCACTCATATAAACATTGAACATTTTTGTTGCTGTTCTCTGTTCTCATCTGTAAAAGGGGAGCAATAATTTTAACTTCTTACAGGGTCCTTAGAAGTATCTAATGAGATAGCATTTGGCAATTTGCTTTATATTAACGTAGATTTTCAGTAGAATTCTAACTTTTACTAAAATCCTTGGATAAAAGGTAAGACTTCTCATGGATTTGAGGAGCTCTGGGAGATTCCTGTGACTGAACTATCCCTACATGCTATGATACCCCTGTAAGTTAAAGAGAAATAAAAACTTGTCAGAAAACTTTTTCAAAAGCCTGTTAGAACCACTGCAGAGGTATAGTTTTGAGAGCTCCAGGTTGTAGAATAGCTTTCATTTATTGGACCTTCTATGCTTGAGTTATAGCACTTAGCACTTTATACACATATTATTTAAATCTACAAGGTAAATATGATTACCTCCATATTAAAGGTTCTTTCCTTTCTCCTTTCAAACTTACTGAAAAGTTGCAAGAATAGTAAAAAGGACTTTTGTAAAATCTTAACTCAGATTCTCTAAACGTTAACATTCTGTATTTATAGAAATGCTTTATTTCTTATATTTACCTGTTCATTCTTCCCCCATCCACATATTTCACCTATAATGTTTATTATTGTATTATTATTGCTCAAACTTCAGAGAAAGAACAAATTGAAGCTGAAATGCCTTATTGCTCTTTAATACTTGAAGAAGCCTCTCCTATAAAATCACTGGACAATTAGAAGCCAGTAATATCGATACAATACTAACATTCAGACCCAGGCCCCACTTAAATTTTGGCCCATTGTCTCAATAAGGTCTTTGTAAACACATCCCTTCCTTTTTCTCCAGGATCTGCTTACATTAAATTGTCACATCCTCTTAATCTCCTTTAATCAAGGAAGAGTTTTCTCATTTTGTTTTCTTTGTCAATCATGACCTTGACATTCTTTACGTACAGGCAAGTTGATTTGTAGAACGTTCCTCAGTTGGGTTATCTGATGTTTTCCCATGTTTGGATTGATGTTGTACACTTTTTTCCTTTGGCCAGAATAGCATAAGGATGCTGTGTTCTTCCTACAAGGAAGCAGATGGCATCTATTCGAACCCTTGCTTTTGATGTTGACTTTTATCACTAGGTTAAGATGGTGCCTGCAAGCTTCTTCTACATTAAAGTTCACTTGTGGGTATATTGTACTTAGCCACTAATACATAATTATGTTAATAAGTAGTTAATACGTGCCTTATGGGCAGCAACTTTGAGACTATGTAAATATTCTGTTCCTCAACAAATTTTCACCTACTAGTTTCAATATTCACTGAAGATATTTTAAAAAAGATTTTATTTATTTATTCATGAGAGACACAGAGAGAGTCAGAGACACAGGCAGAAAGAGAAGCAGACTCCCTGTGGGGAGCCTGATGCAGGACTCGATCCCGGGACCCTGGGGGTCACTCCCTGAACTGAAGGCAGACGCTCAACCACTGAGCCCCCCAGGAGTCTCTCACTGAACATTTTTATCTGAATTAGTTATTACTATCATGGCAGTTTAATTCCATTATCTCTTCCACATGATTAATGGACATTCTACTGAAAGGTGGAGCTTTCCATTCACCTCCCTCTATTTATTTATATCAGTATAGACTCTGAAATTACTTTTTATGTAAATCTGTAGCCGTAGTCCCTTATTTGAAGCTCAAATTGTCCCATATATGGTCAGTGGAATCCCTTCAAGCTGGCTTTCATTTATTTATAGAATTTCAATTATATTGAGACTTATTTTTGCCATCCTATTTTACTTAAAAATTTCACTGTATTGTCTTTCTAGTTTAATCTAATCCCACTAATGATGAATTTCCTCATCCATTCTTAGCTGATCTCATCCTGCTCTTTGTCTCATATATTTCACTCTTGATTTCAACAACTGTGTTTTTCATATCTGTTATTTTCCCTAACTTTTAAAAGAATCATGTTATTTGAATTCAATTTAAACATATAGAATAACACCCAGTCAGTCCCTAACTTTTTAGATGAATTTTTATTATTGCTTTATATTACTCTTATATTTCCTTATCTCCTTAATGATACATTTTCATGTTTATTTTAAATTATCAGCCGCTCTGTTCTGGGTGGATCTTTAGTTGCTGCTTCTCTTTCAAGTGGTCACATCCTTAGGTGAGTTGTTATTTTGTCTTGTGGGATCACATCGCCCTAAAGGTAATAATTGCTCTGGAAATGAGGTTACTTAAGGGCCAAGGCCAAGCCCTCATCTCTGTCCACCACAGTGGGTTTGAGGAGGGGAGAAGAATGAGGCTTTGCACCCCAGTGTCCCTGCAAATCATTCTTGTTGACGTCTGCTCCGCCAGCTAACTTCTCTTTAAACTCTTAGGGAGAAGTAGCAGAGGAAGTAGTGGCTATAGGTTGTAATATTGCCAGTCCTGGGATTTTGGAGAGAGAAGGGTAGGTTGTGGAAGTGGTATCCGTTTTCAATAATTCTTCACCTTGTTAGGGTGGCCTTGGTTTTACCTGGCTGACTCCGGTAGCTCTGGCAATTATTGATTTGGGTGCTTAAGGAACAGGCCATGATTTCCCCAAGGTAAATAAGACTGAGACAGGAGGAGAATTGAAAGGATTTTCTACAGTTGATCTCACTGTTTTCCAGACCATTCCTGGCCCATGCCGCATTTACCATTTCCTACACAACCCAGTTACGGAGTCATCTTTGCATTTCCTTGATGATTCTGGGAATCCGTCTATCCCCGCTTATGTCTGTGGTTTTATCAGGTTTGACATTCAGCAAGGAGCCAGCAGCAGCCCCTGCTGGTCTGTACTCTAATAAAACACTTGCAAAAAATTGTCTCTGTATAGTTGAATGGTGATAATTTCTGTAAGTTTTGGGTTTTCAATGCAGATTGTACATGCAGTCGCCTAGGTTTAGTTTCAGGATTTTAGTCTTTCAGAAAAATTGAAGCCATTCATCTATCCATAGTTTATTTCTGTGGCTGGTATAAGGTAAGGATGGGGAAATTTCTATGTTTCTAGAAGGATAAACTTCTATGTCATCATCAGTAAATAATCCATCCTTTTACTTGAGAAGTGAACTACCATATTTGTCATACGATAAATTCGTTTACATGGTAGGTTTTATTCCTGGATTCCCTCTTCCCTTTCACTGATCTGTTTGGCTATTCAGTGCCAATACCATAATGAATGGACTAAAGAGGCTCTGTTACCGAGCTCTTGGACCACCAGCGGCTCTGCTGTCGTTACTCTCAGGACACATTCTATCACCAAGGATGAGACACCTCTCCAGGTCGGCAATGCTGGCTGTGGCTCCCAATCTTAATCGGAAATACTTGCTGAATACCCTTTTGTGCATGCCAAAACACAGAAAGTAAAATATGCTAAAAATCAGCAGTCAGCGTGAGGATTGTATGGTTTGGTTGGCTTACTAGATAAGAAAATCATAGTCGTTTCTATTTCTTTTTAAATACCACACTGTTTTTTAACATGAATGTAAAAGGCTGCACAATTGTGGTTGCTGCCAAGGGAAAGCAAAAGGCATCTTACTTAAGTCTTACTTAGGGGGTTTTCTACTTGGATCCTGGTTCAGTTTCTTCAGCAGATAACGCCAACGGGGAACAACTCGGTGATGGCTTCAGATGTGGTCTTCAGACTTGAGATCAGACCTTTCTTTAATTCCTGGGGAAGAAGGTGCATTATTCATCACTACCAGTATTTTCAGTTGTATCCAAGAAAAAAAAAATACAGGACTTTCTGCAGATTGCTAAATGTTAGCTTTCACCAGAGTTTCATTTGAAAACAAAATACATTCTTGTTGAATCCAATATTTCAAAGACACTGCCTAAAATTTGAAAGCAAACTGTATAGGGGAAAAATAAAAACCACTAAATAAATTTTCTTTAATGTGCATATTTATATTCATTGCATCTTTTTTTTTTCCCATCTGGCCCTGCCCCACCAAGAATTAGGTCTTTCTATGCATGACTTGACTCAGAACAACAAGGACTGTAATTTTGCCTCAGCGTATTAAAAAGGAGATGCTGTGATTTATGTCTTAGAATGAAACCACATATCTATACACATTGCATCTTCTCTACCGTGCCTTCCCACCACCAGCTGAAGAGTTAGGTCTCTCTGTGTACGATTTAACCCAGAACAATTCTGGTGGTAAGATCTGTAATTTTACATAAATGTATTAAAAGGGAAACCTTGTGATTTATGTTTTTAAATATATAATGGACACTATGCAGCTGGGTCAGCACTCTGAGATTTCTTGGAGAGAAATCATAGCAGTATTTGGGTTCATCAAGCATCATTGACAGTGATTGTTTCCATATGGCTTTCTGAGAATGTAAAGCTTAGGCCGAACCACTGCTTGCATCATACACAAATAAGCCAAAAGCACCCCTTTTGCTCTCATTGTAAATGTTTGCTCATTATATTCATTTCAGCAACTTGAGAACACTTGTAATCAGCATTTTCTTGGGCACATCATAGGATGACCATTAGAAATGCTACTTTCTCCAAAAATAAAAGGAAGGAAAAAATTTCCTCTCTTCTACCAAATGTGAAATTTGAATATTTTCAAAAGAAAAAAAATCTATACCCAAAGGTGATAGTTTGCTTGTTTAATCAGCAACTGTTCATTGAGTATCTTCTGGCTCCCAAGTATACTGTATATTGTGAATATAACAATGTTCAGGGGGAAGAAAAGACCCCAGATAATTAATTATGCAGAAAACCCTTTGATTACAGGGGTAAATGCTGCCAAGGAACCGTTCAGTTTGTAAGGAGAGTCGGTGATCCCTAATAATCTACAATAGGGTAGGAGACCCTGTCTAGGATATGCCTCTTTTTGCTAAGGGTGTACCAAAGGAGAAGAAGGGAAGTCCTGAGCAAGAAGAACAAAGCAAGTGCAGACAACGTGTGGCTATTGAAGGTCTCAGAGGCCTTCTCAGTGAGGACTGGAACGCTTCTTTGGGATCATGTGATTGGAACACTGTTTCTGAAAGTGTGGTCTGTGGCCACCTACATCCCTACCTCTGAGATTCCTGTTAAATGTCAAGATTTGTAGACCTAGCCTATAGGAACCAAATGGAGGTGTATTGGGAGTCAGCATTCTAAACAAGCTTCCAGATTTTTTTTTTCTGCTCTCCATCATTTGACAACTTTCATACTGATTTAGATTCTCATGTTTACGAAATCCTCAAATGACCTTTTTTATCCTTTGACTTTTGTCCCTGCATCAATTCTGGGAATGTAAAGTAAAGCCATTGGTCAGACATTTAGAAATAGAAAGTAGCCTACCTAACTCTACGTGAAATTGAAATATTCATAGTGTGGAAAAGTGGAAAGAGACCTGAACTGGAAACCCAGTTTGTGTTTGAATTGTTCATGTATTGTTATATATGGTCATGGAAAGTATTTTCTCCTGTCAGTTCTGTTTGCTTGTTCACAAAATGGTCAGCATTCTCCAAACTTTGATCAGTGCAGTACCACCTTCAAAATAGTACTGCTTACAGTATTAAAAATATTATCTTTTAATAGTTACTTAAGGTTAATTTTTTTATAATTTTTATTTATTTATGATAGTCACAGAGAGAGAGAGAGAGAGAGAGGCAGAGACACAGGCAGAGGGAGAAGCAGGCTCCATGCACCGGGAGCCCGAAGTGGGATTTGATCCCAGGTCTCCAGGATCGCGCCCTGGGCCAAAGGCAGGCGCCAAACCACTGCACCCCCAGGGATCCCAAGGTTAATTTTTTAAGAAGCTTTATGGCATCACCATAAGTAGAAACCAATCATCACTTACTGTAAAACATACAACAATTAAAAATTTTAAAAGTCTATCCCTGAAATTCTAAATTAAAAGTACATATTGTTAATGATATTGTCATGATACTTTGGGTAACAGTAAATTAAATACTGTTTAAGACTCATTTCTGCATTATGAATCTAAGTGTTTATTAGAATATCATGCAAATGGTTATTTCAATATTTTTGGGAGAAAAGAAGTCCAAACTTATAAAGCAATTTCTGAAAAGTCAACCATTGGTGATTATCAGGCAAAAATTCTATAGTAGAAGCTGACAAAAAAATGATCTATTTTGGGCAGCCTGGGTGGCTCAGTGGTTTGGCGCCTGCCTGCAGCCCAGGATGTGATCCTGGAGTCCCGGAATCGAGTCCCGCATCGGGCTCCCTGCGTGGAGCCTGTTTCTTCCTCTGCCTGTGTCTCTGCCTCTCTCTCTCTCTCTTTCTCTCGGTGTGTCTCTCATGGATAAATAAATAAAAATCTTTAAAAAAATGAGCCTTTTTCCTCAAAAGGAATGGCACTTAGTGTTACTCAAATATTTAATTAAATGCTTATATCAAGTACACAGTATTTAAGCAAGAAATATCTTTCTTAATAACATCTGCTAACGCCATCTGTTTCTTTTTTCAAATCACTAAAACTAGAATGGAATTTGAAAAAAAACATTACAGTTGTAGCAGAAATGAAATTCCAAATCTGCTCGCGGTATACTTATAGTATATCATTTTTTTTCTCAGCTTTATTGAGATATAATTGACATATCACATTGTGTAAATTTAAGGTACAGAATGTCTTGATTTGATGCATTTATATGTTGCAATGTGATTGCTACCATAGTGTTAACTGACACGTCTATAGTGTCCCACAATTCCCATGTCTTTTTGTGGTGGGAATATTTAAGACAGAAGCTCCTAGCCAATTTCAAAGTACTTAGTAGAGTATTGTCATCTATGACCACAGCCGTGCATTAGGTCCTCAGAACCTACTCATCTTCTACCTGGACCTTTGCACTCTTTGACCAACATCTCCCTGTTTCCCCATCCACGGACCCTTGGTAGTCACCACTCTGCTCTCTATTCCTGAGTTTGTTTGTTTTTTTTTTAGATTCTGTATATAAAAGAGATCATACAGTATTGTCTTCCTTTTCTAACTTATTTCACTTAGCATAATGCCCTCAAGGTAAATTCATGCTGCCATAAATAGCAGGATTTCCTTTCTCATGGTGAAATAATATTCCATTGTATATATACATAAATATATATATTACATAATGAAATGGGATGTTATATATATATATTATAGTTTTATACATTATTATATATTATATATATTAACATATACGTATATCATCTTTATCTGTTCATCCATTGATGGACACTTGTATTGTTTCTGTATTTTAGCTATTATAAATGATGCTGCAATAACATAGGAGTGTAGACATATCTTTGATATCCTGCTTTTGTTTTCTTTGCATATACACCCAGGAGTGGAATTACTGAATCATATGGTAGTTCTATTTTTATTTTTTGAGGAACCTCCACACTGTTGTCCATAGTGGCTGCACCAGTTTGCCTTCCCACCAATAGTACAAGAGGGTTCCCTTTATCCCACGTCCTTGCCAATACTTATCTTGTCTTTTGGATGATAGCAGTTCTAACAGTGTGAGGTTATATCTCATGGTGGTTTGATTGTATTTCCCTGATAATTAGTGATGAGCATCTTTTCATGTACCCGTCAACCATTTTTGTATGTCTTTTCTGGGAAAATGTCTACTTAGTTCCTCTGCCCTATTTTCAAATGGATTGTTGTTGGTGTATGATTTCTGTGTATATTTTGGACATGAACACCTTATCAGATATATGAGCCTATATATCTAAATACATTAAGCAGATCCTAACAGCTCTGAAGGAAGAAATAGACAGCAATACAGGAATAGTATGGGACTTCAATACCCTACTTCTAGCAGCAGATAGGTTATCCAGATAGAAAATCAAGTCAATTATATTCAAATTGTAGCTGTCCCACAGTCCTTGGATATTCTGTTCTTTTCTTTTTTTCAATCTTTTTTCCTTTTGCTTTTCAGTTTGGAAATTTCTACTTTCACACCCTCAGGCTCAGATATTCTTTCCTCAGCTGTGTCCACTTCATTTATGAGCTTGTCAAAGACATTCTTCATTTCTTTTATAGCATTTTTCATCTCTAGCATTTCTTTTTTGATGATTTCTTAGAATTTCCATCTGTTATTGCATGTTTCCTACTTTTCCATTAAAGATCTTAGCATATTAATCATAGTTATTTTTTTTTTTTTTTTTTTTTTTTTTAGAATTACTGGTCTGATAATTCCAACACACCTACCATATCAGACTCTGGTTCTGAGACTTGTTCAATCTCTTCAAATTCTGTTGGCTTTTAAAAAAAAATCTTTTAGTAAGCCTTGTAATTTTTTTGTTGAAAGGTGAACATGGTATGTGAAGTAAATGGAATAGTGGTAAATAGTCCTTTGATAAGGTAGTGATCAGATGTTAGGAGGGAGGGGAAATGCTCTGTAATCCTATGATTAGGTCTCAGTCTTTTGGTGAGTGTGTGCCTGTGGACTGTGAACTTCAGTGCTTCTCAATTTGTTCCCTTCTTTAGGTGGCTCAGGATGGCTGAAGGAGTCTAGAGTTGTATATTTTATATCTTCCAGGCATATTAGGCTCTGATACAGTCCCAGCAGCTTAACCTCTGGTAAAACAGTTTATCTAGAGGCTGGTCCTTTTTAAGGAGAACAGAATACTCTGGCACATTTCAAAATGGCTCATTTTTCCTCTCCCTCACCCCTAATAGGTATCCCTATCTGATATCCCTAATATCAGAGGATTTTTTCCTTCTGATATTCACTATGAGGACCCGGTAGGGCTCCTGGAGGCAAAACTCACAAAAGCAAGAGGGCGTTCCTATGATTGAGTATCCCTGGTGGTTTTTTCCTCTTTGGCTTGTCCACATTGAGCCCTCAGCAGTTTGCCAATTATAATTCAGGTCTTCCTACCCTGGCACTGGTTCCTGTGGAGGTTTCTGTTCTGGTGAGTTGTGATTCTCTGTATTTGCCTTCTGTTTGTACAATATTCAGGGCAGCAGTTTCCCCTATGATCTCACTTGTCTGATAGATCTAAGAAGAGTTGTTGATTTTTCAGTCTGTTCCGTTTTTTTACTTCCTGTGAGGATGGAGCAAGGATTGGAAATGGGAAGTTCCTTATCAGAGTGTTTTAAATTGGTGAAGGGACTGATTCTGGTAGAGAGTGGGAAAGCCTCTGAGGCTGAAATTTGGTATGTGCATGTATAAAATGTGTTATGTAGAAGAGAGGGAGAAAGAAATGAGGTCCTATTCTGATAGAAAAAAATTGAGACTTTCTTGGATGATTGAGATCCTGAGGATGTGATCTGATTTCATTAAGGATGTAAAACAAAGTACTCAAAGAAACAACCACCCTAGTTCCCCTCACTTATTTCACAAACATTGAGGCACCAGAGAGACAGAAATGAACATATCTCTGCCTAAAGATTTCATCATATATTGGACACTATTTTTTGGCTAGCTGGCTTCTAGACTCATGGCCTTCTTCAAGGGTATCATGCTGCCTTCCATGTCAGAGTCCTCACTCTTTGTTCTCCCTGCCTGCTCTGCATTCATCTAGACAAGTTTCTCCTATCTAGTAAGGACACTGTGCTATCAGCCAACATACCATCTAACCTTCATCTTTATCTCAAATTTTTAGTCATTCACTCCTCCTCCACACAACCACAAGCACCAGTGATAGAAAACACCTCCCCAGCCACAAGGAAGGTCCTGGATCCTTTAAGTTTGTCATGGAAATCCCAGTTCCTTCTGCCAGTAGTTGGTTGAGGAGAGTGTATTTGACCTAATTGTGTTTGAGAAGGCCTGAAGAGAAGCCTGTCAAAGGGGTTCTCAGAAGGGTTTGTAAGCCTCTAAGAAAGAAAAATAAGAAAAGTCTGTTTCTTTCTTTCTCCTTCTTCAGTCATGTCTGAATGTGAGGCCTGGACCTTCTGTAGCCATTTTACTAGCTTTACCAGAGGATAAAGTACACACATGAAGGAAGACAGGCAGGATAGCTACACAGAGGCAGGAATGGGGGTACACAATATGGGGAAGCTTCTGGACTTCATGTTTTGTGAGGTTAAAAAATTTCCTTATTGGGGTGCCTGGGAAGGAAAAGCTGTATGCATTTCATTGCTGACTGCAGGTTTCTTTCAGATTACGTTCATCAGTCTGTGTGTATACAATATGAAGAATGATCTGAAGTAATTGTGCTGTATTTATGTTTATCCACCAGTCTTTGATAAAATAAAAAGGAAAACCATAAAAAAAAAAAAGCTGAGTGGTTGAGCTTCTGACCCTTTGATTACAGCTCAGGTTGGGATCTCAGGGTTGTGAGATTGAGCCCTGTGTTGGGCTCCACATTCAGTGGGGAGTCTGCTTGAGATTATCTCTCTCCCTCTTCCTCTGTCCCCCCCCCGTTCTATAAATAAATAAATAAATAAATAAATAAATAAATAAATCCTTAAAAAATGTCTTTATTGTTAGATTTAGAGTTCCTGTTAATTGAGGTCAAAGGATCATCATTGTATATCATTCTTCATCGAACATCTCAAGAGCTACTTCCTGAGGAAGCCTTCCCTGAGCTCCATTTTCTTCTTGTCAGTCCTATCCTCTTATTTTCTGCTCCTGTAGCCTCTTGGACTTCCCACCTATAGCATTTGCCATAATTCAAAATTATTTATTTCTGTAATTATTTGATCAATGCCTGATATTCCCACTAAGCCATTAGCTCTAAAGAGAGCTCTTTTGTCTGTCGTGCTCATCACTGCATTACCAGTCCACTGAATAGTGTCTGGTACATACTACTTGCTCATGAATATTGCTAGAATGAATGGATAAATATATAAACCTGTATGAAAAGCTCCCACTGGACCCAGAAGAAAGGGTTCTTAAGCCATACTAGAAGAATAAGGAAAGGTTTCATAGGGGAGGTGAAATTTAACCTGAATTTTGAAGGGGGAAGAATTTTCTAGGCTTAAAAGACAGTAGGGAAGAGTATTCCAGGCAGCTGTGCAGAGACAGAGAAGTGTGCTCCAAACCATTAAGATCAACTAAATCACATTTTCATTGCAAGAATGTGTCCTCAAAATAATATTTAATATAAAAAGGTATTTTTGTTTATAAAATGTTTCCTGTCTCCTAGTGTAAATTCTTGAATAGTGAGATTACCCTCAGTGCCACTCAATTTCTCCATAGAATTCCTTCTTTCACATAAATTCCCTGTACCAATATTCACTTCCTTACCTTTTAATGGTTGGCTAGAGGGAGAAATAGAGACCAACAAAGATATTTTGTGGCATGTCATTCTCGTGACCTGTGGAGTTCTTCCAATTAACTAGCCAAGCAGCTAATATTCTCCAAGTCAAATCAGAGCAATGGAACAGACAGTAAGAATCCCCACTGCCAAATATGGGTAAACTCCAATCCAAGTTACCTCAGATCTATTATGAGTTTGGGGGAAAGTCAAATCTTTAGACCGTTATATCCAGGAAACCCAATCATCTTTAGTCGGCACCAGCTGCTGTAGCCCATAATATGTCATGTCCTATATAACACTTCAGAAATTGTTGCAACTGCATCCAATCCTTCTGTCCCTCCTTTCCAGGACAGAAATAATTTCTGACAGAGAAGGAAACAGCCAGGCCATGGGGTGCTGGCTTGGAATGCTGTCTTCTAGCAACAAAATATGGTATGTAAGAGGTCTAGCTGAGTTGGAATGTAAGCCACTGCAGATTCTTTATGTTCAAAGTGTAATTGATTCCACAAACTAGGCCAATATCATTAGCTTATCATCCTACCATGAGGCTTGTGACCTTGGTCACAATCACTAAATGTCTCCAGGAAAACAAGTGATGATTTCATCCACCACCTATGTACTTTCCAAAAGGGGCTCTCCAATCCAGGTGTCCATCCTGAACTGTGTGTGTGTATACATACGTTCAGCTGCCAAGTGGACTAACTCAGGGGCAATTCCAATTCAGTCTGTTCAAAAGTGGATTTGTCTTCTTGCCAAAAAGCTTGCTTCTGCTGTTGTGGTTTCTCTCCTTGTAACTAGGAATCGCTGTTAAAGTACCTATCCCAAGTAGAAACTCAGGAGACATCTTAAACATCTCCATCCTTCTTTATGTGCCTTGGGTCCTCAGGTTCTCTAGATTTGGTGTCTAAGTATCTCTCCTTTCCTTGTCCCTTCTCATTCAATCGTTCCTAATTTCTCATCTGGCTTCTTGCAGTAAATAGATTCACAACCTCAGAAGTGGAGTTATGGCCTCTAGTCTTGCTCATTCCATCCACGATGTAGTCAAATGCATCTTTAAATAATGAATATCTGATCAAGGCACTTTAATGTTTAAAAACATCTAAATGGCTCCTCATTGCTTTCAAGATAAAAGTATCAGCTCTGTAGTACAACATACATTTCGACATTTTATGACTTGGCCCTGTCTCTGTCTCCAGCTTCATATATGTCTTTTTACCGTAATCGACCCTCTTCCTCTACAACCTCTGTTATTGTAACTAATAATAATTAATATCTGTTGAATACTTACTTTCAGCTAGGAAATATGCAATGCTTTACATAAATATTTTTCAAACGTCTCTGATGAGGCATATCACCTGAGATCTTTGATAAAGACACAGTTTCTGGTCCTTATCCTAGACTCACTGAATCACAGTCTTTTGAGAATGAGTCTAGGAAGTTGTATTAAAACAAACACATTCACAGAATTAGAACAAACAATTCTAAAATTTGTGTGGAGCCACAAAAGACCCTGCAGAGGCAAAGGAGTCTTGAAAAAGAAAAGCAAAGCTGGAGGAATCACAATTCCAGACTTCAAGTTATATTACAAGGCTGTAGTGGTCAAATCGGTGCGGTACTGGCACAAAAATAGACACATAGATCAATGGAACACAACAGAAGACCTAGAAATAAACCCACAAGTATATGGTCAATTACTCTTGACAAAGCAAGAAAGAATATGCAATGGGAAAAAGCATCTTCAACAAATAGGGTTGGGAAAACTGGACAGCAACATGTGAAAGAAAGAAACTAGACCACTTTCTTACACCATATACAAAAATAAACTCAGAATGGATTAAAGATCTGAATGTGAGACCTAGAATCATAAAGATCTTAGAAGAGAGCACAGGTGGTGACTTCTTTGGCATCAACCTAGTAACTTCTTTATAGATATGTCTGATGAGGCAAGAGAAACAAAAGCAAAAACAAACTATTGTGACTTCATCAAGATAAAAGCTTCTGCACAGAGAAGGAAACAATCAACAAAACTAGAAGGCAACCTATGGAATGGGAGAAGATTTTTGCAAATGACATAGCTGATAACGAGCTAGTATCCAGAATCTATGAAGAACTTCTAAAATTCAACACCCCAAAAACAACCCAATTAAAAATGGGGGAAGACATGAACATTTTTCCAAAGAAGACATCCAGGTGGCTAAAAAGACACATGAAAAGATGTTCAACATCACTCATCATCTGGGAAATGCAAATCAACGCCACAATGAGATAGCACCTCACACCTGTCAGAGTAGCTAAGTCAATAACAAAAGAAATAACAGGCGTTGGCAAAGCTGTGGAAAAAAGGAACCCCCACTCACTGTTGCTGGGAATGTAAAGCAGTATAGGCACTGTGGGAAACAGTATGGGGTCCCTCAAAAAGTTAAAATAGAATTACCCTATGATCCTGCAATTGCACTACTGGGTATTGACCCAAAGAATACAAAAACACTAATTTAAAGGGATACATGCACCCCTGTGTTTATAAGAGCACTATTTACAATAGCCAAGATATGGGAGCAGCCCAAGTGTACAGAGATGTGTGCACAAACACACACACACAATTGAATATTATTCAGCCATAAAAAAGTGAAATCTTGCTAATGACATGGACAGAGCTGGAGAGTATAATGCTCAGCAAAATAAGTCAGTCAGAAAAAGACAAATACCATATGACTTCACTTATGTTTGGAGTTTAAGAAAATAAAGCAAAGGAAAATGAGAGACAAATCAAGAAACAGACTCTTAATTATAGAGAACAAACTGGTGGTATGTTAATGGGAATTAAAATAAAAACTTAAAAAGTCAAAAAAAGAAGATTATAGAGAGATAGACAGATGATAGATAGATATCCACACACATGCACACACACATAAACTTAAAAACAACACACACAAGTCAACATGGTGGTTCATCATTTGAGAAGTTTGGGAAAACATTGCTTTTTACGTGAACTTTCATTTAATCATAAAAATTTAATGAGATAAGAACTGTCACTGGTCATTTATAGATAGAAAAGCTGAGGCTTCAGGAAAGATGTTATATGTCTAAATACACAGTTAATTGATTGTCATCATTGTAGTTTGAACCTAGGCATCCAGTCCCAGAATTTATACCACTGCTTTTCCTCGGATTTTTCACTTTTAGTCAACACGTGCACTCTGTTCACTCTCAGTTCTCTGTGCCGCTTCTGCCCTCTGACTTGGAAAAAAGTCATGTTCCCTTCTTTGCCTGGAGAACTACGACTGACACCCATTCAACTCAGACTGAAGTTCTGATCAATCTTCTCAGTCTCGTTTTTGCTTTCCTGTGAACCATTCTGCTGACATGGCATCATCTGTATCCTTCTCTGTTCCCCCCACCAGATTACAAGCAGGCACTTCTCAAGTTGTTCTGTGACCTTCGTCTAGCAGAGTATGTGACTTTTACCAGGTATGTGATAAATATCTGCTAAATGAATAAAAGTATAATAAGTCACGTTAGCCTGGCAAGTGCCTAGGGTTTAGATGCTTTAAATGGATGAAGCTAGGGTCCCTCCAGAAAATTATTTTTACGTATTGAATGCTGCCTCTTAGAATCAGGGCACGTCTCTATTGAACTCACCTGTTTTCATCCTAGGAGTGCCTTAGGAGGGATGGGATTGAAGACCCAACCCATTCCTTCTGAAGTTCAAAGACATTAGCTGTACATGATATATTACCATCGCCTTGATCAAGACCAGATGATGGAAACGGACAACGAAGGGCCAGAAAAAGTCAGTGTTGTCAGGGAAAGGGGAGTCTGGGCGGGCAATGTGGACTCAGTCCCAGACTTTAGAGAATCAGAAGAGTATGCTGACGTGGGCTCACAGCCCCTGTGATCTAGCCTCCCATTGCCATGGGCACCCAGGGAGTGTGAAGTAGAAGTAACACACGGATGGACGTAGAGCTTTCACTTGGTCTTAAGGCAACAGGTAGAGCTCCACGGTGGTGAGTCATTAACACTTTAAAAGTAAGGAGGCTGGTTATTTAGGTCCCCGAAAGTATCAACTAAAAATCTATGTATTACCAGGATTTCAGCAAATGGTAATTTGCTTTCAACAGGGATAGAGAAGAGACTGGGCTCCACAGGAGCGAGACTTCCAAGGCTGGCAGTGACATCTGTGTTCCACCATTGGGGACAAGGAGTGGCCATAGCAGGCAAGATCAGCAGGCGAAGCTGTCCTCAGGTTAGAGACATCACTTCTGGGTGTGAGTGTTGCACGCACCTTGGTTGTATCTTTTCTAGTTAGTAGTTGAAGGGAAGGAGTGAGAACTGATTCACAGACGGGTGTAAGCTCTCCTGGCAATCCTTAGGAGCATTTACTTAGGGCAAGAGAAACTTAGGGCGCCTAGATTTTTTTTTTTTAATTTTACATGTGTGGGTTTGGTGTCATAATTCAGCTGTTAAAGAAGATGTTGAGATCCCAGGTGGTTGAGGTCTGAAAATTTAGATGATAGAAATCTATAATAACAGTGACTAAAACAGATCTTTGAAAATATGAGGCCTTTTTCCAATCATGCTGACGGTCCCATGTCGTCATGAAGACGGAGGCTCTGCAGGCAACTGAGCGGAAACATATTTTGAGATGAGTTTTATTGGAAACACAAGCTTTATTTAAAAAGAGCTTTATCTGACCAAGTTTTATTTGACACTAAACTATTTGTAGGCATTCTGGAGACTCATATACAGGCAAGAGAAATTAGGTCATACGTACAATAGAGCCGGAGAGATGCTCTATCTGGGAAGAGCAGGGCTCAGCCGTCTACAGAGTGGGCTCGCTGTATGAGCACAAAGGAAGGGAACCCGTTCAAGAGAGGGGACGTGTTCGATGGGAAAGAAATTAGTATGTAAAGGCCATGGGTCATGGTCGAGGAAGGCCACCTTGCCATATCGGACAAAATATAGTCATTGGAACCTTACTGAGCTCACAGACGGGAGAGTCAGTTTCTGTGTTGGACCCCCTGCCTTAGGATCCGAAGCCTGGACATCACTACGTCCCAGTCGGCGTAGGCGCCTTCCAGGTGCCGGGAAATCTCGGTTCCTGCTTCGTAGCTGCGTCGGCCGTGCAGTAAGCGCCAGTTGTCAAAAGTAATCACATCACCTAGACAGAAGAATTTGTGTTTTCAACATGAACGATCATCATGGATTTAAAAGATTTGCAGCGCTATAAAATGGAAAATGCAAAATTACATTGCTACTTCCTTCGTATCAAGAAACAGTAGGTTTGTCTTATTTTTTTGTTGTTGTTTCAAGTTTTGATTTAAATTCTAGCTAGTTAACATAGTGTAGTACTAGTTGCACGAGTAGGATTTAGTGACTCATCACTTACATGCAACAGTCAGTGCTCATCGCAACCAGCAACCCCCTAGTCCCCAGCCCAGGTCCAGGCCGCAGCCCCCCACCTCAGCTCCAGCAGCCCTCAGTTTGTTCTGTTAAGAGCCTGTTTCATGGTTTGCCTCCCTCTCTTTTTTCCCTCTAGGTTCATCTGTTTTTGTTTCGTAAATTCCAGTATGAGTGAAATCATACGGTATTTGTCTTTCTCTGACTGAAAATGGCCCATTGACTTTTTCCTGCACATCAGGCCATTGGACTGCAAACCGCTTTAGACCTTTTGACATTCAAAGTACAGGCTTTCTAAAGTAGACCCTTTTAGGATTTCTACTTAAGATATTATCTTTGTGTAAGACTTCGAACTGTTTTTCCGGTTGTTATTTAGCTCTTACTTAGAAATGTTTGTTTCCAGTTTAATGGCTTCAAATGATTTTAAGGATCGTGACTTGGTTTGTCTTCTCTGTTCTCAGTATTTTGTGCACCTTATTTCTAAGCCTCATGAAAATCCTGAAAAGAGTGCTGGCTCATCTTTTTGTGTGAGAAAACTGAGGCTCCAGGAGGTTGAGGGATTTGCCCAAAGTTACACCATTAAATAGTGGAGCTTGGATTCCAACTTGTATTTATTTATATTGGGGGGGGCATTTTTCTCACATGGTATTTCAATGTTGTATGTTACTGCTCTTAAAATCAGCCTGTGCTGACTGCATTATCAGTGGATTTGTAGAGATTTCTAGTATTACTTTATCATGCCAAAGATCAATTCAAAAAATAATCAGAAGTTAAAAGTATGTTCCACTTGGCCAAAACAGCAGTGGAGAGAAATTCCGTTTACTATAGATATGGAAAGCCTCAAGCTTGAGGTCACCTCGCTGAGTAGAGATGGTCCAGAACAAACACAACACTTTGTTTCTTTATTCCAAGTAGCTGGACTACTTCAAATACCCCTTTATTTCAGGTAGCACTATCTTTGCCAGATCAGATAAGCTAAACGAGTAAACATGACTCATGTACTTCATGAGCGGGAATCATGGGGATAATTCTATCTGTTTACTGGGATCGAAAAATTAAGTAGAAGCCTCCGTTCATATTGACTGGCGACCAGGACAGAAAATACAGGTCGTCAGACATGTATTGACCTCAGACATGAGGC
Source organism: Canis lupus dingo (assembly GCF_003254725.2). Classification (NCBI taxonomy): domain Eukaryota; kingdom Metazoa; phylum Chordata; class Mammalia; order Carnivora; family Canidae; genus Canis; species Canis lupus. The sequence goes on along the minus strand of NC_064263.1, from coordinate 48,298,167 downwards.
TTACAGCTTGTCTTTCACGTATTTCTTCTTTAAGTCGGAAGTCAAAAAAAATTCAGTGTGCTTAAAGATTCCCTAGGGGTCTGTTAAGAATAAGTATTTTTAAGTCCGGAGAGGCAACAGAGCAGGGGTGAGGGCTGCTCACAAAGATCCTAAGTGTCCCACATGCTGTATTTGAGAAAAACTGCTCTAAATGGTTAAGGCTGAAAAGCATCCATATTTTCAGTTGTTTGAGAAAATGTGTCCACTGACCTGGATTCATCTTGAAAGTAAACTTGAATTCTTTACAGTTCATGAGGTCAACAAACTCCTTCAGAGCTGCATAAAAAGGCTGAACTCTTTGAACGGGTACATCAAATACCGTGTCTCTGGTTGCGTTGTTGAAGTTGATGCGAACCACTTGGCCTTTATCATCTAATCTATTTTTTAAAGAGAAAAAAGTTAAAAAGCCATGAAGTATTTATTTACATTTCTGAGGATCAGTTTGTCTTGGAAGATGTGTCTGAAACATGGTACTAAAGAATCCAAAAACATGTACAAAAGGTATTAAGGTTGTCTATGGTACGATGTAGTCATTTGTTCTTGATTCGTTCATTTAGCAGTTTTTGAAAGATGTTAAATCCAGCGTAGTTAGCATACCGTGTCATATTAGGCGGCATTGTTCAGTGTAGCATTTGGCAAGTCTGTATACACCACCCAGTGCTCATCAAGGGGACTGTGCTCTTAATCCCCTCTACCTATTTTGCCAATTGTCCCACCCCACGCCCCTCTGGCAACCATCCGTTTGTTCTCTGTAGCTAAGAGTCTGTTTCTTGGTTTGTCTCTTTTTTCTTTGTCTAGTTTCTGAAATTCCACATAGTACAATTACTGCATTATGGGGTAGCTCTATTTTCAACTTTTTGATGAATCTCTGTACTGTTTTCCACAGTGGCTGCACCAGTTTGTATTCCCACCAACAATGCATAAGGGTGCCTTTGCCACATCCTTGCCAACACTTGCTGTTTCTTGTGTGTTTGATTTTAGCCATTTTGACGCGTGTGAGGTGATAGCTCATTGTGATGTAGATTTGCATTTCCCTGATGAGTGATGTTGAGCATCTTTTCATGTTGGCCACCCATTTAGCAGGTATTTTTTTAAAACTTTCTTTCTTTTTTTTTTTTTTTGATTTTTATTTATTTATGATCAGCACACAGTGAGAGAGAGAGAGACAGAGACACAGGCAGAGGGAGAAGCAGGCTCCATGCACCGGGAGCCCAACGTGGGATTCGATCCCAAGTCTCCAGGATCGCGCCCTGGGACAAAGGCAGGCGCTAAACCGCTGCGCCACCCAGGGATCCCAGCAGGTATTTTTTGAAATCTTACTTATAAGTACCAGAATGATTCAAATTAATTTAAAATAAATGTTACTGAAAGATTCTAATTAAATTTTTAATATTCAGGGAAATGAATTTATTCTTCCTTCTTTAAAATAGTAGCTTTTATGGAATAAAGTATTTTTATGTTACAAGTTCATGGGTCAACCACCTTATTAGGGGTTTTTTTCCTTATCGGGATTTTAAGTATGATTTTACTGAAGAATGATTGGGAATAAAAATCTATTTTCTGAGTTTGAAGTTCACTCTTCTAATTCAATCCTTAGTTTGCAGGTATGGAAACCATGACAGAGAAGAAAAGAATCTAGCCTAAGACATGTTCTTTGTATCTCTCAACCTATGCTGTGTATCTTAGTAGGTAGGCTTCTAGAAGATCAATACTCTACCTCATTTAATGTTGTATTCTTAGCTCTTAACATAGGCCTGCACATAACAGGCAGTTAATACATTTCATTGGATATGTGACTTTTTTTTTTCTTTTTGGTACCTTGGGAGGGTACTAACATCTTTTTAGTGCTTTTGAGATAGCATTTTGAGATCTCTCTATCTTTCCTTAGAATATGGATCATGATCATGATAATGTAAGGTAAAATTACTTTTGATATGTAAAAAAAGATATCATTAATTTGAATTTAAACTATGCTCAGGGATCTCTGGGTGGTGCAGCGGTTTGGCGCCTGCCTTTGGCAGGGCGCGATCCTAGAGACCCAGGATCGAATCCCACGTCGGGCTCCCCATGCATGGAGCCTACTTCTCCCTCTGCCTGTGTCTCTGCCTCTCTCTCTCTCTCTGTATGACTATCATAAATTAAAAAAAAAATAAATAAATAAAAAATAAAAAAATAAACTATGCTCATTGTAATAAGCACAGCATGAGCACTGTCTACACACAGAAGCAAAAGGAAGATATATATTTTAAGCTTACTGGGAAGGTACACTTTTAGCCAGTCCTAAAGCATCTACCCACTCTATCCTCTCTTTAGAGAAAAGAAAGGAAGGATGGACAAAAACTGAAAGTGGGAGAGGATCATGGCAAAGTGCCTAGAGTTGTCCCTGGGACAGCCCAGGAGGTGGTACTATGAGCCTACCCTGGACAGGAATCCAGACCTGATGGGTCAAACCAATAGACTATCACATGTGCCAAGGCTTGGTGACACTGATTTGGGGTCTAGATCATATTTCACTTACACAGAGTAAACCATTATCAATAAATCAGGGTACAGGAGGAAACGTGATTGCCTGTGATGTATAAATTATGGCTCTCTGGGTCTCTGTGCTTAATATCCAGTCCTCTGAGCCAGAGGCAATTGTAATCGTAAACTCCAAGAACCTGTCATTAGTGGCAACTCTTTGCTTTTTGATAGTGACAGTGAACTACCTATTGAACCCACACTGGGGAAAGGAAGTGAAAGAAAGGAACAGGTTTTCAATAAGGCTCTTGGACTCTTAAAACCAGAATTTACACATATTGATTAAAAAACAAATATGACTAACTAGGCAGGAAGTGCCCTCCTTCCTTCCCCCATCCTCTCCACCTAGGTAGAGAATACTCTGTGGCCTGCAGGTTGCAGCTTAATGAACGAAGGACCAATCAAGGAAAAGGTAACCTAAAATGCAAAATTGCGTCCCAGTAAGCATTCTGGGTGCAGCTGCAGAATGAAAGGGAGGTCCCAGTGCAGGGTTACAGGCTAAGGAAGGGTAAAAAGCCTCCAAAGACGAGAAGAACAACTTGCTATATGCCAACAGTACACAAAGGACAAACATTTACACATAAACCAGCATCCTGGTGACTGCAGATCAGCGAAAGCAAAATGTCATCAGTGATGCCAACAAAAGAACCCAGTGAAAGGACTGTAGGGTCACGTCCTGTGATCAGAGTTGGTGCTGTGACCACTTCTCGGGAGTTACCATAGTCTGCCCCATGGAGAGCTTTGATATTTGGTGGGACCACTTGTATTTGTGGTGGGTGTGTCACTGCGGTGCTGCCCACCACTTCACATTCTCCTGGGATCTGCAGGAAAACTTTCTTTCACACTTCAGAAGTATGTTGGAACTTGCAAACTGACCCCGTTCCCCTCTGGGCGATGGTCTGTAGAAGCTCAAAGCTGAAACTGAAATCTTTCACTGGTAGCTGTGTTGGACTTTGTAGGACTGGGCCAGCTACGATTTATTCTTCCCTTTCCGAGCCAGGCCCCGCGGGAGGGGAGTCTATCTACTGTCTCTCTAATTCCCACTGCGACTGTATGTGGCGGGCAGTGATTTTACTCCCTTTTCCCGGCAAAGAGACGCTGGCTCAGCGAGCCTGAGTCACCAGACCACGACTGCCCCACGGACGAGGAGCAGCATCCATGGGATTGAATCTGCCACCGTGCGGGTGCCCTGCTGTCGCTTCATCTCACCATTTATTACTTTTTCCTAGTTTCTTTATCTGCTTACCTTTCATTATGCTGGAAATAATGTCATTGTCATTGTCTCCTAACTCTGCCGGCAGCCGCCAAGGTCTGCTTGTACTAGGTAGGACAACACATCTCAAAGGAGTTAAAAAATTTCACCGTGAGGAAAATTAAGTTAACCCAAACCCACAGGTGAGCAAGTCCCTCCATTAATTGAAAGCCCTATTTGTTTTATGTCCTGTTGTTAAAATACATTTTTTAAGTGGATTAACCTTAACCACTTGTATTCTCTGGGGCTATCCCCGAGGCCTTGAAAATGGCCAAATTCTGAAATTTTACTACGAAAAGTAACCAACTGTGATTCAGATGGTGAACATTCAATTAATCTTACTCAATAACTAGGGTTTGTTTGTTTTGTCTCCACTCACTAGGCTGCCAGAATCTGCGATTATATCCTGCCACAACCAAATTACAATCTGCGGTGGGTTTTTAAGGTGATTTGTGAGAACTTAAAACGGTCACGTTGTAACAGGGAATCCAAGTTATTTCTTCTCTTTCCCACCTTGATGACTGACCTCTCAGAGAATATTATTTTGAACTAGAGTTTATTTTTGATGGCTTCCTTTCTCTCACACCCTTCATCCAATCTGTCAGGAAAATATGCTGTTCCAACCTGCAAACCACACGCCTAGATACTTCTCCACACGGCCACTGCCACCGTGTGGGCTACTCACGTTCAAGCCCCCGTCCCGTCCAGCCTGCGTCCTACAGTGGCTTCCTGACTCGTCTTCAGGCTCCTGCCCTTGCCCTTCTTCACTAAATTCAGCACAAACAGCCCAGGTGACCCATTTAAATGTGAGTAAAGTTACATAAATATAAATGTCTCTCTTCTGGTCAAAACCATGCAGCAGCTCCCTATTTTACTAAGAGTGAAAGGCAATATATTTTTAAACAATGAGTAACAAGGCTTGACACGAACTTACTCCCATCTGACCTCCTTCCTTAACACTCTGCTCCATGCCGGCCTCCCCGCTGTCCCCTCCCTGTGGTCTCAGGGCCGTCTTAGGACATTTGCTCCAGCTGTTCCTGGAAACTGCTCTTCTTCTGGGCAAATTCCTTCACTCCTTTAGATTTTTGTTCAAATATCACCTACTTAGTAAAGCTTTTCCTCACCACACATTAATGATGCAACCTCCATCTTCTCTAAGTCTTTGGTTTTACAGATTCCCCTAATCCTACCCTACTTCTTCTTTATTCTTCAATATTTAAAAAAACTGTTTTATTGGTTACTGTAATTTATTCATTTGTTTTAAAACCTGTAACTTTCTCTTCCCCTGTTAGACTTTAGGCTACACAAGGGCAGGAATCTTTGTTTTGTCCACAGATGTATCCCAACCACCAAGAAGAGCGGCTGCTTTTTCAACAAATACTTGTTGGATGAGTACATGAAGGCCATATGTTTATATAAGAAAGATGAGTTAGTATGTTGGGGACTTGATTATTTGTTAGATGAGTTAATTTTCATATTATTTGGCTGTTTCTACTAAAAGAAGAAAACAAACTCAACTCTAAACTTGGAAATATCCGTAAGACCCAGCAATTGCATTACTAGTCATTTACTCAAAGGATACAAAAATACAGATTTAAAGGGGCACATACACCCCGATGTTTATAGCAGTGTTATCAACAATAGCCAAACCATGGAGAGCCAGATGTCCATTGACTGATGAATGGATAAAGATGTGGCATGTATACGCAATGGCATGTATTACTCAGCCATCAAAAAAAAAATATATTGCCATTTGTAACGACGTGGATGGAGCTCGACTGTATTTTGCTAAGTGAAATAAGTCAGAGAAAGACCAATACCATGTGATGTCACTCATATGTGGAATTTAAAAAAGAAAAAAGATGAACATAGGGGAAGGAGGAGGTTAGGGAGAGAGGGAAATAAGACATAAGAGACTCTTAAGGATAGAGAACAAACTGAGGGTTCACGGCGGGAGGTGGGTGGGGGTGGGCTAGATGGGGTGGGTGTTAAGGAGGGCACTTGTGATGAGCGCTGGCTGCTGTAAGTGATGAATCACTGAGTTCTACTTCAGAAACCAATACTGCATGTCTCTTAACCAAGTGAAATTTAAAACATAACAAAATGAAATAAAATAAAAAATTGGAAACACCACAAAATTTATGAACTCATGTCTGATTAAATAAAATTATGTCTGAGCAACACAGGGTAAGATAATTCTCAAATAAAAGGATAGATTTGTGGTCTTTGTAGATACTTGAAAAAATCATGATGAAATACTGTTAAATGAAAAAAAATAATAAAATGTACGTAGGGAATTACGATTTTTGTTGGCATCAATTTAGGCAGACATTCTTGTTTCATTCTCAGCCCACGTGGTTCCAATGAGACGGACTTTGGTCCAGAGAGGAACATGTAATCTGGGAATGGCCAATCGGAATTCTCTGACTGCCTGGCCATGAGGATTGCTTCAAGGACAGACTTACATACAAATCTGGCAGTGGGTCACCTATTTTTGTTAGAGCTCTGGGGGAAATGAGGGCTTTTGTGTATGTGATTACCAGCACTGAGGACAATGCAAATGCAGAGCTTCTGTTGCCATGTCTGAAAAGGAAGCCAACACAGAGGATGGATGTTCATCTATCGGATCGACCTAATTTCAGTTAGATTCTCTCATTTCTGGCTGAAAGGATTCTGGCTACTACAATCACACTGATTATAATTCTGTAGAGCTTGTATATTTAAAAAATCAAGTGTATATAGTCTTAATTATTTTTCTTAATTAGGAAGAGAAAGCTCAGAGAATTTGATGAAGATTTTTTTATGGTGAAAATATTCTTTTTTTCCCTCTAAAATTGGATTAAATTGTTAATAAAAAGTAAACTCTGGAGTTAATCAGAGCTTTTCTTCTGTTTAAGCTTTAGGTTTAGGGTAATGAAGCTTTTGCAGTTAGCTATTCTGTTGCTATGAGAAAAGTATAAATAGTACTTACTCTATTATCTTGTGTTTGGACTGTACGGAGAAATCACAGTAATCCACTCCAATGTCTGTAAAGTCCACAAAAGTGGAGGACAAAATCTGGAACGCTCGAGGATTTTTTTCCTTGAGCTTTTGGCATACATTAAACCCATCTACAATTTCCGAATCACCCCCAGTGACTGTTTGTTTTATGCAGTGCAGAAGCTGAACCTGCAAAAAGAAATAGATGTGTTCCAAAATGCTAAACATTTACCTTGTTGGACACTTAAAGATTCAGAAAGTTATGGAGGCACGGACGTCAACTAACCTCTTACATCTCTTCTGTGTCAGCACAGAAAGGGTTGGGAGAGAAAAAACTGCTTTTAATCAGTGTTCTATCATTCAAACATTGTTTCAGTTTGAGACATGAACATAGGCATGAAAATGTTCTTTAGGAAACCAAAGACGGATCATAATAGCTGCAACAAGCGAACACTTCATGTTGGAATATTTGCACACTTTGTGTTGGCTTCACAGAGGAGGGGAACCGGGGTGGCTCAGTGGGTTAAGCATCTGCCTTTGGCTCAGGTCATGATCTCAGCATCCTGGGATGGAGCCCCGCACTGGGCTCTCTGCTTAGTGGGGAATCTGCTTCTCCTTCTCCCCATGTGCTCTCTCACTTCTTCTCTCATAAATGAATAATAAATAAATAAATAAATAAATAAATAAATAAATAAATAAATAAAAATAAAATCTTAAAAAAAAACTAGGCAAAGGAGGATGGATAAGATTTTGGACATAGAGAGAGAGCAAATCAAGTGCATTGATAATGGATGTGCAAAAATACACACCTCCCTGGCTATCAAAAGTTTGGCCACAACAGACGGTCACAACGAAAAAGAATAGATCCAGTGGAAGAAGTCTTTGAAGCTCTCATCGTGGAGTCTTGAATGTCAGATGAACAAAATTGTACTTTCTCTTGTGCACCAAGGGGAATTGTTAAAGGCTTTTGAATACAGACATAATGTAGCCAAGACTGAGTTGAAGAATATTAGTTCAGTGATGTTACTTGGGATACATTTTTTTTTTTTTTATAAAGGAGCAATTAGTGAGGCAGTAACTACTTGAGAGTCTAATGAGACAGTTCAGGTATGAGGACAAGAAGGAAATAGAGGTTGGGTGGAGTTATGAGGATGGATAAACCCAAGAAACATAGGGAATAAAAAAAACCAAAAGGATAGTTTATTTTATTTTATTATTTTATTTTATTTATTTTATTTAATTATATTATTTTATTTTATTTTATTTTATTTTATTTTATTTTAAAGATTTTATTTACTTATTCATGAGAGACCTAGAGAGAGAGGCAGAGGCACAGGCAGAGGGAGAAGCAGGCTCCCTGCAAGGAGTCTGATGGGGGACTCGATCCCAGGACCCCGGGATCATGACCTGAGCTGAAGGCAGATGCCCAACCACTGAACCACCCAGGCGTCCCAAGGATAGTTATTTTAACTAAGATTTATGGGGACATGTTGGACATTATTTCATTCTGAAAAACAAAATATAGTAAAATTTAGAAGTATATTTTTTGAATGATGTTCCTATGACTCCTTTTGTTACGTCAGCATGAGTGAGTGATTTGAATACCTAAGATTTTCCACCTAATGATTTTTTTCTATTTAAAGAATATTCAGATTTTCTGCTTAAAGAAACAAACACTATTCAACTATGGAAACATTCTGAGTTAAATAAAAATAAGAAAGAGGCAAATATTATCAAACATCCAGAACAGCGGGAACATGAGTAGGAAAAATATCCATTTGGCTTGGTTATTTCCATAGATGGTCTAGAGCAGGGTCCATTGGAACGTTCTGTGGTGACAGACTGTTCTCTACTGCCCAATAAAGTAGACACCAGTCCCACATGGCTGTTGTGCACTTGAAATGTGGTCCGTGTGAATGAGAAACTGCATTTTAAATTTTATTTAAACATAATTTTAAATTGAAATTTAAATGATCACATATGGCTAGTGACTATTGCATAGTGCAGATCTAGAACACAAATCCTGCCTTCTTCCCCAAACTGCACAATTTTTTTTTCTCAATTTTTTTTAAGTCTTCTACATACTTGTTTTCAAATTATGACTGTACATTTATCGGTTCCTCACAACATCCCTTAGAATTTGGTACTTTCATCTCCATTTTATGGTTGAAGAACCTGGGACCCAGGAGAGAAAAAGTTGGCCAGCTAGTAAGAACTCAGCTCCTCCCTGGTAAAACTGACTTTCAAACCTTAGTCTGTTTGGCTTAAAATCATCATACAGCAAGTTCCTTTCCTACAAAAGGGCAGAATCCCCTTATGGGACTCTTAATAATTCAGTATCGTGTGGTGTGTGGATGTATGTGCTCTGTAGGCTTAAAACCCCATTTCAGGTTGATGATGCCTTCTCTTCTTAAAAGATGTTTTGTATTTATTTTTTTGACATACACAGAGGGGGAAAAGAACATAGGCCAGGGGAGTGGTAGGGAGAGGGAGAGGGAGAAGCAGGCTCCCTACCGAGCAGGGAGCCTGATTTGGGATCCATCCCAGGTCCCTGGGATCATGACCTGAGCAGAAGGCAGATGCTTACCCGACCGTGCCATCCCGGGGTCCCTCTTACTTTCCGATGTTAGGAGAGACCTGGTTTACACTCATTATTGTTCCGTCCTTAAACTGATACCAGTTTTTTAAACTTGAAAAAATATGTGCATAAGCTGACAAAGTCATTGTAGAAAACTCTCTCATCACCAGGGCGACGAGGAATGAAGGGGTATGATCAACGAGAGGAGGAGATGGAAACGTCAACCTCGTCTACCGAACTCCCAGAAGGCAAAACAAAGGCATAGCTCTGTCTCTGAGAGAACCAGTGTTCTTTAAATCCTCTTAGTTTTTGCCATGATGAAGTCACAGAATACTTCAAATACAAATCTTTTAAAAAGATCAACTGATGTCTTTTACATATATAGTAAGGCCAAGTAATAATCTTCTTTTATGTAATTATAAGTTAATGCAATCTTATGAAAGAACAAAGATGATGGTGCCAGACAACACTTGCATCACTAAGTCAAAAAGTATGTATGCACCTGATGTGTCTAAAATCCAATTTAATTTCATGTAATTCATTCAGAACCAAAAATGTTTTCTTTCTAGATGTTACTTTATGGCAGCATGTGACTTTAGGCCCAAAGACAGTGAGCAAAGGAACATCTATGTTTCTTTAAAGATGTGTCACCTTATCCCTGCCCTACATGATCCAAATTGATAAAATTCAACTTTCAGCAGGTAACTTGCTATTCCGATCATTTCATCTGCACTGAAAAGTGACTTACTCTATTTGTTATAAAAAGCTCGGACTTTGGTACAAAGACCCCTGAGTGATTCTAAATGGAACCTTGAAAACAAACAGGTGCCTACGTTCTAATTATTCTCCTACTACAATCTAGACATTTTAGAAAACATGTTTCATTAAAAAGTCTTCTATCAGGTCATTTATCTTCGAAAGTTTCATTTGCTGATGGAGACAGGTAAGACTTTGTGGCATTTCTTTGCCTCTTTATAGCGTATCTATGAAGTCTCCCTTACGTGAAAGGTGCTGGGTTATGTCTTGAGATAGAGAAAAGTGGAAGATTGGAAGATGCTCATCACATTATATAAATTATGGTAATTAGAAAGTCCAACTCCAGATCAGCATGGTATGGTGAAAAAACTAATTAGAGGCCTGGGTTCCATTTCATGTGTTCCGTTAGTCAGATGTCACTCTGTGAAAGCATTTAACATTGCTGTGTGTCATTTTGTTGTCTAACACAAAAAGACAGGATCAGTCATCTACCTCAAGGACTGTTAAGAGGAACTAGACAAAATAATATATGTAGCAGTACTTTTAAAAAGTATAAAATGCTATGAAAATGCCAAGCATTATATTATACTTTAAGAAAATTTATAAAGCCACATAATCACTTTTCCTTAGGCTTTCAAGAAACGAAACCTGAACTCAGAAAAAAGTAGGTAATTAAAATGTTAAATTAGAATCTAGTTTTCTAGTCTAATTTTTTAAAATTTTATCTTGTCCAACTCTCCAAGCTATCTTTGGTAGATAAATTGAGCTGATTAGTTTGGCTTTTACCCCCTCAGAGCTTTAGAGAATCTCTGGGTCATATTTAGAAAAATCACATTGTGTGTCCTCCCCACCCCTTCATCTCTATCCAAAGGGTGACTATAGGAGTCATTTCACTGTCATCATTTTGTTCAAAAAAATTATGTGGTGTTTTACAGTCAAGGAAATAATTTAAAATGTGTGAAGTTACTACTGGCAAGGAAAATGGGTTAACAACTAGGGTGCAGAGAAAACTTTTTCCATCAACACGATGGAAAAAAAAAACCAGACTAATTTTGATTTTGGCCTACTTTGCCTTCATTAACTAGAGAATCGCCCCAAACGTCCATTACCTTTGAAGATACAGATTTCTGTGTGGCTATTTCATTTAATCCCATTTAGCTATAAAAGTATGAAGAAAATACCTTTTCAAAGGTAGTGTCCTGACCATTTATTTCTTGGCGTAGCAAAGGTGCTGCTTTTGTAAATACGTCACTGGTTTAGCAAAAATGGCAATTTTGTGAAAATGTAGTGGTGGAGTGTCCTCCCAGAAACTGTCCTGGAGGGTTTGGGGCTCTGTGCTGAACATCTCCCTCCTCGAGGAGGAATCTGATAGTGGGACAGTAGACAGTTTCCAAAAATAACCATGGTTATTCCTCTCCTTGCATTCCCACTTCTTGCAGCTGGGCGAACCCACTACGACTTCTCTAGACTAGTAAAACACGACAGAAGGGACCTGGGCCGCTTACTAACGTAGGTCTCACGAGGCCTCTATGTTTCGGCCTGCTCTCCGAAGACCCACATGAGCCTGGCTGGCTTGCTGGGGGGTGACAGGGCACGAGCTGCAGAGACCAAGCACCCTAGGTTGTTGGCCAGGCCAACCGGCTCCCAGCCCCGCAGCAGGACTGCCCGGCTGACCACAGCCCACGTTGTAAAAACACGCACCAAGCAAACGGCTGGTCCCCTCGGCCACTAAGTCATGAAGTGATTTTTACCCAGTGACCGCTAACTGATACGAATGGTGGCCAGGTGACGTCGGGGGAAAACGCTACACCGTCCATTCCCTCTCTTGTTTTTAGCTCTCTTGGGAATGGTAAATATGCAAAAAGACCTCAAGGTGTACTGCTGTTGTGAAGCTCGTCTAGGCAAAGCAAAAAGCACCAACGGTTATTTCTAAAAGGAAACAAAGAAAAAAGAATTTAATACACCAAAATCTTCTATCCCTTGGGAATGTCAGGCCATTCCGGGTTTAGGCAAAGAGATTTTGTCTGGATTGTGCTTGAAGGAGGATCTACGTAAGACAAATTAGCTGGCAAAACGTAGAGTCTTTTAGACTCAAAATACAGGAGGATATTGGTCCTTGGCCTGCCTTGTGGAAAATACGTTGAGGCTCACCTTACCCCAGGTGGATGATGGAGGGCCGGATAGTCAGTGTGAAAGCTTAGCTTCCCGGTTGTGTAGGCCACATTGTTTGCGTCAATTTTGTCTTGCACTTGCCAAGTATGTCTGTAAAATACAAGAAACATATGTTTAAACAGGCTGTGGGTAAGCCAGAGGAAATGTGTTAGAATGAAGTGGATACATGAGGGAAATGGAAACTTTTCATTTTATGAAATAATTACCATAACGATGTGAGCCAGGAAGAGGGCCCGACCTTCCCTTGTCCAAAGTCGCCATTTGAGAACATACACCTCCTCCTTTCTTGTCTCTTCTCCAGAGAAAAGTACATTTACACGTGAGTCTATCCCATAGAGTTTATAAAGAGGAACGTGTGGGATTGTCGGTTATGCTTTTTAATAGGTTAGTGCATTTAAAAATCATTTATTGAAGTGAAATTCACATAATGCAAAATGACCCATTTAGTGAACGACTGAGTGGCCCTTAGGACTTTCACAGGGTCGGTAAGCATCACCCGTATTATGTAGGTGCGAGACACTTCCATCACGCCACACAGAAACCTCTTACCCTTCAAGAAGTGTTTTCTTCCCATTCTTCCCTCCTCCCAGTCCCTGGCCAACACCAACACTCATTCTGTCTCTAAGGATTTACCTATTGGGGATATTTAATAAAAATGGAATCATATAATGTGTAGCCTCTTGTGTCTGGTTTGTTCTACTTAACAGAACCTTCCTGAGATTCATCCATGATGGATGATGTATCATTACTTCATTCCTTACTATGGTTGACTAATATTCTATTGCCTGGATACGCCACAATTTGTTTATTGATTCATCAGCTGTTGGACATTTGCACTATTTCTACTCCTTGGTTGTTGCAAATAGTGCTGGCGTGAGCATGTGAGTGCACGTACATAACTGAATGCCTGTTTTCAATTCTGTTGGGTCATGCCTAGGAGTGGAATGATGGAATTATATCATAATTCTATCTTTAACTTGTTAAGGAGACGCCAAACCATTTCCACAGTGGTTGGGCCACTTTACATTCCCACCAGCAACATGTGAGGGTTCCAGTTACTTTCCCATCAACACTTGTTATTTTCTGGATTTGGGTGGTGGTGGTGGTGGTGTCGTTGTTGGTTTTGACCATCCTAGTGGGAATAAAGTGGTATCTCATAGTTTTGATGTATATTTTCCTGATGGTTAACGATGTTGAGCATTTGTATGCTTGTTGGCCATCTGTATATTTACTTTGGACAAACATATATTCAAGTCCTCTGACCATTTCTAAATTGGATGCTTTGACCTTTTTAAATTTCTCTGAGTGCTTTATATAGCCTGGATACTAGACCCATAACAGACATATGATACACAACTATTTTTTACCCCTTCCATAAATGGTCTTTTCATTTTCTTAGTGATGTTCAAAAATTTTAAATTTTGATGAAATCCCATTCATCTATTTTTATTGTTGCTTGTATTTCTGGTGTTATATCTGAGAATCCATCACCCAATCCAAGGTCATGAAGATTTACACTCAAGTTTTCTTCAAAGAATTTTACAGTTTTATGTGGAGGTCCTCGATCCATTTGAGCTAATTTTTGTATAATGTATGAGGAAGGAGTCCAATTTAATTCTTCTTGCATGTGCATATACAATTGTCCCAGAATTATTCATTGAAGGGGCTGTTCTTTCCCCATTAAAAGGTTTCAGCACCCTTGTTAAAATTCAGCCATAGAGGGGCAGCCCGGGTGGCTCAGCAGTTTGGTGCCACCTTCGGCCCAGGGTGTGATCCTGGGGACACGGGGTCGAGTCCCACGTCGGGCTCCCTGCATGGAGCCTGCTTCTCCCTCTGCCTGTGTCTCAGCCTTTCTCTCTCTCTCTCTCTCTCTCCTCTCTCTGTCTGTCATGAATAAATAAAATCTTAAAAAAAAATCAGCCATAGATTCATGGGCTTGCTTCTGGACTCTCAGTTCTATTCTATTAATCTGTATGTTTATCTTTATCCCAGCACCACAGTATTTTGATTTCTATAGATTTGTAGTAAGTTTTGAAATCAGGAACTCCGAATCCTCCCACTTTGTTCTTGTTTTTTATTATTGTCTTGGTTATTCAGAGGCCCTTACAGTTTCATATGGATTTGAGCATTTCCATTTCTAAAGAAGGCTGTTGGAATCTTGGTAAGCATTGTATTGAATCCGTAGACTGCTTTGGGTAGTAATCACAGCTTAATAATATTATGTCTTCCAATCCAAGAAGGTGGGATTCCTTCCATTTATTAGGTCTTCTTTAATTTCCTTTAGCAATGTTTTATAGTTTTCTTTTTAAAAGTTTTTCACCTCCTTGGTTAAGTTTATTCCTAGGTATTTTATTCCTCTGGGTGCTATTGTAAATGGAATCATTTTTTTAAAATTTCCTTTTCAGATTATTCATTGCTAGTATATATAAACACAACTCATTTCTCTGTATTGTTCTTGTATCCTGCAACTTTGCTGAATTCATCCCTTAGCTCTCGTAGCCTTTCTGTGCATAGATTCTGTGTACAGGATTTTCTATATATAGGATTATGCTATCTATGAGTAGAGATAGACTTCTTCCTTTCTCATTTGGATGCCTTTATTTCTATTTGTTGCCTACCTGCCCTGGCCAGAACTTCCAATACCACATTGAATAGTAGTGGTGAAAACCAGTACTCTTGTTCCTGATCTTAGAGGGAACTTAATGAATATTTATTTTATTTTATTTTATTTTGTTTTATTTTATTAACTTAATTAATTTTTAATTACACTCTTGTAACTATTACTCAGATCAGGAAATACAACTTTAAGGTTATATGTCCTGTCCCAGCCAAAATCTCATCTCTCTTCTCCAAAGTAACCATACCATGACTTCTCTATAATTTCTTTGCATTTCTTTTTATTTTTACCCTTAATGTGCATCCTTAGACACTATGTTTAATATTGCCCATTAGCAACAACTGTTAATGTTCCCCTCCAGCCTGTTCTTCTTACAATTTATTGTTTGAAGAACTTAAGGAGTTTGACCCATAGAATTCCCCACAGTTTGGACTTTGCTGATTGCATATGGTGGTGTGGTTCAACATGTTTCCCTGTTCTTTGTGTTTCTAGAAAATTTGCAACTAAATGCAGAGGCTTGGACAAACTCTATTTTCTCTCTTTGGCAGAACTATAGATGGCATTGTGCTCCTTTTTACAAAAAAAAAAAAAAAGAATTGTCAAGTTGTCTTTCTTTTTGTGATATTTGCACACACTTTTATGCTCAGTGGCTAGATCCACTAATTCATTGGGGTCCCAAATAGTGGAATTCCAAATTAATAATTTCTTTTCTATTTATCGGTTGGAATACTTTTTGAAATATCTAATTTCTTTCATATAGGTTACATGGGGTAACCAGATACTAGATGGAGGAAAGTAGATAGCTTACACAGGGATAATGAAATCAGTGCTTGATTCTTCCCCTTTATTTACCGTTTTATAATATAATGGATTAGTTTTCTACCACTCCAAGATGAATAATTAGCTTTTAAAAATAATATTGATGAAAATGCATTAAAACTAGATAGAGGTAGTGGTTTCATAACATTGTCCATGTACCAAATGACACAAAAACTGTACACTTTAAAATTGTTAATTTTGTGTTATATCAATTTACCTCTAGTACCAAAAGAAATAGCTTGGCTTAAAAGTTAAAAAAAAAGAAAGTTAATAAGTGAACTAAGGATTGTTTGCAATTCTGTGGCAAGAAAACAAACCAATATTCAGATTTTGTAAGGCTTTTCCCTCAGAAGACTGAGACAATGCATAGTTGGAAGGAAGCTCTGTTTTAAAATAAACCGAAGCTGGTTTGGAAAATGTATCGCCATATATGCATGTCATCTTATTGCTGTCATAATGTCTATTTATTAACTTATGTTCCCATTCATCAAATCACTTTTCAATAAATACATATTTATTGTACTAATTCTATTCCAGGCATTGTTTTAGCGTTAGAGATAGAGCAGGGAACAGGAGAGACAAATAAACAAGTAATCACCAAATGTAATAACAGAAATAAGTGCTGTGAAGAAAGTAAAGCAAAGAGGGGAGAAAAGGATTGGGGGCCAGGAGAATAACACAGCAAAGATGATGCTTTGGGAAGTGCTCCAGAAGACCTGGAAGAAAAGGAAACATGAATTTCTGGGAGATGTATTTTAGAAAGAGGAATATGAAGTGAAAGACAGGGTTTCTTCCCCATTCTCTGGGATTGAGGATGCATCTGGCTCTGGTTCTTGCTTTGTTTTGTTTTGTTTTTTCAACTAATTTTAAAATGGAAAGCCTGGTAAGCCTTTCACCAAAGTTTAAGAACCATCCATATGTGGCCGTAAACCAAAAAGAGACCCGGTGAAAGAAGAGGAGTATGTATAGCCTGTTGCAACTTACTTCAAATAGGAGCCAGACAGACCACTGTACTGTGGTGACTGTAGCCAGGAAATACACGTTCTCTACGAAACTCCTGTCGCTCCAGGACCCAAATCTAATGTAGATTATGCCTATTGTCACCGTCAGCATTCCAACAATAATCAACATGTAGGAAAGGATTTAAGAATAAAACAAAAAATAATAATTTCATCAAGTTGTAGAACATATATCTTCTGAGAAGGTGATACCTTTGACATTGTGAGTAGGAAATGACTATATTTGGGTATTCTTTTCAGGGGTGATGACGGTTTTGCATTGATTCACCTACATTCCCTTTCCTGGTTCCTCCTATGATCAAGGGTGAACTTAACTGAATTTTCATGCAGCCTAGAGCTGGCTGAGATTCAAGGTGCACATCTTAGCCAGGGAACAGATCTTTTCTTTGTTTGACATTAACTGGCTTCTACAGGGATGGGGCCTGTGACCTGGCATCATTGGAGTAGTTCTCCAGCACTCTGTGCTAACTGGCAGGGGATGATAAACATTTTTCAGCCCTAAAGTGTTTTAGGCACGGTATGGGATACGTAGCCTAAAAGTCTATGCTTGCACATAATGATAAATCCCAGGAAAAAGGGGCTTGCCAATTCCAATCATAAAACATTCTCATAATAGTCATAGCATAACTCTGGAAAAATCCTAGAAATGTCACTTGGTCTACCTTTCTACCTCCTTATAGAAATGAATCATGCCAAGAAGGCTGCTTGCTGATTGTTTATAACCCTAAGCTTTCACGTATCCTTCTCAAATCCAAAGGAAAACACAGAAAAATAAATGCAAATGCGATCCATTGGCCTGTAGAGAAACTTTTTTAAAAACCCACTTGTGAGGCCTTAGTGAGATGAGGGTGTATTTTTTGGCCTCTTTCATTAGAAACAGATTCTAATGTTCTTCCAAGTAAAGCAACTCAAGCAGACGGTCAGGAACTGTCATGACTGAAGCAGAGGGGCAGGACCCAGGTTTTTCTAAAACTAAAGAGGGAGGCTCAGCATAGCATCTTAGCCCCCTGGTATAGACTTGCCTGATGTTGTGCTGGGACAGGCAGCTGAAGCCGTGCACATAATCCTGATTTTGCCAGTGATACTATTTTAAACTAATCTAGGTATTTCCAGTGAGCTGCTTGTGTTATTGTCAAACTCAGATACACTGAAACACTGACTCTTAACTATGGAGAACAAAGTGGTGGTTACCAGAGGGGCGATGGGGTGGGGGTGATGGGGGATATAGGTGGAGGGGATAGAGAGCGCACTTACTATGATGTGCACTGAGTGATAGAACTGTTAAATCACTATACTGTATACCTGAAACTAGTATAGCACTGTGTATGTTAACTACACAGGTTTAAAATTAAAAAAAAAAAGAAATTTCTTTTATATTTTCCATTTAAGGGTTTTGCCAAAAGCTCCTGTACACTGAAATCATGACTTTTAGAGGCTCTTTTGTGGGCTTGGTTTGAATACTTATTCACTAGATCCACCCAAGTTTAGATGGCCAGTCATAAGTATTCATATCTCATGAAATTAATAGTGCTTTGTGACAAGTTTGAATCTTTTAGTGTTAATGAAATGCTTACATATTGTTTTTGCTAGATTTGTTCTTTATACCCTTAGTGATAGATTTTGTAATCTTTTGGTTAGTGGCTCACACCTGGAAAATCATGCTGGATTTATTTTTAATCTCTGTCTTTTTTAAAGTACCACTTACATGAGAAGATGTTCTACAACGGCAACCTGGATTTTTTACCACCAACAGCTACGATCTCTAATCTCAACCTGCTGCAAGCTGCTCTAACCAGGTAATAAAAGAATGCTTTCTTTTGATTATCATTACTTGTCCTGTTGGATCTAAAACATATTGCTCATATGTTATTTTTATTTTTTAAGTTTTAACATATAAAATCTTCTCCTTGGGGCGCCTGGGTGGCTCAGTTGGTTAAGTGTCTGACTCTTGATTTTGGCTGAGGTCATGATCTCAGGGTCATGGATTAAGCCTGTGTTTGGCTCCCTGCTCAGTGGAGAGTCTGAGATTCTTTCTCTCCCTCTCCCTTTGTCTTTCCCCTCCCCTGCCCTCACGTGCACCTGCACATGTGCACACATGTGCTCTCTCTTTCAAATAAATAAATCTTTTAAAAAAGGAAATTATCTCCTAGCTAAAATAAACACAAACATTTATAATCATCCAAAGGAATATTATACTGTGTATCATTTATTTTTTATTTATTTATTTTTTAAAAGATTTATTTATTTGAGAGGGAGAGAGAATGAGAAAGAGAGGAAGAACACAGGAGCAGGGGGAGGGAGAAGCGACTCCCCACTGAGCAAGGATGACATGTGGTCCATCCCAGGACCCTGGGATCATGACCTGAGCTGAAGGCAGACGCTTAACCCACCAAGCCACCCAGAAACCCCTATCATTTCTAACTGTAGTTGTGACACATCCACATATGACTTCCCAGATACAGTCACTCTTCTGAGCTTCAGATATTTATTTTTCTACTATCACCTGTAGACACACACAATGGGCCAGGAACTGAGGATGCAGAAGTGAACAGACTGACATGAGATTTGCACCTCAAGGAACATACAGTATGTGGGGGAGAAAAATCAGTGTGACTTATGTTCCGAAGCTAAAGTACAATAAAGAAGTGAAGATTAGGTCGAGATCTGAAGACTGAGTAGGATTTATCTAGAAGAGTAAAGGTCATTGTGGGCAGAAGAAATAGTGTGTGAGGATGCGCAGTGGAGGAGGAGACCCTGGCCTATCAGGGGAAGCGAGAGAAGTCTAATATGGGCTGGAGTGGGGACAGTTTGCTCTATAGCTGTTCTTGACTTTGCTTCAAATTTCTGCTTCCCTTATTGTCCTGTAAAGTCTTACAAAAAAAAAATCTCATTACATTAGGGAACTAAGTTGAAACATACTTTTTATCTCATAGCATTTAACCCACAGCCAAAAATATTTGTTAAATGAAGGCATAGACTGTAAAATAGTAAATTGTGTTATTTTCCTGACCGACTGGCTATTAACTTTAATCCTGGCCAAAGCTATATGTTTTAGGTATATTTAAATTATGAATAATTTGGTCACCAGTCATTTTTGTTGTCAGAATTCCAGGAGATGTGTTACAGTTGTTTATAAACAGTACTTGGAAAAATTGTGTTTTAAAAAGCCATCATCTCTTCAGTTCTACCTATATTATGGATACTCATTTACACTGCATTTATTCCTGAAAATGAAAAAATTCCATACCATTTTTGGTAAGAATTAATATCTCTAATAAAAACAAGAAGAACAAAAGTAACCTGTCTGATATCTAGCATTGCTCTTAGTCAGTCCATTGGACTCATATGGAAATCTCCATGAAACATAAAGATACAAGTAAACAAGGAAGGTCCTGGAATGAGGATGTTGGCACAGTTTTTCTTCTCCCCGAATTTCTCCATAGGATATCTAGAGTACAAACCCCAAAATTCAGGGACACCATCTAAACCAAAATTAGGTGACAGATATTTCCATGAAGCTCAAAAATAGAGACAGACCTTCCAAAGCCACAATATGTGGTATCAGAAATCGTGTAGAGGAGGAAGCAGAGGGGAGCAAGTAGGTACTGGGTGGCATCGAAACATTCACAAATCCCTAAGGGACAGTTACTGGCACCTGCAGGAGGCCAACTTGAGAATAGCAGTCAACCTGAGAGGGTACTTGCCAATTCCAACGTAGCTGAGCCTGAGAGGTCCAGGCTAAGGGACAGGGTTAGTCTGGGCCCTCGGGAACCCTAAGAACTTCACAGACAAAACTCTCATCTGTGAGGAAGTTTCCTTCTGTGAAAAAGATTCCAAATCAAGTGGTTCAGGGACCATAAGGACAAAGGAAAAAGAAGTTCCAGATAAAAGTAAAAGAAGGACACCAGGAAGTCTTAGAAGGCTATCAGCCATCATTTTGAAATACAGCTTAAAACCATAACCAAAGGTTTCTGAATCATATTTCATTTTAATAATTAAGGAAAAAAATTCACATAAAAATTAGAAATGTAACATGATTAAGATTTCATTTCATACAGTTATTTTAAAGAAAAAAAAAGAGAATGAACGCAAAATATCATACCTATAGCTAATAGATGCCGGAAGGCTATGACCCCAAATATAAAAAATATTCTAGTTTTTCTATGTTTCATTTTTGTTTTCTATTTATACCTACTTCTACAAGTCAAGAAGACACTAATGAAATACAATATAGGAAAGAATAACTTACATCAGAGATAGAAACTCAGAAATGGAATGATATGCTCAGATATGAGCTCACTAAATTTTAATTTTCCACTCACTAAAAATGAAGACTAAGCTAGAAGGCATGCAATATTTGAATAATAAGCACAACAGATAACACCTTTGGATAAAATGAGAAGATTAAAAGGAGAAAAACATATCAAAAGAGATGAAAGACCTGAGAGAAAGTAATAAATTCTTTTAAAAGACTTTATTTGAGAGAGAGAGAGAATGAGTGGTGGGGAGGGGCAGAGGGAGAGGGAGAGAGAAGCAGACTCCCTACTAAGCAGGAAGCCCTATGTGGGGCTCGATCCCAGGACTCCAGGATCATGACCGAAGTCAGACCTTAACCGACTGAGCCACCCAGGTGCCCAGAGAAAGTAATATATTCTAATAAATTTTAATTAACAGAAGATTTAATATACACATAATAGGAGTCCTCGAAGAAGCCCAAGGTAAAGAGGATAAATATTAAAAACTATGATTCAAAATATTCTTGAATTTAAACAAAAAGATTTGAAACATTGAAAGACCGAACCATACACTCCCTGAAAAAAAGTTGGCCCAGAACAAGAAACACCAAGATAGTCTGTGAAATTACTGGTCTTTAAAGAGGAAAATCTTTTGGGCATCCAAGTAAAAATATCAAGTTATTTATAAGGAAAAGAAAATGAGATTACCAATAAAACTGTAGTGACATATTAAAGATGCTGTGAGCCAAGAATTTTATATTTAGCCAAACTGATTTTCAAGTATAAAGACCTTAAATTGCTGTCAACATGCAAGAATTTAGAGGATATTGTTCTCATGGGTCCTTCCTGAGGAATTTACAAGAGAATAGGATTCAGACAACCAAAATGAATAGAAATATGTTCACAGAGCACTGGTGCTAAGCAGTAAACTTTATTGACTGATAGAATTAATCACGGGAAAAAAATCTTAAAAAATTGGGAAACTAAACTACTGTTAAGGGCTGCACATTTTGGAGCTAATACTCTAAATCAGGAAAACAAGATAGTGAATGCCATAAAAATCAGGAGAGCTCTTCCATTTGGGGGAGAAAAGAGAGGTTTATGACTGCTTGGGGTATGTGGATGGGTTCTGGGGTGACCGGCGATGTTCTATTTCTTGACCTGGATGGCCTTTTATGTGCCTTACGAAGATTCGGTAAGCTATCCATTGGTCTTATGTGATTTTTCTATGTCTGTATTGTGTTTTATCATGAGAAAGCGTTTTTAAAAATTCATTTTGAAAGGCTAATAATACTCCCAATAGTAAAAATAAAGACAGGTAGTGATAGAAAGATGGCAACTACCTCTAAAAACAAAGAAAAAAGTTACAGCAATTTCCTCCAAAGTTCCAAAGTCTCTCATTATGAAAAACTAAGAATCCTGTGCATTGAAAAAAAAAAAAAAAGCTCATGAGAATTCCACATTGAGTGTATTTAGCGGTTTTGGCAGGGGATTGGTAGGTCAAATTGTGCTTAATTTACTTCTGGAGAACAGGAGCTACATGGTAGTTTAGGTGTTTGATGTGAAAGATTAAACCTAATTTTCTCTTGTCACAAATTCTCGGATTCGTTGTCAATCGTCCCTTTCCCTTCGCACAGTTGCCTCTAATCTGAACTGAATGGAGGGGATGGGAAGGAGTACCCTGGTGCTGTTGTCATGACTTACGTTGAGAAGTTTCTGTATGATCCTGTGGAAGCGTTCCCTTGCATCTGAGCCATAAATACAAGTGGGAACCACATTTCATAGTTAATAATTACTATGGCTTTAGGAACTACGGGGCCAGTGCTAGATGGGCTGCCATGGAAGGACGGCCCAAGGAAGGACTGCAGACTGTTGATTTGGGTAAACCTGGGTGTGAAGGCTGTTTCTACTGCCTCAGTTTCCTCATCTGTAAATTGGGTTGGGACACCTGGGGGGCTAAGCATCTGCCTTCGACTCAGGTCATGCTCCTGGGGCTCTGGGATCGAGCCCCCCATCGGGCTCCCTGCTTAGTGGGGAGTCTGCTTCTCCCCCTCCCTCTGCCCCTACCCCCTGCCACTTGTGCTCTCTCTCTCTCTCTCCCTCTCTCAGTTAAATAATAAAATCTTTAACAAATAAAAAATTAAAATGGGGATGATGGTTCTTACTACAATTTTGAAGAGTCAAGAGAATGACTGTAACACATTGAGCTGAACACGCAGCACATGGAAGGTGCTTAATGGGAAATTATTTGGTCCCATCCCAATACCAGCTACCCGTCCTGGATGGTCCGAGGAAAACCAAGGGGCAGGGGGGTCAGGGCTGCTGGAGAGGCAAGCGGGTTACTAGGGCCTCAAAATTGCCTCAAGTGATTTCTAGGGGAGCATGAGACACAGAAATTATTTTTCCTTTCATTCACGAGATGACCTCATACTCAAGTGGTTTTGCTGGCAGCAACTTTAATTACTGCAAACCCGAGTATTACAAAGGGAGCCCCAGGGGCTGTGTCTTGGCCCAAGACGTCAGCTGGGGTTCACAACGGCCGAAGGAGCACAGCTTGTCTCCCCTTGAGAACCCCAGACTCTCCCAAGAATACACATCTTAAAGGTCCTGTCCCTGGACTCAAACCCTGAGGGTCAGTACTAAATCTGAAACAACTCATTAAGAAACCCCAGCGTGTTTTTTTTTTTTCTTTACAAAGTTGGATGGAATTACAAGTAGACTCAGAACCCAGACAGGTTTTCTTTGTTTTCTTCCCAAGTCTAAATTGCATTATTTGGTTGGTTTTTTCATAACTCAGAGCCATTTGTATTCAAGAAGGGCTATGTGGTTTTCTCAAGCAATTTCTTGGCTAGAAACTTCACCAACATGGGTAAACTCGTGTTTTTTCTTTCCCCGCTGAGGCCCCACACTTCACAAGTGTTTTCTGGTAACATGTATATCAAACAAGTAGCTGTTTTAAAGTCAGGTTGGGAGGCCGTGCTAATGGTCGGAGCAATTGCTAAGGGGCCAGGAGCCAAGGAATAATCATATTTTTCACTCATAACGTCCTCAATCTCTAATACAACCAAATGTGTGAAATGCTGCTGGGCTGGCTTACAGAAATGCTAGCAGAAATCCAGTGAACGCTGGAAAGGATGTATTCTTGTACTCCCCAGAGGCCATTTCAATATTGTTAATTCTTAACTGGCCTGGCTGGTGTGTTTGACAAAGAGCCCACTAGAAACATTTTTGGTTTGACATTATTTTATTCATCTGATGAAGCCTGCACGCAAGGCGCTCATGCAGATGCAAAACTGGGCAGCAGTCGTAGGCTCTTCTACTTTCCAGCAAACGTTTTTTAAAGGTTTCAAAGGGCATGCCAGGTATTAAAACAGTCCTGTAGGAAGAGGGAAGCAAGGCCCCCGTAGAGGAGACTCCTGGAGCTCCGGGCAATCGCATGGAAAGCTTAGATCCCTTTCTCACCCCCAAATGGCCAGCGGAGGAACCACGATTGGACGGTGTTCCCCTCTGGGTCCTGGGGGCCGCTCCCTGGGCCGTAATGTAGTGCAGATGCTCTGAGGCGCTGGGGCTTCAGCTCTCCCCTCGCCTTTGTGGAATGAAGTGTTTCCCAAGTATTTATTTAAATTTTTCCACTACAATTTGTAACCTTGTAAGATTTATTCAGCGATTGTACAGCTTCCACGGTGGTCTCCACAAGACCATGTTTGGCCACTTCCAAGATCCATGAAGTTTCTTTTACCCCTTTTCCTCTTTGTCGCCGCCTATTCTACTCCTGACGTGGGTGTTTCAGAAAAACATAGTTTTCATCTTCACCTCATTCTTATTAGTCTAATCCCTGCTACACGTGCTAATGCAAATTGCTGGTGCCAGCAAATAACGCACTCTTAGCAAGAGGAGAATCTGAAACTTCCAGACTGTGTGCTGGAAAGAAGGCAGCCTTGCTAGCGAGGGCTGAAGACCGTATCCCTTCGGCCTGACTTTCTGATGAAGAAGGGTTACTCAGAGTTGCTCACAAGGTTACTTTTCTAACTAAGGGCTCACAAATGTCGACAGTGCTGAGAAAGGATTTTTGACATCTTGACCAAATCAAGTGCTCAATATCTTAGCAGCAGACATTCCCTCTTATTAGGATTCCCCGGGTGACCGCTGTGTGTCAGGCACAGAGCTAGTGCTGAAGATTTCAGCCTGCGCGGAGCTCAATATGACAGCGACAGCGGCTTCCTTTCACATTTATTCTGCTGTTGCATACTTAAAAAAAAAAAAAGATTTTATTTATTTATTTGAGAGAGAGCGAGCACAGTGGGAGGAGGGGCAGAGAGAGCGGGAGCAGGGAGCCTGATGTGGGCTGGATCCCAGGACCCGGGGACCAGGAGCCACAGGCATAGACCTACCCAGCTGCGCCACCCAGGCCCCCCTCTGCGGGTTGCCTTCGTGAAAACATTCTAACTTGGTATAATCGCTGAAGATAGCAGTGAATAGAAAAAGTATAGTTTGGGATCCCTGGGTGGCGCAGCGGTTTGGCACCTGCCTTTGGCCCAGGGCGCGATCCTGGAGACCCGGGATTGAGTCCCACATCGGGCTCCCGATGCATGGAGCCTGCTTCTCCCTCTGCCTGTGTCTCTGCCTCTCTCTCTCTGTGACTATCATAAATAAATAAAAATTTAAAAAAATTAAAAAAAAAAGAAAAAGTGTAGTTTACAGTGACTATTTCCCATTGGGTTAGATTATGTCATAAATTCATTGAAGAAATTATCATCAAAAGCACAATGAGGCATCTCACCTCCCATCTGTCAGGATGGGCTAAAATCAAAAGCATGAGAAACAGCGAATGCTGGCGGGGCTGTGGAGACCCAGGGAGCCTCACGCACTGCTGGTGGGCGTGCAAACTGGGGCAGCCACTGTGGCAAAGAGCGGGGAGGGTCCTCAGAAAATTAAAACCAGAACTAACATACAATCTGGTAATTCCACTGCTGGGTATTTGCCCAAGGAAAACAGAAACACTAATTTGAAAAAAATGTACATGCCCCTATGTTTATTACAGCGTTATGTATAGTTGCCAAGATACGGAAGCGGCCCGGGCGTCCATCCATAGGCGAGTGGACCAAGAAGATGTGCTGTGTACACAGTGGCATATCACTCAGACAAGGATGAGTGACATCCTGCCACCTGCAACTACATGGATGAAATCAGTATGAGGCTAAGCAAAACAAGCTGGAGAAAGACAAGTACCGTATCACATGTGGAATTTAAGAAATAGATGGACAAAAAAAAAAAAAAAAAAGAAGAAGAGACAAATGAAGAAACAGATTTAAATATAGAGGACAATTTGGTGGTTGCCAGAGGGGAGGCAGGTGGGGAGAGCATGAGTTAGATAAGAGGGATCAAAAGTACACTTGTTGTGAGGAGCACTGGGTAACGCAGGGGATTGCTCAATCATTATTGTACTCCTGAAGTGAGTATAACTCTGTATATTAATTATATGTAGATGTTTAAAATAAATAAATAAATAATTAGTTAGAAAAGAAATTATCCATGGGGCGCCTGGGTGGCTCAGCAGTTGAACATCTGCCTCCAGCTCAAGTTGTGATCCTGAGGTCCTGGGATCGAGTTCCCCATTGGGCTTCCCTCATGTGCCTGCTTCTCCCTCTGCCTGTGTCTCTGTTTCTCTCATATGACTATCCAGAAAAGTATTTTTATTGATTTTGGGGGGAAGTTCAGGGACATGAGATGTGGCGTTGGCCCTGCTCTTTAAAAACTATATTGATCCAGATTAAAGGTCTAAATCCTTCTGAAAAGGTTATCTCATTACATACTGTCCCACATATATACACCTGACAAAACTGACAATGAGAGTTTCTTTACCAAGTCTTATCCTTTTCTCCCAGGAAAGCTTTCATCCTCAAGGCAGTTGCTGAGCGTTTCACAGAGTTGCATGACAAAAATATTGTCTAGATGACGAATGACAAAATACTGACAAGCATCTGAGAAAACACAGGCATGGAAAGGCCACATGCTTTTGTCCTAAAGCTATTACCTTTCCGATTTAGCCTCTGAACACAATGTTATAATCATGAAATGCTCTAATAACTATTGCATCCACCTGCCGCTCTATAGTTTTGAGAGCATCTAGGTGTGCATCTGTCATTAAACGCTAATCCCTCTCCCGCTATTTGCTAAGACTGTGCAAAATGCTGGACTCTACTGTTTTTATTGGTCTGACCAGCCCTTTAACAATTGAGATGACAGCCAAGAACCAAGAAATAGATATTATCACTCTCACTTCAGACGCACGCATTCAAATTCTCCAAGCCAGTAATCCTATTTGAATGGGAAAGTGCTAGGAGGGTGTTTGTTTCCTGAGGGAGGCGTGTGTAAAGTAGCACTAGGCTATTATTATTTTTGGCACCTAAGCAAGAGTCGAAACCAGGCTCCTTGAAAAAAATCTCCATGGAATGCAAAGTTCGCCTTTGGCCTTCCTGTCTCCACTTTCCTCTCTGCACCGGCTCCTACTCGGGCAGTCCCTCCCCTCCATTCCTGAGGGCCTTCATTTATTCATTGCATTCGCTCACTCACCTGTCAACTCGTTTTCCGATAAGAGCAAAGCACTTTTCCGGTGGGGAAGCAAAGCTAGGAGAGGGGGGGACCACGCTGAAGGCCGCTGCTGGTTCTGTTACAGAGATGAGTCACGTCCAGGCCTTGCCACAGGAGCAAGACCATGGAAGATGCTGCCACTGAGGGCGCATAACTGCTGAGGATGTAGGGCACCCGAGTCCTACAGCAGCTGACACCTGCCTTCTCTCCAAGGGACCCTCCCCTCAGCCAGAGCCTTGGAACCTTAGCCACACACACAAGAATCACCAGCAGCGTCTTTACAAGTCTTGATACTTGGGTCAAATCCAAACCCCCTTCTGAAAAGTCTCAGGAGAATGGACCCAGATGTCAGCATTTTTAAAATTGGCTACTCCGACGTGCAACCTCACTTGAGAACTATTGCTCCAAGTGTCCCTTCTTTTATTTATTTTTTATTTTTTCAAGGATTGTATTTATTTACTAGAGAGAGAGAGAGAGAGAGAGCAAGCATGAACAGAGGGAGCAGCAGAGGGAAAGGAAGAAGCAGGCTCGATGTGGGGCTCGATCCCAGGACCTCAGGATCATGATCTGAGCCCAAGGCAGATGCTTAGCTGCCTGAGC
The DNA here is from genome assembly GCF_003254725.2 of Canis lupus dingo. Lineage (NCBI taxonomy): Eukaryota > Metazoa > Chordata > Mammalia > Carnivora > Canidae > Canis > Canis lupus. Next base: position 48,269,990 of record NC_064263.1, on the reverse strand, counting down.
CTCCCAGGAGCCCCTCCCATCTTCTTTTAAATCTCAGGATACAGAAATTTGAACATCACTGTCCACATTACTGTGGGAAGGAGCAGAATAGGAAAATAACTTCAGGAAACCATTCAGTCTTCTCATCCTCTTAACTAAAAACAAAGCAAGTCCTCTTCTGTAAGTTCTTGAAGTAAAGAATTAAAACTTAAAAAAAAAAATAAACAAACAAACCCAGGAAGGCCTTTCTTGGCATGTGGTACAGTTGGAGAGATTCAGGGAAGAAATGTGATCCTCTGCAGGGAAGATGAGATTGAGTAGGTTAAACCACCTGGTTAGCTGCAAAGGTCTTGGACAAAGGAAATGCAATCCTAGCAGGTGGCCTGATTTGTTTCTGACAACAAACCTTGAGTATTTATTTCAATAAATTTCACCATATTAGATCAGTGGCCAAATTATCAAGTCGTTTTAGGATTTCCAACAACAAGATGAAACAGGAGGCAAGTCATACATCAGGACTAAGGATCTGACCCTAAGTGTGAGGGATGGGGGTGAGCATTGGGAAACTATAACAAAGAGCCTCCCCCCCCCATTTTTGGCTGCTGTTGTGAAATTGTGAACTGTGTTGCGGGGATACAACAAGTCTGTTGTCAGCAAATAACAACTTAGTAAAAGAAGATAGAAGAGATTTATTTGGAAGTATTCTGTTGACTTCTGGTGCCGAAAAGCATCCTTTCCATGCTCTTCCTTCATATCATGATGGTGAGGTGGATTAGGAAGCCTGTGCGTCAGACAGACCTGGATTCTAACTATGGTTCCTCTTCCACTACCTGTGAAAACTTGGATTATAGTTTAATTCTCTGGACTTCAGATTCCTTATCAGTGAACTGGGGGATAATGTCTATTTCAGAAAACTGTGGACATTAAATAAACAACAAATAATTGGATTGAGGCTCTTAGTAATTTCAAGACTTTTTCCTACTCTTTGTTTTGTCTGTTGTTACTGATAATAATCTGTAAAACAGCTCACATTTTTAAAAATATTTATTTATTTATTTATTTATTTATTTATTTATTTATTTATGATTTTACTTATTTATCCATGAGAGGCACAGAGAGAGAGGCAGAGACACAGGCAGAGGGAGAAGCAGGCTCCCTGTGGAGAGCCTGATGCGGGATTCGATCCCAGGATCCTGGGATCATGCCCTGGGCTGAAGGCAGATGCTCAACCACTGAGTCACCCAGGCATCCCTACTTATTTTTTATTTTAGAGAGAGTAGGAGCATGGGTGAGTGGGGGGAGCGGCAGAGGGATAGAGGCGGTGTCAAGCAGGCTCCCATGACCCAGAGGTCATGACCTGAGTCAGAATCAAATCAGCTGCTTGACCCACTGAGCCACCCAGGCACCCCAAAACAGCTTAAATTCTTGCAGATGTAGGGGAGATAAAAATTACGTAGGCCACAAGTGTGCTGATGGCACAAGTAGGTTCTTGGGCTGGGGTGGGGGCTGGGTCGTCGAAGCCTACATAAGATAGAGTCTTTTGCCCTGAAAAAACTCGATCCAATCATTGGAGGCAAATGATCAGCTATTTTTGAACCTCTGTTTACCTACGGATAGGGTCTTGCTCTAGGTCAGGGGTGGCAACCTCCAGGGCAGGCAGGGCCCTCGCAGGTCTGAGGTGGGAGTGGGGGCACACTTTGTGCAACTGGCCCCTGAGGACGTGCTCTCTTCCCCGGGGCACCCTCTGCTTACATCAAGCAGGTTCCTGGCACGCAGAGATTTGGTCTCCATTGTTGCCAGATTTGATTTTTCACATAAAGTCAGATCCATATTTAATATAAAATCTCCCAGTTTTTAAGTGTTGACAACTAATTCTATTTTCTTTCAGCATCTTGTGGGCCAACCAAAACATATCCGCACACAGCCTGTGCGCTACCAGTTTTGCAACCTTTGAAGTTTGAAGGTCCTTTTCACCCCCAGCGGCCTCTGCTCGAGAGCCCAAGAATAGTTGGATGTGTCCCACAGGAAGGGTTCACCCTGCAGATTGGAAATGCATAACCCCCACCTCCAAATAAGCGTTTCCTGTTGTTAGTGTTTCATTATCCATAATGCATGTTACCTCCCAGGCAATTCTTATGCAAACGGCCTTTTGTTCCAAAGTTAAAATCAGTTACATTTCCTGTTCCTCGCTCCAGTGTGTAGACTTAATTTTCTGCATGTTAGTTTTATCTTTTTTTAACACATCTGGTGGCTGGTTTCATTCCCCTAGGGCCCTACTTTATTTTGCGCCAAGTCTTGGGTGGTAAAAATTTAATGAAGTTCAGCATTTATAAAAGTCTTCGTGAAACAAAGTCTTCCATCCTACCTGCTATGAACTGAACGGTGCTCCACCCCCTCCCCCCCAGTCCAATGACGAAGCCCTAATCACCAAGGTGACTGTATTTGGAGACAGAGCCTTTAAGAAGGTGACTAAAGTTAAATGAAGTCGTAAGGGTGGGGCCCTCCTCCAATAGGACTGGTGCCCTTAGAAGAAGAGGAAGACACACCAGCAGCACAGGTACAGAGAGGAGAGGCCACGTGGGAACCCCGTGAGAGGGTGGCCATCTCCAGGTCAGGAAGAGAGCTCTCACCAGAAACCAAACCTGCCGGCACCTTCATCGTGGACTTCTGTTGTTTGAGCCACCTACTCTATGGGATCCTCTTATGGTAGCCCTAGCAAACTAACCCAACACCTGCAACTAGTATCTTTGATGTCTGATGCCTCTGGGCTTTTAGGATCCTTTAAAATCTCAGTAATTCTCAGAGAAATGCCACTTTTAGGCTCATCTTCCCATCTGACTTCCCACTAGGGCCATTATGGAAACAGGGTATCTCCAATCAAAAGAGTCTCCCTTCTGGGAAATACATCAAACTTTGTATATAGTGGCAAAATATAAAGTATTCTGTGACTCACCCATAAAATGTGAGATAAAGGAAACCAATCCTTTTCCCAAGTTTTAAAACTTGTCCTCGTTTGTCAGATGCTCCCGTGAGTCGTACTATGCCTACTTTCTTGAGGCTGGAGAGCCACTGGTAGGCGTGTTCATCATTTTTTAAGACATCTTCAAAATTCAGTGTAGGTAGCTGGAGCTCTGCGCCCCAGTACTGACATTCTGTGAGTAAGAAAAAGAAGAAACCAGATGGGATTACATTGTTTTTTACAAAAACCAAGAACCTCAGCGAAGGGACTAGTTCATTGAAGTCAACCTCTGATTGATCATGGAATTTATGAAATTTCAGTCACATTAAATTGCTCAAGCTACTAGTTTTTCTTCCCTGGAGCCATGTCAGTCTACCATATACCTCCTGCCCACCACTGCCCAACCCATGACAGTATTCACTATACCCCATTTGTCAAGAGAATGTTTAGCTTATGGGTAGTTCTTGATCTCTATGTCCTTAGGGCTTTTTTTTTGCCTGGACTCTTGTTTGGAAACGTCCCTACTGGGACACTGTGTGTTTCAATGGCCATGGGACATTGGTCAACTCCAAACAGATGATAAAATCTGAATGACGGACTTAGAACAGCATATGCGCATTCCTAGAGGTGGGAGGAGTGTTTGCTACAGTACAGCTCCTTCTTCCTCTAATTTCACCTGATAAGAAGCTTTCTCTGAGGTCAAATCATTCTTTGGAGTCAACAGAAATGGTTCATGGGGAAGAAAAGATGAAAGGTGTGGTCCTGGGATGCATATAAAATGCATTTTGCATAGATCCTTTGATGACAGCACCACTGTAGATAAAGCCAAATGCATTCATTGGCTTTCTAATTCCTCATGACCAAATGCTCATGAAAAATGTTTACTTGAAGAAACAGAAAGGAAATCAAATGGAAAAAAAATAATTTGCTTTGCAAACCAGGCTCTCCCAAAGGAGGCAGAATGTAATTCTGCCAAGGGAAATAACTCAGATATTAATAACTGCCTTCAGGAGACACCTAACTCTAGCTAATCCATTTGATTTCTTTATTTTTTGGAAGAAAAAATTCTGCCTTAGGAAAGCAAACCTTCCTTAACAAGTGACAAATGAGATCTTATGATCTCAATATCATCCTGAGCAGTGCCTCACCTCTCAAACTGGGAGATGTACATCATGTCATAGAAAACAACCTCAAGCCCCCAGTTTAAGAATGAGGAATGGAACAGTGTTCCGCTGTAGTTGTTGTGACTGGAAATCATTCCCTCTTCTTTGATGTCAACATGGCTGTTTCTGCAGAAACAAGGATTTCTTAGGAGTCAGATAGTAGCTTTAGGGGTGAAAAAGTGCCTGCAGGTTCAGGAGGTCACCTCCTGCTCTTCCACCAGCTAGTTAGCCACCAGCTAAACAGCCTATGCAGCCGGTACCAAATGAAATAGGATATGAATAGGGTAAACAATATGGAGGCACAGGGACCGGGTTTGAATCATTGTCCTGCATCTTACCAGCTAGTTTCCTGGTGTCATTTCTCTTATAAAATAGTCATAATTATATTTACTGTGCAGGTCATCTGTTGACCATGCAAAGAGCCTAGTAGAGTGCCTGGCACAGTAGACTACCGCTATTCCTACAACCTATGATAATAGCTGGTATTTGCTGAGCACTTTCTAGATGTTAGGCACAGTGCTAGGTATTTTCCACATGTTATCCTTCAATGTCCACAAAAAAAATTTGCAAAAGATACTTTCAGCATTCCCAAGTTATAGTGAAGGGAACAGAGATCCAAATCATGCGGAGCTAATGATTTGCAGAGCTAGTTCGTCAAATCCAGGCAACCAATTCCAAAGTCTATAATTCTAATGACTACACATAAACAAGAGATGCTTTGACATACTGTTGTCACCTGTATTTTTATAACCTATGTCTGAGTGTCCATTGCTTCTTCTGTCCCTTACAAAGGAAATCCACTAGATAAAAAAGAAAGCAAAGCAAGTTACACTTAGGACCACTTTGTCAGAACTTGTTCAAGCATGGGGGCTTAAAGATAAATCTTGAATATAACACTCTGTGTTAATTATATTGGAATTAAAAAAAAATTCTATACCTGATCTTAGCCATAAGGCCAAGAAGCAATGGAATGAAAAAAAAAAATATATATATATATTTATATCTTTGCTCCTAGGTAGGATTTTAAATTCAGAAAAAGCATGATGAGTAGGTTTCATTATACAACACCACCATTGCTGTCCACCTTTTGTGAAATGAACCAAGGCTTAAAAACCAGCTAGCTTCTCTTCTTTGATTCATACCAGTGTATTTCAGGTTTCCATGATAATTTGATTTTACTTAAGGCCATTATCACATTCCAGAAAGTGTCGGTGACTGTGTGTCAGGGAAATAGAACACATAGAGATTGAAAAAACATTTTCCAAGTTCATATTTTGACTACTTTGTGTATTCAAGGAGGATCTCCTTGGGCACATACTGTATATATATCTATAGACGTTTATAGCATGTTTTAATGAGTTTTTGTTTCTTTCTTTGTTGGTTTAAAGATTTTATTTATTTGAGATTGAGCAGGAGAGAGAGAGAGAGAGAGAGAGAGCATGAGCAGGGGGAAGGGGCAGAGGGAGAGGGAAAGCAGCTCTCCACCGAGCAGGGAGTCTGATGCGGGGCTCGATCCCAGGATCAGGACCTGAGTGGAGGGCAGATGTTTAACCCGAATGAGCTACCCCAGCCCCCAAGTTTTTGTTTCTACATGAATTGTTTTCCCATTATAGAATCTCTCTCTCTCTCTCTCTCTCTCATACACACACACACACACACACACGCACACACGCTATTCTTTGTTTTAAAAACACAGAATGAGTTAGGTTTCAATAAATATGTTACTCTTTACGTGTATAAAATTAACCATATTCACACTGAGACTCCAGTATAAAGCCAGGCTGTCAGTACTCTACACAGTTAGTCTTCCACTATAAGGAATTTCTGATTTACAGGACATTATACTATCAGAGGGTGGTAACCAGGACTTTTAAGTTCTGCAAAGTTCACAATTTTCCAACTAAAGCTCTCATTCTGGCATGGCCCGGCAAGGACTTTACAAAAATCGCAACCAAGGGCCACAGCTCACTATAGAAACTGTGTCCTAACGTGAGCCACTCATACCTTCCGTTACACTAAATGTGACTTTCCGAGATAGCACTGTGACCAACCAGTTTCTAAATTCATCATAGCTTCCAAATATAAAATATTCTAATTTATGGGGGGAAATAAACTATGTTTCAATCCACTGGTAAAATCATTTCATGATAGCTGCACAGAAAATTTAACATTGAAAAAGTAATTTAAAAGCACCTCCCCGGTCTCCCCCAACTACGAAACATAACTACCACGGACCCAAGAGAAAACATGTTTGAGTAGAGTAAATCATTCGTCAGGTGAATACATTAAAAGCAAATTTAAATTTCACACGTGGGTCTGGATACATAAACAGTATGGAAAATGACGGAATATTTAAGGCATGAACCACCCTTTCTAATTTAACTTATGGCCTACTAATAAATACTTCCTTGAACATGTGCTTCACACATCATAAAATTTATGAACAAGCTACATGCTGGCTTTCAAGGAACCATTTGTACAGGGGTTTCCTCTTTGGGGTTAAGCATCACATTCCTGGATCCTGAGCTGTATTTCAAAAAAGGAAAAGACACAAAGAAGCTCTTTAGTTCAAGATTCAGGAGGGCAGCATGCTGGGTTGCAATGTGTTCTTTTGCCTTTAGAACCTTCTGTCCGGCGGTGCTGCACTGTGCTCTGGGCGCTGACACAGCTAGTCTAATGTGCTGAGGATCAGCCCATCTCTTATTCTCTCTTCCTAGGAATACTTTGCAGGGACCCAGCCAAAACCAAAATCCGACCCTTGTAGAGGAAAATACCTGGGTGGAAATAGGGCTTTGAGTCCCTTCCATGTGCTAAGAGGAGACTGCCTCTTTGGATATTCTTTTACTTCTTGTCTGGTGAACTCAACACGTATCAAGAATCTGGGGGCCCCTGAGGTGGCTCAGTGGTTGAGCATCTGCCTTTGGCTCAGGCCGTGACCCTGGGGTCCTGGGATCCAGGCCCTCATCGGGCTCCCCATGGAGAGCCTGCTTCTCCCTCTGCCTGTGTCTCTGCCTCTCTCTCTGTGTCTCTCATGAATAAATTAAAAAAATATATTAAAAAAAAAAGTATCTGATCACTTGTCCTCTCTTAGACTCTGAGGTCTTCTAGAAGCTGACCTAAGGTGAGGATCTGAATGCAAGCAATGTATTGAGGAGATTTCCCTGGAAGAACTAATAGGAGGTAGGGACATTAAGACTAGGAAGGAAGCTTCTGGAAATCATTCTAATGAATGGTTAAAAGAACTGCTGGACCATATGGCAATCCTGTAAACTATAATTGAGAGTTGTCCTACCCGGGGACAAGCAGGCTGGGGTGCACAGGCCACCCATGCCTACTCCCATTGACTGCTTCTCTAGGCACTTCTGGGTCTTTCTGTGTTAGTCAAGCCAGAGAAAACCCTCCAGCAGAGTGGCAGCCCTGCACAGGCAAGTGGTGGAATCCATGGGAAGAGGACTGAGGGGCCACGGTGGGGAATTGCCCGCCTCCGCGATGCCCTCCTCTAGGGCCAGTAAGAATCAGCTAGATGGTTGTCCCCTGTGGTCCCCCAGCACCGAAACACACCTCCGTCTCAGCGCCCTCCACATTACGCTGAAATGATCTTGTACTTATTCAACACATACTGGTTGAAAGCCTTGCGATTCTAAAGAGGTCACATTAGTGAATAAAAACAGATGTGATTGCACATCTGCTTTGTGAAGGGAAAGGTGAATGAGCAAACAAATACATAAAAACACTGTAGCAAGTGCTACGGAGGTAACAAATGGGGCGCATTGGCAGACAATTGGGAGTGGGGTGGGGGACCTAGCTAGACATGGCAGTTAAGAAAGTTCTAGCTAAAGAGATGCTACTTACGCCAGATCCCAGGGGGTGAGAGAAGGCAGTCATGAAAAAGCCAGGGAGAAGTGTGGTGTGTCTCAGTGGGAGGGACAGCAGGAAGATGGAAAATCTCTCCTCTTTTGGGAGGAACTCAGTCACTAGGGCTAGAACCCAGGCAAAGTGAAGGACGAAGGATGGGAGACAAAGCAGAAAAGCAAGCAAGGGTCAATCAGGCCAAACTTCAGCTCATTCTTCCACTAGGACTGCAGGTTCCCTGCAAGGGATGGAGACTATGGCAGGTGTCTTTACTTCCTCACCTCCACAGCCCCTGCCTGCCCCCCAGTCCCAAGCACATAGGCCAACGCTGGCAAGCAGTAGGTTTCCAGAAAACCCAAACGTTCTGTATCCCAAACAAACCTTTGCTTATTTTCTAATGAGGACTAGAGACTGGAAGCAACCCCTGAAAAAGAAGATTGTCTGAGCACTCTTCAGTATTTTAAAAGATGGAGAAATCAATAAAACTTTTTCCCTAGGGTCTTGATAATCCCACCAAATTCAAAAAGTCTCCGCGAGAATGTATAAAACACACTTCTACACGGGTTTATGTTGCCTGAAAGGAGAGAAACACATTTTTGTTTTGGACTAGTAGGTACCTGGTGTATTCTAAATGCTTAGCCCTATGACAACAGTGATCTTCTAGGTGGAGAATCCAAGAACACATGATAAAACAAGGCAGGGACCCTAAAAGGCAGGGTGTGATGAGTACTTGAAAACCGAGAGCTAACATTTATCGAGCGCTTAGGATTCTAGGCACACTTCTGAGCACTTCACGAGGATCCATTCATGTAATCCTCACAACAAACCCTATAACAGAAGTCCTAGTATCGTTCCATTTCATAGATGAGAAGACAGGCCTAAGGATCTTAGATAATTTGTGTAGCATCACACAGCTCATGCTTGTCAGGGCTGGGAAACCCCACAATTACTGTGATTACAGAGCTTCAGGAAGGGGTGTATGTTGAAGGAAAACAAACACATACGATGTCAAGAAGGGAGATTTTTATCTCAGCCGTCCCTTAGAATTTCAGGGCAAACAGGAAATTCAGTTTTACCTTTTGTTCATGCTGTGACTATCCCCTATGACATCCATGAAAAGGTTATAGAAAACCCTCTTGGTCACTTTCCATCGTGTATCCCACATAGATCTCCCTATGGAGTGGTCCATATTGGTTCCAGACAGTTCCAGTGGTCACACGCTTCTTCCTCATGCTAACATACACTCTACTGCTGCCACCCCTCTTTTAGGCCCCGTGCTCCCTAATCACACAGAATAGGACAGTCCTGGAGATGCATATAAGCACAGCTACCGGGCTAAGTTCCTCTAAATTCAAATAGCTCTTGGATTACCCAGGTTTTTCATGTTTTATGGCTTCCAAGCCCTGCCCTGGGCTCTCTGCTCCCCGTTGTGTGATGTGCTCGAGTTTGCTGATGCTCTCCAACAGCACTGGTGTCTGAAACCAGCACTAGATGTGGTCTGGCCCATGCCTGCATGGTGGGCTCGCTGCCTCGTTTTCATTCATGCAACCCAAATTTAATTAATCTTTTTTTTTTTGTCTATCTCAACTCTGTTGACTCAGATTAACTTTTTAGTCAACAAAAATGTATAAAAATTGTCTGTCAGTCATGTCTTCTTTTCCAAAGCTAGTTCACTGAGAATGTGTGAAGCCTGTGTAGAGATGGGATGCAGCTCCAATTTGTTAGGGACATTGTGTCAACGTTAGTAGCTTGAGGTCTGAGGGTGACAGATCTGGATTCAAACCTGACTTCTGAGACTTCCCATCTGCAAGAACTTCAGAAAGTGATACACTATCTCAGTTTGGTTATTCCACCCGGAAAATACAGGATGAAAATGACTTGCGGGGTTGTTATGAAATGTGAATGGTACGCTGTCTATGAACAATTTCACACAGTGTTCCTGATTAAATCTGCACATGAACCAGAGCCACTGAACAGGAAAACACACCACCAAGACTGCTCTTATTGTGTGTTTGCTAACGTCTGCGTAACTTTCTCTTACTAGCTGACCATTTCTCATGTTCTCCATCCTCAAACTATCCACTTCCTCCTCCTACTTATGCTCAACTGACAACTTTGCTACTTATTTCGGTGAAAAGGTAGAAGAGAACATCCATACATCCCCACCACCCCCTGTGTCCGTGTCTTCATGGCACTTGATATGTTGTAGATGTATTTGCAAATTTATATATATTATACATAGTGTGTACACACATATATATATATAAAAAAATATATATTTGTAGATTTATTGATTTTTTTCTCTGACAGAATGTAAACTCCCTATAAATAGAGTCTTTCTCTGTTTTGTTCACCACCGCATCCCCACCACATAGAACGGTACCTGTTCTAGAACATAGAAAGCAAATATTTGCTGAATAAATTCATAGTGCATAGTAGGTACTCAATAAATGACACCTTTACTAATATTAATTATTTCCCTAGATTAGTTATTCCCCAACTGGCTAGTGGGGAAGACGGTCAAACACACAGGACAATGACCAGTCAGTGCAACAATTGCGGTGACGCAGAATGAGGAGCCCACACAAATCACAGGAACCACATGGAAGAGGGGAGAGTGATGGAATGGTATTTAACAGAACAGATGTTAAATCTTGGCTCCGTTGTGTGTTTGTGTTGTTTCTTTGATTTTGGACTAGTTACTTAATTTTTATCATTTTCCTTATGTGTAAAAAAGTTATAATACTAACGCTGCTTTTGTGAGGTTGTTGCTAGGATTAAATAGAGCAATAAATAGTAGCTACTGAGGCCAGTGCCTCACACAGAGTAATGCTTTCGAAAAATGCGAAGAAGGAAGACTGGAGAAGGAGTAGAAGAGGCAGAGGAAGAAGAGGGTGTATGACGTTGGTAGTTGGTAGTGGAGGTAGTGAGATGTGGATGGATCCTAGATTACTTTGACTGACATCTAAATAACAATAGATTTTCTTGATAGACTGGATGTATGTAAAAGAGATCAAGAGGATGGTCCTGCTCCCAGAGAGATGGAATTGCCTCAACTAAGATGGGAAAGACTGGAGCAAGTTTCTCTAAAATCATTTGTACTGTCAGGGGGGCTGTCTTACCTCCGGTTTCCTCATTTGGGGGGGGGGCTCCAAGTAAATCACTTTATAAATCCCCTTTTGGTTTCCATCATATATTTGGATTGATCGATTTATTCTAGAAACTCCTATTATGCTCTATTGACATTAGGGCTTCGAGACTCTGTGCTTCCTTCTTGAATGAGCACATTGTTCTCTTTAGATAGATACCTTCCCTTTATCTTCGTTACTGAGATTATCTGCTTTTATATGGTCATGAGATTGTAGCTAGTTTGGGTCAGAGATTTTTTTTTTCCTGAAGATATTTAGCTCCTATGTGGAAAATGTCTGCTGATGGCTGGTATTCTCATCTGTAGCAGTCCTTAGCTAATAGACAACACAGCCACTTTCTCCCAAGTTTGCTGATCGTCCCAGCTTCAGCAAATATTTCTATGTCCCTGATTGCAATTAGGTTCATAGTTGACCAGTCTTTTCACTTCTTTCTTAAATTTATTTAAATAAATAAAATAAAACCTCTGCCAAGTAGGTGAAATTTTGGCTCAGATTTCAAATCAATGCCTGAGCAATTAAAATCCCTCTCATAGCAAAGATTCACCTCCAAGCCACCCTCATGTTTTTAGTCAGGAACATGACATGATTATTCTCCATGTAATGGGAACTCAAACAGAAGATATTGTCATGTCACCATTATTTATTTCTCCTTCCGTCCTTACCCAAATACTCTTTTCTATGCCTCTGCTCCTATGTTCATCTATGTTCATAGCTGTCTACTTTGGAGGAAAAAGGGAACAAGCACCTACATTTCACCATTTAACTCTCTACATTCCAAAACTGAGAGGCATTACCTTTCTACATATGAAAAAAAAATGAGGTTCAGATCATTTATGAAACTAAGTTCACAGAGCAGAGAGTCAAAGCCAGCTCTACTGTCTCCAAAGCCTGTTCTCATTCCATAACACAATGTTGTTTCACAGGTGAAGAGCTTTCTTGACCTACCACACTTGACTTTCTCTCCTAACAAATTCTAACAAAATTCTTTTTTGAAGAAACGGGTATGCTTCCATTGTTATGTTACAGCCTTGCACTTCAGTATTACCAGTGAAATGAGATCTGTTTTCTGGGCTTTCTTTCTTATCTGTACTTTGTAAATTGGCTTAGGGATACTGTAAATATAGGGTACGATTGTTGGCAAAGGGTTTCAATGGGATGCGAGGTGGGCCTTGCAGAACGGAGAGGTGAAGTTTGGCCAGAGAGAAAGAATGGAATAAGTGATCTAGGAAACAGGCAGAGTTTAGACAAAATCTACAGATTTGTGGAGGGGGCGTCAGGCTGGGATGATTGAAAAGCTCCAGTGAAGACCTAGGACTTTATCGTGCTGCAGTGAGACAGCAGAGCCAAGCAGAAGAGATTTGAAGGTGGGCATCAGAAAGATTACCCTGCAGGGCTGTGCAAGGTGGGCGTGAGCAGAGGCCATGTTATTTTAGTAATCTACATAAGAGGTGATAAAAAGCTCCAATTAAGTTGTTGGCAAGAGTGACAGCCCATACAATCGTTTCTCCCTATAACTTGTTGAATACCAGTCTTCTCTGGACAAGCAGACCATATGCATAGGAGCCTGACAGCCAGTGGGAGTAAAAGAGAAAAATTTCACTAACAGAATTCTGTATTTTTAATTTTAATTTTAATTTTTTGGGAAACTGATATACTGTTCAAGAGGGTCAAGCCCCTCTCAGAGCTGTTCTCTAGTTATTTATAGTGCTTTCGAGGGAGTGGTGTAAGGATGAAGTGAATTTATATGTAAAGTATGACAGTGCTTTTCACCCAACCTGGCACTCCTTAAAGTTAAATAGGTGCTATCTCTATCATACAGATAAAGATGGTGGGGTACAGAAAAGTAAGTTGCTCAAAATCGCACACCTAACAAGGCCACGGGTCAAGCACACTGATTTTCGTGCAATGTTGCTCTTTTGATTAAGAGCAAAGTTGCAGATTAAGAAAAATACAAAATTTTGAGAAAAATAATAAAGTTAGGGAATCCATTGAGTGGAGTAGAGCTTAATAATTATTTTTTTGTTTACTAAATTAGAAATCAGGCAAATCGATAGAATGTATAAATAGCAACATCACTTGTTTTAATCTTTTTTTCCCTATAGAGATAGAAAAATTGAAAGAAAAAATAAATCAATTTTTTTTCCATGGGCACATTTGAAAGTTTGGGATTGGAATTCCAAGGAAGGAATTTAAGTATAATGAAGATATCTATTATCCCAAAACTAAAGTTGTGTATTTCAGTGGTCTGCCATCTTGAAAACGCAAAGTGGAACCAGAGTGAGAAATAATAGCTTTTAAATCAGTTGTCCCATTTTTTTTTTGACTGGTGAATCTCCTGATGTGTAGGTCCTAGCAAAGATGACAGGTTAAGTATACAACTTATGCATAGGTTTGGGAAAAATAAAGCCAGCATATTAAGTAATCCAATTTTACTTCTTGAAATTGCCACCATGTGGAATTTTCTAAATTTATAAATTCAAAATTTGTCATCCAATAGCCATATGCTATAAAATTCATTCCTGGGCTGTAAGAAAAAGCAAACCTAGTTTGTGAGAAACTGAAGCTTTTCCCTCATTTAAGAAAGCCCACTCTACTTTTACACTCTTTGGAAAAAAAAAAAAAAAGCAAAGAGAAACAGAGAAAAGAAAAGAAAAAAATTTACTTTAGTGTAATAACAGAAAATTACTTTTCCAAGAGTAAAAAATGTTAGTATATTTTCCTTAATTTTGAGTGTGGTAAGTATACTGAGAAAATGGGAAAAGGAAACCTACCACAATAATTCTTCCTTAAGATACATTTGTTTTAGGTTCTCAAAAATAGCCACAGACTTTTTCAAGACTTTTGAAGACACCAGCTTTTTAAGGTCCTGTTTAGCAGTAACATTGGGTGATGCAATGGTATTTTCCTCTATGAAGTTGTTAAGTAATTAAAAATTGATTTTTTAAAAAATCAAAAAATTTTTTCTTCAAAAGAATGTCGTTAATGTTTCTTATCTAAGAATTCTTAAAAGTAATAAGAGAATATATGGACTCTGTTTTTTGTATTTCTGTAATGTACCCAACTGTAAGATAGAGTTATCTTTAATATTTATTTCTGAGAATGTGGTTATGTGTTTTCTTGCTGGAAGTGTAAATGGAGATAAGCGAGGATGAAAGAAAGAGGATTTTACCTAAAGTTTAGAAATGAATTCCCAAACTAGGCAGATGGCTGTGGGAACATCCACCAGGTTAGTGGCGTCTGCTGCATAGAGGGCACTGCAGGGCTCTTCTCAAGCTGTGAGCCTCCCACCTCAGCCCACCGACAGGACAGGACGAGGGAGGCTCCATCCCACGTCGGGATGTTAGACTCTTTAGATAGTATGTCCGAGTTCATCAAGTACATGCAGACACTGAGTAGAAGAATAAATGCCTTGTAATTCAGAGAAAAATTGGACAAACTGGAAGACAGCAATACGGCACAAAGGAAACAGGGAGCAAAACACACATTCATAAACTCACAGACATTCAAGACACGCCTGTGTGTGTGAAACATTACAGGTTTCATTAAAACCCCAAAGACATTTCTCTGAAACTCACTAGGTCCATTTCAGACAGGGTAGGCCAAAGGAACAGAGACTGGCTTCTTACACAGACGACGACTGAGCCAGTCTCCCACCTGCGCACCAGAGTGTGAGCCTGGATGACAGCAGGCAAGGGATGCTGACTAGTTCTTTCTCGAGAAGGGAATACATCTGGGCACAAGACATGGTGGCTTGACTGTTCTGATGCAGCGGATTGGTTTTGTTTTGTTAAGGTTGATTTATTTATGAGAGAGAGAGCATGTGAGTGAGGGCAGGGGCAGAGCGAGAGAGAGGGAGAATCTCGAGCGGACTCCCCGCTGAGTGAGGAGCCTCACACGGGGCTCAATCCCCAAACCCTGAGGCCACGACATGAGCAGAAATCAAGGGTTGGATGCTCAGCTGGCTGAGCCACCCAGACACCCCCTGATGCAGCTTTTTCAAGAACTGTTCCAAAGCCTACTAACGGCAGCCCTGACACAGCTGGGGCACTCCGAGGCAGAAAAAAAAACATACTCCCAGTCCTTTTTGTAACTACCAAGTAGTAGATGAAGCAAATACCCTCACTCCATCCCTGACTTGCACTGCAGATTCCCACCTGTAGGACTTCAAGAATGAGTAAAGTGTGGAGCAAGGCTTAGGGAACGGGGGGAATTATCAGTGGGAGTTCGACATATGTATTGTGTTCATTACTTGTTAATTAAAAAAAATAGTGATTTTTGCTTTTTTAACCAGCTCTGTTCTTCCTGCCATAATAAAAACCTTCATTTTCAAGGAAATGCATGGCTTTCTGCAAGAAAGGGGGAGCTCTGCTTTTTCTTCCCCCTGCTATGGGAAAGGCCCAGAGATTTTAGAGGGCCCTGCGAGTTATATGAGAGTTTTGACTCCCTCTTGTGGCATGTTCCTTTTGAAACAAAAGGGGGGCTTATAGCTATGGACTGGTGAGTGGTAATTCAACTAAATAAGTAGGTGAAGATTCGCTCTGCTATAGTGAATTGAGGGGAAATGTTCTTTTCTGACTATGCAATGTACTCAGCACCTGGGCTGCTGAGATAAAGTGAGCAGACTGCTTCCATGGAAAAAAGAGTTTCTTCAAATTGCAATCTTTTAAACCTCAATTTGACATGACAAATATTAAAGTCAGAGGATAGTATACAAATATTTTAGTACCAGTTCAAGTAGATAGAAAAATGAGCATTCATTCTGATGCTGAATATTAATAAAAAGAACAAGTCTTCGGGTTCCTATATATAAGATCATACTATATATTGATTTTTCCCATTTTAGTCCCATCTATCATGTTTTGGGAATTTTGATTCTCAAAATTAAGCACAAAAATGAGTGTATAATCGCTTCAATTTGACATGGAAGCTAAAATACAATTACATTCATGAAAATCTTCATATTTCCAATGTTTTATTGGAGTTTTCAATTTTCATTCCTATGTTTGGAAACATTTACATGCTAGGCTTCAAAGTCAGCTTTTAAATTGGTGGAGAATAGGGAACGAGGCCAGCTACCTCCTCTCTTACAGGTCAATATATGTTTCTCTTGGATACAAAGTCTTTCCCATCATCTCTGCTACTCCCCTGGCTTAAGTTCTCAATGCCTCTTGTTGGGCTATTTCTGGGCCATGCTATGGTCCCCTTGCTCCCCGCCCCACTCCCCACGCCAATCCATCCAACACGGGTGACCATGACCAAGAGTTTCCACCACAGGGCCGCTCGCTCCACTCTCTTCTGTAAGAGAAACACAAGCCAAGAACCAACGGGTCCTACCACAAGAGGGGAGAACCCAACTAGAGAAAGAGGAAGCTAAGACGATCTTCACAAGCTTGTAAGCATTTTAGAAATTATACGCATCTGGTCAAAATCAAAATGATGTAATTCTGAAGATGTAAAATGCATTCAAAAGAAAATGAAGCAAACTTCTTAAACGTACAGAGATATTAAACTCGATTCTCTGGCCCTATAGGAAGAGACTCAGGCTGGAAACAAATGGAAGGAAATACACTTGAGCTCTATGTTGAGATGTTGAGAAATGTCCTTCCCATGGTGTTTTGGATTGAGCTCCTTCGTAGGGCATGATGCTGCTTCAAGGTTTGGCCACTTCCTTCTTCCCTGCTGCCTTAACGATTTGAACTTCACTAATATTAAACTAATTGCAATTTCCAAGCCTACCCTACTATTTTACACATCCACTATTTCCTACACGCCCTTTTCTCTGTCAAGACTTTCCTTACTATCTTTGTCTGATGAACCAATCTTTCAAATCCAGCTCCCGTATCACCAGGCTTCTGAGGATTATTTTCTTGTCTCTTCAGATTTCTTCCTCTACGTTATAATTAACCTTCTCTGCATGCTTTCATGTACTTCAAATAACATATTATACTTATTTGTTTTCATGGCTGGGGCCCCCCTCCTAGACATGATAAATCCTTGAGGACAGAATCTGTGTCTTTTTTTAACTTGGTATTTCCGTACAGGGTTTCCGGCACAAAAGAGATGTTCAGTATATGTGCAACTGAATAGAAATTTATGAGGGAATGACTATTATCCATGTCTTCCTTCCAGCTGCGGCTGTCCATTGACAAGAGTTGTTTTGTTTGGTTTTTCTGGCTCATCATTATGCATCTTTTCACTTTTTGAGTTCAACAGCTAGTGCCAAGGGAAGATCAAGGAAAAGTGGCCTGCATCTTGATGCCAGATTTTAAAAGTCTTCCCTCGCTCTAAAGCAGAAGAGGGAACATGGCCACTGGGGATGAAAAACAAAATCTTTTCACAAAGGTAACCGGGTTTGTTTACATGTTCTGGAGTATCAATGTTCAAAGAAATATGCGATGGCAGGACAATGAGGTGTCAAGTTCTACAGGCAAAAAGCCATAGAAGGAATATTCCAAAGATGGCCTGTCGCTTTCTCCTTTACCCCACCAAGTGCACAGCTTGAGAATGTATTTTAAAAATCTGATCTTGTTTTAAACCATTAAAGTATTTTCCAGGGTCTAAATAGCAGCCAGTTCTCCGTATATTATTCATGACTGCAGCCTGTCAGTGTGACTTGTTTTTTCCACTACTTAACTGAGTGTAGTATCATTTCCATTTTGCTACTGCCCGATAGTCCTGAGAAATGGAAGCTATAAAACTGCATTAGTCGAGAAGTATTAGTGGAGGAGGGTGGCTGTATCTTTTTACAAAGCTTAAAAGCTTACGCTGTAATAATAAAACGTTGGCTTTCTCCCCTCCTCGAATAATCAAAAGAAGAACTTGAAGGAAATGAAAGCAAAATCCAACAGGATTACAAAATCGGGGCAGAGTTAAGGAAAAATATTTTGAGTACCAGAAGAAATCTAAAATAAATAAAAAATAATAATACATTCGTGAAAGTGCTATTTGACCCAGATAATTGCTACTCAGTTATGTAACTGGAGACTCCTTGAAGAATCTAGCAGTGCACACACCAGGGAAGGCCGGATAAACATCTTTCCCCAGATGCCCATCTGGATTCCCCCAGCTAGCTAGCTAAAGAAGAAAGCGGATTCCTGGCAGTTTAGACAGAAAGCACGAGAGCAAAACCTGGTCAGTTGCCAGAATGATGAAACTAGGGACATAGAGGAACCCAGTTCTGGACCGCACGGGCCTGTGCCTGAACAGGAAGGGGACAACGTCGCGCCCTACCGATGACCATGGGACAAAGCAGAGCTGCGTGGCTCCAGCTCATTAATTAGTGACATCTGCTAACCCAGGAACCTAGCGTTTGAAACCACTTACTATCCATGTTTGAGAATTCCGGATCTGAAAGGAGGAGGTGAGGTCTCTGTCTTGGTGCATGACCCAGAATTCTCAGAGGGGGTGTTGCAGAATTCAACAAGGCTCATCCAATATATCTGGTCAACGGTGGAAAAGGAAGTTCAGGGAGACCTGCCTGGCCAGTGTGCTTGTAGAAGTCAAGATTCTGCTAAATACACAGGAATCATGATATTTTCAGAGTTTTTCTTTGTCCCATGTCATCTTACGATACAAACGTTCCAAGTATACAGAGAGGACATAATTAACTTTTTACCTGTATTGGTATTTCTTTTATCCTGTCTCTCAGTCAAGAATAATCTTTTTCCACCAGACCCAACTGTGGCAGATTTTCTGAACATTTTTGTGGTCACACATTTACATTTTCTTGAGACCCATCCATCTCTCCCCACACAAATGTGCTAAGCACACACAGCATGCGTGCACCCATGCACACGCTCCCATTCTCATTTGACAGTATTGTAGGGGAATCACATAATTTTATCTGTGGGTACCCGGCTAGGAATTCCCACTTTGTCGATTTTGTATTGTTCTGGCTTTAGATAAAAATAAGAAGGGCACGTCTGCTTCCCCCACCTACTCCTTTGCCGCGGTCACTCAGGGAGTATCCAGTGTGCTGGGTTCGTGTTAGACGACAAGGGGACAAGTTTGCTGTCCCTCTTCTCTTCCTGTCTCTTTAGGATGTCTAGAACTCGTCTATATTTCCTTTCATCCTAACAAATGCTCTGCACTGGTAAATCATTAAACATCCCGCATAAATTACGATAAACGTCTTAACCAAAGCACAAGGCTTTGAATTGGCTTCTGGGCAAAATGTCTTACAAGTTTTTAAAAGACATTGACGGTCTTGGTCAAGGTTACCTGGCAAAAACAATTCTCTCTGGAGTTTTTCCCTGGCCTGTTGTGAAAAGCATCT
Source organism: Canis lupus dingo (assembly GCF_003254725.2). Taxonomy (NCBI): domain Eukaryota; kingdom Metazoa; phylum Chordata; class Mammalia; order Carnivora; family Canidae; genus Canis; species Canis lupus. Next base: position 48,250,613 of record NC_064263.1, on the reverse strand, counting down.
TTTCTTCAGCCAGTCAGCTTCAAATTCACTGCAATGCTCGTTCGGCCACGTGATGCAAACCTGGTAACACAGAAAGCGAGTGTCACCTTGTATTCTGCGTACATGCCCTTGGGTTCCCTGTAGCTGTTTCTGAAGGTCACCTTAAGATAATCAGGGGATGCAATTAGGCTTTAGTCTTTTTTTTATTTATTTATTTATTTATTTATTTATTTATTTATTTATTTATTTATTTATTTTTGTGTGTGTGTGTGTTTTCACATATGTACTTGCAGGCCTTGGAAGACAAGCAAGCTGAAAGCCAAGGGGATACAGGTGTGGTCAGAGGCCTCTTGGACGCCACATAAGAAATAAAACCGAGCTAGATGCAGAGTTCTTGTGCTGTGGCCTCTACACCTGTCATTTCCAAACGTCCCGTGATGACTTGAAGTCAGACATCACGGAGTTCACCCCTCTAGGAGTGTCAGAACTCGGAGGGATGATGAGGAGACACACCGTCATCATAATCAGTGACTGTGACAACCGCCCCTTGTCCTGTAAGACGAGCACCACAGGCGTAACTCTTCTCGTCCTCGTGCGACTCTAGAAGGAAGGAACTACTAGTAGTCACTTTTTCAAGTGAGGGACGGAAGGGTAAATAGTGGTTCTAAGGTCACACAGCGAGCGACCAGTGAACCCTGGGAATAAAGTCCTTGAGCCCAGATGGCGACAGGAGTCGGGGGGAGAGCCGTGACCTCGCTGGTCACACTTGCTCTCCTGCTAACTCTCCTGGTGAGTCTGGGAGAAACACAGGCTGCTGGCCCCATCCAGTCTGTGGTTTTGAGAGCTAGGGTTTTGGGGAATCCTAAAACAGGCCTTGCCTATCGACTCTCTCATTTGACTCAAAACGCGTCCATCAGTCCGCGTTTCTGGGTGCTCACTGCGAGCCAGACACCGGGGTGAGCGTTTCCACCCACATCTTCCCGCTGAATCCTCGTGTCGCCTCTACGGATAGCCGTGCTAGTAGCCCTACTTTACAGGTGAGGAACCTAAAGCCCAGAAGCATTCTTTTTCTTGTAGAAGTCACCGGCCCGGGTCTGAGGCTGTCACGCTCTGAAGGAATGCTGAGCAACACTGCCACAGGAGCAGAGGTACAGATGGCAGTGACGATAAGAGAAGCCCCCTTTCACCGAGCGAGCTTACTTTGCACCAGGTGCACATGGTTCTCTAGTATTTTATATGCACAATCAAATGACGAAGAGGTCACTATTTGAGTTATCGGAGACTGGGCCCTTCCTTCAACCTGGGAGGGAAAGGAGGGAGAGTTTAGAGCCGGTTACCTTTCTTCTGTCGAATGTCAAGCCTTTAATAACAATGTTCACATCAAGAGCTTCGACGAGAAGTTTCCGTGCTTTTGCCGAGTCCAGGTAGCAGTCGGGGCACTGGCAGTTGTCTCTCAGCCATACAGCCGGGTAGAGAGACTCCGCGCCATCGTGCCACAAGATCTGCATCAGATGAGCCCCGTCCAGCACCTCTGCCTTTTGGATGGCACAGTGCATGTTTCTGCTCCTTGCAGGTGAATCCTGTCAGCCACCTGCCGCGAGCGACAAATCCCAGTTACAAGGAATCTCAGGCAGATCGAGTCTGAACGCGACTTCTAAGAGTGCGAACAATTCAAGGGGACTCTGGCTCCTGCCGTTCGGTCGGCTGCCAGAGTTTGGGGTTTGACTTATCAACGCTGGGACCTTTGTTCTGGGGAGAGTGTTTCATGTGCTGTAAACAGAAACACAGTGGCTAAAAGTAAATAAGATAGATAAACATGCTGAATCAGGATCCAGAGGAAAAGAGTTCTTTGTGGGTTTTTTTCCCAGAAATTTTAGATAAGTTCCGAACCAAGGACATACACACTTTCATAATTGTGTTTGCTTAAAAGCTCCGAAAATTTCTTTTTTTTTTTTTTTTTTAAGATTTTATCTATTTGTTCATGAGAGACACAGGAGAGAGAGAGGCAGGGACCCAGGCAGAGGGAGAAGCAGGCTCCATGCAGGGAGCCCGACGTGGGACTCGATCCTGGGACTCCAGGATCACGCCCTGGGCCGAAGGCTGGCGCCAAACCGCTGAGCCACCCAGGGCAAGGAAGGCCACGAGGAGGAGGCCCTTCTACGTAGTAGATCCCGCCCCCCTACGTACCAGGTACCGCAGTAGACACTGGGAGATTCAAGGTCAGGCAGGACGAAACAGCTCGTGGCCTTCCTTGAACTTACAGATAGGAAGACTTTATGTGCCATTAACGTAACTTTAAAAAATACTTTCCATTAAAAGAACACAACTTTCAGGTGATGGTTTTACATATACCTCCTCAAATCATTAACTTGGATGATTTAGGTTATGAAGCCGGGCCAAGACAAGAAAAGACTGTTTTCTGCAGTTAGCTCAACCACACTAAAGTTACCTAATGATAAAAAGAGAGACGCAATTGGCAGGGCTTCATGTGCTTATGCCTACTCAGGTACCCTCGTCCAGTTTTTTTTTTCTTAATACCTTACAATAGCCACAGGGCAGTACTATGACCTAGAGAAATCATCAAAGATATTATTTAGTTCAAACTTGGGCATTTACCTCATAGATTTCGAGTAAGGGGCTCACAGGAAGTGCAAACATAAGCAGAATGGGTGGGGCGCCTAATTTCCCTGATAGCATAAGGGGAGGCTGGCAGGTTTTTCCTTAAAGGTGGTTTCAGAGGACAGTGATGGTTCCAGTAAGTACAGAATAATATAACCAGGTCCTTAAATAACGTGCCATTCGTAAGGACAAGAAAAGGAGAAATGTTGTGACTGTTTAAGTCTGGGGTGACAAATATTTCACGCAAAAGGACAGACAGCACATATTTTTGGCTTTCCAGGCTATCTACAGTCCCTAGCACGAATTCTTGTTTTTATTTTTTAAAAATTTGTAAGAATGTAAAAACTCTTCTGACCTCCTAAGCTGGACAAAGCAGGCTGCAGGCCATACTTGGCCCACAGGCAAGACCTTGCCTGGCCTCAATCGGGTTTCGGAAGGCGCGCTTCCATTACGGTGGTAGACAATCATACTTCAACACAGAAAACAGATCTTTCATTTCTCCTTGTATATAAAGTTAAACACATCATTCAGATAATACTAAGCCCCTTCTTTTGGCCAGCAGTGCTGTACCAGAAAGTTCAAAGATCACCACGAGGTTCCAGAGTTCGAGAAAAAGTGAGGTAATTACAAAAGTAAGAAAGGGAATAAGGCTGGGGCTGAATGGCACCCCGAGTTGTCTGAGAGGCTCCAGGACACCCCCGTAGAGAGAAAGTGTATCTGAGGAAGCCTCCTGGGATGGGATCAATGCTTCTGAAGGCACACTGACTCCTCGCTCCTATCGATGCCCATACGGACATGTGCCTCTGTGTACCAGACATGAGGCTATTATAAGTCTTCTTTGTATAAGGCTATGCTTTTCCAGTGGGTAGCAAGCCAACGACAGGTAGAAAAGGTTCTGGTTTCATAGCAAATAAACATCAACATGGAAGATGGAGCGTCCACAGGCAAAACACAAGTGGGGACAAAAAATACATGCACGTATCCTAATTTGTTTATCTTGTTATTTATTCTTGTTGGTACTTAACCTGATCTATTTATAAACCGAGGGGTTGTTCCCTTGCTCAAACTACCTGCCAAGAATCAAAGGCAAAAGACACCTCAAAATATCAACACACGCTGAATAAACGTACGTGGCTTCCAAACTCACCTTCTCTATATTGAGACCCATTTACCTTTTTCTGTTTGAGAAAGAGAGAGATGGAGAGAGAAAGAGGCCGTGGGGGGGTGGGGAGGCTGGGGGAAAGAGAAGGAGGGAGGGAGAGAGAGAGAGAATCTCAGGCAAGCTCCACGCCCAACACAGAGCCAGATGCCAGCCCTGAGATCAGGACCTGAGCTGAAATCAAGAGTCAGGACGCTTAACCCACTGGGTCACCCAAGCGCCTCGACAGAGCTACCTTTTAAGATACATTCGACATCTTGGTCCTGATGTGATTTCAAAACCGTGTAGGACGTGTTTATCCCACTCTACCAGTCCTTCAGTTACAGTCCACTAAAATCACGTGTCTCCTTCATTCCCTCTTTCTCCAAGTCTACTCAATTTCTCAGCCTATTCTTTATAACGTGGGGTCTCTTGATTCTGTACCTTTCAGGATGCATGGTTACTTTCCAGGTTATCAATGTCTTTCAAAATGTGGGACTTTCAATTACTACATTTCTAGTGTTAAAAGAGAGAGAGAGAGAAATGAGTACCTTAATGAGGAAGGATTTCTTATATTTATTTATTTATTTATTTATTTATTTATTTATTTATTTATTTATTTTTTTACCTTGAGAGTTTGGAAGAATAGTGGTAACTGTTTATGGGATCTTAGGATAGAGTAACCGGGTTGGTTGTACAGTAAGAATATTGGTTTTAGTTATATTGACAGTAAGCTGACAGTACTAGTAATAATAGTAAACGTTTTATTTACCAAATGCCTTCTTCATGCCAATCACATGCTAAGTGCTTGACAGACGATAACTCCTTGGATCTTCATCATAACCCAATGAAACATGTGCTGCGATTACCTGAATAGGCCGCAGAAGAAAGAGGCGAGGGGGTGTCGGCCTGCAGATGGTCCGCAGAATGTCTTAAGCTCTCCAAGGGAGACAATTAAGGAAAATATAAATTCTTTCCATTTATTTTTATCACCAACATCCCACGCCTGTCAGTGTATATTCCGGACTCCACTCATTTTCTATGACGTGTTCATTGACGGGTTGGAAGAAGTTTTGACTGAATGGATTTTTACAAAACTTGGAACTCGATACCTTGAATCTTGATGGATACCTTGCGTGAAGGGTACATTTCCCACGACCACAAACGTTGTCCCTGTCCTCGAAGACGACACGGTGCCCATGTCCCCCTGACTGCTGCAAGTGCTCACACCTACAGGCATCTGAACCAAGCAACGCTAATTACATTCCAACCTGCCATTTGAAGCTTTCCGTCTCCCTCTGTCGCTCTTTTCTTTTTCTCTTTCCTTTTTTCTACCTAACCTGTTTGAACTGGAAAGGAAAAAGCACACTTCCAGATATAGGGGAACCTGATGCCCCCGGTCCCCCGGCCCCCCACCAGCCTGCTTGGCCAAATGGATATGCTGAGGAGGGTATTTCAAGGGAGGAGGTGCTTTCGAGACCAGTGGCTGATGGGAGCTGCCCCAGGCCCAGGCAAGAGTGTGGAAGAACAGGAAAGACTTGGGTGTTGCTGAGGCTCGATTGTTTGGGTGTCTGTGAAGGAGCTTGCCGGGTCATTTCTACTCTTCACAATCCCTTTCTCAACTCATGACAAAGGTGAATGGTAATCCAAACAAAAGCAGAGAGAAATGGGAAAACTGTTTCCCTCTTTAACCTGTCTTGTTACTCAAAGCTCTGTTGGGCTTTTATTCTATGCGATGAACTTTCAAAAAAGAGAAAGAAAAAGCAAGGATCACCAGTATTTAAAGGCAAATTTTTTTCTGAAAAATTTATAGGCTTATCCGTGAGTATGATTTGTTGAAATCTGGTTTTCCATTTAGCCCACGTGACCTGTTCAAATTGAAGCCCTGTGGAAGCATCATAGACGTGGAGTTATCTGATCAACTACTGTGTTTTTTCGAAGAGGAGGAAAAAAAGAGAAAAAGGAAAAAGTAGATGTTCCCAGCTAAATATATATTAAATATGTACTTTACCAATGGGTCTTCTTTGCTCAGTTAAAGAGCACCTATAAAACAAAAACATCTCTTTCTTTTAGGACTTATTACTTGGCTTCTCCTTACAATTACCATTTGGCTTATGAAACAATCAGATTGGTTTGTGTGGGAGGGAGTAGACTTGCTTGTCCTGAAAAACAGATCATGGGGCAGGGGGATTCCAACCTGATAGGATCGATTTCTTTTAATTTAATCCCAGCACTTGGGGTGTACGCGTGTGTGTGTGTGTGTGTGTGTGTGTGTGTGTGTTCCTTCCTAACTGACTCACCATATTTTTCCCCTTCAGAGTTATGGAAGTTTATTTGGGGCTCCTGTTTGGCGCAACTAAATGGTCTGTTTTAGAGATTACCCTACTTCAGCAATGGGCGTGGTTCTCTCCTTTTAAAAATTTCATAAATTCAAGTTCTGTCAGCTGGTTTTCTCGAGCACAGTTTGGAAACTCAAGGAAGTAGCTCTGCAAGTTATTTTATGCCTTGATCTTGGAAATGAAAGAACTCAGAACTCGAAGTCTCCGGGCCTGAGAGAAACAGCTCGTGCTATCACTGGGCTCAGTGCCCTCATCTGATAGGCGAGCATGACGGACGCTCAGATGCTGGTGTGATGTGCAAGCCCACGACGCTGGCTGGTGGGGGGCCGCTCCACCCTGGCTTTGCCAGTTCACCCGGCACACATAAAGTAAACAGTTCCTGGTTCTAATGAAAGACGGTGCAAAATTTCTTCAAACACCAATCACAACTAATTTGAACCATGGGGTTTGGAGAAGCTTCTCAGGAAGTTGATGAGAAGCTTCCCAGTTACTATACGTGAAATTTAAATTGACGGGAATTACTAAGATACATCGAAGGAGGCTGATTCATCCACTAGATTACCGACCCCTAAAATAAAAGACTATAATTTTTTTTTTGGACCGTTTTTCGTAAGAGAAGGAAGGAATAGGGCTCATGTTATCAAATGTGAATTTCCACCTTCTTCTTCGGGTAAGTCATCAGCCCTGCTATCAGATAGCGGGGTCCTCCAACGTGTCTGTCCTCCTGCTCCTGGGTGGTAGGATCAGAAAATGATCACAATGCAGGAAACGTGTAAATTGTGTGTGAGTGTGTGTGTGTGTGTTTCTGTATAAAATCATTCATTTTGCACTTATTCTGTTCTGGCCCTCTGCTAATGTCTTCAATTATATTAATTTGATTTAATCCTCTGGAAAACACTGAGCTCTGCGCCATCACTTCTATTTTACAGGTGACCTAGAGCTTGGACAGGAGAAGCAACCGACTTGAGAGCAGGGGAAATGGGAACCTGCCCACTACACTGAACTACGTCATGGGGAATCTGTGGCTGAATAATTTCTCAGGCGAACATTTTAATTTACCAAAAATATGCTGTTAAAAGAGTCGCCAGATCTCGAGTTTGTTGGTTGTTAGTTGACCTCACTGTCCGACATTGCATCATTGGAAGAGGAGGAAGTTTTCCAGACATTACACCATAAAGGCTTAGACAGTATTACTATTCTTTTATATATCAACCTTTAAATCATAAAACTCAACTCACCTGGTAAGGTAAGGGTTGACCAGGCTCTATTTGCGTGTTTGAACGTCTGAACCTGAGTATCTGCTGCACACATGCACACTCATTACCCTTGCTGCCTACGGGCCTTCAGCTCAGAGGCCGTTGTCTTTTATTTATTTGTTTGACTTGATTTAGTAGGAGGCTGAGCCACTTAATAATTCATGAATATACTCCTGTGGGTAATGAGTCCTATAAAGCCATTAGAAAAAAAAACAGTCTCCATTCTCTTGAGTAGGTTCACCAGTCTGCCTGCCACTGTGTTGAAAGTATCAGATTTTGTGCAAACACTTCCTTCCTAAATGATTAAAAGGAAAACTTTTCACAAAAAGCTTCACTCTGGGAGAATGACCCCAATCCGATCCAAACTCCTCTATCAAAGTGCTCCCTGACGGGTGTAATGCAGGGCACTGGGTCTAGATCTTTGAACCAGAACATGTATTCGTTATGAGAAATCCTATGTTTTATAATAAAATCCATCCAAAACACCTGTCATGTCTCCTCTTGAGCTACATTTGGGGGTAAAAAAAGAACTGAAAATGCACACAAAGGTCGGTCTTAGCTGAGCAGTATCCTGCAGAAGCACGTCACACTCAGCTTTCTGGCCTTAACAAAGGGCCAAGGTACAATATGCAGCCCTTTCTTCGGGCTGGGCTGTGGATTATTCGGTGACTGTTTCCAAATCCAGCCCGAACCCGCCCTTTCCCGCCACCCAGTCTGCTCTTTAGACAGTATCCTCTCTGTCCCCTGGTAGGCTTTCTGGATCAGCCCAGGGACTGTCAAGTAACTTGACTACCAGACTAAGCCAAACATAATTGGGAAAGGAAGGCTGCCAAGAAGCAATCGGATCCACCGCATTCCCAAATCAAGCCTATTCGGGGCGAGAGGGCCCATCCCCGTGGGGGCCCACAGGCCGGGAGACACACGTGCCTGGGTTCCCAATGGGATGCTCCCCCGTCCCAGCCCCCAGCCCCGGCGCCCTTCAAATAAGGCAAAGCTGAGCTTAATCGTACCTGTTCTCAGATGTGCTTCAGGCGCCAAACCACGCACCACTTGCCCAGGAAAGGAAACGTCAGCTTTGATCCTCACCGTCCTCTGGAGAGGGAGCCTTCTGGGAACCGGCACATCCCGGATTGACCTGCCTGCAGTTTCCCCACATCTGACATGTGATGTAGCTACTGCTTGGGAGCCTTTCTGCTCCTGGCAGCTCCACGGAAGCCCTGCCCCCAGACACGGCTGAGGCTTGCAAATGAGGAAGGATGTCCCAATCTGAAGGTGTAGCAACTCCCAGAGGGAGCTTGGGGGGGGGGGGAGGGAAGGGGGGAGAGTGGTGCGGGGAGAGAGATGGAGATAGGAAAGGAAGGGAAGAAGGGAAGGAGGGAGGGAAGGGAAGGAGGGAGGGAAGGAGGGAAAAGAGGTAGGGAGGGAAGGGAAGGAAGGAGGGAAGGAGGGAAGGAAGGAGTGAAGGAAGGGAAGGAAGGAGGGAAGGAAGGGAAGGAAGGAGGGAAGGAAAGGAAGGGACGGAAGGAAGGGAAGAATGAATTCCCGCCCCGAAAACAAGCAGCAAACCCACCATACTCTTGACCCCGACACCCACTCTTGGCCATGTCCTTCCCCTTCTTTTCCCTCTTCCTCTTTCCCCCTTCCCTTCCCTTTCCATGTCCCCCTTCCACCTTCCCCCTCTCCTTTCCCCCTCCCACCTTCCCTTCTCCCTTTCCCCCCTTCCTCCGTCTCCCTTCCCCCTTCTCCCCCTTCCCCCTTCAGCCTTCCCCCTTCTGCCTTCCCTTCTCCCTTCCCCCTTCCCTTCCCTTTCCACTTCCCCTTCCCCTTTCCTCCTTCCCCCTTCCCTTCCCTTTTCACTTCCCCTTTCCCCCTTCTCCTTTCCCCCTTCCCCCTTCTCCCCCCTTCCCCTTTCTCCCTTCCCCTTCCCCCTTCTCCCCCCTTCCCCTTTCTCCCTTCCCCCTTCAGTCTTCCCCCTTCTGTCTTCCCTTCTCCCTTCCCTTCCCTTTCCACTTCCCCCTTCTCCCTTCCCCTTTCCTCCTTCCCCCTTCCCTTCCCTTTCCACTTCCCCTTTCCCCCTTCCCTTCCCATTTAAGAAAACTTTCTTCTTAAAATCAGCTCCCTGTTGAGTCACATGAACTTCAGTTCCCGTAGGCTACACCCCCCAGGAGGTCTGGGTGAGACCGGGAGAGGTGCCACTCCCCTGGGGAGCCAGGTGTGTTTGCAGGGGAGGAGGCCTGGGCGCTCCAGGGGCAGGGCAGGGACATGGGGTTGTAGTGACCACACGGGGACACCCGGGGACCTGTTGATGGCCGGGCCGAGTTTCAGCGAAACCTAGGACCAAGGGAGAAGTTCTGCTGCTTGCACAATTTCCCATTTTGAAGAAAGAGAAACAGTAGGATTTACGAAGAATATTTGCCATATAAGCAGTTGATATACACAGCATTCTCCTAGTTCAAATTTTAGTCATTTTCAAAAGGTTTCAAAAGTTCAAAAAGTGTTCGAATGACATTAAAAAGACTATAATTTATATATAATTTTATATAAAGAAGAAAACCAAAATAGCCCATCATCCCCTTGCCCTCACATTATTAAGAAAAAAAAAAGAGAAAGATTAAAGAAAAGTTTTTCTTCTCCCTCTTTTGAATTCCTTTTCCCAAATATAATAATTATTTTTTTTTCCTATACCGAGGCATTTACTATACAAATGTGTAACCCAGCGGTGTGCTGGCAAATAATGAACAGGTGACCACATAGTCCTAATCCTCAAGTAAATAACACAAGTGTTTTTATTATCCATGGTGACAGGTCCCATGAGTAAGGAGCAAGCCCAGTCTAGAATTTGCAAAACGATTCAGGCAGGTAGGTCAGAAGGAACATTTGCATTGAGTGGGACGCTGTCCTCAGTCTGTCCCATAACTAATACTGTGACAATAAATAAATACCAGTAATCATTTTGCCAACTGCAATCAATCATCAGCTAGCTAGGCTCTGAGGTTTTTAGACATTCTGATTCCAAGAACTTAGTAATTCTGAGTAAATAACAAACTGTCCATAGATGGTAAATATTAAATATTTTCCACTTGGGTTGATGAAAGGGGTGGTAATATGACCAATTTGGTCTTGGAAATAATTTGTTTTAAATAATTAAACTGGTATCTTTCCCCTTAGTGGGACGTGAACTCCATGAGGGCTTTGGAACTCCTGTATTTTGTGCCATTCTTCAAATAGGAAGTAGTGCTTTGGGTTTTAGGGGCCCCTACTCTGGCCCTCCTTCCTCTGTACCATGTGTCATCCATTTATGAGACCAAGGGACCCAGCCGGAGCCCTCACCATCCCTCTATTTTAGATAATGCTCTGCAAGCCGAGGCCCTGAAACTTCAGAGCTGCAAGGACTTGTGCCTCTTCTAGGGTCTGCAAGTGATCTCTTCTGTTTCTCCAGGCCACGGAGGTGGTACTGTAGCCCTGGTATATACACACCAAGGCCCAGGGGATGATCCAGGGGATGATCCAGGGGCAGCTGTGCATGTGTGTAGGGTGTATGGATAGGTGAAGCTTGGACGTGCATTCTGGGGCATCCACACAGTTTCCCTCCCTGTGCAGGATGAAACTCAGTGTAGGATGAAAAGTGGAGGGGTCCGAGGCTCTCAGGCTGCAGGCTGGGACCTATAGTCTAGGGACCGGCCCTCCCTCCCTTCCCAAATTCTGGCACGGAACAACAAGGCATCTGGGAATTCCATTTTTTTTAATTGCTGTTATTGCTTCATATTTTTATTTAAATTCTAGTTAGTTAGCATATAGTGTAATATGGCATCTGGGAATTCTAAGTTCAAAGTTGGACTTCTGGGTTATTATGAAGGTATATTTTTCAAGGTTGGAGGATAGAATATATTTCATTCAGCCGTTAGATTGTTAGAAGCAGTGGTGTGCTGTTAAGTGTTCACCAAGATGCTCCCTGAAAACAGCAACCGTCACCACCCGATTTGTGGCATTTGCCCTTTGTTGTGGTGTATAAATGCTCCTGCCGTGGCCAATTTTAAGGTACAGAGGCAACACGACTGAATGTGAATTTGGGAAGCGAGAAATCCAGTTGGCTCTTCTGGGCTCAGAACTAGAAGAACTAGAGCTAGACGCAGCGCACCTCTGTTCATAATTTTAAATACTTAGACATGTGGTCTAGGGGCTTTAATTTATACCCTCATCCTTGGCCCTCCCAATGCTAACGACGTACCCCAGTGCACAGAAAAGTGCTGGCATATAGTGAACCCTTAATAAATACCTCTTGAATAAAAAGCCCCATTACTTGTGTGACTTTAGGTAAGCCATTTATCTATCAAGTAATCTGTACTTTACAGAGTTCTTGACCAAATTATACAGTTCATGGAAAAGCATCTGGCATAGTTCTTGGCACCTAATATACAATCGATAAGTGCTGTTGAAAGAATGAATAATTGGCATTCAATAAATTTTAATATCCTTTTTATTATCATATTTGGGCAAGATTCAAGTTTTTTAGTTTAAGCCATTCCTAGGTGTTTGTAATTTTCTGCAGTTGTCTCTAGGTCAAGACAAATGCCCGCTTCTTTCAGGGTTTTTCTTGGAGAGCCCTTTGAGATAGACATCTCATTTTTATATAGTTCCCAAGGGAACCGCGCTCACACAATGTTACTCATTTTAGAAAGTTTGGTAAAATTCCATTTGGCAACAAATCTGTTATCTGAGCCTAGGGGAGAAAGGCTTTTTTTTTTTTTTTTTAATGCTCTAACTTTGTTCTCAGCTGTATTTTGTATCCTGGGATAGTAGAGAGAAGAAAAAAATGGCTTTGAATTAATACTGAAGATTTAGTCATTCCATATGTTCTCTCAGTGAGGAATATACTGAGTTTTTAAGACAAACATGTGAGAAATCAGAAATCTAAAGGCCTCAGCAGTGGTATTCTTCTCTCCTGCTCGGTTAATTGAATGAAGCTTAATGATGAGTGATAATTTCTACTTGAGAACGTTGTTCCCATGAACATCTTCCATTGGCTGGTAATGGTTACACTGAGTAGAAGAACTGTTTCTTTTCAGAAAGAAAATAATTAATTTCTTTAAATTAAATTTAAATTAATTAATTAATTTAATTCCTAAATAGCAGGTATCTTCTTTCTCTTGAGGATGTTTTCTTCCTCTCCAAATATTTCAGTGTTGCTACTATGTGCTCAATGGGCCCCTTTTCCCACACCTCAACAGGTTTTTTTGTTTGTTTGTTTGTTTTTTAGCAGTTAGACATCTTTTTCTCTTCACAGTGCCACAAGTAGTTTTTTGTTTTACCAACAATTCCTCCCCAAAAGTTGCTTAGCTGAGCTCTGTTCCTATAAACTCAAAACTTTGGAAGGAAATCTCTCATAAATGTAGAAAAGATCTTGTGTGGGAACCTACCTTTATTTATACTATCAAAAATGATCTCCACAAAGATCAGATCAGAAAAGAGTTGGAAACTCATCCGACAGGCTGTTAATGAAAACACAGACTCATTGATATGAACATCAACTTAAAGGCAGAGCTCAGGAAAATCATCAGTAAATGCAGACTATAATTTGCCTTTTGGAAGAGTCTTAGACATCTTCTGATCTAGCAATATTATTTTATAGATGGTGAATCTGAAACATTTCTAAGCTTTATTTTTTTATTTTTTTCTTTCTTTTAAATATTTTATTTATTTATTCATGAGAGACACACAGAGAGAGGCAGATACAGGCAGAGGGAGAAGCAGGCTCCATGCAGGGAGCCCCATGTGGGACTCGATCCGGGAACCCCGAGATCATGCCCTGAGCGGAAGGCAGATGCTTAACCGCTAAGCCACCTGGGCGTCCACATTTCTAAGCTTTAAAAAACAAACAAACAAAAATAATAACAACCAATAACCTAGATACTCATCAGGGAACACTAGAGATTTTCACTTTAATATTATATTAGTGAGGGCAGGTTTGGTTATCATGCAAAAACAAATAGCTGCAAAAGCTCAGTAGCTTAAGACAATTGAGGGAGGTATGTCTCTTACACTCACGATATGCCCATCATGGATGGGCGGTGAGATGTGCTCCAGGAGCTCAAGTATCAAGATTGATGATGTCCTGGAATATCACCAGATGCTGCGGCAGAGGGAAAGTTAGAATGGCTAATCACGCCTAGAATTTTAAAGACTCCCACCTGTTAGGACATATGGGTTCCACCCATTTCATCAATTAAGCAAGTCAATAGTCATGTATCCCTTCAAGGAGGTAGGGAACCGCAATCCAGCTATGTTATTGGAAGGAAGAAAGTGGAATATTTGTGAAGAGCCTCAGTGTCTACAAATCCTCATTACTCCTATAGTCATTGGCAATTTTCAAATGTGTGAGCTCAGTCATAGATTATAAACATAGAATGTACCAACGCATAATAAGACCTTCAAAAAGATGCTTAGAAAATGCAATTGTAGAAAATTAATTCCAGAAAATTATAGTGGAATTTCATAGCTAACCGGTTGTGTAGTTTCTTCCATCTTTTCCCCTGGCTAAATTAGTAAATTTAATGATGATGCTAAGATAGCTAAGGATGGGATCAGTTGGAAGATGAGGGATCATTAAAAAACAGAAATTAGAAGAGGAAAGCTGATATCACCCCTCCAGCTCCATCAAAGGCAGTACAGATGGATGCTTTAGTGTCGGGTAGCAGAGCTCCAGTAACATCTAACACCCACAAATAGTTCTTGCTCACCAAGCCATTTTACCTAAAAATTTCATCTTCATGGATTTTTTTTTTTTTTTTTTAGCAGAACTTCTCAGGCTAACGTGAATTATTTGAAGGGAAGGGCTCTTATTCTTTTTTTTTTTTTTTTTTTTAGATTTTATTTATTTATTTTGGAGGGGAGAGAGCATGCCTTTGAGTAGGGGGAGGGGCAAAGGGAGAGGGTGAGAGAATCTCAAGCAGACCTCACCCTGAGCAGGAGACCCACCACCCTGAGATCACCACGAGAACTGAAATCAAGAGCATGCTCAAGCCACGGAGCCACCCAGGTGCCCCAGGGGCTCTTATTCTAATTCAATAAATTGATCTCTCGTTTATATGCATTAGTTCGGATATTGCAGGGCAGCCTCACTGAATCTGATCAGCTCTGGGAGACTCACATTCCCGGATCTACACGGCTAATAATGGACCGTGGGAAATTCACTCAGGAAATGCTGCTGGATACGACCTTCTCACCAGTCAGGTAACCTTCAGGCAACACCTGACCCGTCTCAACCATTTCTCTCCCAAAGACAGTTCTGGCCTTCTCCACCGGCAATGTTATCTTCAAAGTGTGATGTGAACACTGCTAGTTAACTTGCCTTCTTACTATGATCTCCTCTCTGCCCCCCAAAATGTCCAGGCTGGTATTAGGGGTAATGAATTGTACAGTTTCTCAGTCCTCTTCATCTCCAGGGAAAGGATCTAGTGATGAGACTCGAGAGAGAGTTGAAGCAGTGAAGGTCTAACAAGTGAAAATACTCCCCAGAGTTGTAGGGTGGCCTGACTCGAAGGTAGGTAGCAGCCGGCTGCGTTCCTCACTGGGTTACTTTTATGGCGGTCGATTGGGTCTCCTCCTTCCTATCTTGTCGTTGCCATGCCACCCCCTGGATCCGCCCAGGTTTGTGCACCTCCAACCTTTGCGCAGGCTCATGTACACCATCTTCCCATGAGCACCTGAGTGAAACCCATGGAGGCAACATAAAAGATATTATAATGATATGAAAATAACTAATTATATGGTTTTAAAATAACTAATAAGTAACTGAGGGTTACTAGAGGGCACGGTTTTCCGTAAGTGTGCATGCTCCAAAATTGGACACCTATCTCCGGCTTATCAGGCCATGCTAAACCACAAAAGGGGCTGATCTATGGGAGCCGGGGTGGTCTCTGGGCAGAGACTGGTGGCCCCGGGCAATCTCCCCCCTGCTGTCCTGCTTTCTTCCCTCCTACTCAGGTCTGCCTAAGTGCCTAGTCCAGCCCTGGGGTCGGGTAGGAGGGGTCCCACTGTTGGCAAAGCACAACATCTCCTCCTTAACATTCCTGATCTTTTCAAACATAAATGTCCTTTGATAGAAATCCAACTTCCTCACTAGTGTTTACTGAGCGTTTCTTATGGAGCAGAAACTTTGGTCTGTGTTTTATGCTTTATTTTGTTTAATTTTCAGAGAACTCAATGAAGTAGATGCTATTATTTCCACTTTACAGGTGGGTAACTCATCCAAGTTACTAAACTGTCATTAGCAAGGGTAGGATTCGAATGCAGTTCTGAGATCAAAACCATGAGCTTCTCATTACTGTGGTAGCAAGGTAGAGAGTAAAAGCGACTGCGATAATCATTTACTCATTTATTCGACAAGCATGTTTACGAGTCCGCCTTGAACTCTTCAAGATGCTCCTCAAAGAGCTCTTAGTGCACTGAGGAGCACAGGCCGTAAGTGAATAAGTTAATGAGATCATTTCAGTTAGTGGTAAGTGGTCTAAAAATACTAAGCATTGTAATGAGATGCAGAGAAATTTGAGAGAAGGATATTAGTATATTAGTGCGATGGTCCAGGGAAGCTTTTTAAAAATTATTTTGTTTTATTTATTTATTTATTTTATGGAGAAAATGCTCCAGCTGAGATCTGAATGGTAAGACAGACCAGCTTTTGGGAGAGGGTAAAAAGCATTCCAGGCAGAGAGAACAGGAGGACAGGAGGGAGTGTGAGAACATTCCAGGCTGGGAGAAGAACCATGCAAAAATGGTGAGCTGGAGGTCAGGGTGATGCCCTGGAGGAACAGATCCCTGCCGATGCGCGGACGGAGGGACAGTGGGAAGAGTCCAAGTTACACAGATGGGCAGGACCCAGGGCAGAAAAGAGGGGAACAACATCTGCTCCTGGATGCAAGTAAAAGGCTCAAGAAGGAAAAGGTGGAGAGTTTTGGAAGACCGAGTGTGTGTGTGTGTGTGTGTATATACACACAGATATTTCCTTCTGGGGGCTAGCCCTGCTCCTAGCAATTCTTAGCCTCTGTCCGCCAAGGCCCAGAGGGATACACTGCAGTTTTGGCTTTAGATATGCAAACTGTTGCATTCCTTCGAACACCTGTTGAACACAAGACAGGAGGTTGTCTACAGTCCTGAGTGCAGTTAGTCCAGCCAACCTTCTTGCAACTAGCCGGGCCTCAGCTACCTCCACGGCCTTCCAGAAGTCAGTGCTGAGGATTTTACATTTAGAACAATGTGTACCAAACTGATGGTGGTTGAGCTTAACTCAAAAAGCTGGAAATGAGACTAAATGGACGTTACCCGTGGATTTGAGCACCTAAACTGATAAATCATTGCCTTCCCAAGACTTTCAAGTGGTTCTCAAACCAATATTGTAAACTTGGCAACATTGGTCTGAATCCTGTACGTCCTCCCTGAAATTAATGGGTTTCTTTTGAGTGTCAGTACAAAAGTTCAAGTGATCTCCATTATGGACCATGTCTTTAATTCTACAGCTAAATTCTAGGAGACCCAGTGGGATTCGAGAGAACTTTCCTGTGCTGTTTTCTTGTACGTGTATCTCCCGCATGAACCCTTTCTGGAAACCAGCAATCAAATTACTTCAACAAAGTTACAGATAATTCTGTTGGCTGAATTGTTGTTTAACAAATGAAGTACTCTCCAGGCTATTTGAATACCTCAGCAAAGCACTTCCACATATGTCTGGGAAAAGGGGTTTAGGATTTGATGGTATGCTGTGGAAGATGGATTTAGAATGTGGAAGATGAATTTAGAATGTGTCTAGAAAAAAAAATGCTACATTGAAATCTCTTCAAGAACGTGGTCCAAATGTGTGTAAGTCATGGGCAAGCTTGCATTTGGGAAAGCATACTAATGTCTTTTGCGCTCTTGAAACTAAATCTTATATCGTTATCCAGATGTATTTACAATACGTTTTATTTGTTCTTAGCTTTATGGGGCTTTTTGTTTTTCTTTCATGATCATTTTTCCAATTAGCTCACAAGGCTCTGATTGCATTTTTGGCATAAAAGAGTGTAACTCCTTACTCACTACATGACTGGAATAATGGGAGGGGAGGACACACTGCTTATATAAAGCATCCGAGACACGATGACTCGTACGTTCGCTTTTGTCTAGCCAGATATCAATTCCTCAAAATCTTTTATTTTTTTCCTTTTTTTTTTGATTTTTTCCTCTTCAGAGAATGTGTCATCTTGAGTATCAAAAGACACTAAAAAAAAAAAAAAAAGTTTCATCCAGACATGTGCACTTGATTTGCAACTACAGCAGTAAATTTCAATTTTGAGATGCTGTTAGGTAGATAAACTGGAGATACGGAAACATCTCAATAGAGAAATTGTTTTACTCTTCTAGTAAATTAAAGGATTAGGTTAGTCCATTAATGGCTTCTTAAAAAAAGAGGATAAACACAGAGCTCTGAGACTGAAAGCCTCCTGAAATACAAGTGGAAATCTTGATTTATTAATTAAAAAAATTTTTTAAAAGATGTTATTTATTTATCTGAGAGAGAGAGACAGAGAGAGAGTGCAAAGTGGGAGGCGGGGCAGAGGGAGAGGGAGAAAGAAGGTTCCTGCGGGTCAGGGAGGCAGAGAGCTCAGGTCCCTGGGATCATGACCTGAGCTGAAGTCAGACACTTGATGGAGCGAGCCACCCAGGTGCCCCTAGACTCATTTGTCTTAGATTATATTAACATTACTTGGTTGCTTCCATGTGCCCAGTCACAGATATATCTAGAATGAGATTTTAAAGATTTCATCCCTCTGTAATTAATAAAAGGAGTATCATTACTGACTGCCTTATCAATAAGCAATTTTAAAACACTTTTATTTATCACTTATATCTGATATATCACTAAGTCAAATAACGCTAATGTAAATGTCAAGCGCACAAGAGCTGTGATCTCTTACATGACC
This sequence comes from Canis lupus dingo, assembly GCF_003254725.2. NCBI lineage: Eukaryota > Metazoa > Chordata > Mammalia > Carnivora > Canidae > Canis > Canis lupus. The sequence goes on along the minus strand of NC_064263.1, from coordinate 48,232,330 downwards.
CTGTGACCTTATTTCTCACTGAGGTTGGAAATAACCCATTACTTGGAGATTATGGCCGCCTAGTTCTGGAAAATAAGATTTTTGCTTTATTTTCAAAGAAACATTATTATCTGTATCTTTCTTTTGTTATAAAATCTTCCATGATCATAAAATTTTAAACAATGCAGAACTAATAAAGTACACCACTAAAGTTCTCTCTTCATTCCCTTGTCCTCACGTGAGTTTGTAAGAGAGAATCGTGCTAACAGTTTGGAGAATATTTTTCCAGATTTTAATAATTTATATAAACTTAAATAAAGGTATGCCTACATACACACACACATGCATTTGCACACATTTATATGTGAGGCACGTGCAAGTTGCTATGTGCATACAAGAAATGAGATCATGTCACGTACAGTTCTGCAACTTGCTTTTTCACTTGTGTTGTGGAAACCCTTCCACGTGTGCACACAGAGTAATACTTTATCATTTTCAACCAATGATGTTGAATGAAGGAGACTTTTTTCACCCTCAGTTTGGTAAAATTGGAAAAGTATGTTAAGGCCTGTCCTTAGGAGGGAAGGGAAACACAGACCCTCCTCTTATAGCCAGTGGGAGGGAATGTCGAAGTGATGATATGCGTAGTTAGAAGAGCTCTCCAGGTAATTTTGGCAGCATATGACCAAGTCTTAGTGTGCGATACCTTTGGCCCAGAAATTCCTCTGCTAGTTCTCTAGCTTATAGAACTCATCTCTCATACGCACAACGATATATGGAAAGAGACGTTCATTGAAGCAAATTCGAAACTTAAAAAAAACTGAAAGGATAAAAACCTAATGCTTATCAATATAGTAGAATGGCTAAATTATCTCTCCATCCATCTACTCCTCACATTGCACCAGCTGGTTAGGCTCCAGCTGTTCTAGACGGGGCTTGGTTATAGCTCATGAGTTGGGTTTATGCCCTCTTCACGAGTCTTCCATTCTTTTCTGGCCAGTGACCAACGGCGGCATGTTCTTCTTATGGTGAAAGGCAGGAGTGGAAAAGAGCCAGCCAATCCGCATAAATGCTGCTTAAGTTCTGGCTTATACCAGGTCTGCTAATACCCCATATGCCAAAGAAAGTGCCATAGCCGTGCCCCACACCAATGGGCAGGATTCATGCTATTTTTTTCCAGCCTATGGAAGAGGTCAAGGGGGTGGAGGGACCGTTTGCAAATGACCTAATGACATTTATTATGCTAGTAATCTGAACTATTTTAGATCTCACAGGTGTCTGGTAAATTTTAGATACAAAGAAGTTCAATCCAGTCTAGTTGAATTGAAGGCCTCGATGTCATAGTCAGTGTATTGCTTTTGCCCTGCTCTTTTGCATCGAACTTCAGATTGACCCAAGGTAAAGATCTCTCTTTTCTCTCTTCCTCTCTCTTTCTCTAGTATGGAAGAAGATGGAATAGGAGTGTCTTTAACTTAGCTGGTCACTTCAATCCCACATGTCCCTTGGCAGTCTCTGAGTCTCTGGCTAAAACCAGCTAGCTGCTGACGGAAGAGTTCAATTGCTCGCTCTACTGTGGGATGCAAGAGGGCCCTCTGAGATTTCCTTATTGCATAGTTTTCTAATATGAGATGCTTTCTAGCTTAACCTTCTTGAAACCATTCAGTTTTTGCTCTTGGCAGTTTATCCCACAGCGTCTTGATATATTACGAGTGATCAGCCCTCTTGGATGTGTTACCAGCAAGATGTTTCCTGTTCAACTACCTTTTGCAATGTCTACTTAACCTTGAAATTTTTGCACACCTTTGGAAGTTTCACATTGATGCCCCATCTGCATGCTTGCCATCTCTCCTTAGTCCCTTTACCCTGCTGAAATAGGCAGATTAATCTGCATTGTACTGATTAAGCAAAGGTCAGCTGAGGAATGGGATGACAATTCCACACCACCGTAGGTACCCCCAGGTTCTAATGTGGTTCCCTGAGTGCCCTCTTCACTTGGTTTGGGATGAAGTTAGAGGGCCCAATGATTCCTTATGCCCACACACCTCTGGCTCTGACTTTCTCTTTATTTAGGCTGGAGGCTAGGGAGAAGGGGGAAAGGAAGATGAATTCATGTAGCTGAGATTACAGCAGGGTTTGGAAGAGCCAGGTCCATTGCTTCTAAATAAGTCCTAGAGTCTGGATCAACTTTGTTTTTCATTATTTTAAAAATATCACATTTTTTGTTGTCAGCATTGGGTCTTAAGAGTCAATTCTAAGGAAATTGGGAAAATTCCATTCAGTTTCATATTACGTAGTATATGTGAAGTGGATTTCTAGTCAAGAGCAGCCATGCTACTAGGGAAATTGTTTATCCTTCAGGATATAACTTGAGTGCGTGGAAAGATCCTGTAGTGGTTAAAGATACACACTCTTAGGGGTTCCTGGGTGGCTCCATTGGTTGAGCGTCTGACTCTTGATCTCAGCTCAGGTCTGAATCTCAGGGTCAGTGAGTTCAAGTCCCTTGTTGGGCTCCATACTGGGCACAGAGCCTACTTAAAAAAATACACACTCTTAAAATTCTAAACTGATGGGAGCCCAGGGATAAGTGTTATTTCCAGAAGGACGAAGCCAAGAGAACATCTGTCTCTTCTATTATCAGTTAAACATCAGGCACCCTATATCTTGGTGGGCCAGAATTGGGTAGATAATTGGAACCACCTTGTTATGCAAAGTGCAATGATATCATCTGTACTCACCCTATACAGTACCAGCTGTAGCCTTCCCATTAGAAAAACTCTCATCAAAATAAGGAAATTGTTATTCTTTCCAGTACATTGTGAATAACATTATTGACTCTGAGCTAGACTTTTGGCTGCTTATCATGGTGAGGAGGAGTAAGAGGTGCCGGAATGAGAGAAATTCACCTTATAATCCTGATCTACTACTTCCTAGCTCTGTGATTTTAGGCAGTTAACCTTTCTAAAGTCAGTGTCTACATCTGAAAATTATAAATCCTGATAACTACCAGATGGCATCATTGTGGCTAAATGGTATAATGTATACAAACTCTTAGTACACAGTATGTGCTTAACAAATGGTTACTGTTAGAAAAAGTATGAAAAATATGAAAGTAGATAATTGATTGAGTTAGTAGGACATGTCCATGCTTGGCTGGACAATATCTGCTATTGTCTCCTAGTAACATAGACTACAGAAATTGTTTGAAAAATTGTCTCTTTTTACACGTCTTCATTTTGAAGAACCTACAATAAATATCAATTATTCTTTTTTTTAAAGATTTTATTTATTTATTAGAGAGAGAGAGAGAGAGCATGAGCTGGAGGGAGAGGGAGAGAGAATCTGAAGCAGACGGCACTGAACGTAGAGCCTAATGCAGGGCTCAGTCTCATGACCATGAGATCATGACCTGAGCTGAAACCAAGGGTAGGTCGCTTAACTGACTGAGCCATCTAGGTGCCCCAATATTGATTATTCTTGAATGCAATAGACTCTAATTGACTATCTGACTAAAGTTAAAAAAAAAAAAAATTCAATAATTTGTGAAGTAATTCCCAGGAAAGGTGGTCTTGGATGACAAGTCAACATATGCTGATTTTCAATGTTACGATCATTTCCATTTTTCTTTATTTCCCTGTGTTCATTCCTATGTGCACACACATACCAGGTCAGTCAGTGTAGTTTCTTCCCCAAGTTGCTAATTCAAGAATGACTAGCTTTTTGGATAATGCAGTTCCTTAGTGGTCATCCATGGATTCAGGCATAATGAGGAGGCACCTCACCGCTTTGCCTGGGTTATGTTTTTAATACTCTAGCAAATGCAGTCCCTTAGTCCAGGGAGCACATGTGCCCTAGCGTCACGGACCTTCTTGCTTAAGGTCTCCATGATCATGTGGTAGCACAAAGTCATTTTTGATCTTTCACATTTAGCAACCTGCATTACATTGGGAAGACCATGAGATTTGGAGTCTGTAGTGGAAGTCACTAGCTGTCCACTCAGATTTACTTTTTCCACATTTGCCGCCCCCCCCCCCACAGCTAAATGTGCTCGAGTGACATTTTCTCTAATGCCACTTGAGTAGGAATACTGAATATCATTTTAAACCTGGCCTATACAACTCCCTAAGATGGGGACTCCAAAGTCCCCATCTTTCATGTTCTTTCCTGCATACAATGGTAAGGATCTAGAGGGTTATGGAGCCACAGGTGGAAGGAGTGTAGGCCACTGGATGACCACACAGAGCAGAGCTACTCCAGTGACTCCAGTGATGTGCCTGGGACATTTATGTGGGTGAGAAGTGAATATCTATTGTGTTAAGCCACCAAAAGTTTGGGGGTTAGAGTCCCTGCAGCTTAATCAAACCGACATATAATCAGATAAAATTATATCCAAATCTGATATTTAATTCTTATTAGATACTTAGTGTGGGGTATTCACTTATCCTTTGTGAGCCAGTCATTTTATGTGAAATATGGACATATAAGTAGCTACGTCACAAATTACTATTTGGATTTTAGATACGGCATATAAACCACCTAAGTTAAAGCTATATAAAGTCATTTTTTCCGTTTGTGTTGCACTTAGGAGCGCACAGCATTGGATTAATCATAGTCTTTGGCCATGAAATACTCTCACCACTGACTCATGAGTTTGTTTAGTCATTTGCTCATTTGCTTATAATTACTTATTTGTTTTTAAAATATGACAACCACCTAAGGACTCACCACTCCATATAAGAACTAGAATTTTACTTGAAAAATCCCCTTGGGCCACTCCATTACGGGGTGGGTCACAGTTATCGCGCATAGCCAGATATAAGACCATAGAAGATTCTGATTCTTAAAGGTACTCCAGCTCCATTCCCAACGTGATCAGCGTCCAAGGTAAAACTGCAAAGTGACATAGTAGAACTTTCAGTCCGGCCCTGTCTTGCTGGTTGAAGCTTCTTAGTAGATGGTACCATCAACCTCTCTCCCGCAGCGATCAGGAGGTCGAGTTCCCACTCTGTCACTTGTAGCTATTCGCCGATGTGAGTGAGTGGAAGAATTTGCCACTTGACATGAGTGTTTATGTTTGCAGAGTCACGAGTCCCTCATGGGACATTGTCAGAGGGGCTGCAGTGTAAGCCTTGGGCTTACCCAGAATCCGTGTTGCCTTAAGGATGTGGCCAGGGCTGGCTTCCATGGCGCTTTGCAGGAGGCCAGCTGCATTTCTGGAAGATCAGCTTGTAGTGGATGGGTCTTTGAAAGTTAATCTTTACCTCTCAGTCTTACTCACCTACATTTTCCCCAACACTTGGTAATTGCCAAATATTAGCATTTTCGTTTTTATTATTTTCCAGTTTAAAGGGTCTAAAATGGTATCTCATGTTGTAATTTGTATTTTCCAGATATCTGATGAAACAAAATCTTTTTTTGTATGTATATCAGCAATATACCAATATATTGCCATTTTCTTTACCTCCGAGTGCTTGCTTGTGCATTTGACCGTTTGTTATTATTTTATTTATGCTTTTCTTATGATTTCCAAATGTTCCATATATGTTGTTATTAATCTTTTATTGGTCATATATGTTAAAAATATCTTCTTCCAGTTTATAACATGAATTTTCATTCTCTTCAATGTGTCTCCTCGTTTGCAAGTGGTGTTGATTTTAATATAGTTAAATTCATCCATTTTTTTTAAACCTACATCAGCACATTTCATGTTTTAAGAAATCCCTTTCTACCTTAAGGTCAGAAGGAAATTTACCTATACTTCCCACTAAAATGTTCGTTTTTGACATTGAGATCTTTAACCCATCTGGAATTAATTTTTGTGGGGCTGGCAGAAATTTAATTTTTTTCCCATATGGATAACCAATTTGTGGTGGTTTATCTATTACACCATTGGTAATCTCTGGAATTTGGGTTTGGCATTCCATAGGTTCCACCAAATCCTTTCTTCCCTGAGACAAAGTCCCCATCATCACTCTTTAGCAAACCCAGTTTAACTTTCTTTCTTACATTTTTCTTAGTGGCACAATTATTTGATTTGCTTTGCTCTAAGCCATTTCTCTTAAAGAAGATCTTTCAGGGTGATTTTCCTGGACTTGCGCATATACCATTGCCCCCCAAACCTCCCTCCCTGATCGTAATCAGTGACTGAAGATGAAGCATGTGTGCCTGAGTGTCGCATCTCCCTCAGTGGGGGTCTCATCCATGACATTCAAGGGTCACTTTGATACTTCAAGCCTTGAGTGTTCTGCAAAGTTGAGGAAGGACATACTGGGTCAGGAATGAGAAGCTGCTGAGACGGTGCTGTCTCCATGGCGTCTGTGTGCCCCGTAGAAGCACGGGGTGGTATTTTGTGAGTTCTGTGGCCTACTTGATGAAATTCAGATCTCTGCGGTCAGCAAGAACTAGTGGTTTTCAATAACGGTTCTCATCAGGGAGAGACGTTCATTCTCAGGAAGAAGTAAAAATACCAGTTGACAAAGTTAGCAGATGGTCTTGTTTTGGTAAACTTTTGAGTCACATAAATACTGGTCTTTTTTTTTTTTTTTTCAATGAAAGTCCATTCTTGGGCACTTGGGTGGCTCAGTGATCATGATGTCAGGGTCCTGGGATTGAGCCCCACATTGGGCTCCCTGCTCAGCCAGGAGCCTGCTTCTCCCTCTCCCTCCGCCCCTCCCCCTTTTTGTTCTCTCTCTTCTCGCTCTCTCATGTCTCTCTCTCTCAATGAAATAAATCTTTTTTACAAAGTCCATTTTTTTAATTTTTAAAATGTATCTTACTTAATAAGTTGCTTAAGAAGAAGAGTTTCCCAGGAACATGACTGCAGTCTCTCAGTTTTACTTAACAGACTTCTGCACAACTGCCAAGTAGAATTGATATAATGCTGGATAAGGGAGGTACTATAGAAACCCAGCAACAGAGGGAGAAAACACTTTTTTTTTTTTTTTAATCCGGAGCTTCAGCAGGAAGAAACCAGTGCACACTATTATCTGCAATTCCGATTCAGCATACATTGCTCCATCTGATTCTGCAAACCCGTGTTGCTGTTAGAGTCTGTAGTGAAACTGGAGGCCCAGGCTAACAGTGCGTTCCCTTAGAGCCACTTCACAGTGACATGCTGCCGACAAACGCGGGCAGTTGCTTTGGAACGACATGACTTGTAGACCCTTGCCAGAACTCCTAGTAACAGTGCGACACATAATTTGTCTAAGAAATGTTTAAATAAAGAGTTGCTGAAATCTTATTTGTCAAGATTCCAGACTGTGATCTTGTGAGCTCAGTTTTCTGAATGGTGGTGAAATCTTCTAGTTTCATGGTTGCTATGGGTCTGAGAAAAGCCTGTTCAATTCAGTTCACTTCAATTCATCTCTAGTTGCTGAATACCTAGTACACAACAGGTCGATTGTACAGACTTTATTGAGCACCTATTATATACAAGGCATTGCACTGGGGAAGTGATGAGAAGCCATTTTGCTGCTTTCATGAGGAGACTAAATACTTCTTGGCAGCGAGTCATAAAAATCCTCTGGCTACTCGATGCAAATGGATTTAGTAGAAGAATTTCAGAAGATCATAAAATCCGAATTATTTTCTCTTGTCATTTATAACTCCCATATGAGCAAAGAGCCATATAAACAAAATTCATATAACCACTAATGACTTAGACGTACACTTGTCATTGTACATTTGTCCTCATCTCCATGTATTTGTTTTTGTAAGATGTATGACAAAATAAACATCAAAAGTTTATAAATTCTGATCATATGCATCCTTGTTTATACCTTTCAGAAGCCAGATAAAACATCTGAGAACACGTGAGTAATGGTGTATAATCACATTTATTTAATTACAAATAAATACATTAACACTTTATTTAATTAATTAACATTAATAACATGCTATTACCTTTGCAACAACCTGAGCAATATTATTGAAGGTCTGACAAGCAGGGGGCAGGTTTTAAAAAATTAGTCTTTTGTTGTTTTCTTCTGTGAAAAGTCTATTGATTTGTACTGTATATTAAGTATTTATATTCAGCTTGTTTCAGAGCTAATGAGATTGTTAGAGATAAGCAGCTGAATAAGTGTTGAGATACTCAATGTGCTGAAATTAATAGTTTTGATAAATCTCATAGCTGGCAATGGAGTTGTGTTAGAGAAATCTGAGCTCTAGTACAAAAGGATTACCTAGCCAAGGCTTCAAACTCAAGATATCTATCAGAAATGTCCTCATAGGCAATAAAAGTATTACAACATTTTTAAAAAAGGTAGTAGAAAGACAAGACTTAGAAATGATAGAAACCAATGTATAAAAAAAAAAAAAAGAAACCAATGTATAATATGATATGACATAAGCTAATGTTATTTTTATTACAATAGATGTAATGCATAGTATAATATGTAAATTATATAATATGTATTATATCTTTTATATTTATTATGTATGTATAATACATATTATATGTGTGTGTCTATATAAATGTCAGTCTACATATATTAATCCAGAGCCCACAATGCACTCTGCTTGGACCATTTGGCAAATATCCGTAGCATTCTGTATGCTGGCGATACCGTGGTGCCTGCCACTCTGTCCTCCCCTGTCATAAGAATGACTGCCCCTCAAAATCCCAGAAACTTCCCATTGATTGAGATTTGGCCACAGTCCTGTTCTGACTGAACCAGAGTCTGGTCCACAGTTGGAGGTGGGCATTTGCAAGCCAGGAATTACATTTCCACCAATGGTAAATATAAGGAGGACAAGGTAACTCCCCAACAGGAAACTGGGGGACCATTGAGAAGAGAGATTATGTTGGGTACTGCCCCCGGCAGGCAAGGTGGGCACTGTCGTGTTGCACAGAGGAGAAGGAAGATGAGAACCAACAAGCGGCCATCGAATTCAGAGATGAGTTAGAAGACCACTACTGTTGGTGAAAGATGAGGTAACAATGAAGGACCGTCGAAGGACACCCAGAAAGTGAAACAGGGTGGCCACAGAGAGTTACACCAAAAAACCAGCGCTTCAGGTTTGATGGATCGGAGACAGGCAGTTACACAAGAGACAGATTGCTGCTGTCCTGGCCGGTTAGACAGGATTGAAACCTGACTGAAGACATTACCTTATCAAAGGAAAGAATGTGTCATTCAGAAGGGATGTTGGCCAAAAAGACAGAAGCAGAGACACAAGCCAGAGAAGCCAGTGCCCTGATTAGATGGCACAAACATCCCCCTTTTTTTTTTTTCCACGGGCAGATGCCTGCTTATCCTGGAAGCGGACACCCTGGAGTCATAAACATTCCAATCTCCAGAGTCGACCACAAGAGATCGAGTTCTTTGCCTACCGAGGTGCCTTCTGATCAACTGGCTTCCATGTGGCTTTTCTACTGGGAAAGAACATGGCCCAGAAGTGTTTGTTCTATTTGTCTTTTTAAACACATATCCTGGGTTCTACGTTCGGTTCAGCGCGAGTCATCATCACAGACGTAATCAACTCCGAGGGACTGTTAAGACCAAGTTTATGACTAACTTTTAAGAGACGAGACTCAAAGAAGAGACAGTTGAGTAAAGCCAGGCTTCAGGAGGTTAAACCCTGAAAACATCTTAATAATAACACTCTTGTAAGCTTTTGCAGTGTCTTAAAGTTTTCGGAACGCTTTCAACTTCTGTTGTCTCATTTCACTGTTTTGTGAGGGAAGCAAGGATTTCACAACCCACTTGAAAGTAGGGATTCTGGCATTTAGAGGTTGTATAATTTTCAGGTGAGATGTGCAGAGAAGGAACTATTTCTCCTACCATTTTAGTGTCTTCCCTTTGGTCTACACTTCCTATAATTTCTCAAGTGTTGTGGTGATCACCATGGGATTGTAAAAGGTGGCGGAAACACCGTTCTGGCCCTCAAAGGGCAGGCAGTGCTACAAAGCTACGTGCTTACATAATTTATGCTGTGTTTGCTCTAAGAGGCATCAGTTCGTCATGTACTAACCCACTCTAAGCACCAGCACCGTAACGGACAATAGGCAGATACGAGCTGGCCCTCGTCAACCTTTCAACTATGGAAAGTACTGGGTGTCTATTTTCTGTTTGCTTTGAGGCTGAGCGGCTTAGAACTCTAAATTATTGAATGTGTATGACTATGCACAGTCCCAGGGACATTGTATGAATTATTCCACAAAATTCTCTTAACCACTTTATAAGGGGAATTTGCTAAATGAAAATCTTTTGAGGGATTCTCAGCTCGCTTATCATCTTCTTTGCGGATGTCTCTTTCCCTGGACAAACTTTAAGCTCCATGAGGACAGTGGCTAGCCGTCCTGCCCACAGCTGTAGTCTCTGAAGCTAGCAAGGAAGGTATCCATAATATTTCTTGAACTGAATGGAAAGAACTTGCCTTTTAGAGATGAATAGCTAAATAAAGTTCCTAATTTCTAGGGATTGCAAGTGGTGAATCAAAGAATCAAACAAAAATCCCAAAGAATCCAGTCTGTATTTACTTGTTGATCTGAATCTTATCTCTCTATAGCTAGTATTTTTTGCTCAAACTCAACTCAGAGCTATATAACCATGAATATCCATTCATTTATGCTAACAATTTACCTAATAGTTAAGTAAACAATAACGGGAAAGAACATAATTCCCACTCTCTTGCTGGACGTAATCATGTGAAGATTTTGTCAAACAAGTCATATCTTCTCTGAATTCCCTCACCAGTTCTAACCCCCTCATTTAAAGACTGCTAGAGCAACATCTTCTCAGTTAACTCATCTGTCATAGTTGCAACTATCCATCTATTCACTTAATTTACAAATATTTATTGAGCATTCTGCCCTATGCCAGGCATTGGTCTAGGCACAGGGTTACAGCAAGAAGCAGTACCGGTGAATTCCCTGTCCTCACTGTTTTTCTCCTGTTGGAGGAGACAGCAGAAAAGTAAAGAAAACAACTTTAGGTAGTGATTGGAGCTTTAAAAAAAATAAAATGGAGTAATGTGACAGAAAGAGAATGTGGTAGAGATCTACCTTAGATATGATGTATTACAGCTATTGTTGCATAACAAATGGCCTCCATACTTTGTGGCTTAAACCAATGGCAATTTAAATTTCTCACAATTTCTTGGGTTGACTGGGTCCACCTGGGTAGTTGTCCTCTTCCACATTGTGAGATGTTTTTGCCAATGTGGCTACATTTGTGAGATCTGTTGGCCTGCTACAATCAACAACATTGGCCTCTCACCTTCCCAGGTCTCTCTCCACATGGGCTCCTATGTTTGGGGGTCTAGCCCAGTGCTCCTCACCCCTTGATGGCTAGCCTCCAGGAGTAAGGGTGGAAGTTTTAAAGTTTGAGTCCAGCCTTGGCACAATGTCACTTCCAACAGTCTATTGGTAAAAGCAAGTCACAAGGTCATCAAGATTCAAGACGAGGGAAGTAAATGCCACTTTCTGATGAATGAAGTAGTAAAGAGCTGGGACTAGATCTAATTCATCAGAAGGTAAATGGGACACCTGGGTGGCTCAGTGGTTGAGCATTTGCCTTCAGCTCAGGGAGCGATCCCGGAGTCCCAGGATCAAGTCCTGCATCTGGCTCCCTGCACAGAGCCTGCTTCTCCCTCTGCCTGTGTCTCTGCCTCTCTCATGAATAAATAAATAAAATCATTAAAAAAAAAAAAGAAGGTAAATGATCACTATTGCTTGATTACAAGTTTTACTAGACTTTAAGTTCTAAGAATACAGTGATAGTATCTATTGTTGCTCACTGTTGCTACACAGGTACCTAACGCTGATACCAAACATGAATGACAATGTCAATAAATGTCAGGAAAGGATGAGGAAGGCAGATGCTTGATTCATGTCACCTCTTCTCTGCCTTGTAATCATCAAAGGCACTACATTATGAATCATAGAAGTTTTTCTCCTTGAACTTTAGTAGGACTTTGATATCCTACTTGACACTGATCCCAGTAGCTTTTACCAATCAAAACTGTTATGTATCATATCACTGTCTACAGGATCCTCAGAGAAGGCTTTAGGGAGATGGAATGAGCTAGACTTGGAAAGATAGAGATGATTTGAAAAGGTTGATAAAAGACCTTCACTGGTCAATAATATTCCTTTAGATGAATTAGAACAAGGTGTCCCTTCTTGGCTGATGAATAAAAAATAAAACAAAACCCAAATAACACAAAAGATAATATTCCCCCTTCTGGCTGGACACATTCCCTTGGGTTGGTGAGCTGACAGGAACGTATGTGGGAATAAAAAGGGGCCCCCGTCTTCTGGCTGACATCCATCTGGTCCAAGGACTATGGCTTGACCTAATGCTTTTATGGGTCACAACTGTGAGAGGGTGTTTGAAGAGGAGCAGTCACAGGGAAACATAAACGAAGGTTATCTTCGAGTCCTTCGTTCTCAATTCTAGAGCTCCCCTTTCTTATAAGCAATGATCTTTCAGGCTGAAGATTCATACCTACAATTCTTTATTTTAGGACCAGTTGATTGTACCCTGTTATCAGCTGGGTTTACAGAGATGACTAGAAAGTACCCAATGATGATTATGATTCCTCCAAGTCAAAACCACCAAGTGAAGAACAAAAGTGCCAATCAACCTTCTGTTTTGTCTGCATCATGCCAAACTATTAGTTAGACTAAATCAACACCTCTCATCCCCTTTAATTGTCTTGCCAGCGTGTAGAGGAAGCCCTAATTAATGGAAAGAACAGAAACCCAGCCTTTTTGTTTGCAGAAGCCAAGGAGATAAAATTAGCCTGTTGATAGATGCTTGCACTTTTTAGCCAGATGTTGGGACATTATAACCATAATACTATATAAAATACACGAATTTGCATGAGAATGCCTGGAATTCTCTCATATATGTTCTAATATATTAGACAAACCTTGGTAATCCACACCTTGCTAAAACTCTATTTCCTTCATGCCTTGAATTCTGTAATAAACTCATTACCTTTGGGAAGGATTTTAGTCTGATATTCAGGATCCTCCCCTGGTCCCACTGTGTCCTGTGTTTTACACATTATAGGTCAATGTTTCTCACATAGTGGGCTAGATAATACTTTGTCATGGGGGTTTTCCTGTGCACTGTAAGATGATCGTCAGCCTCTTTGGTCTCAACCCCCCCTCTTTGTTTCCCACGTCACACTCTATCCCTCAATGTGTGTGGTTCTTCCACCTTGATAAACTTTTTGTTGGGAAGTGGGGTGGATAATGTGTCAGTGCTGTGTGTTTTCCTTACTACTAAGAGCCAGGAGAGAGATAGAGAAGAAGAAGAAGAAGAAGAAGAAGAAGAAGAAGAAGAAGAAGAAGAAGAAGAAGAAGAAGAAGAAGAAGAAGAAGAAGAAGAAGAAGAAGAAGAAGAAGAAGAAGAAGAAGAAGAAGAAGAAGAAGAAGAAGAAGAAGAAGAAGAAGAAGAGAAGAAGAAGAAGAAGAAAGAAGAAGAAAGAAGAAAGAAGAAGGAGGAGGAGAAGGAGGAGGAGGAGAAGAAGAAAAAGGAGGAGGAGGAGGAAGAAGAGGAGGGGGAGGAGGAGGAGGAGAGGCCAAACAGGCAAGGGATAGGAGAAAGTGTATGGACTGTAGGTATGAATTATTTCAATCTAATAGGACATCATACTAATAGGATAAAGACTGATTGCTCTCTGTCACTTTTCACCTCACGGATTGGTGTAACACCCGTGCCAGACCATATACCAAGCGGGATTCTTTTATTTGATCTTCTTCAAAATCTCTGAGACTTCAGTCATTTACCACAGGTTGCCCTGATAACAGAAGAAGGAGCCGTGATCAATGCAAGTCAGGCTGTTCATCGGTCTCTCCTTCATGCTACACTAAAGTTTATAATGATTTAGGCGATATTATCCTGGAGATAGTTTGCTTTGGTTTCATCTTCCTATTATTGAAAGATGGATCACCTGGGAGAAAAAGCCAATTGAATTCCCATCTCCCCTGTATATTTCCATTCCAGGACTTTCATTTGCTTTTAATGACTTTCTCAGGCTTTCCTCTTGAGAGTGAGACCTTCCAGGGCTGAGCTCAGCCCAAACATGAAACTTTTGGGAAAGGGTTAGGAAAGTCTGTTCAGCTGTTTTTGTAGAAGGGGGAAAAAAAGATATAAAGTACCTTTTCTCCCATTCCCAAAATAACTTAGTGTTTGGGCTTTCAAATTCGCATGTGGTCAGACCTTTATGAGAAAGTCCAGCATTAGTTTAAAAAGGCTTGAATTTAAGACTCTTCCCTCCTTACCCCTTACTGAACAGAGTCCTGAGCATGAAGCACATCAGATGGTTGAAGAGCTGTGAAAGTATGGCCTGCAGAGAAAGCTCATCAGCTGTGGCCACTTTGGGTTTTCATTTAGGTCTTTCTTCTTCATTTTTCCTTTGGCCTTTCCTCCACTGGGTGTTCTCCAGGCTTGCTATTCATTCTATAAAACTCCCTCATTAGCATGCGACTAGGGGTTCATTCATTCATCCATTTAAATAGGTTTTCAATTTCTATGAAGTGCCAGATAGGATGCTTGGAGTTTTGTGTGTGTTCTTTCGTTTATGCACGCAAACAGCCCTTGGAGGTGCGCATTGTCATCACCAATTTACATAAAGGGAACCTAGGGTGTGATCAGAAAAAGTAAACTTACCTTTAGACATTAACGTTAGTATAGAACAGATTCAGCCCATAGGTCTATCTGTTTGCAAAGCTCAGGCTTCTAGCCACCATAAATCATGGCTTCCTGTAGAGCTATTGTTCGGTTATTGTTGAAATTACAAAAGGAGGGGTTGGAGGAACTTGGGATATTGAGCCCACCCCAGGGAGCTGCTAGGTCTTTGATTAGCTTGACGTGGAAAAGGGATAAGTGGGGGCTGTGGGTTCCTGAATGACGGAAGCCACATGGGGAGAGGTTTTATTTTATTTTATTTTATTTTATTTTATTTTATTTTATTTTATTTTATTTTATTATTATTTATTTTATTTTATTTATTTTATTAAATTAATTAATTAATTAATTTTTTAATTGGAGTTCCATTTGCCAACATATAGCATAACACCCAGTGCTCATCCCGCCAAATGACCCCCCTCTCAGGAGAGGTTTTAGATCAAAATACCGAGGGACTTCCTAAGAGTTGGAACTCCCCGACAGAAGAAAGCACTCCTCCAGAGAGAAGGGAGTGCCCCATAATTGGAGGAGGGCGAGCGTGGGCTCCACACTCACTTGGCAAGGCTGCAATATTACAGGAAAGACTCAGGCAGTTGGTGACCCGGTGAATATGGAGCTTGGCCTTCTGAGTTGTGATCCTGTGACACCCTGGCCTCAATACCATGAATTTATCTGACCCAGAACAGATTTCTTTACCTGTTTAGACTTCAGATTCTCCATGTGTGAAGGTTATTTCTAGCTCTGATGTTCTCAGCTCCCAGGGCCAAAACTATATGTAGGGAAATAGTTACAAGTACAGTTTTATTACCCTTTTAACCTGACAGAGGTTAACATAATGTTGGAATCTTGAGTTTCATTCTCAGGTTGGCTGGCTCAATCCCGGAAACTCGAGCCTGGGGTCAAGTTCTCTCTTGCTAATTTCTTCTCATTTTGTTCTCAGTTAAACCCGAAGTTTGTTTTATTTAGCTCCCTAGGTCACTGAGGAAGAACTCTCTCCAAATATTCCTGAACTCCTGATTTAAAGACTTCCTGCTACTTCCAGAATAAGGGTTCCACTAGAGGACAGGATGTACCAGATCAGAAGAGGCTGGTGGTCAGAGAGGAGGACTGTGGCAAGGCTGGAGATCTGGGGGGAGACAACAAAAAGTGCTGGCTTAGGCATCAGGTGATATTCTAGAAGGGGAGCTGAGCGGTTTATAAACAATTCTTGTGAAAAGGTTGTTGTGAGGATTATTCGTGTTAAATATATGTGACATGTTCAGAATAGTGTGTTGGGCCCATGGTAAGTAGTATAAAAATATTGTCTGGGTTTTGTTGGTATTGTCTTGTTTTATTGTTATTACCATTATTATTGCAATTATTATCCTCTGAGTCTAGTCCAATGATTGCACATAGTAGGTACTCAGGAAGTACTTATTGAATGAATAGAAAAATGAATGAATAGCCCCTTTGAAAACCTATTTTTTTTTAAACAATGGTTGAAAGGCAAAGTGGTAGCTGCATATTTTGGTGATGGTGAGGTTTTTACAGAGGAAATGGGAAAAGCCCTGTAAACCCTGACATCCTGTTAATATTATGTCGTTATTATGAACTGTCAGTCCAGATTTTTCACTGTGATTCTTTTAATGGTAAAACTCTTGGAAATTAGAGGGTCTATGGAAAATGTGATTTGGGATAAGTATTTATCATTAGTCTGCTCTTTGCCAGTTTCTAAGCCTGAATGAGTTTTTGTTTGAGCCAAACAGTGAAAAATTGTTCTACTTCTGAAGTTTGCCAAGTGACCAAAATACCTCTAATTAGGAAAAAAAAATACTGTTTATTCACCCCCTATATTTATTGCTCAATATATGCACATATTCATGTTCACTGGGCCAACATGTCTGCTTTCATATTGAAGAGGATGTAGATTCAAGTCTCTTCTGGGCATGAGTTGTGGGATCACCATGCCGTCTCCTGAGTCCTTGTTCAGTTGAGCCACAGCCTCTTTGCAGCCTGGCTAGAGGTCGCACAGAAACAGAAGCAGGTGCGTTATACAATTACAAAGCTGCCTTCTTACTTCAGAAAGTCTGCAAAACTACAAATGCTCCGGGTGCTCCCACTGACGCCCACTTATATGTGAGTGAAAACAAGGCTTGGATCATTCCATTCTGTCAGCACTGGCAAGCCCATGAGCTGGAGACTCTAGAGGCCCACCAGGCCGCTGGGGACAGCAAATCACACAGAGAGAGTCTGAAGTTACATAAAGAGACTCATGTCTTCTTCACCCGACTGCTTTCCACGTTGAGATCACCACAGAGGGTCTGGCCTTCAGTCGTATTGGCCTAACAACTGGAGTTTTCCAAGGTGCCCAGAACCAAGTGTATAATCGCTACTCAAAAATATGAGGGATTAATATTCTCATTCTTTCTCACCTGGTAGCCCCATTGCCAAGTTTGGAGAGTTTTCTCACTGTAGCTCCTAGATGCTGAAACTCCCACCTCACCCCCATGCTGGAGGCAAAAAGCAAAGGCACTGCTAACATCTGGCAAGGAAGGGTAAGCAAGGTTGCTAACTTATTTACTGCTGCAGAATTCATTCTCTTGGCCCAAATAGCGAAGAATGCTTGCAGCACAAACCCGTGCACAGGAGCCTCTCTTATACGAATGGGAACAAGCACATCTTTGCCTTCTGAGGTGCCTGCGTAGAACGGGAAGGAAGGTCAATACTGGTTCATGGGACCTTAGAATGTCTAAGGCTTATCTGAAATACTTTTTCTAAAAGCAAAATGAAATACTTTTCTTTTCCTTTTTTAAATTTCAACCTTCTTAAAAGACTGTCCCTTCTCAAAGAGGTTCTTCAATGAGCTACAGTACACATGGTCAGCGTGGGACTTGGCGCTTACTTCTTACTTCTACTCAGGATTATAGTAACTCTTTTCCATACATGGGTTTATCAAATCCTCACAAAAACCGTGCAAACTATGTATCATAATCCCCATGGCACAGCGGGAAGAAGTGAGGCTCCCAGAAGTTACACAACTTGCTTAGGTCCTGCAGTTAATACATTGCAGAGGCATTATGGAAAACAGAGGGTTTTTTGCCTCTACTTCCCATGCTCCTAACAGTAAGAAGAGAGGCAGCAAGAAGGAGGAAACAGGAAAGAGCTTGGTCAAGGCAAGGGGAGGGGTGGGGAAACCAGGGCAGGAGAAAACTGACACTTGAGGGGTAGGCAAAAATATAATTCAGAGCAAAGCGAATCCACTAGGTTTTCTGCTCTTTATAATTTAATTTGTAGTAGAATCATGTGGAAAATGTTAGTGGTTGACTCGGTGGGACTGCCAGCAAAGCATACATTTTGAAAGTTGAGTGGAGCACCCGCAGTTGCTTGGTCTTGGAATGAACACTGGGTAAAGATCAAAGCAAGAGAAGACGTTCAGGAAACACATTTCTTTAACTGCCTGCAGGAGGAAACTTTTTACAACTGGAAAATGTACGCCATTACTGCCAACCTTGGAGCATGGAGGCTTTACCTCATTAATCATACCTGTCAGGTTCCTCTCTGTAAACAGCAAGCTGTTGACATGCAAAATATCTTCTGGTGGGATTTTTTTTTTTTTTTTTTGGTTTCATATTGATAGGGAGGGAAGGGGGATAGCAAAAAATGGTGCAGTGTACAAGACTTCTGAGAAAATGCTTCTTAGAGTCAAAGTAAGATGCTCTCTGTCTTCACCGAATATATGCAATGCAAAATTCTGAAGTCATCAGAAAGCCTCAAGAGAGAAGTTTTACCTTTAGATACAGCTTCTCTACTTAAAGCTCTTGTGAGGAAAAATGCAGAAATACAGTGATGCTGCTTGAGAGCATTAATGAAGGGAAGATTGATATCTAAGCTTTTAGTACAATCACAGCTATTTTTGTGCACTAGCCAACCATGTGAGGCATTCCTGTGGTTGAGTGCAAATCTCCACCTTCAGAGGGGTGTCATTCCAGCCCATCAAGGAGGTTAGACAGAGCTTGGGCTGGTGTGCCCGAGGTGGGGTCGGCTGGGGTCCATATATTTCCTGGTGTAGTCAGGAAAGCAGCTGAATTCCATTCATACATATCCAACCACCTTGGTGGGGGAGGGGAAGGTGGTCAAGAATCTGAGGGAGGCGGTGCTGTCAAATCGAAAATTGGAGGAAGAGAAGAAATGGAGCCAAGAGTGAAGGAATTGGATCAACAAATGAGAAGATTGGGAAGAATGACACACATTCTTCTGGGACAAAAGCAGCAATGGGACGTGTAGAAGATGGGGGTCACTTCCTGCCACCTTCACCACTACCTACCTTGAACAAACCTCCATCATCTCTCATCAGCACCACCTGGCAGCCACCCAACCAAGTGGCCTTCCTGCTTCCACTCTTACTTCCCTACAGATAATCTTTCCCAGAGTGTCTTTTTTGGGTAAATCAGATCATATCACTCCTGTCCTGAGACCTCCAGTGGATTGAAATTCAACTGGCATTTAGATCATTGAAATTCGAATAATATCCAAATATTATTCATTAGTACTCAAATATACTACTTACATATATGATCTAAAATATATCAATTAGTATCCAAAAATATCCTCTCCTTAGATCTCCAGTGCATTAAAATTAGAATAAAATTCAAATTTCTTATGCTGTCCATCTAGTTCCTAGATCACCTAGCCCAGATCTCCTCTCTGACTTCAAGTTCTCTAATTGTTTCTTTGATTTGCTCTGCTGCAGTCCCCGCCCCTTTCAAACATAAAAACTTTCTCTGCCTGGAGGACTTTGTACTTGCTATTCTTTTACCAGGAATGCTTTTTACTCTGACATTTATATCCTTGGTCTTCTACTCGAGATTTAATGCTCCATTCTAATATCGGTTACTTACTCAGAGAGGTCTTTCTTAACCATCTTAACTAAAATAGGACATATCACTGCCTAACAGCCCATTTATATATATATAATACATATATATTTAAATTTATTTGTTATCACTGCACTAGAGGACTCCTAATGCTTCCTTAAACTTGCATATTTCAATATAAGATGGAGGAGAGCATGGATTTGTCTGATTGCTGTACCCTGAACAGTGCCTGCTCCTTAGTAGGCATTCAATGACTGTAGTTTGTTCCAACTTTCGCATTCAGGCTGCCGAAGCAAGCACTCGATGAGATGAGTGTGTTTTGAATGGATAAAGCGATGCGGGAAAGGCAGATCTGTAACGTGGGTGGGGTGGTGCCCGGACAGGGAATCTTTACGTCTACCTTCAGTCTTGACTGAATAACTTTTCTAGATGCGAACGTTGGGCTCCCATCACCAAATGCTGAACACCACGAACTGTCCCGGCCAGTTCAGCATCAATGCGCATGTGTTGTCAGCTGTGATAGTACAGGTGAAAGTGCTTGGAAAATACAAGGTTTTGCAAGAAGCCAGTTGCTCTTGGGCAAAGAATCACAGAGCAACACACGCACGTGTAAGGAGATACTTCGCCCAACATAAAACCAAGCAGAGAAATAAGTTCTGTGAGAGAGATAGGGTTTGGATTTTTTCAATTAAGGAGATCATTAAGGAAAATGTTCATTTCATAGGCCATTTAGAATAGGAAGGGAATTGAGAAATCATGTGTCTCATCTCCCGCCTTCAGAGAGAAAAAGCATCATTAGCGGTTAGTAGGGTAGTAGAGGACTCAGACTGCCTGCACTGGGAATCTCGACCCCATTCCTGTCTGGCTGTGAGACCTTGGGTAAGTCTCTTAACCTCTTTGTGCCTCGGTCTCCTTTTCCAAAAAGTTCAGAGAATAAAACATCTTCCTGAAATATGACTCTGCGAGGATTATGTAAGATAATGCACCAAAAACACTCGAGCAGTGCCTGTTTAATAAATATTGGCTATTAGCTTCATTTTGCAAACAAAGTGCTGGAATTTCAGAACACTTAAGAGATTTGTTCAAAGCTGCACAGCTAGCACATGGTTGGGCAATATCTAGAACCCAGAACCTCTGCCTCCTGAAGTCTTGCAGGGGAGATTTAAGGTGTTTCAAAGATCTACGCTATTGAGCATATTTAATACCCGAGGTAGACATATGCTGCAGAACAGTGTGTTACTAGGGTGCTAGTAAAGCCACAATGGCATTTATATTTCACAACCAATTATTATTTCTTATCAAGAAGATTCTAATAATCCTCCTCTGAAAAACGTCCCAAGGAAATGTGAGCACGCTACCTATTTAGGGTGACTTCCTATCTTTAGTGGTTTTCAAGGACATTTTTATTACTTGCTAAAATGGTTTATAACTAAGTTTCGAGGCTTCGCTCAGAAAGCGTTGAGCCTATTTCCTTAGCAGAGTTATTTATAAACAAGAGTTTAAAAGGCAATGCGAAGTATGTGAGCTATGGAACAGCCTCTCCGTGCTGCCTTTCGTCACACACCTCCACCGGCAGGCTTTTGTGGCCTTGGCCGATGCAGAGGCTAGCCTCATCTGGTGTCCTTTATCGACAGACGCGAGATAGACAGATACCCATGGAATGTCTCAAAGTAGGTATACGGAAAATTTCACGTGATCGGACTGGGAGAGTGGGGAGTCGTGGTATTTATCAATGCATCACACAGAAAGTTTCAAAATTCTGTAAACACAGGAGCCATTCACCTTCGGCCACAGGTCAGACACCTGAACTGCTGTAAGATGCCGGTTGACTGGCCTACAGGGACAACGTTTGCAGTAGAGAGCTGGTGGTCCCAGTGGACCCCTACCCTCCACATTCTTCTTTTATTTGATCTATACTCCGCTAGATAACCATCAGTTTAAAAAGTGAAAGTATAGAAGACATCACACAGTTTGCACCTTGTGGCAATTACCTTGGCTTTCTGGGCCTCAGTTACCAAACTAACGATAATAATAACTAACATTTATTGAGGATTCACTCTGTGTCAGGTACTGTTCAAAGCACTTGGCATTGAATAATTCCTTTTCTTTCTTTTTTTAAGATTTTATTTATTCATGAGAGACACACAGAGAGAGGCAGAGACACAGGCAGAGGCAGAAGCAGGCTCCATGCTGGGAGCCTGACGCAGGACTCGATCCCAGGACCCCGGGGTCACACCCTGAGCCCAAGGCAGATGCTCAACCACTGAGCCCCCCTGGGGCCACAGATTAATTCCTTTTCTATGCTACTTTCCTTACACAGCTTGTTGCTAGAATTAAGGGAAGTAATTCAGGCAAAGTTCTTAGCACAGGCCCTGAGCTCTCAAAAAATTTAGCTATTTTCTTGTTGTTACAACTAACTAGAAATTATAACAATAACAAAAATGCCTTCTACTCAGATAAAACTTCAAGAGGCTTTTTAAAACGTTTAGTTGGGTTAAGTCCCAAAGGCTTGGTGATATCCCAGAAGCACCCACAACCTAACTCAGCACCAGACACATGTTAAGTGATTGATTAATATTTATAAAAATAATAAATACCCTAGATTGTATGGACATTTTGGTAAGATTTCTCAGGGAAGAAAGTATGTAGCTTTCTTCAGATTCTCAAAATATTATTTCATGGTCTGAGAAATCAAGAAGCACTCCTGAAAAGAAGTTGTCACCTGGCCAGTAAGGAAGTCCTAATAAGCATAACAAGGAAGTGGGGAGGAAGGATCCAGTGGAGCTGGCTCCCCACCATGAGAGGATTTGGAAAAGCCTGTGGATGCCGGCCTCTGGGCCTCTGGGCCTCTGGGTCTGTGTCCAGGACGGCTCACCGCCACCCCCACCCCCCAAACTGGGAGATTCTCATTTACCGTCTACGGCCATTTCCAGGAGACCCTGTGGGATTACTGGCTGTACGTCTAGCCTCCAACGGATGATTCAATGTCAGATCATTTCGTTCTGGTTTTGCAGGAATCATAGAATGTTCGCGCTGGAAAGAACCTCATACATAATCTGTTTCAGGGTTTTCAGATCTGTAGCAGATGTGCCACTGCTTCTCTTTCTGCACCCACGGGAGGCCTCTCTGACTGCGGACACACTCTTTGCATCCCTGCCTTTAGGCCCTTAGCATAATCGTGCAGCTCAGCGGGCACCGATTGATTGAAATCAGAGGCACAGGGCAGCCGGTTCTCCAGCCGCATCCTGTGCTCAGTATTCTCCTACTACCGAGGGGAAAACTGGAGAGACAGGCATTTGACATGTCCACGGGTTGGACGTGAGTCCTGTGAAGTGAGTGACAGGAAAGGTTTGAGTTATTATTTTTTTTTTTTTGGTTTGAGTTATTAAGTGTTGTGACTCCCAGCTACAGTCATTTAAGCGCCAAACACTGTCTCCTTTGCCTCTGTGGGTTTCCCCTCATCGTTCATAGGCTACAGACGGAAACCCTGTCCAACCTTCTCCTCGCAGCCCAGGATAGGGGCAGCTAAAAACAGGCTCCTGAGGGATGCAAAGAGCCTACAAATGATTATTCTAAGTATTATTCCATGTGTTGTTCTTTTCTCTTTTAAACAATGAGGGAGCTATGCAAAGGTTCGGGCCCCAGCATCCTTGCAAGGAGCAATGTGGGAAAGTTCTGTACTTAAATCTAAGAGACCCGGAGCTGTTACAACACGTTGTCAGTCACTTTCTGGGCCTCAGTTTCCCCTACAGTAATAGGAGGATATTAGGGACACATCATAGGGGCAGAAAACGGGATTCTTTGTGTATGAGAGAGAAAAGATGGCTCACCGTCGAAGGGGAGATTATGAACATTTATTTATTTTGCTCTGTGTGTGCGCACATATGTGTGTGTTTGTGTGAAAGGAAAGCATATTCAAGGCGAGAGGGAGGGGCTAGGGACAGACATGAAATAAAGTGCATTTCCACCTTTTAAAGGCATCAATAACATAGGCCTGGTTTCAAAATTATGAAGCCTCGTTAGAGCTCCTACAAGCAAGAATGGAACCCTCCGTCTGCATTAGAGGGAATATAACTTATGAGCCTTGTCATAAACTTTTCCAGTTGCTTCTCTGGGAAAAACGGGGGGGGGGGTGGGGGGAATGGAGCTTTTAAGCAGTCCAGCAGAGATCAGCTTCTCGCAGGACCTAGATGTTTTTCTTTCGAGTCTGGTAAGGGTGGCCAGGGAAGAGAGGGTGGCTCAGTGGGTAGCCGCCCGCCCTACACTCTGAGGCAACTGGCTTAAATCTCACCCTTCTGGTGCCTCGTGCACTGCGCCCCTGTCTGCAATAGGAAAGTCACGGATATCAATTAGAAAATAAGCCAGTCTTACACGAGAACATATTTATTGGCTGAATAATAAAACTTAGCTCAGGAGTTACTAGGATGAGAATCCCCCCTTCTCGGAGTACAGGTTTCCCATAAGCACACAGAAGCGAAGCCCCCAACGCAGGCCCGGTGCATGGGTGACCCAGGCCTCGGGGTGTGTTCAAACGAGCTATCTACTTGTCTCCCTAACGGGCTGCGGCTCTGAGGGCGCAGGATACAGCGAGCGGCAGGCGGCGGGCCCTGCGCCACCTGCGCCCACCCGCAGCCACCTGCGCCCGCCTGCGCACCTGCGCCACCTGCGCCACCCCAGCGCCGGGCCTTCCACGTGGCCACGTGAGCTTACGCGCACCCAGGCACCCGGGGCGTCTCCGCCGCGAAGGGCGCATAGAGTTTGCAGGCGATGCGCCTACGAAAGCCCCCAGAGTTAAAGCCCAGCAACCCCAGAAAGCCCCCACACTAGACACAGAACCTTGGAGACCCTGGTTAATAAATAAGAGAGCCGAGGAGAAGGCGAGGCGGCGGGGCGGGGCGCCCGGGAAAGGGCCCGGGGCGCGGGGAGCGGGAGGGCGGGAGGCGAGGCTGCCCTGCGCGCCGCGGGGTCCAGGGCGGGGGACGGGGTGGGGGTCCGGCGCTCCCCGCTGCATCACCCATGTCCTCGGGGACGTGGCTGCGACGGGTGCGTCTGCGGAGCCCCGGGCCCTGGGGGAGGGGGGTGGAGCCGCTCCCCGCTGCATCACCCATGTCCTCGGGGACGTGGCTGCGACAGGTGCGTCTGCGGAGCCCCGGGCCCTTGGGGGAGGGGGGTGGAGCCGCTCCCCGCTGCATCACCCGTGTCCTCGGGTGCGTGGCTGCGACAGGTGCGTCTGCGGAGTCCTGGGCCCTGGGTGGGGGGGAGCCGCTCCCCGCTCCATCACCCATGTCCTCGGGGACGTGGCTGCGACAGGTGCGTCTGCGGAGCCCCGGACCCTTGGGGGGAGGGGGGTGGAGCCGCTCCCCGCTGCATCACCCGTGTCCTCGGGTTTGTGGCTGCGACAGGTGCGTCTGCGGAGCCCCGGACCCTTGGGGGGAGGGGGGTGGAGCCGCTCCCCGCTGCATCACCCGTGTCCTCGGGTTTGTGGCTGCGACAGGTGCGTCTGCGGAGCCCCGGGCCCTGGGGGTGGAGCCGTTCCCCGCTGCATCACCCGTGTCCTCGGGTTCGTGGCTGCGACAGGTGCATCTGCGGAGCCCCAGGCCCTGGGAAGGGGGGAGCTTCCCGCGTCCTCGGCGCCCCGGGTCCGCGCAGGAGCGCGCCCGCCCCCGACGGAGCAGGTCCCGGGGTGGGGGTGGGTGGGGTCGGGGCGGGGGTCGGGGTGGGGGGGAGCGCCCCCGCGGCCGCCCGCACCTAGGCCTTCAGGTGCTCGTTCTTCAGCCGCCCGAGCCGGGTGCCGTGGCTGCGCACGGTGAGCGCCAGCAGCTCGTACCTGTCGCCGAGCCCCGCGGCCACGGCGAGCGTGTCCTTGAGCAGGGCGGCCGTGCGGCGCAGCATGCCCAGGAAGTCGTCGCCCAGCCTGCCGTCGGGCCGCCCCGCCTGCTCCTGGCCCTGCCGGAACTTGCTCTCCAGCTCGGCGAGCGAGCGGTCCGAGAGCGAGTAGGCGTCGCCGATCTGGTGCGACTCGCGCCGCAGGTACTTGCCGTAGCTCTCCTCGCCGTCCAGGTCGTACGAGATGCTCTTGCTGAGGCCCTCCAGCACGCGGCCCGCGTCCTCCACCTGGCGGCCCAGCACCGTGAACTCGTCGCGGAGGCTGAGGCTCAGCGCCCCGCGGCCCGGGCCCGCGTCCCCGGGAGGGCAGCGCCGGCGCTCGCTCACGCGGAACAGCAGCTGGCACTTCTCGGGGTCGTCGTTCTCCTCGTAGTCCCCGTCGGGCACGAAGTAGTGGTGCAGGGTGCCGTTGGACATCTCGGGGTACAGCGGGCCGTCGAAGTAGCCGCCGCACAGGTGCCAGAGGACGCCCACCCAGAGGAGCCCCAGGGCGCGCATCCTGCCGGGCCGCGAGGATGCTCGGCGCGCGGAGCTCGGGGCCCCGGAGTCAGCGCCGCCCCGGGACGGCGGCCGCCGCGGTCCCCGCCGGCTGGCTGCGCCCTGGCCCCCCCGCCCCAGCCGGCCTCATGTGGCTGAGCCCGGGCGCCTGGGTCGCGCGGCCCCGCGGCGCGGGAGGCGCCCGGCTCCGCGCCTCTAGCCGCGTCCCTAGCCGCGTCCCTAACCGCGTCCCTAACCGCGTCCCTAACCGCGGCTCCAACCGCGTCCCTCTGCGCGCCCCTGCGCCTGCGCGTCCGCTCGGGGCTGGAGCTGAGCCTGCTCTTCCCCGGGCGGCGGCGGGGATGCGGGCAGGAGGCGGGACCCCTCCTCCAGGGCTCTGCAGCACCCCCGCCCCGGCTCCCTGCCCCTCTCTATCTCTGGGAGGTCCCCCCTCGCTCCTGAGAGATGGAGCCTCCGGCTGCACAGGAAGGCTCTAGTCTTCTGATAGGACCTCAACCTCTGCACTGGGTGGGAATGTGGAGCTTTTCCTTTGGCTAATGATATCCCGAGGATCTCTCCGCTCTCGAATTACAGCTGGTTTCGTCACTTGGAAGCCAGGGAACAAGTTTGGAAAGAAACCTCTCGCCAGGTCTCTGTTATTAAAGGTACAGAATCTTTTTTTTTTTTTTTTTTTGGAAGACTGGAAGGGAAAATAGAATTTAAATAGAATGAGAAAATAGAAACTTAAAAATAGAAAATAGAATTTAAAGCAGAGAATGAGAACACGGTAAATAGAATTCCAACAGGAAGACTGATTTGCTATTAATGGATGAGGCGGGGGAGAAGGGGGGTGACCCCGGAGAAATTCTACTTCTCATTTTATGTAAGGACCGGTCAGGTTGGATTCGTTAAGGGTTTCTATTTTTATTTATTTATTTATTTATTTATTTATTTATTTATTTATTTATTTTTTTATGATAGTCACACAGAGAGAGAGAGAGGCAGAGACATAGGCAGAGGGAGAAGCAGGCTCCATGCACCGGGAGCCCGACGTGGGATTCGATCCTGGGTCTCCAGGATCGCGCCCTGGCCCAAAGGCAGGCGCCAAACTGCTGCGCCACCCAGGGATCCCAGGGTTTCTATTTTTATCATGAAAATGTTGGTGACTTTGAAGGCAAGTTTGCAAGGTTGTGTGGAAATGCTCACTTAGTTAAAAGTCTCAATAGCAATACTTTGGAAGCAACAAAATATAGAAAACTGAGTGATGCACGGTTGCCAGTATGTACAGGAACACAGGCTGAAACGAAAGTTTGCCTATTTATTTTATTTATTTATCGCCAATTTAATAAGTAAGTTGACAACGGAGATAACTGTTGCATCCTGTGCAACCCCATCCACGCTAAGCGTCCGCAATGCAGCTTTAGCCGGACGCCTTTGCGGCTACTGCCTCTCTAGAGATGCCTTTGGAAGAGCGTAGGCCTGGCACTGTCATGTCCATTTTCCAGGTGGAGAAACTGAGGGACGTGATGGGAAACAAATTGTTCGTAGTCGCAGAGTCAGACTGCAGTGCAGCCAGCACCAGGGCCTTTTCATTTAACCTAGAAAAACAAGGTATTTTTTGTGTCAGCAGGCCATATTAGTTTCTGACCTATGACTTAGTGGCGAACTGCCCAGCAGGCTAAGTCGTGTTAATGAGGACAAGCTATTGAGCATCTACTCTATGCAAGAGTCTATTTTAGATACTGCTAACAGAGCTGTGGGCGGAAAATATATAAACAAACACTTGCCCTCTTGAAGCTTATATTCGAAAATTAAATGACTGTAAATAAAGAAGATAGACTGCACGTTGACAGCGATGGGGTTGGAGAAAAGACAGGGAAAGGATGGGAAAGTGAAGGCGGCGTTCCTCTTTTTGTAGTTATTTCCCGTCTGCCTTGGAATGTGGCTGAAATACTCATGTGAGCGGCCTGTGTTAGCACTTACCTTCCTGTCCACGTCATAAGGGACTGGTGTCATTCAGAGCTTCAGTGCCCTGCAGTTCTGGGACTGTCGTGCTTGTTTCCGTCACTTTCTGACATAAACAACCCAGACGCCTGAATAGACAAATGAGAAGTCTGGTTAAGTTACTGGATTTTTTGTCACTGCGGTGCCACAGGCATAGATTTTTTGAGACACGTTGACTGCACATTTTGATTCTTACCCAGATATTTGGCATCGTGAAAACAATGACAAAAGGAGTTTTCTTAGCGACTAACGCTAACCAAAAACACCATGACTTATTTTACTGCATTCCAGCAGGAAACTACCACCTTCTCCATCGGAGAGACTGGACTGTTGGACTCAAGAGCCGTATGACTTCATTCTTTTTTTTTTTTCCTGGGACATTCACAAATGACAACAGATGGATTCAACTTGGTTGCTTGGCCAAAGAAAGGAAGAAGAATTTACTCGGATTCACTCCACTTCTTGCACAATCCTTCCCTGGCTTACTAACCAATTCAATTAAGCAAACCTAAATTAAGCACATATTACTACGAGTCCCCCACTCCGTGCACGTGTTAAGTTAGCTATAGATGCAAAGATGCGCAGCAAGAAGTTTCAGCCTACAAAGAGTTTGCTCGCAGGTTAAAGAGTCAGGCATATATACACAAATAATCATGATGAGAATGGCTAAGAGTATTTATTTTTTCCTACAATTACCCCATCTAAATATATAAACTCCATGTCATGTATCAGGAAGGCATCACTCTGGTACAAGTAACTGAAAGTCTAATTCAATCACACTAAAGTGAAAAAGGAATTCACTGACTTACAGAAAGTCTGTAATTAGATTTTCAGTCTATGCCTGGTCCAGAATCTAGTTTCCCTCTCGCCATTTTTTTTTTTTTTTTATTCTACTTCCTCAGCTTAAATTCATTCTTGGGTAGTTCTTTTCATTGGAGGTTCCAGGACAGCTCCCAGTGTCTCCTGGGGCTACGAACTTCCTTGTTCAGATATAATAGGAATGAGGGGTTATGCATGGCAGGTCCTGCCAATCAACCTCAGTAGCCTTGTTGGTTTGATGGGACTCATTAATTCATCCTTGAACCAGGCTGACTGTAGTCAGGAGTTTGGGATTGGCCACTGGGCTTAAGACAATAAGGGCCCGGGTCAGTAGCTAAAGGCAAGGTACCATGAAAACTACATGGATGAAGAGTTGAAGGTCTTATTTAGGAAGGGGGTAGTATGAGAATGGATTCTGGGGAAGTAGCTACAAATATTTCCCCTAACCCGTGCATTTGTCTTTACCAACCACTTTTGAAAGACACCAGCACTCGTTTGTAGTTGTGTGCCTTCAAGTATTTAACAGCCAGCTGTATGCTCTTTGTAGCATTTGCTGATTTCCATGGTGTGAATACACTCACCATGCCTGGGTCACTGAACACACAGTCAGGAGGATGTGTGCAATGGCACACCATTACATAGCATTTCTATCATATGGGTCCCTTAGATCCAGGTAACCCCTAAAGCATAGAAAATAGTAAAATAATTACAAAGTGGTGAGTTTTATATATGCATTCCTTTAATTGTAATATAATTTATTTAACTACAAGTTTAAATAACAGAATTTTTAATAATGACTGTGTTTAACAACTGACTTGCAAAATTCCCAAAAACCTAACCATTGGCTCTCATGAGCCAGTGCTAGTCAGCTCCAGCACACCATGGCCTTTTGCACTGTTGCTTCATCTTGTTCATTTTTAAAAGTTACTTATTATAAGGGTGCCCCCATATGTGCCCAATCCCATCTTGGGCTGGTTTCCTAGAGTCAGAGTTAAAGTGGGCTTCTAAGGATTGGCCTGAAGTAAATGCAGCCAGAGGAAATATCCAAACCCAGACATGCAAGAGAGAGGACTTGGAAGAGTAAACTCGAGAAGTACCATCTGCTGATAGGGACGATAGTTGAGTCTAGGGCTGAAAACTAGAGATGAAGTTAAAGGGCAGGAAGTGGGTAAATTTAAGAGTAAAGGAGGACCCCAGGGCAGTGGCCAGAGTCATGGAAGTAGGTAAGCGCTGTCATCCAGTACCAGCTGCTGATTTGCGATCCTCACCATGTGATGCAGCAGGGTTGGCTAGCTCACAGCTTGTGTATCCTTCCTTCTTTTCAGTGAACTTTAAACTCATGTTCCTTTGGTCCAGTTACCACTTCAGAGAAGGAAGTAGGAAATCAGGCTGGGACCATCGCCTAAAGACCTCTAAGACTTCTTAAGCTCCATGATGTCCCCCTGCCAAAGAGCTTGGTGATCGCCTGACCATTTCTGATTATGATACTAGTGGAATTTTTATAGAAAAGAGGCTTGTATGAGATGAGGTCCCACTATGAGGTCTGGAAAACCAAAACGTGTCTCTGGGAAGTGGAAGCTCTCACTCTCAACAGCTCTCCTCTCCCAAACCATCAGTCTGAATCCCTGGACCATGTCAGAGAAGAAACAAGAACAAGGAGTTAGCTTGGACCAGAGTAGAAGTTTTGGGGTCGGAAAATGGAGAAAAAGAGGACAAAGAGGGTAAGAAGTCCCCAGTACATAGCACTTTGGGTATTATCTTTTCAATTAACAGCTAATCAGTAGCATTTATGAAATCTTCATTGTCTACAGAGGGTGGGAAGGAGAAAAGAAGAGAAATAGATGAGAAGAAGGAAAAGAGAAAATTAGGGAAGGAAGAAAGGTAGCAAGCAAAGGAGGAAGAAAAGACAGAAGGAAAAAAGAGGAGAGCGAGTGGGAGAAATTCTGGTGATCTAATCTCCTGTTTGTCCAGTTGCTCAGTGAAGTGATTATTAGTATTTGCTGTAAGAACATTGATGAGGGCAGAGCATTATTTAACAAGAACAGTCACAAAGTCCCTATGAAATATGGTCAATAAAACACACCCATGAAAACGTAACGGGAGGACTTGCACGGAAATAAGTGTATCGTGGGAAGAGGTCAGTTCTCCCAGTCGGTCTCCATCGGTAGAGCAGGCTGTGATATGCTGCGTAACAAACATCACCGACTCGCTACCACCAAGTTCAAGCCTGCTGCGAGTCAGGGTGACCCAGTGACTCCCCTCTACGCCTTAACTATGGTGGCATTTCCTCTGAAAGCCTCTCCTTCGTTTCTCAATTTTAATCCGTTTTCCTTCTCGGTTTCTTTTATACCACTCTGGTTTTTCCCTCAAGGCACTTTCCATTGTTTATAATTGTAATTTAATTTATGTGTTTGGTTGTTCTAGGTTCCTCTCTCAAGCTTGATTTTCCCTACGGAAAGACAGGGGCTATGTTCCCTTCCATCTCCCCGGTGCCTACTACAGTGCCTGGATCACAGGAAGTGCTGAGTGACTATATGTCAACACCCGAGGCGAAGGTGGTCGCTTTCTATTGTGTTTCGGCAAGTTGTTTTTTTGCAGCTAGTGTTTCTTCTTCTTTTTTTCTTTGTCTTTTTTTTTTTAAATTTAGATTCAATTAATTAACATGTAGGGGATTAGTAATTTCAGAGGTAGAGTTTGGTGATTAATCAGTTGCACTGAGGTTAGTGTTTCTTTTTTCTTTTCTTCTTTTTTTTTTTGAGGTTAGTGTTTCAATGGCACTTTTTTCTTCGTTCTTCTATTATGTGTGTTGCATTGCATTGGATTGTCTCTGAACTAGTCTGTCTTCCTCACTTGACTGTGAATTCCTCAAGGGTAGCGGTGTATTTTATTTATTTACCTTTATATTATCTGTGATCAGCACAGAGCCAAATCTTGGTTGTTGTGAGAGTTAAACTGTAGAATTTAAGGAATTCTATTATTTAATGATGGTCAGATAATCTATCTATTTGAGTACATATTTTGTCTGGCAAACAGTCAGGCAGTGATGTCTCACACTTAATCTGGCAGGAGGGAAGGGAAAAAGTCTTGCAAATTCCAATATTCAGAACATTCAGAAGGGAGTATCACTCAGAAGGGCGACTTTCGATCCATCCCAAGTAAACTATGCAGCAGTCTGTACACACGGTCAGCGAGTGTTCTGGTCTGTAAGCTACAGAAGCATCAGACCCACCCTGCAGAGTAATTTGCTATTTGCCTGGTAAAGATTTTCACTTTGCTTCACTACTGGAAGTGCATGTCCGGGGTTATAATCCAGCCAGGTCGGAGAAGAATCAAACCTTGTCTGCTTCCCCTCTTTGAGCAGTGTTTTATTTTTCCTCATCATCTTAATTATAAAGACCAGAAGAATTGCAGGAGATGAGAAAAGGCAGAGAGATGGAGAAAGAGAGAGGATATACCAGCTTCACTTTGATTCTGCAAGCACTTAGTTCAGCAACCACATGGGAGGACGAGGAGGAATAGAAGCAGCTCTACAATCTGCTGAGGTTGTGGGGGACTTGGGGTACAAAGAGTCTGCAAGTGGAAGTATACGATGAGGGTCAGACGAGAGGAACCTGCAGAAACTGTGATGATTTGACAGAGTGAAAGCTCACGTCCGAGCTTGGGAATAGGACAAGTGGCATGAAATGTTTAGGCCGAGAGCCACTGACTGAGGTTACTGAGGAACAATGGGGCTGAGTCAGTCCCCTGATTCAAGGAACTCTGCTAGTTCTGGTCTTAATAAAACCCAGAAAGGAGTCCACAAGATGGCCAAACAGATGCCCCTCCGAAATCAGTTGGGGTGTGGTGTGGAGGGATGTGGCAGGATTAGTAATAGCGTTTCACTGTCTTTGTCAGAAAACAGGAACATCTTCCCTGCTTGTGTTTCTTGGTTCTTGGCTGCCTTTTCTCAAGATCTTGGAGGTTTTAAAGTTGTCTCGCAGTGAAAAAGTCCTTGATTATGTTTTGAATCCAAATCCAGTTTTTAATTCTAGAGAAATGCACTGGAAACAGATGATAGGGGCTATTTTGAAGACGAGTCAAAATGGGCTTGTCAGTGTTGCCTTTGGGAGGAAAAGTCTGAATGCATTTCAGAAAGCTTATTTCCAGATCCTAGTCCCAGGCTGGACCCAATTTCCTCTGCTTCTTATTTTGCAGTTTTGTTTATGCTGCCTAATGAACACCTACACTTAACTTCTCACCCCTGTTACCTCCTCCTTTGGTCCTTATTGCTGATGACCCTAAATGTTGAACAGATGGAGGCAGAATAGTAGCCTCATAGAGACATTTGCAATGTAACAATTTACTTAATAATGCCTTCAGGCATTGAATCTGTTTAGGGCACGCACGTTCTCAGTTAAGACTAGGATGCTCTTCCATCTGAACTCAGCAAATATTTGTTGTTGGAGGTTTTTAAGCCAACGATTATAAGTGAGCTTGTCAATTTAATACTGATCGTATGTTTTGAACCATGGACGCAAGAGGGCTCAATGGGACAGACTTAAGGTACAATTCATTAGTGTGGTTAAGACTCTTCAGCAGGGTCTACGGATCGTGTAACTAGAGATTATTTAGACGGGGGAAACATACTCATTGGCTGATGACCTTTTCTGGCAAAGGTTTTGTTCCTAATCAACAACTCGGTTTGTCAGGAGTGAGTCTGGGTCACAGCTTGCCTTGTCTTCAGCTTGTTGTTGCAGCTCTGCAGAGAACAAACAGCAAATAAAACCACGTAAAGTTCTACAAAAGGAAAGTATGGTGGATTTGGTTATATACAAAAGCATACGTGAGAACTGGTATAGTCACGATTGTGAATTGGGACATGTGCAACACATTTTGATAAGAAATATTTAATATTATTAATTCTCAATAAGAAAAACACTAGAACCTCAGGAGATAAATGAGCAAGTGACACGAGTAGGCAGTTTTCAGTGGAGAAAATTACTTTCCTATATAACATATAAAGTATAGAGCTTTGGAAGTAATGAAAAACCAGAAATGAAAATAATAATGAGATAGTATTTGTCCTCATATTAGTATAAAATAGATATACCTCCTCTTAATGCTATAATTATGTAGAAAGACAAATCTCATATATTGAGGATGGAGATATTAATGGGTTTGACCTTTCTGCAGAGCAATAGAGTTATCGGTATTGAAAGATTTAAAATTTTTCATATCCTTAGACCTGGAAATTTTGTTTCTAGAATATATGCCAGAAACATAAGTACATACAGAAATACATTGAAAGATTTATAAACAAAGACATCCACTGCTGCATGGTTTTTAAGAACAGAAGGTAGAAATAAGCAAAATATCCCAAAAAGAAAAAAAAAAAGGAATTAAATACATAGTGTATCCTTATGTTAGAAAGATTTTATATCTTTGAAAGTTAAATTTTTGTTAAGACTTATTTATTTTAAGGGGAGAGGGGCAGAGGGAGAAGAAACTGAAGCAGACACCACGCGGAATGTGGAGGCGAGATGGTGTTCCATCTCACAACCGTGAGATCATGACCTGAGCTGAAATCAAGAGTTGGATGCTTAACTGACTGCACCACAAAGGTGCCCCTGAAAATTAGATTTAAGATAATTTTAATAAAATGAGAAGGTACTGCCATATAATACTATATGAAAAATGATTTAATAAAGAAAACAATAAAAACACTACAAAGCCAAGATGGCAATATGACAAAAGATAACATACTTTCTTCTATGGAGGTACTGGCTGTTTATACTTTAATGTGGTCTGGTTTTCTCACATTTTCCATAATACGGTATAATATGAAATTTAGGAAGAAAAAAGAGAAAGAAAGGAAAATAGTAGTGAAAGGTAGACAATATTAGGCCACATTCTGAAAGTCCCTGCCTTACAGAGTTCCTGACTTTACATTCTTTAGGCAGGGTGCTTCTCTCACATCCTGATTCTGGGTCTGCAAACAGCAGACTTTGCATTGGTCTCCTAAACCACTTGGTGCTGGAGCCAGATACCCAAATCCTTTGGATTTGGAAATCCTTTGGATTTGGGAACCTCTGGTAAATTCATCCCCCTGTCAAAATAACAACATGTTCTATTACTACGGATTTTGAGGTTAAATTCCTAAATTTTTTGGATTGGAATTTTTATTGCCAGTATTAAGGGATGGGCTGGAGGGCAAGGTGAGGGGAAGTGCATCCCTATGTGTTGCAGAGTGCTATTTTGTGATAAAGCTTCTCTACACTTGGGTAGGATTTCTAACCAGAAATCCTAAAATCCAGGAATTACAGTCAAGCTAAATAATTCAAGACAAATGGATTTTAATTTTTTTCCTTTCTCAAGTCCAGGTCCCTTGTATATTTATTAAGACTGCTGCTTCCCAGATTTTGCCTCATACCACCATCTAAATGGAAGGAATTTCTATTAGGTAGCTTCAGAGACTAAATCAGTAATATACACAAGAAAATTAAAAAATCTGAATAATAGATACTTACCATTTCTTTTAATGTAAATGAAGTTTTCCTTCAGGGAGAGTTAAACCAAATCTGAGGATGTGTGGTTATCTACATGCAAATGTTATCAATAAAGTAGGAGAAAAAGTATGATTTCCCATTCTCAATGATGAAAAATAAAGAGGACAGGTTTTAATAAACTACAACAACAAAATCTGTCTGGGTCCTAACACAATTCACAGAAAATATCCTTTGAAGTATTTTCTTTAAAGCTGCATAAAAATAAAAATGAAGTTTGGATTTTAAGAAAGTTTAAAAATACAGCATATGCCACCAGGCAGGTCTGTCAAGTAACCAAATAACTGATGATGTTTAGACAGACTCTTAACTATATTTAAAAAAAAAAAATAGAGAATCTCTTTTTTTCCCCCAAAGTAGGCCAGTGCCTGGTACAAACTGACAGCAAATTCTAATTTATGAATTGTGGAAAGACTTGTGACTCAGAATAACATTGTTGTGACAGCACAGTAATATAATAGGATTGAAGATATTTACTATAGAGAGAGCACAGAATAAAAATGTTCTCAGTTTAGAGATTTTAGTTAGTACTACGTATACTGAGCCACTTCACTGTGGGGTGTGTCACTGGATCCATGTATGTTTGGATAAGATGAGCATGAGGCTTTCTGCCTAGGATAAGCCATCTTCCTTTTTTCTCCTCTCAAATGGTTTATTGATAATGGCTTTATCTCAAAAGTAGAAGCCAAATGGAAAAGGACAAAATGATCCCCAGAGAAGACAAATATTCCTGTCAAGAATAATATAAACAAGCTTAAAAATAACTAAAAGTGATTTGTCATTTAAATTTTGCTTTCTTTCCACTTGTAGAATGATTTTTACAGTCTCCAATTAGAGACAAATATTTCTTATTTTTAACCTCTTGGACCCTGCTTGGCTTAGTTATGGCTACATTCCAAAGCTACTTGAAGGCAAGAAAGGGATTAGCTTTGGAATGGTGAATTGTCTGTGGTTTGCACTCATGGATACCGAGCTCCAACAGCTGACAGGAAAGAGGAAAATGTAAGCATTCAGATGTTAGGTCTATATGAAACCAAACATCAGGCTACTTGGATATGTCTAGATTTTAGATACTTGGCAACGTGTAAGCAAGATGTTTCTGTGGTTGACTCTTCCTCTAGATATTTTAATACATCAGGATCTTAGCTTTAGAATCCTAAACATGGAGATAGATGTTTATAGATACTTCAGTGTGAGGAAGAAATACTGTTGATTG
Organism: Canis lupus dingo; assembly: GCF_003254725.2. NCBI lineage: Eukaryota > Metazoa > Chordata > Mammalia > Carnivora > Canidae > Canis > Canis lupus. The sequence continues at coordinate 48,195,912 of NC_064263.1, read as the reverse complement.
AAATGTGCCATCCCAAATCACCTCAAACAGAAATTATCAGAATATTTGACCTCAAATATTACCAGTAAACTTAAGACTAGTTCTGGGATCAAGTCCCACATCGGGCTCCTCTTAGGGAGCCTGCTTTGCCCTCTGCCTGTGTCTCTGCCTCTCTTTCTGTGTCACTCATGAATTAATAAATAAAATCTTAAAAAAATAATGTCTAATATTTAATTAAATATTACCAGGCATACACATTTACCAGGCATTCCTCATTTAGGTAAACAGAACCCATGATGAGGAGAAAAATCAGTCATTTGCAACTGAACTAGAAATGGCACAGACTGAATTATTAGACAAGAACATTAAATTATTAGACAAGGGCATTAAAACAGGACATTAAACCAGTTATAATTGCTTCTATTTTATTCAAGACACTAGAAGAAAGATTGATGATACTATGTAGAGACATAGGAAGTATAAAAAAGAAACAAACTCAACTACAGAGATGAAAGTTAGAACGCCTGATATATAAAATAAACCCAAATGGATGAAAGGTAGAGATAAGTCATGGCAGAAAAAGATTAGTGAACTTGAAGACATAAAAAATATCCAAAATGAAACACAGAATCACAAAAGACTAAGAAAGCATGAAGACAGCATCAGCGAGCTGTGGAATAGCAGCCTTCTGTATATGTAATGGCAGTTCTTGAGGAGAACAGGAAGGATAAACAGAAAAAATATTCGAACATACCATGGTCAAAATTTTTCCAAATTTGATTAAAACTATAAACCCTCTGACCCAAAAAACTTGAAACAATGTAATACAATAATCATGACTCATTCTACTTAAAATTTGTGGTTAGGACAGGGACGCCTGGGTGGCTCAGTGGTTGAGCATCTGCCTTTGGCTCAAGACATGATCCCGGTATCCCAGGATCGAGTCCCACATCAGGCTCCCTTCAGGGAACCTGCTTCTCCCTCTGCCTGGGTTTCTGCCCCTCTGTGTGTCTCTCATGAATAAGTAAATAAAAATCTTTTAAGAAACAAAACAAAACAAGCTTGTGATTAAGACAAGACCTAAAAATCAACTGAAGGAAAAGGACAAATTATGAGCAGAGGAACAAAGATGAGGGTGGCAGCAGATTTCCTTTGTGGTAAAGGCTGTAAGCCAGAAGACAGTAGAGAATCTTTAAGTTACTGAAAGAATAAAGACAAACAAACAAACAAACAAAAAACCCAAAAAACTATCAACCAAGAATTCTGTATCCACCACAAATATCTTTAAAAAAAAAAAAAAAAAAACGAAGCCAGGGAAGACATGGCCTGGAAGTAGGATCACGCTTGCCCCGATGGTATAAATCACTGGACTCACAAACGTACCCCATAGTAAATCCAGCAGTAGGCTGTCGGTAGAGTGAGAGGCCAGACATGGTAAGGACACTAGAAGGTCGGTGTAACACTGGCCATTTACCCAGATGCCTTACTCCCCTGTATATGCGCTGGTAGTGTGGAAGCTTGTAGGGCCTTGCCGCCCTCAATACCTCCAGAGGCAATGGGCCCCCCTGCCACATCTCCTACTGCTGTACTGGCAAGTGTCAGGTATTTCTTTTTCTTGGGCTGCACCCAAGAAAAATGACCCAGGAGTTTTCTACTTTGGGATTTGGGATTTATATTACAGGTTCAATTGTTTTCCCTTCCTCCTATCCCAGGGCTCTCTTCTTGGAGTGAAAGATATGTAGGCTCACCACATTCTATCTAACTCTTTTACTTTCTCTGAAAACTTTCTTCCTATTTCCTCCGGCCCATAGAAGTTCCGTGTGTCCTCTCTATAGGAGGAAACTCTGGTTAGCTTCCTGTGATTCTGTTGCTTAGAATTCTGAACTCCTGGGAGCTTGAAAGCTTCAAGTTGAGTTATTTTATTTTTATTATTTGTGTTTCTTTCACTGCATCCCTTCACAGAGAGATTGTAGAAGACCAAAAAAAATACCACATGTACCCAGGTTCCCATTCCGTTAGAATCGTAAATATTTTCTCCTGGCACATTGCTTGTGTGTAGCTTTATTCTGTTATTTCACAGCCAGCTCAGTGTCAGAAAAGTACTCTGTGTGTATGTGCATGCACAGGTGGGCACACTTACCATGAGTTATTAAGGGGAAGGAGGGTGACACTCAAGACAAATTCAGAAGACGGGCAAGATTTTTTGAGGGCTATCCCTGGTAATGATCTTGAGAACCTTCTCTAATGCCTTCCTTGGTCTATAGACCATTATTGGGTTTGGGAGCTTACAGCCCTGGCAGGAAGTTCACTGGGGAAAAAAAAAAAAATCTATTGAATCTTTTCTTGGATTAAACAGGCAAATCAGTCACGTGTGTGAGCCTAGAAGTGTTACCAGAAGTTCCCCAGGAGAAAAGTCACAGGAGGTTACCAAACCTAACTTGAGATGAAAGAGATACGTAAGTGGCCGAATTTTTAATTTCTGTCTAATTGGTTGGTCGCTGTTGTACATGTTATAAAATGGGCCCTGATGGTTATGGAGCAATTTTAAAAGTGTAAAGTGGCTCTGTTTTTCTATGAATAAATATTTTGGGGAGAAATGTTGCTGACGTTAGAGCTCTCTAGCTATCACGATAGCTAACCCTTACCATAGTTCATCCATTCTGTTACCAGCTTTAGGATGTACCATCATTTTGTGTACCAGAAGAAAAAATAAGTCAATAAAACTACAGCAGAATGGTATCTTATTTTTTAAATAATTTATTGAAAAAGCCCTTTTTAGCTTATTTAAACATAGGTTTTTATCACTTATCCCTTTGAGACGTACATTAAAAGAAACGAACAAGAGAAATTCCTTCCTTCCTTCCTTCCTTCCTTCCTTCCTTCCTTCCTTCCTTCCTTCCTTCCCTCCTCCCGCTCTTGTTTTGGTCTTCATGATCCTAAAGCTCTAGAACTTAAGTTCAAAGTTAGAAGGATATATATATATATATGTATATATATATATATATATATATATTTTTTTTTTTTTTTTTTTTTTACAAATTCTTGTTTAATACCGTATTGTGCTATGTAAAATATGAATTGGTCGTATCAGCTTGTCATTTCTTGAAGATTCCTTTGGCCTCTTCCAGATACCAGTTTATCCTGCCTTATTTCTACTGCTTGGTGTGTGACAGATGATACCTAGGTAGCAAATCGTTCACGGCTTTGCTCACTTGCAGGTACTGGCCCGGTTTGGAGTTCTGAGGTCCAGAGCCAATGGCCAGGAAGGAATTCTTGAGATGACTTTGGTACAAAAAGATGGTTTTACTAAAGCTCAGGGACAGGACTCGTGAGCAGTAAGAGCTGCCCGCCCAGGATTACGGAGGAGCAATTTATTATACTCTTTGGAGTTGGGGAAAGGAAAGATAAGGGGAAATTTCCACAAGGATTTTCATATGCTAAAGAAGATCCCGGGATGCTGGAGGCCTAACTATTGTCAAGCTAATGTTTCTCCTTCTCAGAAAAGCCTTCACAGAAAGACGGTTGGGAGTTTCTGGAGGAATGTTACCCGCTGCCTGCCTCAAGTATTTGTGAATGGGCTGCAGGTCATAAAAACATTCCATTTTACCTGCGTTTCTTTCTGCCTCTGTTCTCCACATCAGGGATCATTCTCTCTTAGGTCTTGATTGTTGCTTTGCAAGAAAATATGGAATTTTGTGGGGTTTTTTTCAACAATGATATTTGTGTCTTTAATATCAAATGTCACAATATTCCTTTTCTGTGACCTCAGGCATACGTTTTAACTTTTGTGTCAATTGGAATCATCGTGCTGTTTTTTTTAAAAAACACTGAAAGAGCCAGTGACGCTCAGCACCTATGCAAACAGCTATGCACATACGTCAGTTGAAGTGACCATAACGTGGGCATCCATGGTTGAAATCACACAAGCGCAGAGGGTGACATTGACCTCACAAATGCTCCCTAGTCAACAGGGACTACAAATTACCTTGTTTTGGGTTGCTCTGAGCCTCCTGACAATAATGCTGTAAGGTAGAAGTGCCTGGGGGCACTCACCTGGGCCCACGCCAGGGTGAACCCTCACAGATGTTTCCTGCTTGGAGACAATACTCTTCCTGGACTGGCCCTTGTGGTTCTTCATGTGATTGCAGAGCACACCTCAGAAACAACCATTAGGGAACTTTGATCAACAACAAAATGTATTTACTCACGAGTCCTGGAGGCTCCCTGGCACATCCAGGGCCATGGGGTAAGTAAGGTAGCGGAAAGAGAGGCAAAGAGAGGGACAGAGACCGAGAGACAGACTTAGAGTTTTCCAGATTTACTCTAAAAGTGGATTTAGAATTTAAGAGTGGGAAGTAAGCCCAGAGAAGGGAAAGCAGGGTTACTCAGACAGGGCTTTCTAAAAGGGGAAATTCATGGGTGGGGAGGCCTGGCTCTTTATGGAGTTGTGCAGTTGCCAATGTGTTTGAGATGGATGTCTTTGAAATGGACGCCTTGGCAACCAAAGCTTAATGTCCAGCACTTACATTATAATAAAACTAGCTAATTGTCAGGCATTTACACTACCCGTCTATTGTAAGTCACTTCCTAATTTCAAGAGATGTTAAAATGTTACAGAAAATGTGTTTTGGGGCAGCCCAGGTGGCTCAGTGGTTTAGCGCCGCCTTCAGTCCAGGGCGTGATCCTGGATTCCGGGGATCGAGTCCTGAGTTGGGCTCCCTGCATGGAGCCTGCTTCTCCCTTGCCTGTGGCTCTGCCTCTCTCTCTGTGTGTGTCTCTCATGAGTAAATGAATAAAATTAAAAAAAAAAAAAAAAAAGAAAATGCATTTTGGAACTGAAGGAATGCAGCACTGAGCATTTATCACTGGCTAAGCACATAGCGCGCATTTAATCATGGCAAATCCGGATTACCACGTTTCATCTCCATTTTGCAGACGAGGGAATTGAAGCTCCCGTGGTCATAAGACTAGTAAATTGAGGAACTGAGATTTTAACACAAATCTGCCTGACACAAGCACCCACGCTCCAGACCACTGTGCTAACCTTTCTTTGGGGCCTGGAACAAAGGGTCCAAGGCTGCTTCAAAGTTAGTATGGCTCTCCCAAATCACTTTGACATTATTTTTGTTCTAAACTATTTGCTTGCTCTCAAAGCAAGCTTCATTGTCTGGCTTCGGGTAAGTATTCACTATACATTTGTAGAATGAATAAAGGCTGTTAATCTGTTCTGAGCATGGAATGTCCATAATAGGCCAAAGTTATAGGAAAATACAACTTTTGAGAAAAGACTTGTCATGGGAACTTACTTTCATAAAGATGCCTGCAAAAGTCCAGATAGTTTGGATAACTCCAGTGTCCAACAGTGTTAGCTATTACTGTTATATTAAAAGGTATTAAATACCACTTAAAAGGTAGTACTTGACAGCCAACAAATAATAGACCATCTTGTGATCATCTTTATTTTGATTGTGTCTATTTTTTCTGTTTGGCTATAATACCAAAGGCAATGAGCATAGATTCTCATGCTCAAAATGGAGTGAGCTGGGCAAAGGAGAAGAGCAGAGTGAGAGAGCGAGCCACATGCACCTGTCTGAGCACATCTGTTTCTGGGAGGCCAGGTCCAGATGTGGTGCAAGAGACTGCTATTCATTAAAGACCTCAGGGTTATGCCTCCTCTATTCCTTCTTTGATTCAGTACTGGGTTGGGGTAGCTGCTTTCTTTTTTATTTTATTTTATTTTATTTTATTTTATTTTATTTTATTTTATTTTATTTTATTTATGATAGTCACAGAGAGAGAGAGAGAGAGAGAGAGAGAGAGAGGCAGAGACACAGGAAGAGGGAGAAGCAGGCTCCATGCACTGGGAGCCCGATGTGGGATTCGATCCCAGGTCTCCAGGATCGCGCCCTGGGCCAAAGGCAGGTGCCAAACCGCTGCGCCACCCAGAGATCCCGGTTAGCTGCTTTCTTACCCAAATCTTTGCATTGAGAATCACATGCTCTCTCCCAGCCATCCCCACCCACTGGGAGGTTCCAGGAATATAACTGCAAACAAGTAACATCTTCTCGGGATACCAAGGCCCCTTTTATCATCTCTCAGCTCTTCCTTAGGGATCAAATAAATAGAGTCCATGCTGGGGTTTGCACAATACAAAGTGGGTTAAGTCTGGAGATACTTTATTCACTATGAAAGATACGGTACATTACTTGTGTCGTGTATGTGACATAATACTAACCAACTTGATTTTTCTTATGTTATTCTATGGAGTCAGTCAATCATGGAATTTTATAGCTAGGGGGTTTCTGAGATATCATCTCATCTAACTCCCAGTGCAACAGAGGAATAGTCTCAATCATATCACTAGCAAGTGGCCACTGATGGCTACTGGAATTTCTCCAGGGATGGAGAAAAAAGCAGTTTATTCTATTATTGGAGAGTGTTTATTTTTGCTAAGCTAAACTTTATATCCTGCCATGATCCATCTGGTGGTATTAGTGCTATACCCTCTAGTATATCTTCTTGCTTAGACATATTTGTACTGGATTTGTTAATTTTTCTTTTTAGTTTAACCCCTCCTGCCCGTTGGGCAACAGATGACTGAGTTAAGAGCAGACAGTTGACCCAGGAATTAAACCCCCTTGAAAATTTGCACCAAAGGACACTGAAACCATGACTGATCATGGAGCACTTCACAGTGGATCCTCCAGGATTTAAAGTGTTAATGTCTGTGGGGTCTACTAGAGAGAAAACAAAGCCCAAGTGGAAGGACTGACTGTATCTTGAATCACCAGGAAAAAAAAGGTAGAGTCCGTTGGTATAGAGAGAGTCCTGAAGAGAGTCCTGTCAGGTGGCATTAATATTGTTTTCTATTATTTTAATTAAATCTTTCAGTATAAGTCTATTTTAAGAGTATTAGCAAAGTGGGATGTGACAAAAGAATACATTTCTTGTTTTAATGGACATCAAATAAAGCGGGATATAAATAATATCCTTTATCTGGTCCATTTGCTGCAGCAAAAATTAGGATAGAATTGCTAATAGCGTCAACCTCTAGGTCTTGCGGGACAGGGGCCAAGGGCGGAGCTCCACAGAACGCCACCTTAAGAGGCAGTATATTGGTCTTTGGGAGGACATCCCTGCATGGAGCCTGCTTCTCCCTCTGCCTGTGTCTCTGCCCCTCTCTCTGTGTATGTGTGTGTCTCCATGAATAAATAAATAAAATCTTAAAAAAAAAAAAAAGATGGAACCTCTCTCAGCCTGTTTCTTCGAGTGACTGGAATGAGCAGAAGCCACTGCCAAGCCAACTGGACACTGGGCATGAGTGATAAATAAACTTTAGGTCTGCTTGCTGCTGAATTTTGCAGTTATTTGTTACCACATCATAACCCACTGTATCCAGAAAGACCTGAGAGAGGTCAATTTCTGCCTCAACTGTTGTCTTTGTTCAGTGCTGCGTGTGGGAATGTGAAATGATTAGGGTATTCTGAGAGGACTACATTAGCAGGTACTCTAGTTAGCATACCCCAAATGCAAGATACGTTAGCTGTAAATATTTTGAATGTTTAACCGAGGCACCCATCCCCACATAGGGACTTACCTGCCCGAAGAGGACTGGGGAAGCCGCACCTTTAACCACTGCACCATCTTCACTGAATGGTCTTCAATCAGCACTGTTGAGAACTGCCGCTCTGACTCGCTCCTTTCCCATATTCTTTGTGGACAAACTCTCAATCTCCTGCCTCTTCTGAGTTTGAACATTTGGGTTGTGACCACGAGTAAAGCAGCCAACCCTTGCACATTTCAATCTCTAATCTCCTATTGTGTCTTTATTTTGCAATTTGGCTCCTGGAGGCCAATCTATTTACACCAATGTCCCCATTTTTTAAACCTCATTTTCTCGCACAACTTGCCTGTTAAGCCAGATTTAAGGCTAAATTAATCTGGCCTCCAGGACTGATGTCTTACTACAAGATAGAAGCTATAGGACATAGGCTGTGCTACAGCCATGGCCTACATCACGAATCGATCACAACACGCTTGCTATCTTAGCCTTACATCTTTCTCGGCAGGGTTGTAGGCAATTACTGCCAATAAATTCATTCATTCATCTGTGGGTTCATTACCTCAGCAAGAATTGTTAGTATTGTTATTCAAAGATGTTTATAATTTTCGAACCTCAGCAAGTATTTATTGAACACTTACTATGTGCCAGGTCCTGCTCTGGGCACCGGATATAAACTAGAAATTATAATCCTGAACTTGAGTTTCCAAGATGAAATAAGACAATGCATATAAATACCCTTGTGAACTCTAAAGCTCTATCCAAAGAGATTGGAAAGAAGTTCCCACATTCCTCAATTTCTAATTTTCTCGTTTAGTAACATTTTTGTAATGGATGGCACCTAATTTGTCATTGATATTTTACGTGGTAGTAAACCATAGGCAGAAAGTTGCACAGGCTCAGAAATCTAACTGATTCGTTTTAAGAAATCTGAAATGTTTGTGTGGTCAGGCCATTTAACTTTTTGGGGTCTCTGTTTTTTTATTGTGGAGATATTTAACATAGGAATAGATACATAAGGATTCTTTACAAGTATTTGTAAAGTGTTTAGCATTGTGATTAGCACATGGTAAGATTTCAATAATAATGTTGATTATTGTTAGTACCCTAAAGTCTAATAACAAGCGTTTTTCTCCATAAGGTTCAATAAAACTATGAATTTTGAAGAAAAAAAAGTGGCTTATAAACATTTTTATTTTCCTTAAATTATCCCTTGTGAAAAAAAAAAAAAGTTGCTTACCAGGGATTAAGCATTGTTATCCCCTGAGGATTACTATAAATACAGAATTTCAGAACCATCCCTAGGCCAGATGAATCAGAATCTGCATTTTAGCAAGGTCCCTGGGTATCGGGATGCACACTAGCTTTGAAGAAGCTTTAACTGGGTGGAGAGGTGCATAGAAGTTGCTCATGGCTGATCGGATTCATTTTCATTCCTGTTCATGCTTCAGGTTTGGGTATATCAGATTCACTATCCCATTCAGCTTTTTAGTTTTCCATAATTAATGTCCAGAAACAAACAAAAAAATGAAAACAAAGAAGGGCAGAGTATAGAATGAACTTTAACTTGTCATCCAGTTCATGGTGTCAAATTCAACCATGTACTCCACACATGAATGCTTCATCTAAAGTCTATTTAGGGGACGCCTGGGTGGCTCAGTGGTTGAGCCTCTGCCTCTGGCTCAGGGTGTGATCCTGGAGTCCTGGGATCGAGTCCTGCACTGGCCTCTGCCTGTGTCTCTGCCTCTCTCTCTGGGTCTCTCATGAAGAAATAAATAAAATCTTTAAAAAAAAAAAAGTCTATTTAGTCCACGTAACAAAGATCCAAGATAGGCATTATTAGCTTCATGTTATAAGAAATGAAACTGAGTCTCAGTGAAATTACAAATGCTTCAAAAGGAAACAGAGCCAGAGGTGGAAAAGCTGGATTTGAATCTAGGTTTGTTTTTTCTCTAGATTAGATCTTTTGTTTTGTTTCCCAATACACCAGTGTGCCATTGCATCAGTTGCCTTACATTTCTGCTCTGTAGGTAATGGATCAAAAAGGAGGCTTTCTTCCTTTCCAACAGATTGGAAACACAATACGTCCATCTATCCAAAAGTCTTTATCTTGCTACATTAGTCCCCTCCCCTCTGTTTTTATTGGGTCTTAAAATGGTACACATTTTGCAAATGTGAATTATTGAGCCAACATATGGTTTCAATTGAACAATTCCAATATATCACTGTGGAAAAAAAAAAAGGAAAACACAAACTAACCCTTGTACTTTTGCAAATGCATTTTAATAAAAATCTATAAAGAAAGATCCAGATTTAAGTAGAGACACATTTATAGTTGTTTATTTTTACCTTCACTGTTGATCATGCCTAACAGCCAGAGCACTGTAGACACAGCTTTCATTCATCTGCTTTTATGATTTCCCCGAAGTTTGGGGCACTATTTACCAGAATTCAGACTATAGCTTACTGTGCCTGCCTATGGCCTGGTGGTGGCTCCGGAGCTGCCAACTTGAGTTGGGTATTTGTTCCAGAAAGATTGTAAGGATTTAACACACTGCTCCCATTTTACTGAAAGAGAGATTTATATCCTTGGATAGGTCTGACCTCAGAAATGTTTTAGATTAGGACTCACAGAATTTCCATTAGATTGTGGTTATCCACACCTGACACAGTTTGGTAAAACCTATGCGGGGAGGTGGGTTATGGGAGAATTCGATCTTTTCAAGCAGATTTGGCACAAAGTGGAGGAATCTTTGCGCATGACTATAATGATAACAATCACTGTCATCGTTTGTGTGGGGCTCCCAGTCTTTCATATCCACTTTGCATTTCACCTGTGTAATGGATGTTTTGAGGTAGGTACTACCAATATACTAACACACAGGTGTGGGAAATGCAGTTCCGCAAAGTTGTGACTTGCCTTGGTGACAGTTGGTGACTAATGTCACAGGTCATAAATGACACTCTTGTTTCATATATTTTTTAAGATTTTATTTATTTGAGAGAGAGACAGAGTGGACAAGCTGGGGGAGGGGCAAAGGGAGAGGGTCAAGCAGACTCCCCGATAAAGAGGGATCCCAATGTGGCACTTGATTCCAAGACCCTGAGATCATGACCTGAGCCGAAGTCAGACACTTAACTGATGGAGCCACCCAGGAGCCCCCTCACTTTGCATTTTGAGACTTTGCTTAGCTTTTCTGCCGTCAAATTCTCCTGGTTTTCTTCCTCTTGTAGCTGTCACTTTCAAAGGCCTTCTCATATTTTCCTCTGGTTGACTGGGGCTGTATCTGTTGAGGTGCCCTGGGGCATGTTCCTTGCACCCTCTCCCTCTATTTTCTCATAGATGCTCATGCTCCTTCTAATGTCTTTAAATACCATCCATATTCTGATGAATCTCAAATCAAGCAGAATGGATTTATTACTTCCGTTCTTTGATAGATAAAATAGTCGTGACTTCCCCATATTCCTTCTCTTTCTCACACAGGTTTGAAAATAAAGAAATCCAAAATGACAAAGTCATGAGCAAACGAAGCTCACCATTGCCTCTACCGGCATACTATATCACCCAACGAATAATATTCGTATGAATAATGCAGTGCATGACCATAGACTACAGAAACTGTACTTTCCGTGAACTTCGTAAATGCATTAAATCATGTCTTTTCCTGCTCCATCTGTATTTTTATCATGATTAGTTGTAATACATCTTAGCAGATTCCACTTCATTTTATACTTAGTTATATATTTTCTCAGCTTTGAAAGCATTCCTTCCTGCAGTTATTTCACACAGATCACTCAGGCTAATTCTTCAGTCACTTCAAACTCAGTATTAACTCCTTGAATAAGCAACAACCCAGGAGTGTTGGCAACAATTGTTGACCCATTAAGAGCCGTGAGAAGCACATAAAAGCACATAAAAGTTGTTTTGTTTTTGACTATTGATATCATTCCCCATGTTCTCAACTATTTTTGAGCAGTGGTTTTAGTTATTAAAAGGGTAATAACTAAGCAAGTGTACTCTGCACACATCTCTTGGGCCACTGCAATCAAACCTGATTTAACTCAGCATCTGTAACTTTCCCTGCTTAGCCAGCTAACAAATGAGCCCCTTGGAAATATACTTTGGTTGTAGCCTTACTTTTATTTATTTATTTATTTATTTATTTATTTATTTATTTATTCTTACTTTTATTTATATCTGTGTGAAGAAATTCTGCTGCGAGGAGATATTAAGTTTTAAGCTAACTGTTGGGACTGTTGATCTCCTGTGAATTGGGAATATTGTGGTGAATGCTTGATACGGTCACATGTCATCACATAATGCATTGTCTAGCTGCAGTGTCATCGCATAATGAACACACTGCTTTGCAGTTTAATTCGATATCAGAATAATCCACGCTCCACTGTGTCTGAAAAGCATAACATCTGAGGTCCACTTTTCTCTTTTCTGCTTTTGATGCGGTGGGTATTCACTGGTAATAAAAATTGCATAAAAATATCACATCGTGATAATACACGTGACATATAGTATTGCTGAGTAGTAACTATGCCGCCGTGATTTATTGTGTGCTGATTGGAAGTGTGAGCTTGGTGTCACATGTGGTTTCTGTCACAAAAGCTCAACCCTGTCACTGCAGTGGGAAAGACAACGTGTAAGTGAATGAGTGCTGCTGCATTCCAACAGGCTTTCCTCTTCACACTGAAATTTGGATTTCACATAATTTTCCCATGTCACAAATATTTTTCTGTTGATGTTCAGCCATTTATGAGTGTAAAAACTATTCTTAGCTTATAGGCCATACAAAAACAGGAATCCAGTTGGATTTGGCCTAAAGTCCATAATTCAATTTCTGATTTTGAGGAGTACAGTGTCCATAATTAAACCACTGTTTGTAGTTCCCAAACCTATTATTCTTCCATCCTCTTCACTTCTATGAACAACAACACTACAATTACTTGAGGTAAAACTTTACTTCAATCCTTAGATTCTTCTACACACAGATACTGACTATATTTTACCATTTACTTTTCATCTGTTTATATTTAGAATAAACTTCTCAAAAATACAATTTTTTTCTTTTAAATTTGACAATCTTTGTCTTTTAATTGAGGTGATTGAGACAATTTACATTTTATGAAATTATTGATGTAGTTGTACATAAACTTACCATTTGGTTATTTATCCTTTGTCCCATTTGCCTTTTGTTTCTTTTTCTCTTTCTTCTTTTCTCAAAAAAATGAATATTTAAATATTTTATTTCCATAACATTTTGTTATATCTATAAGTATTTGCTCTACTAGGGTTTTTGATATATATATTTAACTCATAATCATCTACTTTCAAGCAATATACCACTGCACATTTAGAAGAAGAACCTTAACACATATATTTCTAATTCTTTCATCTTATCATTTGTGTTATTGTTGGCATACATTTTACTTCTACATATTTGACGTACTCCAAAATATATTCTTATTGTTTTTCATTTGGTCATTGACGATCCCTGAAAACTATTAAAATCAAGAAAAAGAGTGTGTTTTAATATTTACTCTCCTTTGGACCCTTCTGGCCCTGATCATTTCTTTGGGTAAATCCAAATATTCATCTGGTATCTTGAATCTTCTGCTTAAGAATTTTCTTGAACATTTCTTATAGTGCAGGGGTGTTGACAATAAATGGTCTCAGTTCTTGTTTGTCTAAAAGATATTTTTGCTTGATATAAAATTCTGGGTTGACAAATTTTTTGTGAGTACTTGAAAGATGTTATTTTTCTTTTTACATGCTTGTCTGTATGAATTTTCTTTGTTTCTATGTAATATACAGATTTTCTAACTGCCATCAATATTTTCTCTTTCTCTTTCTTTTTATTTTTTAAAATATTTTATTTATTCATGAGAGACACAGAGGGAGAGAGACGCAGAGACACAGGCAGTGAGAAAAGCAGGCTCCATGCAGGGAGCCTGATGTGGGACCTGATCCCAGGTCCCCAGAATCAGGCCCTGGGCTGAAGGCGGTGCTAAACCGCTGAGCCGCCTGGGCTGCCCTCTCTTTCTTTTTCAACAGGATAACTCCAATGTATCTAGAGGTGAGTGTGTGAGTGTGTGTGTGTGTGTGTGTGTATTTATCCTGTTTACTGTTCTCTGAACTTCTTAGATCTGTGGATTATTAACTTTCCTTTTTTTTTTGGAAATTCTCAGCTGTATTTCTTCATATATTTCTCTTGCCCTCTTTTCTTGAGAGACTCCAGTTACACCTGGGCTAGACAGATACCCAATAATTTGGATGCTCTGTTCTGTTTTTCATCAGTTCTCTTTCCTTTCCTTCCCTTCTTTTCCTCCCTTTTTTCTTTCCCTCACCCCCCTTCTTCTTCCACTTTGCTGCTTTTATTTACAATGAGAATAAAATTTCAGGTTATCAAAATTAGCTACACACTCTTTGTTTCCATATTAAATACAATGATCAAGCTTTAGTAGATACCGCCCTTATTGCTTTAGCTTTTGGAAGGCGGGACACTTTACACTCTCCAAGTGCCCTTTGTCCCAGAGTAAGTGTGTGCTTGAAGTGAATGAACACAGAGGAATTTCTGGACTTTGTACTGGAGATTCTGCAGGCTTTTTGGCCTTTTCTCTGGCACTTCCCTCTTCACAATCCTTTGGAGAGTGGCGGAGGTTTGTTATCTCTAATGCTAGCTCACAATGGATGTTGTATAAGCAACTGTGTTAGATCTTAACAAAGAAACCAGCCTCTTCCCAAGTGTATTTAGAAGGGTGAGCAAACAAAACCAGCAAGCAGTTATACAGTTTGTAAACATTAAATATTTTTCTCAGTGCAAATATGCAGACATCATACATGAAAATATGTAGCTCACTGTGGCACAACTTGTTTAACAACGATGGCCAGTGACATTAATGCTTTATGATATCACACACACACACACAAAGTCATCATACACATGGTTTGTGCCAGGAGAACTTAGAGTTATTTTTTCCTGTCACTTTAATACATCTCCAGTTTTCTGCTGTTTATCTACACAACCAGTAGGTCATAATTCGTCCGTTACCACTAGTATACAGTTTTAATCTTTTTTGAAAGATTAAGTCACTCTTACATTTGTTCTTAAAATATACCATAAACACACACATTTCACCCCTGTGATCCTAGCACATAGCACAGACACTGGCGCATCGTTGGCAAATCTCTGTCCAGGGAATGCATCAATGCCAGAAATCTGAGTCTTTTGAGCAATTTAATTCAGAAGCTGCCTACCCCCCTTGCACAAAGCCGATTTTACATCTTGGGCCCCTGAATCCAGTGCTTCTCTGGTCTGCTTATATTTGAGTTGAATTCCCAGGATGTATGCTTTCTAGCTTATATGCTTCCTAGCCATCAAATCCTTCCCAGGGAGAATAGGAACCTGGCACTGCTTTTGATGACACATCAATGACGTGATGTCTAGTTTCTATTAAAAATTGAAACGCAAAAGATTTAATGCCAAAAACAAAAGTATAGACAATGTCATGTGTAAACCTTAGTATATTGCTTAATATACTAAGCAACCAGCCTTGAGGGCTGCCAGGAAGTCCTGGACCAAAGCGGACGACCATACGAGAGGCCTAGGCAAGTACGGCCTATCCCAAATACCACAGGCACATGGCACAGGCAACCACGGGCTCCCATTACAGTCTTTTTGAATTTCCTGTTAAATAGTCTTTGTTAAGTTAGCTAGAACTGTGGTAACTACCCAGTTAGAAACAAAGTAGTTTCCTGATAGGGGGTCATGCATCTTTTGAGTTCAGAGTTTTAAAGTGAAGTAAGCCCAATTGCCTAAATTTGGGACACATATATTATGCGTTCAGATTTGCCACATGTACAGAGTGGGGCGTGGCCCCCTACAGACTCAAGACTTCACTGTATTTGCGCTATGATTTGCACTAGGTTCCAAGGGCTCCTCTTTCTGGAAATGAAAATAAATATATTGTCCAACAAAAGACTGAGTACCTACTGTATGCCAGGCTCTGCATGTGTTCAGGGAGAAAGAGATAAATAAGATTAGTGTTTTGCTCTCTAGGAGCACACAGCATAGTGGGAGAGAAAGATATGTAACTTGAAAAAGAAGCAATTCCGTATAAGGAGAGTCCTTCTGGGGGATGTACAAGACAGGACACTGAACAAACCACGGAAAAGGTCACAGGCATTTTCGGAGATGATGGCTGTCAGATTCCAGGTGCTCACCAGGGATTACTATTCATTCTTCCTTGGCCCAGGAATTGGAAAAGTTCAAAATAAAATATAATGTGTGGGCAGGTGTTCCAGACTTAATGTTTGTAACCCCCACCCTAGGTCATGTGTTGAAATCCTGTGTTACAGTGTGACGGCGTTAGGAAGTGAGGCCTTTGGGAGGTGATTAGGTCCTGAGGGGGGAGCCCTTGTGAGTGGGTATAGTGTCTTAAACAGAGACCCCACAGAGCTCTCTTGCTTTCTTTCTTCCACATAAGGACACAATGAGGTGGCCATATAGGACCAGGAAGGGTGCCCCCACCGGCCACCAGATCTTTGACTCCCTGATCTTAAACTTGCCTGTGGGCAGAACCATGAGAAATAAATGTTTGTAGCTTAAGCTACCAACCCTATGGCGCTTTGTCATAGCAGCCCAAACTGACTCGGATGGCAGGTGACCCACCAATAGAACAAAGAGTAGAAGGGCCATGGGGTCCCCCAGGGAGGAGATTTTTTTTGCCCATAGATAAGGAGGGGTATTAATATTTAAACATTAATATCTAACACTTCATTCTATTATGTGTTACGAAGCATTCTGAGAACTTTACATGTATCATCTCATCTAATCCTCTAATCATCCTACCCCCTCAGGATCATCTCAAGAATAAGAATCTTTCAGAGAAAAGAGAAGGCAAACGTTGTGGACCAAGGAAAGGTGCTCCATTGCGGAAGACAGAGGCCAGGGGTAGAAACTGAGTGAACTCTGAAGAGAGCGTCTGAGGGAGGGTCTTACAAGGGGACGGACTTCTTGGACTAGAATCTGAGGCAGCGTAAGGGGACTTTGTCGTGCTGAGGTCTTGCTCTGGAGCCTAGTTTTCCTCTGTGCTTAGTGTCTTAAGAGGACTAATTGAAAGAGCCGATGGGCACACGAGGGCCGGTGGGTGATTATCTTTTTCTACAAGTGTATTTCAAATCTTGGCCATCAACAGTTTGATAGGGGGGTCTACCCTCAGATTTTTACTTCCTTGGGAAAATAACTTACCTTCTCCTTCACATGGATACGAAGTAATAATAATTGTAATAATTGTGGTTTTTTTTTTTAGGGGTTCTATGATGTGCCAAGAACTATTTCAAGCTCTGAGCAGACATTATTCATGAACTCAAATAAGGAGTATAAGAGGAGTGAGCAATAATCACTCCCATTTGATAGATGAGAAAACTGAGATTTGGAGAGCTGAGGGCATTTGCCTCAGGTTCCTGTCTCTTAGCAAGTGATGGAGCCAACAGCGAACACTGGAGCCCTGCGATTTCCAGAGACTTCCACTGGAAACTGAGGAAAGGGTTAGAATAGAAGTCAAGGCAAAACATTTCAGCTGTGGTGGAAAAGTCAAAGAAGTAAATGGTAGCAGGATGTGTTCTTTCAAACTCAAAATATGGTTTAAGTGTTTAAAGATTTTTGCTGTGAGGCGTTGCAGGCCGCTGAGAAATGTGCAATGTGCGCTGTCTGGGGCAGGGATGGGAAGCCCCGCCGTGGAAGCTTCCGGGCGTCACCCTGCGGTTCCTGCAGCTGCGGTTTTCCAGGAGGCAGCCCTGGACCAGCTGGCAGCTGGCTTCTTGATGCCAAAGCCTCCCGAAGGCACAAGTTCCTCACCAATTGGGTCTCCAGTCCCTGGAGCCTCAAGGAGTCCGGGTCACCTGCCTCGCACCTGCCCTGGGTCCCCTCTTGTGCCAGGACCTTGACCTGAAGGTGACTTTTCCTCACATCAGTGGTCTCATTCTTGCCCCAAATCATTTTTATCCCGACGGGGGTAGAAGATCTTTTGATGACGTGTTTGATGTTTCACTGGAACAGGCCTGCACTATTCCTTTTCAAAATGTTTTAGATGGCAGCAAACAGCCTGGGAGGTTTTGACGTGCAGGGGGCAAAGAAGGGACTCACGGGAAAGGAGTTTCAGGACATTTGCACAGAAAAAATATTCAAGCTGTTTCAAATGCAGCGCTGCCTGCCAAAGTGGCCTTCCCAGGAGCTCAGGTCCCAATGGTTTTGGGTTGAAGACATTATTATTAATATATTCTTATGATTTTATGAGTATCTTTTCTTCTCCAAAATTGACATTAAAATAGCAACTTTAGTAGTAGTTTTGATAGAAATATTAAATTTAGTAAATTTAATAAATTTAATAGTGAATTTAATAAAAAATAGCAATCTTAATAGTAAAATTCTCTGTGTTGATATTGACTCTTTCTTCATTAAGAAGACCCTAGAAGACTTCAGCCTTTGTCTACCGGCCAGGTCCCCTGCCCCTGTCCCACAGGCACCGCCAAGCGCTCAGGACTGCTGCGGATGAGCAGCTCAGTCTGGTCCATGGGGGCTTGAGCTAGCCCAGGCTCTTCCAACATCCCGGTCCTAAGTACTGTTTTGGAAGCACTTCTACCCATGGCTCTCAGTTTGGCTCCCTGGGCTGCCTGGGAGGGTGGATTCCCCTTTCCAGGTGAGAGGTCCCCAAATAATGAAGATACTGGGCAAGTTCTGAACCGCTCCGGGTCTCAGTTTACTGATATGTAAAGTGAAGATTGTTGTTTCATACCATGGGGGTTTCCTGAGGATCCAAAACATACGTGTTTGAAAAGAGCTGAGCGTACAGCAGATGCTCGATGAGGGGGAGAGTGTCAAAGCCAGTCTGTTTCCCCAGCTTCTAGGAGTTTCTGTCTGTGTGACTAATTATTGTTGAGGATGATTAGGCAATCATCAGTTGCTCTCCTGCAGGACACAGATAGGGAGGTTCCGGTCTTCACTGAGCGCCTGCAGGCCTCCCTGGTTTGGGTCCGGGCCATGTCTCCTTGGCACTCTCTCACCTTTCCTGGTCCCTTGTGTCCCTGGCAGCCCTGACCTGGCGATGCCTGGTCTCACCTCTGACCTCTGTTGCAGGGTCTCCCTATTTCCCTGGGGTTCAGCAGACCTCGAAACTCACTTGGTGCCCACATGTGTGCATTGGTCCGCTTGGCCAGGTCAAGGAGACTGCTGGGCACAGGCTGTAGATGTGGCCAACGGTCCCCAAGGGTTGGCTCCTGAGGCTGTGGCTTACAGTGTAAACGTCTCCACTGCTGTCTTGGTTTCCAGCTTCTTCGGGCCAACAGGGACGAGCCTGAGGTGTGCGAGAGTCAAGGTCCCGGGGGGCACCCTTTGACTACTAGGGGCTAAGGGCGATCCCTCCTTTTTACTCCCCGACAGCCAGTTTTGGAGAGAGTAATTGCAGGCAGCTCTCTGAAGATGCCCCAGGAGACCGAGCACTTGGTAGTGCTTGTTAGGAACGTGCTATAACACTCCTTCTCCTCCTTTCCCTGCCCTACCCCTCTTTTTCTCTCATTCTCATTTTCAGGGATTATGATCCCATTACTTTTGGGGAGCAGTTAGTATGTAAACTTTTGTCTTTAGCATTTTTGGGAACCTTGACAAAGAGGTAACATTATTATCATTGCCACTACCCTTCCTCTTGCTCGGATTTAACTTGATGATCAGCTCTCTACTCTCCTACTCAGAAAGTAAAGTTTATTTCTCTGCTTTACGAGTCAACGCCTTTGGCCCAGATCATTCTCCTTCTTTGTCCCTGCCAGAATTCTTCTTTCAATTCTCACTCCCTGCTTCCAAACGTCCTGTGGTGATTTGGTCTAAGATAATACGGTAAAAGGACAAGTGGCTTTGTTGTGCGATGTGTCACTTATTGGAGGTAGCATGTGGAACTTTCACAAGGGTTTTCTGAAGAAAGACAGCCTTAGCTGGAAGCAAGGAGTTGGCAAACTTCTACTAAAGGGTGACAGAAAGGGTCAATATTTTAGGCTTTGTGGGATACGGCCATAAACGGGCTATTGCCATTATTTGATTCTACACGTCTAATGGAAAAGATACCATAGCAAATATGTCAAAGAATGGGCATGGCTGTGTTTCTAAAACTTTATTTATGAAAACAGGTTCAGGGTCAGATTGAACCCATGGGCTATAGTTGCAGACCTTTGCATTGGTGGAATTACAAGAAAATGAGGAAAGCCCAATTTTGAGAAAATACAGCATATTTAATATCTCTCAATTTCTTTAATTTCAATTCATTTTATTTCAGTAAAAATACATCAAGGGAAGGAAAATGAACAAACTGTTACGGAATGAACCAGAGTCTAAGCTGGGAGTTTCCATATGATATAAAGCTCACTGTTCTTGGCAATCCTATTACTATGATTATTAGTTTTTTAATGAGATGAAAAAAAAATAAAACGAGAGACATCTCTTCATCAAAAAGTAGTGTCAAGATTCACAAACGGGCCACCTCTCTCTAGCCCGAAGGCCCATATCCTAATTAAGCACCTGCCCTGGGCAAAGTTCTGTACTTCTGCTGCATAAAATACAAAGATAAGCCAGTTCCATTTTTAAGTCTAGAACAGGAAGAAGCAGTGCCTACTGGAGAGGTGCACACCATCGAAGATAGGCCTTGCCTTCTTCATAAGTTGGCCCAAAGTTTTTTTTGCTCAGGCCTCTGCCCCCTCTGAGTCTAGCTCTGGCCTGGGCTTGGCCATTCCTTAAGTGAAGTCAACCTCGTCTAAGCTCTTGGATGGGTGTCTCATTGACTACTCAGGACTAAGAAAGAATTTCGATCAATAGGAACAAAAGGTCACAGAGTGAGCTAGAGGGTCAGAGGTTGAGTAGATGCCAGAGGAAAAGAATGCAGAAAATAGTCACAGGCAGGACACCAAGGACACAGAGAGCAACGAAGTCTCATGATAGAATGGGCAGGCCAAGATCGACTATGTTCATGTCATTGACTCTTCCTACGTTGTGAGGTCGATGAGGTCAGGGACCCTGTCTGTCCCTTTCAACATTTTAGTTTTTTCGTCTTGCACATTGTACCTGCTCGATAAATATTTGGCCATTGCTTGACGGAATGAATGATTGAAGTCAGCTAGAGGCTCCTTTCGCAGTTAGAGAGCTAAGGCCCAAATCTTGTCCCAGCCTCCCTCGGCAGGAACTGCCCCTTCCACAGAGTCCTATAATCCACTGGTGCTTCCCACATGCTCCTCCCAGTCTGCGAAGGCTCAAGGCCAGGAGGAAGTGCTCAAACCACCTAGAGTAACCAAGAGTCTTGCATCATCCACAGAGACAGGGAGATGGTCCAAGTTCTCGTTGCTGTGGAGAGATGAGGTCAAATTGTAAGAGGTCAGCGGTGTTCTTAACACTGCCTTTGTGTTGTTTTCATATAAATATTTTTACTGGGACATTTTTTGGCAACCAAGGCTAGCTCCCAGGACTGTGGAGAGAGGGGAAGCTTTGCTCACCACATGCCAATGGTATGCACTTGAGTCAACTGAGGGCCAGTGTGATTTGATATCGTGTCCTTTTTCACTTTTGTCTTGATGCTTTCCCACTGACTCAGTGTCTACCCTTTATCCTTTCTTCAAATGGGAAACAGCTGGGCTAAAGTTAAGTTCAAGTCCAAATTCCCCGCCCCCTCCTCCTTCAACATCCCCACGTCCTTCCCGGGCCAAGAAAGCAGCAGCTGTTTCTGAGACACTAATCCTATTACAGATGTTTTGCTAATTATCAGAACGCTCACTTTGGAAGCCTGTTGATGGATAGTTAATCAGATTCGCACACTTAGACATTTTTGTGCCTCTCACCTACGGGTCTGTGGCAGGACTGTTACACAATTTGGTTGGAGCAGCTCTGAGAGGGCTGCTCCTTACTGAAGTAAGTGAGTTTCTTTAAGAAAATTCAAACGACGACCCCTTGATCCTTTCAGAGAGTGTGTGGTGGGTTCGTTCACGTGGGTGCCTCCACCCTGCAATGTCCCACCCATACCAGTGTTAAGGATGATGGTCGGAGGTGCAAAATAACACGTTCGAAACTATATGTTGCATATTTCTCTTGGTTGTGGTTCTGCTTTGTCCACAGCACATTTGACCTGCTTCCTTGGGCTAAAGACTAAACTGAAATACTGTCTAGTAATGAGATCCTGTGAAAATAAAAATACCTTATATAGTAAAGAGTTTTACGTCTTTTTTTCAGATACTTTCCTAGCCATAATCTTAGTTCATTTGTTCTACCCTATAAGGTGAGTGAGATGCATTATTTTTTATTTCTGGGGTTTTCCTTCCCTTTAATTGCCATATCCAATATAAATCCAAGCCATCAATTCTACTTCTGCAGAGGTTCCCAAGTCAATTCCTTACATGATCCTACAGTGTTATTGGATCCAAACTGTCATTTTTCTCTCATAGAGAGCCTTGCAATTGTAGCCACGCTGGTCGCCTTAAGTTCTGATTCTCCTACTGACAAAATTGTCACGAACTTTGCAAAGTATGGAGTTGATCTTGCCACTGCCCTTCTTCTGGCATGCCAGTAAATCCCCTCTGCCTACTGGGGCAAATCCAAACCCATTGGTGTGATGCATAAGATCCTTCCTCAGGTCCTTGCCCACCTCTGCTCAGTTTCCAAACAAGTGGTGATGGCTGAGACATCTCACGCTCCTTCACATCTCTGTGCCTTCGTGGACTGCGGCAGAGAAAGTGCTAACAGGTTTTGGCAACCTCACCTCCTTTCCAGAAGGCCCGTTTAATAAAGAATTCGAGCGCTTGGGTAATCCTTGATATGTTTAGAAAGTAGGTTGTATCAGAACATTCTCTGAGCCCTAATTAAATTAATTTTCCCTTTTTGCTTCTGTGCATAATAAGTGTAAAAATAAATACTTGTGGAATGAGTACATTCTTAGGCTTCTCTCTAGCCAGCAATTCAATTGGCAAGCACCGTGTTCTCTCTGGAATGATCACCTACTCACTCTAGCACATACATCACCTCTCTCCTGTGAGCTGCCTTTGCTCCCTGACTTTGGAAACAGTTGACTGTGGGGTGTCATTAGATACTTCTGAACACACATGTGTGTCTCTGAGTAACGTCCAAGTCCCTTCGGCAGGACAGGCCCTTGTTTGTCCCATTGCACTGGTCAGCATTCAGTAGCTACTTAGTAGCCCTGGTAAGGTAGTCTCTAAAATGAGAATTTTAGGGACAAGAGAAGGAGGTTTATAACGGTATTGGGGTAATATAGGTGTGTGCTTTGTGTACACAGACCTATAATCTCAAGAATACAGGGTGAGACAATCCCTGCATTGGTGAGATAATATGTTATATTTAGTTCTAGCCACTGTCTTCTGACAAATAAGGACAATCTGGAGCACAATCAGAAGAGAGAGACAAGGTTGGCGACTGAATGGAAAGCATGTTATGCAAAGACTGGTTCAGTGCTCTGGAGGCATTGGCTCAGGGTAGAGAGGGATTAGAGGTGGCATGATAGCCGCCTGAAAATACCTGAAGGGCTGCTCTGGAGCAGCAGGGTTGGGTTTACTGTTATGTGTCTTCACAGGGTAAAACTAATCACAGAGATTAGTTGGTGGAAAATATAGGCAAGTGTGGAGAGGGATCCCTCTTCCCTGTTCCCCAGACTAGCTCCTGCTTGTCTCTTGTGCGTCTGTGTCTGAAATCACAAAATCCCCAAATCGGAATATGTTTACTGAGTTCAAGGATGTGCGTTGATCCCACAGCATTGTTTTTTGGATGAGATATAGGGTCACGTACTGCTGCATGAGGACAAATATTTGGGGCTTATCCCCTGCTTGGAAATCTTCCACCAGAAAATGAATTTGGGAGGGAAAGTATGATACTCAGCAAACAAGCCCAAGTAACTACATGAAATCTAGACCCCAGGACTTGGGTCCCCAAATCTGGTAGATCCATGCTACCGCCCTGTGAAGCCTCTGAAGTATTTTAATAACTAGAGCATCGAATATATTCAAAGTTTGAAAACCATTTGACTGATTCCTTCCATCATCATTTATTTCTAACAGAGGCAGCGGTAGTGGGCTCTTGAAGTTAGGGGGAGAATCTGAGCCTCCCTGATTCACCAGTGACCTAAGGCTGATCTCATTATAATCTTCTATTGGAAATTAGATTTCCTAGGGATGTCTTCCTAGGAGCTGGAGTTGCCAGAAGATGAAATGTATTGCCTTGATGCATGATAAACTTTCTTGACCTCTTCAAGCATGAACTAAGCAAACAGTCTCCTGACTGTTTCTGACCCTACAGAGAGCAGAAGAGCTAAAGGCATGGGACTTGCAGGGGTTCGGTTCTACCTGTGTCACTCAACCGCTCCTGAGCCCCAAACACAGCCGTTGGGAAGCCACCGTGCACACGCTTGCCATTTTCCATCTTTGTTCTCATCCACTTTTCTTAAACCATTCCTTGACCTACTCCCATCTGACATGTCTCCCTTCAGTAATGCATTTCACTATTAATTCTCCAAAAGCCATCCCAGTCTTACCCCTAGGACTTGATGTTTTGTCCTATGACTCTGACTGTCGCATTGCTTCTCTAACTCAGCAAAGCTGCTTCTGAGCGACTAAGGTAAGCACAGCCCTTGGTTTCCTTGGCCTGGGACCTTCTATCGGAGATCTCTTTCCCCTGATCTTCCATCTGCAAGTTGCCTTTAGCTCCCATCAACGGTTATAGTAGCAACCTAGAGATTTCTCAATTCTCCGAATCCTTTCCTTAATGCAAAGTCAACTGCTTCTCAAGGTTGTGGACACATGCACCGAAGAAAGAAGTCAGATGCTCTGCCTTTTTCCCAACCACTTGGAAGGCTGAGTTCCTCCATCTGGCCCTAATTCCATGGTTTCCAAGTGCAGAAAAGAGCCCTTACTAAAAAAGCAATACAATTAGGTATGCTTCTGTCCCTCAACATCTGTGTCTCCCTCACTGAACCATGCTTTGTACCACATAGCCTAATTAAAGCACTTTTACACGCAGCGACATATTAGATTTAATATTTTTTTCAAGGAAAAAGTGAAACTGAGCAATAAAGGAAAATGAGCTGTTTCAATAAAAAGCATCTGAGCTATTTTGCAACTTTTCTAATTTAGGCTCACTAGTTGGTAAAACAATTGTACTCTTAAATTTTCTTCACTAACTTGCCTTTCAAGCCCACCCTAATGGCATAAAGTAATGTCTGTCTGGATATAATTTTTAAAAAAACTTTTCCATTTTTTAAAACTCATTTCATATGACATCCTGGATTTCTCATGCATCCTTGACTCCCAGAAAGCTGGTTTTTAGATACATCAGTGCAATTAACAGAGATGCTCCAGCTCAGAAATGTTTTTAAGGATACCTCTTCATAATTAAATACAAACTAGCAGAGCATTTAAAAAAATATATTTCTAAAAAAATAAATAAATAAAAAATATATTTCTCTTTGGATAGTAACTGGTACACCCACAAATGAATCACCTGGAACTGGAGCGTGAGAGTGAAGCTGAAATGTAAATTTGGAAGTGAGGAACAGTGCCAAGCAATGGGGCCACAGTGTGTGTGTTTCTAGGCACTCACCTGAGCCAGACCTTTGGATAGAAGAGAATAAACAGGTTTGAACAACTCTCTGGTTTCTTTCATTCAACTGACATTGCTTGGACCAGTGGTTCTTAACATTTTTGGGGTCACAGACTTCTTTGAGTATTTGATCAAAGCCTCGGACAACCTCCTCAGAAAAAGACTCACTCCCACAGGAGTAATTTTGGTTACATAGAGATCAGACAAGAGCCTCAAGCAAGGAGGCTGGGGGTGAGGAACTCAGTGTAAACTTGAGGTCTAATTTGAGCTCAGAATTCAACTAGCACTATTTTAATTAATTTATTATTAATTAATTAATTAATTAATTATTTATTTATTTATGACACACACACACACACACACACGCACACAGAGGCAGAGACACAGGCAGAGGGAGAAGCAGGCTCATGCTGGGAGCCTGACGTAGGACTCCATCCCAGGTCTCCAGGATCAGGCCCTGAGCTGAAGGTGGTGCTAAACCCCTCAGCCACTTGGGCTGCCCAACTAGCACTATTTTTCACACGAATTCCCTTCTCTGGCTCCAGAGTTTCAGACACATATTTTAACAACTTGCTAAACATCCTTACTGAATATCCATCTATATGTGTCATCAGCAGTTCAGATTTGATCTACCTAAAATTTAACATTCAAGCTCAAAATCTGAGTCATTATGATTTGTTCCTCTGCGTTCTTTTTTTTTAAATAATAAATTTATTTTTTATTGGTGTTCAATTTGCCAACATACAGAATAACACCCAGTGCTCATCCCGTCAAGTGCCCCACTCAGTGCTCGCCACCCAGTCACCCCCACTCCCCGCCCTCCTCCCCTTCCACCACCCCTAGTTCCTTTCTCAGAGTTAGGAGTCTTCATGTTCTGTCTCCCTTTCTGATATTTCCTACCCGTTTCTTCTCCCTTC
This sequence comes from Canis lupus dingo, assembly GCF_003254725.2. Lineage (NCBI taxonomy): Eukaryota > Metazoa > Chordata > Mammalia > Carnivora > Canidae > Canis > Canis lupus. The sequence continues at coordinate 48,169,816 of NC_064263.1, read as the reverse complement.
CCCTCTATTCCCTTTCACTATTATTTATATTCCCCAAATGAATGAGACCATATAATGTTTGTCCTTCTCTGATTGACTCATTTCACTCAGCATAATACCCTCCAGTTCCATCCAACTTGGGACTTCATCAAGATAAGAATCTTCTGCACAACGAAGGATACAGTCAACAAAACTAAAAGACAACCTACAGAATGGGAGAAGATATTTGCAAATGACGTATCAGATAAAGGGCTAGTATCCAAGATCTATAAAGAACTTCTTAAACTCAACAGCAAAGAAACACACAATCCAATCATGAAATGGGCAAAAGACATGAAGAGAAATTTCACAGAGGAAGACATAGACATGGTCAACAAGCACATGAGAAAATGCTCCGCATCACTTGCCATCAGGGAAATACAAATCAGAACCACAATGAGATCCCACCTCACACCAGTGAGAATGGGGAACATTAACAAGGCAGGAAACCACACATGTTGGAGAGGATGTGGAGAAAGGGGAACCCTCTGCACTGTTGGTGGGAATGTGAACTGGTGCAGCCACTCTGGAAAACTGTGTGGAGGTTCCTCAAAGAGTTAAAAATAGATCTGCCCTACGACCCAGCAATTGCTCTGTTGGGGATTTACCCCAAAGATACAGATGCAGTGAAATGCCGGGACACCTGCACCCCGATGTTTCTAGCAGCAATGTCCACAATAGCCAGACTGTGGAGGGAGCCTCGGTGTCCATCGAAAGATGAATGGATAAAGAAGATGTGGTTTATGTATACAATGGAATATTCCTCAGCCATTAGAAATGACAAATTCCTCTGCGTTCTTCCCAGTAGTCAGTCAGTGTGTTCCTCTACTGCTCTCCTGCTCCCTCCCCTACTGCCTCCCCACCCCCCCCCCCCCCAGGATCTCTTACAGGTACTCCCTCACTGCTGCTCCCTCTGCTAGCTAGGCAGATCTTTATCACCTCTCATGTGGTTTGGCAGTAGATTTTCAGCTGCTCTTCTTGCCTGCATCCAAAAGGCATGCTTGCTTGCTTGCTTGCTTGCTTGCTTGCTTGATTTATTTATTTATTTATTTATTTATTTATTTAGACTCAAAAGCATCTCATTTTCTTTACTATCTCATAGATTACATCTAAAATTCTTAGCATGAATTTAAGACTCACCAGCCTAAACTTTGATTCCTCTTTTTATTAAAATGCTTCTGTCTACCTGTGACTTCATGTCCGCTTGCATATATCATATATATACATATATATGTATATATACACACACACATAGTTTTATATATAGCTTTATTGAGGTACAATTTACATTTCATAAAGTTCAACCTTTTTAAACGTGCAATTCAACAATTTTTAGTAAATTGACAGATTTGTGTAACCATCCTCACAATCCAGTTCTGTATTTATGGCAACTTCTTACCTCTGGTGTCAGGCACGATAGTCAGCATATTACTCTCATAATTACCACCATTCTGAAGGTAGTAATTATTTCTAGTTTATGAATGAAGAACTGAAGATTTAGTGATATTAAGTAATTGTCTGAAGTCACACCACCATCAAGAAGTCATGTGAGGATTGGAATCCAGTTCTGCCTAACTGCAAATACCGTATTTTTAGACTCTACGACATAATGTTACTCACATAAGAAAAAAATCCTACCTTAAGACTATAATTTACTAAATAAAATGTAGATTAGTTTTATCCATGGTTGTATCTAAGCTCCTAGCACACATATAAGCAAGCAATAAACATCTGTTATGTGACTTATGAATCTATACCCGTGTTTCTCGGTGGGGTTACTTTAGGATCATCTTTCTGTTATTTTTGCTCAAATGATAGGCCACCAATTGATTGAGGTGTTGGAATAATTTGTGTAACAAAGGCTGAGGGTGAGGTGGGCGAAGGTGTCATTCATCAACTTTCAGGTGAGCGAGATGTATAGGGTCACTAACTATGCCACCCTTGAGCTAGATAATCTCTCAGGGTTTTAGCTTTCTGACCTCTAACATGGAATAGCAGTACCCTCTGTACTCACCTTGCAGAATGATAATAACAAGAAATTTGTGAAATAACAGTGGGAAAAAATTAAGAATAAGGAAGGTGGGAAGGAAGGGACACAGCTAACTACGCTGAAGGAACGTTCACTGCCTCTTTCTCTCTTGCTCACGTCCCAACAGCAGATCTATCTCTCTTCTTGACAAAAGTAAAGAAAAGAGACTCACAGTTCTCTTGACTTCCCTGAAATGCGAGGATTTTTCTCGTTAATAGGGATCTAGTGTAGTCACGGTTGATTGAAGCATTGTCTGGGCTGGCTTTTACTTCATTTTACAAAGAAACTTTGCCAAATTTGACTATGGAAAGAGGGAAGAAGTGAATAAAGAAAAGGTAAAGAAAGTAAGGGAATGATGACAGGGAAGGAAGAAAGGAATGGTCAAGAAGGAAGAGTAATTGAAGGAAGACAAGAGAAGGAAAAAGGGAAAAATAGAAAGCAAAGAAAGAAGGAGGAGAGAGAAAAGAGAAGAGGGAAACAATAGGAATGTGGAAAAGTTTGAAAGGCAGAGAAGAGAGACACTAAGCTCAAAGGATTCCAGGCAGGCCTGTGCATTTTGAAGCAATACTTTTTGAATCTATGCTTTAACCAAGAGCCTTGAAATGCAGTTTGAAGTGGAAACATGCCTCCACCCTGACATTTCTCCAAATGTTTTTCTGCTGAAAAAACTGCCTAAAGCATGGGGTCCTTCTGCGTCCCAGTCTGTGTTCGAAAGCAAACCCGAACGTCTTGTTCTTTCATTTCCACAAGCAGAGAAGTCTTCTTGCCTTGGGTTAGCCAGACAAGGGACATGCTCAACGCACAAACACGTGCTGGCCAATGGAGAGAAATTGGAGTTTTACATTGCTGCAGGAGGGCCAGCTTGTTTCATGTCTTTCCTGGTCCCGCTCCAGCGTGATCTCACCCATAGTGACAAGGATTCTATCTCACTCAGTGACAGTGGTCCTCATTAAGTGAACCTCAGAAGACTTGGCAAGGCAGAAGAAAGATGGCATGGAACACAGAAAGGGACTGTCTTAGGGACTCGGGACACAGGAAGGACGCTGGACTTTCGCTCAAAATGCTAAAGTCCAAGTCTCAAGATAACTCATGAATCATACGATCCTTCTGGATCTTCCTTGCAAATGATCTGTGTAGTCTATTTATTTGGGGAAATGAACATAGCCATTTCTGTCCAACTGCTGTGTTTCTCAAGACAGTGATTTGTTATCTGTTTTATATTGTGGTAAAATGATAAAACACACGAGTAGCTTCCAGAGAAGGTTGTTTATAGTGTAGACATTTCTACCGTACTCTTCACCAGTATACTGGAGATACTGATCGGGTCATCCATATTTGTCAGAGCTTAATTGTTTGCTAGATGAAGTCAAAGCCAACCACAGAACATGTTTATTTAATTGTGATTATACTCAGCCCATTATTAACTAGAAATTCCTAGCATTTCATACCATTTCAGAGGGAATCACGGGAGTATATATATTTTTTATGGCCTAAAAGTTTGTGTCTATTGCCCCCCTGCCCAAATTCATATCCTGAAGCCCTAACCCCCAGTGTGGCTATATTTGGAGATGCGACCCATACAGTAGTAATTCAAGTTAAATGAAGTCAGAAGAGTAGGAAGTTGATCCTATAGAATCAGCGTCCCAATATGAAGACACACCAGAGAACCATCTTGTTCCCCCCACCCCCACCCATCCTCTGTCTCTCTCCATGCACTAAGGAAACCTCATGTAAGGATGTAGAAGAAAGTGGCTCATCTGCAAGCCAGAGAGACTGAGTGGGTTGGTGCCTAGATCCTGGACTTCCCAGCTTCTAGAACTTCGAAGAAATAAATTTCTGTTGTTCAAGTCACCCATTCTGTGGTCTTTTGAGTCTGTGGTCTTTTGATACGGCAGCTTGAACCGACTAATACAGTATTCTTTACTTTTTTGCAAGGTAGAAATGGGATGCATGTGCAATCAAGACATGACCAAGTAAGAAGGAAGTTCCCTTCACGATAGTCAGTAGTTTCTCCTTATTTCTGAAAACAATACTTTCATCTTCTTAAAATATTTGGGATTATGTAACTATTCCCAGAGCATTTTGACACTGATCTACTGATGCCACAGTAACGTACAAATGTGTACAAATGAAATACTCCAGATACCATGTTTTTCCTCAGAGACACTAGTGGCCTCACACTGAACGATTGCCTTCAAAGCAGAAGAGGAAATTCTATGGAAAGGGAAGTTTCACATTCTCTTTAGCTTATAGACTCAATGTACCGATTCACAGAAGCTCCGGTATTCAGATGACTGTGATATTTGCTAAGTGTTTCAGACTAAGTCCAAAGCTTTCTGAGGAATTGTTAGACATTAAGCACTAGGAGCTTTCAACAGATCTTCCTTCCCTTTGTAGAAGTTTATGATCTAAACCTGGTGGACCTGCCTCTGCTCCCAGGAGATGGCTTCCATTGAGGTCTTCCCTTCTACCCACCTGCTTTTCTCTGGGTCCTTTCTCAGTACACACCCTTGTTCCCTCTTGTCCTAAACATACTAACTGCCTGCAGGTCCCTGAAGGCTGCAGACTCACTCACATCTCTGGCCTCTGTACTTGCTAATCTCTCTGGGAAGTGATTCTCCACTGGGCTAATCTTATTATCCATTTTAATTGTGTGTATTCAATTCACAGTGAGAGTTTACAATTGGACGGGTGTGTCCTCAAAGCTTCACAGACATCGACTCATTTAGCCCTCATCATACTCTGAATTTTCCAATTTTAGAGATTAGTGAGGCAAGGGTTAAAAATCAGTTGTCTGCCTACTGTCTCTGGTGTGTAACGCTGGGATCTGAACCCAGATAGATGGACTGATATCAGTCTGTGCTCTTAAGGGCACGCAGTTCTCTCACCAAATCACCCACAGATGTCACTTTCTCTAAGACTTCTCTCTAAGGCTAGATTTACTGTTTTGTTTTTCCCGTGTGTTCCCACAGCCTGTGGTGTTCACTATTATGGCATTTGCCACTGTGGTAGCATCACTGATTATTTCCTTCCACTATCACTAATATATGGTGAGCTACGGAGAAAAGACATTATTTCTTTTGTTTATTGTCTTTTTTCCCCACTTAGTGCTTGGTCCATGGTAGGCCACACACGAACGTTGAGACAACGAATGAAGTTGGTGTCTATGCTATTTCTGTAGTTCTACTTCTCTAGGTTGGCTGGTTTATGGTAAAAACTGATGGGGGTGGGTCTGTTGGTTTGGAAGTTCAACTCCTTTTTTACAACTATCTTACTTTGTTCTTTGGCATTTGGCACCGAGCAGATAAATCCTTATATAATCATTAAGTATTCAATGAAGAATTGATTATCTGACAAATATTGTTCTAGGCACCAGGAAGCTCTTGATATATGTGAGTAAGACAGACAAAGATCCTTGCTCTTAGGAATATCATGTTCTACCTTAAGTCACAGGTTGGGTTCCTGGAAAGCACACTCTGATGTGGGGTTTAGGGGCCAAGAGGTTTATTATGAGGTGCTCTCATTGTCAAAATCTGTGGAAGGAAAAGGAAAAAAAAAAAAACAACAGGATTAGAAGGAGGGAAAATGAAGCCACAATGTAGGCTCAAGTGACAGTTCCAGTCACCAAAATGGGGACGTTGGGAGCTACAACAGCCAGTCAAAATTGTCCCTACTGAAATGACTCTATTGCCCACCTTGAATAGTCATTGTATGTGAGCTTTTCCAGGAAAGGAATGACTTTGGGCAAGGTGGTTGTCTGCAGTGGAAACAGTCCCTAAGAGGGAAAAAGACTGAAGGCTCTGTGAGGAGCAGGAGGTGTATCCGACAGCGTGTACCATACCAATGCATCACGTGTTACAGGCTGCATAGTATACATCATATAATCCCAGGATAGGTGTGCTTAAAATTATACAAGCCCGAATCCCAAATCCATGGATTTTTTTCTTTATTTTTTTGTTAATTATTAGCAACAAACTATTGTAAAAAATAGAAACAGTTGATCGAACTTACATACTTTGGGAAACGAGAGAACATTAGAATGCTAATTATTACATAAGGGACACGCAAATAGTATAGACATGTGATGATCCAAATTTCATATAATTTTCTTATTTTTAGCACATGTTTAAAAAATAAATGGGAGCTTTAAATCCTTTTGTATACAAGTGGCATGGGAAATACATAAGTACATGCTTATGTACATACATAAAAGAGGATGCTTAATATTATTTAGTGTTTATCAGATTATAGACTTCAAAAATATCAATCCTCCAAGAAGGAAAAAAAATCTGTGAAATTCCTGTACCAAACTTTGGTGTAGAACATATAGTCACTACGCAACTTGGTCTACTCTAATGTTTGGGGATGTGTAAACTACTGAAGATGCTGAGACCCATCAGAGAAAGGCTCTTCTTGCCACCTGTCCGATCTCTGCTATGCTTTTGTGTTATCCCTTACGTTTGGTGTTTGGCTAATTCTAGAGACAGGTTTTTGGCCATTTTTATTGTCTCTACTTTCCCTTCATGTAACTCTATGATTCTAGAAATAATTCTAGCTGTCACTGCTCAGCATTACGGACACTTTTTTGCCCTCACTTTCATAAGCTTCTCCACCTCCAACTTTGAGGCTAGACCAGAATATACGTGCACGGTCATCATCCATAATCTTTAGCTGTCTCTAGGGTCAGTCAAGGTGACCAAGAGATGTAGAAGAGAAATACCATACTAGTTAACTGCCAGGTACCTATATTAAACATATCTGGTTAGAATTCCAAATGTATACCTTCCTAACTGTGTGATCTTGGGAGAGGGACTTGACCTCTCTGAGCTGTAGTCTCTTAGCTGTAATATGGAAAATAGTAGCCACTAGAGGGATGCATTAAATAGTGCATGTAAAGTGCCGAGTGTAGTGTTTCATGAATAATAAGCACTCAATAAATTATTATTTCCTTTAAAAAATCATTTCTATTATTATTATTTGTTAACACCAGCATGAAGGAATTGTAGTTGATGTAAACAAAATGGTAAGCCACTTGGCTGGGTTATAGTGTCCACAGGAGGACAGTATATTAAGAGATTATATTAACAATTAATATGGTATATAAAATACAGGGAATCAAGGTGCAAAAATATACCTGTACATCTCCAGTTTCTTCAAGGAAAGGGCACAGTAGTTTCTAGGCATAGTCTCTTTGTCCCTTGAGAGGAGAAGGAATAATTTATGAGGCTCTTGTAGCTTGATGGAACTACTGCTTGAAAATTCTCAATTTCCAATTCTTTCCCAATATTTCAACTTCCTCTCGGTCAAAATTTCTCTTTCTTAAAATGAAAACCTTCTTGAAATGCCATTTTATTGTCAGGCACACTTGGAAAATGTTGTAAATGGTTTACTGCTCCGGGAGTTATATTAGCATATTAAGCTCTAAGTAGGGGCACATGGGTGGCTTAGTCGGTTAAGCGACCACCTCCTGGATTCGGCTCAGGTTATGATCTCAGGGTCCTGGGATTGGCCCATGTTGGGCTCCGTGCTCAGAGCAGAGTCTGCTTGAGGATTCTCTCCTTCCTCTGCTACTCCCCCCACTCTCACCCCAAGCTTGTGATTTCCCAGGTACACACAGATCTAGGACCAATAGGGGTTACCTGCCATAGATAAAGGCTTATTGAACTTCAGCCTCTACTTGCCTTGGCAGGCACATGCCAAGAGTCCAAAACAACAACTTGTGGCCCTGACCTGTGGCAAAGTAGACCTTGTCACAACTAGACCTGGGTAGCTCTCTGATTGAATGAAATAACCTTTGCAGTATAGGATGAGACGAAGGGAAAATTTGGCCCTTTCACCAGGAACCCAAGGTAAAGTAATGGGAGAGAGAGAGAGACTCTCAAAAGACTCTCCACTGAGCAGAGAGCCCAATTCGGGGCTCAATCTCATGACCCTGAGATCCCGACCTGAGCCAAAATCAAGAGTCAGATGCTTAACAGGTGCAGCCACCCAGGTGCCCCAATGGGTGTGCAGTCTTACAGCAGGGCCTAAGGCACCCTGGGTCCCTCATGGCTATTGCTTTCAAGAAGTGACAAAGTGTTTACTCAGGTTAGTACACTTCACACAGTAAGTGGAGAAACAAAGAGAAATGCAGGGGCACACTGTGCGCACTGCGCACACACACAAGACTACACATATTCTCTGTTTTGTGTTTTCCAGGGAACTCCAGAATCTCCCGGGCAGATAATTGTCCCTCACTCTAGAACCAGGGATGTCTTCTCCCCAGCCCAGCTGAAGTTAGTCTTTGTGAATGGGTTCAGCACATTTATCTGCCAAAACCCAATAATCTTTAAAGTGTTAAAAAATCTAGTTTCTGAACCTGCAAAACTAAGCCCGTTAAGTGGCCCCATAAGTAGCAGATGTAATGGGGTGGACAGGCAATGAGAAGATGAGGATTTGGGTCCTCGTTCTGCTATAGGCAACTGTCCTTGGCAAGTTATTTATTAAGCTCTCTGCTCTACATTCCCCCCTTCCTGTAGTACGGGGATGATAATGCCAGTGTCGCACTTGGTAGTTGAGAAGTGCTACGGAGGTTCATGGGTTTCATGACGATACAGAAACCCTTGAAATCATTATTCTCATAGCTGGAAGGCATTTGAGAGATTGTATCTTCTAGGTTCTGCCTTTAGAACAGTGACTGTCTCAATCAGCACTGAGAGAGCCCCTGACTGATTTAATTCCTAACTCAAAGGAAAAAAAAATCGCACATGGGAAAAATATGGCTTTCCAGATATCCTAGCAGTCTCTCAACAAATACTTGTCCAAATGAATTAAACTGAAACATTTTATGCAGCAAGCAGCTGATGTTAAAATTTCAAGTATGCAAAAACAAACTGTATTTTCCGTGCAATTGGTCTTTCGTTCCCGAACCTCTCTTCCACTTGCCACGGATCCCTTGACCTAGTCACTTCCAGGTGATCTTGGTCAACTCAGATGGCCCATTCATGATTTTCCTCTAGCTCTCCAATCTGTTCCCCCCAGTTCCTGGGACTGATGTCCCTACAGTGGTCATCTGCACTGGTATTTTCCGGGAGGGACAGTCGTCCAGTTGCTCTTCAGTCATCTCCTGAAGAGATCGAAACCTCTCTGACTTATGATGGGATTACATCCTGTTAAACCCATTTGAAGTTGAAAATATCCTAAAAGGAAAATACATTTAGTAGCTTAGCCTCACCTACCTTAGGTGTGCTCAGAACACTTAACAGTAGCTAACAATTGGGCAAAGTCATCTCATACAGAGCCTATTTTATTTATTTTTTATTTTTTTAATTTTTTTATTTATTTATGATAGTCACACACAGAGAGAGAGAGAGAGAGAGAGAGAGAGAGGCAGAGACACAGGCAGAGGGAGAAGCAGGCTCCATGCACCGAGAGCCCAACATGGGATTCGATCCCGGGTCTCCAGGATCATGCCCTGGGCCAAAGGCAGGCGCCAAACCGCTGCGCCACCCAGAGATCCCCAGAGCCTATTTTAGAATAGAGTGTGGAATATCCCAGGTAATTTATCAAATACTGTACTAAAAGTAAAAGACAGAATGGTTGTGTGGGTATGGGGTGGTTGTGAGTGTATCACTGTTGACCCTGGTGATCACGTGGCTGACTGGGAGCTGGGGCTGCCACTGCCCAGAATCGCGAGAGAGGATCCTAAGTGCATATCGCTGGCCTGGGACAAGATCTGAATTCAAAATTCCAAGCATGGTTTCTACTGAATGTGTACTGCTTGCACACCGTCCCAAAGTTGAAAAATCATTAAGTAGAACCATCGTTAGGTCAGATGGTCTATATTTGCATCTATTGAGAGGTCCTTTCTCCACCTGGCTTCCATGGCTCATGGTCTAGGTGCCGCCTCTTCTTCCTCCTTCCCATATCCTTCTTGCCTTCTCTCCCTTTCCCTTCTCCTTCGTTTGTTTCTCTCTCTGCCGCTCTCCTTCCCTGCTTCTCAAACACACACACATACACACACACAGACACACACACCATTTATTGAACACATAGTGTCAGCCCTACAAAAGCTGCTAAACTGTGGTCCTTGGCCTTCAGGAGCTCTCAGATAAAGGGACCTGTATTAACAAGGTAGGGCCAAAAATGTGAGCTTTGAAAAAGCTCTAAATCTCTCAAAAGAACTTTTCCGTGAAGGAGGCCAAATCTCCAAGCACCAAAGATACTGAATCCTGAAATCATCTTGTCTCTGAATCATCTCAGACCAAATCCTACCCCATCACCTGCCTCACTGCCAGAAATAAGAGCCCTGCAGGAGTCCACAGGCTCCCTTTGTTTGAGGATAAGCAGGGAGAGACTCATCTTCACCATCTCTTGTTAATCACCCTCGCTTGACTGTGGTTACCGATGAGGTAAAGTCCCTCGGCAAGCTGAGGCAATATTTTCCAAAGGAAAGCAAGTTTTGTTTTGCATTCGGTCCTCCTCATCATCACAAGCCACGCTCAGGTTCCCAGCCTGGATCTGCCCACAAGCGACCATCTGGCCCGCAGCTGCGGTGTCCAAGTGGAAGGCCTCCAGCCTGAGCCCTCCAAGGGCTCCTTTTACTTCTTATAAATGGCAAAGCCTGCATTGTAGGTGACCCCCATCCCCTTCAGGGGAAGGGCAACAACTGTCATTTTCTTTTCTTTTTTTCCCCCCATACATGGTTGTTTATCGTGGGAGCACATGTGTCAGGCATATGGCAGGGGCGTAGTTGGCTTAAAGTACAAGCATGACCAGTCGCATTTCATCAACTCTGCGAGAGCAGCTCTCCAGGAGGAGCTTAGAAACTGAACTTGTAAGGTTGGAGCTGTGGAATCCAGCCAAATGCATGTTCATTTGGTCGGAGAGCCTCCCGGTTGAGTGCTAACAGAGGGCTCAGCACCAAGGAATAACCTATCCCTCCCATTTTCTTGCCCTGACCAAGTCCAGTGACGTGGGTCAGGAATAACAATAGTTAATATTTATAGAGTGCTTGTTATGTGCCTGGTGCTTTGCTGAGTGCTTTATACTCATTATCCTATTAAATACTCTCAACTACCCTAGGAAGTGGTTATAAATATTACCCCACTTAAAAATTTTCAAGCTTCAAGAAGGTGAGTCATGTGTCTAAGGTCACACAGACTGTCTCAGTGGCGGGATTATTGTAAGCTCCTTGGGGGCAGGAATCATGAATTGTCCCACACTGAGTCCTCATTGCTTTTAGCACAGAGCCTCACTCACAGAAGATGCTAAAAACAAATACAAAAAACCCCCACAAAAACCCCAAACCCAAACTCCTCCAAAACCCAGTACTTGTGGAATAAGTAGTCGAATGAATGGATCATGAGTTTGTGCCTTTACAATAAGCTGTCTGTTTTCTCCGCTACAAACAGGGATCTCTCCAGTCAACGTTACTGGAAATCGTCTACACTCAGAATGATGGTGGAGAAAAGGGCCACCGTGGCCCTGACCTGTCCAGGGACTGCTCTCAGCCCACACGATCCAGCAGCTGGCCCTTCTTACCTAAGAAAGGTTACGGTTAATGTCATTTATTCGGGCCTGCGGTTTTCCCTTTGCTCATGCAGTTTGCTTCATGAACATGCCCTCTCTGTTCGGCTTGTTCCATCCTGTCCACCTTCAAGTTCAGTTTAGACTCCATCTCCTCCTAGAGGCTTCCTCCACGGTTCCTCGATCTCGATTTGCTATTACGGAGATTTATGATTCTTTAACACCAGTGAGAGTGTAGGGATTGATTGCCAGGAACCCAGCGGTTATGCGTAGAGACTGAGGCCTTAGGTCCACTGGCTGCAGAGGGCTCTAGGCAGAGACCGTCCTGCGTCCAGACCCTTGCGGGGATGATGCTCAGTAACACCTTAGTGATCTAGCCTTTGTGGTCAGACCTTGGTCCCATGTCCTTCTGGCTGAAATCATTCTTTCCTCCATGTCTTTACATCTGTAGGGTTCAAATTGTGCCTCTTGTACAAAGACACACGCTTTGTGTGAGAGCCTTTTTTTTTTTTTTTCATACTGAGATTTTAGACAATATTCCAATTGGCAGTCAGGTATCTACTCTATACCAGCCAGTATACCTCCACCGTAGCACGAATCCAGAACTCCAATAGCAGGGCTGATCTAAACCCAAACAAAATACACAAGTTTCCAGGGCTGGGGTATTAGGACCATGGAAGCCTTGTGAATTCCTTCTTCCTGAATCTTCTTTCTCACTGCTTGCTCCTTCCCAAAGTTCCACTCTTGGAATCTTTTTCTCTTGGTTGGTCCTATAAAGAGGCAATCATTTGGGTTTTAATGGCCATAATATTATTCCTTGGCTTTTCTTTTTCTCTGGCCGTCCAGAGACTTTAGCTGTCAGGCTGGCTATGAGCTTTGCTTTGCGGTCTTCCATGACACTTCTGTGTCAGAACCACGGTCAGAATAACCTTGGAGCTGATATTTGGTCAGAGTGTCACAGTTTTCAAAGTGCTTTCAGAGAACCCCTTTTGAAGCTTAAAGTTCCCAATAATGAAGAGGAAGATTCTTAGCCTCATTTTGCAAATGAGGAAATCAAGGTTTAAAGAGACCTGGTTTCCGATCCAAGGTCGTACAGCCAGTACATGAAGGATTAGCATGTTCCACGTCACCAGCCTTTCCCCCCATACCGTGCTTCCCATTCTTAACATTCCCCCAGACACTGCTAACCACATCAGAGTCACCTGGGATGGTTTTAAAAATACCAATGCCAAAGCCCCACCCCCAGGGATTCTAATTTCATTGGTATAATTGGAGCCTGGCCATCATTATGTTTTTCAAGCCCCCATTTCTACAATGATCTATACAGTCTTTATTGCTGTGATGCTTGGTGAACTGCAAAGGATCCCACAAACTGATGGCAGTATAAATATTAGTGTTTCTTCCTTTGTAGCAGTGGCCGAAAGCCAGATCCTTAAAACCACCGAGTCCCTGAATAAATTTTCTGTAGACACAGGAGCTGCAAAATCCAACTCTTGGGTCATTCTAGAAGACAACTTTGTGCTCCAGACTGCATGCCTCCCCAAGTGAAATAAAAGACAGGGGTTATCTCCTTTAACTGGTCAGCTGTTAGTATTTATAAAGCTGTTTGTGCTCTGCAATTGCTCTGCCACGGAAATCACATTTACAAGAGCTATCACCAGCTCACTTTTACATATGACCAGCTGTCCGGAGGAAAAATGTTAACTAGTTTACAGTTTATACTTTCTCAGAAGTTTTATGGCAAAACACATTTTCCAGTAAGTACATTCCTCTCTTTCTCTGGGTTTTGAGCATACCACTTTAGATGTGATCAGTGGCTTGGACCTGGGAGCAGTCTGCTGTTCCTGGCCAGTGAGACCAGCATACTTTGCAGCAGCAGGCCCAGGGCACAGGCGTCTTGAGCTCTCACTCCTCCAGCTCAAAAGGCTTAGGGTTAGCTCTTCTTTCTGTGCCTCTGGTGCAAGGTGGGTCTGATGTGCTGGGCAAGTCGTAGGGAAAAGTGAAAGGAGGCCAAGAGGGAGAGACTTTTTATCTTCTGAGGAATGAAAACCCAGCTAATCGGTAGCTTCGATCAATCAGAACTAGCCTTCCATCGGAGGAAGAGATAAACCCTTACAAGATGTAGGTATCATAGGCCATCTAAAAAAGAACATCTTTCTATGCCTTAGGTTTTTTTTTAATTTATTTTTATTTTTTATTTTTATGCCTTAGGTTTTATTCGAGTGTAAGAGTTTAAGATCGGAGATGGCCTTGATTGCTCTCTGTAGCTTCCTCCCCTAATATAGTGTCTGAAGTGTATTTGCACTTAGTGTATTTGTTTTCAAATTCATTTTCGTTTTCATCAAGTAAACATATGCCCATAGGTTTTGGTTTTTGTTTTTTAAAGAGTATACTTTCAAACTTCTATAATGAGAAACAGCAGCCTCCAGCTTTCTCCCATTACGTCTTGGTTCCATTTTCCAGCAACTTGAAAATAGTTTGACTTTTTTTTGCCTGACATTTTTCTTCTTGTTTCTAATAATACATTAATGCTGACTTTTCTGGGTTTATCAATTTTAGGAATTATTTACTAGCCAGGTGTCAACTTTGGAAACGATCTATGGACCTACTATGGTAGATGGGTAGATGGGAATCTAGCTGTATGTCACTTCCTTTCCCTCTGACTTCTCCAGCCCTACCTTCCCCTTGAGCACAGTTTATGTGACAATTCTGCTCGGTACCCATTTGCGTTACTCTGTCCATGTGAATGCGTATACTTGCTGCTGAGCCAAGGGGTTATTCTCTAATTCTATTTTTTTCTCTTGTATGTTTTTTTCTTTCTCAACTTAAACGCCTGTTTTTATGTTTATTTCTTTCCCTTTGCTGAAATTGTCTCAAAGTTTTCAATAATTCCTTCTACATGCAACACAATTCCAACATGCACGTCAATATTATTTTTCACACGTGCTGATATATCGTCCCAGGTATCAACTAATCTCTTAGTTCCATTTTGGTATTTTTCCCTTGGAGACTTCTTGCTCTGTTTTTGCTCAAATCTTGATGGGCTGTTGTATACAGCTGCTGAACAGCTGTCATCTGTCTCTAGTAAGAAGCCTCTGGGATGGCCCCCAGGGATCCCAGCTCTTGGAGTTCATGTTCTTGTGTAATCTTGTCTCCCGGAGTGTGGATGGGAACTATTTATTCACTTCTGACATACTTATGTGCTAAGTGTTCTTTAGAAATAACATAAATACAAAGCACGTAAGTATTTGAGAAATACTGGAAGAAGGGGAAAAACAAGGAGAACACCTTTCATAATTCAGATGATAGTCTTGATTTGAACCAAACAGTTAGCATTGGGTATAAAATAAATGGCGGGACTAGAGACCTCTTAGAATAGTTGGAAAACCATCCTGTGTGATCAGTCTATGTATTATCTGTTACATATCTATTAATATAATCTACTTAATTAGATCGTTAGCTTCTTAAGGGCAGAGAGGAGTCCTCATATAAGTTGATTATCTGAAGTTTTCGAGTTAGAGTTGTATAGAATGTGAATGTCGTTGGTACGCGTTGTCTCCCACTCGTCCCCCACTGGCCATGTCCGGGCCTCACCTTCTCTCTCAGGCTCTGCTAGATGACTGGGCTCATTAACACTCAATAATTTTCATTTTAACCTTACATGGGGGACATTCAGTCTATGCCATGTGTCTCCGGTGACTTGGACTATTGGAAACAGAATACACATAGGGAGTAGGGTTCATGGGGCAGGATGGGGCGGGGAGGAGTGGGAATGGCTGGTTGGTGAGATGCTCCCTCAGCCAGTGGCACGACATCCCTGGCTGCTTCTCAACAGCGATCAACCATTCCTCTCTCCGAACACAGGCAATCTGTCTTAAGCTGGAAATAGAATGAGAGGAGACCAAGTTTTCACAAATGAAAATTATATTAGTTACACAACATCTAAGCAGTTCATGCGAATCTGTGAAAAAGGACTCTTGCAGGGACCTGTATTCCCTGCAATTGGACACACAGCACAGATGTGCTTTGTCCTTCATCCACGCAGGGTATGTACTCATGCTTACTAATTGGAAATACTTCGGACAGGTGCTCAGGACACCCGCACAGGCGTTAGACAAAGGGAACAGAATAGCAACACACTCTGTAGCATTGCTGGTGTCATACTTCACTCGGACACCCCTAGAATATTTATGGTCTAATTTCCTACTGGGTAAATGTGTAAAGAAAACATATATGGCTTTAGAATAGATCGTTAAAAATAGGGGGCACTGGGGCATCTTGTTGGCTCAGTCACTAGAATGTGTAATTCTTGATCTTGGGGTTGTAAGTTTGAGCCCCACATTGGGTGTAGACATTACTTAAGAAAATAAATCTCTCTCTCTTTTTTTTTAATAGGAAACACCATCTTCTCCCTCCCTCCTCTTCTTCCTTCCTTCCTTTCTTTCTTCTAGTATCTTCTTCCTGCCACCTCTCTTTGTTCATTAATTAATTGAGTGACTCTATCCACTAGGTAAGGCCCAATTAGGAAGAGAATGCCTGATGGGACGCCTGGATGGCTCAGCAGCTGAGTGTCTTCCTCAGGCCCAGGACGTGACCCCAGGGTCCCGGGTTCAAGTCCCACATCGGGCTCCCTGCAGGGAGCCTGCTTCTCCCTCTGCCTGTGTCTCTGCCTCTCTCTGTGTCTCTCATGAATAAATAAATAAAATCTTAAAAAGGAAGAGAATCCCTCTGATAGCTTCAGATCTGGGAATAATTTCTTCCCTTAATCAGGCCCTAGGGACTCATTTAAAAGCAGTCTCTCTCACAGGTTAAAACAGTTTTGCAAGGGAATCTGCAGGCTGGTGACTTCCACACTGTTGAGTTTCTTGTTCATGCCGTCCTTTTACCTCTACCGTCTGCTTCCCCTTCACTGTACTTGACTGTGAACTCCCCATGGGCAAGAGAACTGCTTTTCACTGGGACATCCTCTCCCTGCCTAGCTTCCTCAGCTTCTCCCTCCTCTCCCAGCCAGAGACATTATCCTTCATGTGGTGGGG
This sequence comes from Canis lupus dingo, assembly GCF_003254725.2. Classification (NCBI taxonomy): domain Eukaryota; kingdom Metazoa; phylum Chordata; class Mammalia; order Carnivora; family Canidae; genus Canis; species Canis lupus. The sequence goes on along the minus strand of NC_064263.1, from coordinate 48,153,226 downwards.
CTCCCTCAAGGTTGGCAAAACAGTCATTCTCACCCAACAAGACATGGCGCCGGAGAAGGACGGAGAAATGGCTTTGGGAGTTGGAGGAGGAAGTGTCACAAGGCCGGGGAGTGGAGCCAATCAGGGAATGAAGAGGAGGACCCCTAGACTGGGTGAGCACGGTAAAAGCTGTCCCTCCTGGGACTCTGAGGAAGTTACCTACCCTCGGAGCATTGCACCCTACTCTTAGCAAAAATAGGCATAATAATATCGGTTTTTCCTACCTCCCTGGACTGTGGGAGCATAAACTGAATAACCTGTGAAAGCAATCGAACTACTTGGAAGTCAGGAGTGACAGGCCCAAGGCGTGGCCGTATGATTTTCTTCCTGAAAGCTGCCGTTTAAAAGAGTGACTCCAATAACATTATTTGATATTAAAAGAATTGGTGTATTTCATTTACGATGATCTTTTAGTTGCAAGAACCTAAAGACGTATAAAACACTGGTTCAAATGGCCATTAAAAATGGGATCAGATGGTTTCGTAATTAAAGTAGTCGCCTCGCTTTATTAGTCAGGAGAGGCTAGGCTTGCGCTGTGGTAACAAACATCCCTGGCGTGTCGGTGCTGTAACACCTCAAGTTATTTCCCACTAATGCAAGATCTGCTGGAAGTCCAGGCAGTTCTCCGGGGCACTGCCAGCCGGGGATCAGAAGCCCGCCCTGCTTGGGTCTGGGCTTCAGCACCAGCCCAAATGAGCCTCTATCCTTGACTGGAGAGTCGTGCAGAGCTTTTCACCGCCTCAGCTGGAAAGGTGGAGGTGTCACATCCCTTTATTTATTCTATGTATTTGTTTTTAAGATTGTATTTATTTATTCATGAGAGACACATACAGAGAGAGAGAGAGGCAGGGACACAGGCAGAGGGAGAAGCAGGCTCCCTGCAGGGAGCCTGATGGGGGACTCGACACCACGACCCCAGAATCACGCCCTGGGCCAAAGGCAGATGCTCAACCACTGAGCCACCCAGGTCCCCCCCCCCCCCATTTATATTTTGTTATTCAAGAACTAGGCAGATGTCCCTCTCTCCCCCTTGAAGTGCCGGGAAGTGTAGTGTCCCTCATACACCCAGAAGGAGAGAGGAGCTGGGTCTTCGGAAGCACTAATAATGTTTTCTTTACTAATACTGTGGGAGCATGCTCCAATTCCATGGATAATAAGGCACAGCAGTAATAAGGTTGGAAGGCAACCCAGTACTAACAGTTCCTTCTTAGAGACAGAGAAACAAAGGTGTTGTGTCCGAAGTCTTGAGGTTGGTAATGATGAGTCAGGACTAGAGAACCCTGAGCTCTTGATGCTCGGTCTAGAACTCCCAGTAATGACGTTTCCCAAGTGCTTTCCTTGGGAGGTTAAGTATCTGTGTCTCTCACTCACAGAAGTGATTCCATGGTCAAATTAATCCACAAAGACTATTTAAACCCTAGGATAAACAAGGTTCACTGGGCTTGTTTGCAGCAGAACTCCTCAGAGCCTTTAACATTGTAAAGAAGATTGTGAATCTTTAGGTGTCAGAGTATCCAGAAATTACTTGCCATTTTCGAACACAGGAAACATCCCTTTCCCTGCAATATTTATTTTCTTGAGAGGCCCTTGTGAGGATCACACTATCATAATACGTTTGCAAACTTGTTACGCAGACAAAGTTAATCTTTGGAAGTTAGCCTCATCACCACTGTTTAATAAATAGATAATTTTTCTCTCCACCCTTCCTTAGGCAGCCATTTCATTCATCATTCAAAACGATTCTGATTTTAAGAGCCATAGCCCACGGATACCCACCATTATTCTTACATTCTTCTTACATGCATTGTCTCCAGTCGTACAACAAATTGTAGTGCGCACGCACTTTATGCCAGCTCTGATATTGATGTTCAACATTTAACGATGGACAAGATATGATCATTGTTTTTTTTATTTTGCACATAGACTAACATGGTAGACAAAACTCAAATAACAATATGACAAAATGTCCTAAATGCCATTATAGACACAGGAGCAACACTGTGTGGGCATGCAAAATAGAAATGACTGCATTCTGTTCTTTTTGGTGGATTAAAACTCCCAGGGGATTTTTCTCAGAACTATTATCAGGTCTTTCCCATCTGTTATCTGAACAAGTGATTTCCTGGGTCTCAGTGCTCAGTTTTTCTCATATACTAGTGATTCTGTATCTTACCTACTCTGGCCTACTGGGATAAGCGGACAATGTCTTTTAGAATCTTGGCTTAGTGGCTCATGCAGTAGCTTTCCCTCCCTACTCCCATCATGTGCAGATTTGATAGCCTTCCTTGTATATTTTCATCCAAGTCCATAACAACTTTGCTCAAGGCAGGGCCAATGACCCACATAGAGAACTACTCCCACTATTACTCCAACTTCATGCCCCTAGAGAGTTATCTTCTCTCTTTAAACCAATTTAAGTCTAAGTGAAAGTTCTGAAAGAAACAAGAAACATTTAAATTGTTCCAAATGGGCCACTGCCTTCCAAACATTCTTCTTGTAGAAATTTGCAACAGAGAAAAGAGACCTTGTACTTGTTACTGATCCCTACTTGTTTACATGTCATTTTCTGAACATTAACTGTGTTCCTACTAGGGTGCCAGAGATGGTGATAGACAGGGAAGAGACATTCAGTTCAAGCCTCATGGTGATTTTCTAGTTAGTCCTCCTACTCTCCTTTAATAGGTGCAAAAACTGAGACAATAAGAATTTATATGTCTTGCCCAGAGATAAACAGACCAATAGGTAAATGAGCTTGAGATTGAATCTGGATTTATTTATTGGATCCCAAATCCAAAAAGTTGAATTCCAACACATACTGTGTTTCACCTTGAAGCCTCATTAGTCTCTGAATGCAAATATGCCAACCATTTTATTGACATCTGAATCATCTTTCCTTATTACCTGCACGGCCTTTTCCAATTATCTTTGGGAGTCACAAGGATATATTGCATATGTTCTGCTCTACTGGTTCCTAAGCCCATCATTGTTAGAATGATCTGGGATTTAAAAAATGAGATTCCTGAGTCCCACCTCTAGAAGATTTTGATTTTATATAGGTCTAGAGTAATGTCCGGGAATCTGTATTTTTATGAAAGTGTCCTGACTGATCAGGTTTTGGAACCAGTCAGGTTTTGGAGCACTGGGGACATTTTCTTTGTTTGTTCTTACATCTTTTTTTTTTTTAATTTTTTATTTATTTATGATAGTCACACAGAGAGATAGAGAGAGACAGAGAGAGGCAGAGATACATGTTCTTACATCTTATCATACCCTGGGATTGGAGATTGAGGCCCAAGTAGGGCATAAATGATCAGCAAAGTATCCTGAGATAGTAAAGTTCAGGAAATTAAATAAAGCTATTAGCTCTCTCTCAGTGGTTCCTGGTACCATCTTCCCTCCCCAGCAGTACAGTCCAGGAATCAAAACACTTTTCTCCTTCCTTATCTGCTAAAGAGGGATGAAGAGGATAAAGAGCCATGGTGACTGTAACCATCATGACATAGTTGAAATGTGAACACACCACTCTACTTCACTCCTAGTCTAGTCTAATCATCTGTCTGAGGGGCTACAGCAAGCTCCTTCTAATTTGGTCCCCCTGCTTCCACTCTTACCCCTTTACTCTGGACTTGAACTTGAATATAATAAACTGGCCTACTGTAATTGGTAAAATACGTTTTCATGCTTTGTCATCTTTAGCAGGAGATTGTGACCTCCTAGAGTATAAGTCTGTAGGCTTCTAATTTATTTTTTCATTGCACAGAATAGTGCCTGATACTGGTAGGTGATCTGCAAAACTGAAAAAAGGAGGAGAGGAGTAATAAATATTAAAAGGGGAGAAAGAGATGAATGAAATAGACAAATGAAGAAGATGATAATGGAGAAAGAAAGGAAAGAGAGAGTGGAGCAGAGACAAAATGAACGAGAAGAGGAAAGAAGGTGAGGAAGGATCATGAACACTTGACAGGGAGAAGAAAATAGGGAACGGGACTTCCCTGTTGTTAGGCAACGACTCTCATTTTCCAGATCAGACAGGTTGAGGCTCCCAGGAAGCTTCATCCTATACGCCAGGACACGTCTACCTTCCTTGGAAAGCATTAAGTTACATGGTAAGCAACTCCGTAAAGCTCAGTGATCCCCCAGTAGTCTTCACTGACGAGTTCAGAACCCTTGGTGGAGAGTTCACAAGATGCAGTAGAACATTCTTACTTTTTATCTAGTTATTTTCATATTGGCAAGGTCGCGTCATGCTCAGGGAGGGAGAGAGGGGCTTACGCTCTCACACTCCTCAAGAGCTGCAGGCTGAGCTGCAGGTGTCCTGACTAGAAGGCTCTTCCATTGACATCCTGGAAGTTGACTGGAAAATATTAGAGATGTGGCGGGTTTTCTCCTTCCAGAAATATGAAAGAAAGTCTTTCTTTTTGCTTCCTTGGAAGATTGCCTTTTCTCTAAACACAGTATTGATTTTCCCTTTTCTCAAGCATAAACCCAAACAGTTATGCCTTGTTTACTCTCCTCCTTTCATTTTCAACATCTATACTATCAGGACATCTCACCAACTTGTACTGCTAGAGTGGCGGCCTTCATGCTCATGGACGTAAACACAGCCAGGAATTGGCTCACGTGGCCTTGGCAAAGTCACTAAGGAAAGAAAAGGAGAAAAGATAGGTATTCGTTGAATCATGCAGAGAAGTAGTCAGAAACTACCATTGGGCAGAAGTGCCCAATAGTCTCTTGGAAATGAAATACACACTACTTATAAAAAAAGAAAAAGAAAGAAAGAAAGAAGAAAATACACACCACTTTAGAGTTCCAGCGTACCGGGGCATTGTTTCCTGAGAAACACACAGCCGTGCTCTTCGGCTTAGGCGCCTTTACAAAAGACACTTTTCCATATAAATGACTTTTCTCGTAATTGAAGTTGTTTATCTCAAGTCCAAAACTGAAAAATGTTAACAGATATGGGTATACAAAATATGAATTCCTTACTCATTTGCCTTCTTGAGCAGGGAGTACTGAACTTGTAATAATTTTTCTGATAAATCAAGATCATTTTTATTGATTTTCATTATTGAATTTGATGGTGATAAAAGTTTCTGTTGCATTGCAGTTTTCTGTCTTCTTCCTCTTCCTCTTCCCCTCCTCCCCCTCCTCCCCCTCCTCTTCCTCCTCCTCCCCTCCCCCTCTTCCTCTTCCTCTTCCTCTTCCTCCTTCTCCTCCTCCTCCTCTTCTTCTTTCTTCTTCTTCTTCTTCTTCTTCTTCTTCTTCTTCTTCTTCTTCTTCTTCTTCTTCTTCTTCTTCTTCTTCTTCTTCTTCTTCTTCTTCTTCTTCTCCTCCTCCTCCTCCTCCTCCTCCTCCTCCTCCTCCTCTTCCTTCTCCTCCTCCTCCCTCTATGTTAAACAATAAATTACGATATTCAAACCTCTTTTTCTCTCTTGCACTCTCTATTTCCTTTATCTCTCTGTCTCGGACTGTCCTACCCTTAGGCTTATTCTATAAGCCTGTCAAAGCATGTGGTTTTGGTGCTTGAACTTTGTAATGGCTCTTTCATGAAGTCAGGAGCATTTTTTTGCTTAATTTAAAGGCATATCTGGAGGATTGAGTTTGCTAGAAATATAAACTGGAGAAAATGGAACAATGCTTTATCTAATTTCACACATTGATTCTTAACCATTTCAAGAAACTTTCCAAGTAATCATTTATCACTTTTCATCAGACAGTGTTTTTATAGTTTAAATGCTCACTGAATTTCTATTTTAACTTTCTTCTGAATTATTACCTTATGTCTATATCAACTGTTCATCCCAGAAACACACTGGTCAAGTCCTGAGCTACTCTGTGTGTGCATGTGTGCGCGCGTGTGTGTGTGTGTGAGAGAGACAGAATGTTTCTTAATCTATTTTACTTTTAAAACAAATAGTAGACAAATTTTGCACAAATAAATTAAATCATTAAGTCATTAAAACCTTAAAATCATTAAAATGTTTTTTGCTTAAGCTATTTTTGAAGACCAACATTTGAAAATAACTTGGGATATACCAATTGTGCTTTTGTATTAAGTATGGCATGAATGATTTCTATACACCAGTTGCAGACATCCTGGCGATGAGAGCTGATGTTTAGCAGGAAGAGATTGGAATTACATCCACTACAAGCTGAATTTCTGCCATTCATCATCAGTCATCAGTGACTTTATCCTGAGACTTAGTTGATTCTCTACCACAAACATAAGTAATTATAGTTATAGAAGTCACAGGGTTATCGTATTCACAGTCACTTAATGTCAGCCTTTCTTATATATTCCTATGACTAAATGGTAGTTTAAAAAATAGCTTTGTGTATTCCAAATGTCTCACATGATACTCCCCACCCAGCCACGCTGCAGCATAACATGACACTTGACCGCCATGTGTGTTTCCAGCATAAGGCCGCTATACCTTGGCTCCAGTTTGACCAAATTCAGCTCCTTCCAGAACACACTATGACAAATTGGAGAGAATCTATAATCAGCAGAGGATTTTTGTGGCTTGCAAATGCACCCCAAATTGCCAATAATGAATATTCCATAAGCAAGAAGACTTTTTTAGTTCCAAATGCTATTAGGGAAGCAAAGATTTCATCAAAAATACTTATTTTGTAAATATTTTTGAACTTAGCAAATGACTATAGAGATTAAGCAGAAAGGCTCCAAGCATGAATGCCATTTACATACAAAGTGGGATTCTCATGTACAAGCTGACTTCAGATGAAACCTCTCAAAAACCATACTCATCTTCCAAAGGAGGGTGTTCATATTTTCCAAAGGTTCAATCTCTTGGTCCAATCAATTTTGTTTATATTACTGGAAGATTTCTATTTATAAAAGGGAAGTGTTCCTGCCAGTGATTAGGGAATAAATTGTTCACTGTTTGGAAGACAACTGACTTTCTCAGGTGGCTAGATGACTTTGCATGCTTTGGGGTTTTGCTGAAAAAGCAGAGTTAGATTAAACAACTTGATTTCAAACAGATATGTCTGGAACATTTTAGAGCTGAAGGCCTTTGAGAGTATCTCACTAAGAGGCATGATTTTATTTTATTTATTTATTTTTTTGAGACATGATTTTAAAGATGAGAAAACCAAAACCTAAAATTGAAGGAAATGTATCCAAATTTATGCTGTAAGTTAGGCTGATCTAACTCTTCTGAGTTTCAATCCCTCAGGTACTTCACATTAATGTAGCATTATTCCCACCACCACCCTCATTTTTGTTAGTTGGTTATTTAGGACATAATGCATACCAGGAACTGTGGTAGTCTCTGGAGACACAAAGATGTATGACAGAGTTTCTGTATTCAGAGAGCTAAATGATGTGGGGGGCGGGGGGATGGCAGCCATTGAACCAAGAGTATATTTTAAAAGCTGTTATATTCAATGTACTAGGAGAACACAGACTATGAATACCTTGGTTGGGAGGGTAGGTAAAGTGCTGATAAAGACCAAGAAGAGGACTCAAGAGTTGAGTCTTAAAGGCTCATTAGGATTAAGGGTATTTCAAGCAGAGAGGAGAGCAGGTGCCAGCAATGTGGTGCATTTGAAGGACAGCAAATAGTTGAGTGTATGATGGGGTCAGAAGGAGATGAAGCTGGGGTGCCTGGATGGCTCAGTTATTTGAGCCTCTGAGTCTTGTTTCCAGTCAGGTCATGATCTCAGGGTGGTGAGATGGAGCTCCATCTGCTGGAAGTCGGCTTGGGATTTTCTCTCTCTCCCTCTCCCTCTTCCTCTCCCAGCTCATGTGTGCTCTCTCTCTCTCTCTTTCTAAAATCAATCAGTCAATCTTAAAAAAAAAAGACTCCCTCTTCATCTTCAGCTACTTCTCCTTTCCTTTGCTTCCACTTACAGCACAACTCTTCAAATATCTCTAAAGTTTCTGAACTTTCTTGCCTTCTATTCCTTCAGCAGCATGTGCCACAGTTACTACTCACTTGTTCCTGTCTGAGATACCTTCCTTACCTGAAATCTAGGACACCACTCTCTCGGTGTCTTCTTATGATTCAGTCATTGCTCCTTCTTAGTCTCCTTTGTTAGGTCCTTCTAATCTTTCTCTTTTTTCTCTTTTTTCCTCCCTTCTTTCCTTCCTTCCTTCCTTCCTTCCTTCCTTCCTTCCTTCCTTCCTTCCTTCCCTCCCTCCTTCCTTCTTCCTTCCTTCCTTCCTTCCTTCCTTCCTTCCTTCCTTCCTTCCTTCCTTCCTTCCTTCCTTCCTTCCTTCCTTCCTCCTTCCCTTCCTCCTTCCTTCTTCCTTCCTTCCTTCCTTCCTTCCTTCCTTCCTTCCTTCCTTCCTTCCTTCCTTCCCTTCCCTCCCTCCCTCCTTCTTCCTTCCTTCCTTCTTCCTTCCTTCCTTCCTTCCTTCCTTCCTTCCTTCCTTCCTTCCTTCTTCCTCCTCCTCCTTCCTTCCTTCCTTCCTTCCTTCCTTCCTTCCTTCCTTCCTTCCTTCCTTCCTTCCTTCCTATTTTTTTATTTTTTTGAGAGAGAGAGAAAAAAAAATGTGCCTGAGCCTGGGGTGAGGAGGGACAGAGGGAGAGAGAGAGAATCTTAAGCAAGCCCCATACCCAACGTTGAACCTGGGGCTCCATATCATTATCCTGAGATCATGACTTGAGCCAAAATCAAGAGTTGAATACTTGATGAACTGAGCCACCCAGGCAGCCTCCTTCTAATATTCTTATTATATACACATTGGAGTATCTCGGAGCTCAGTGTTTGAACATCTCTATCTCATGTATTCCTCAGGTGAGCTCATTCTGTGCCATGACATTAATTACCATTTATATGCTAATAAATCCAACATTTACCTCTAGTCCCAACTTTTTCTTTTTAAACTCCAGGCTCACACATTCATTTTCCTTCTGAACATCCTAATAGTTCTATTTTAAAAATATATCCAGGCTCTAACCATTTCTCACCACTTCTGTAGCCGCTATACAAGGCCCTCATCTGTCACCTGAATTACTGTAATAGCCTCCTGTCTGGTCTTCCTGCTATAACGCTGGTCCTTTTCAGTTGTCAACACAGCAGCCAGGTAAATCCTTTAAACACCTACATTAGATCTTGTCACTGTTTCTGCTCATAACATTCTAAGAATTTTCATCTTCCTTGGGATAAGATCCAAAATTTTAAGCAGGATTTACAAGGCTCTGTTTAATCTGGTCTCTGACCACTTCTCTGACTCATCTCTTATTACCAATTCTTCTTTAGGTGATTCACTGAAGAACTGTTGGTCTCCTTGAACACATCAAGCATGATCCCATCTCAGGCATTTTTTTTTTTTTCTGTCAGGAAGGCTCCTCCTTATGTTATCCTCATGATTTGTTCTTTTATTTTATTCAAGTTTTTACTCAAACATCATATTTTCATAGTGATTTTGCCTGACCACTCCACTTATCACTACATTACTTTCTGAAGCCACACTGGGTTTTGCTTTTTCCCTTAAAACACTTATCACCATAAATCATATGTTTGTTTGTTTATTTATTGTCATTCTCCCACAATGTAAGCTCCAGCCAATGTCTTCAAATGGCTTATGGTCAGCACTCACTTTTTTGAAAGGGCAGAAGGTACTGCCAATGTGATTACAGAATGTAAAATAAAATACACTAGTGTGCCCTGGTGAAAATGATGAACAGCACCCACCCATTTCCTCTTTTCTAAAATAAAATTATTTAATTATTCATGAGAAACACAAAGAGGAGAGAAAGAGAGAGGCAGAGACACAGGCAGAGGGAGAAGCAGGCTCCACACAGGGAGCCTGACGTGGGACTCGATCCCGGGACTCTAGGATCACGCCCTGGGCCAAAGGCGGCACTAAACTGCTGAGCCACTTGGGCTGCCCCCCATTTCCTCTTTATGCTAAAGATAAGCTGTGTATATTTAACAGAATGCTATCGTGAGATTCTTTATGATGTGTTAGTGTTGACTGACACCCCTAATCAGGAGAGCCCTCAGATGCCTGATGAGATGTTGATCACCTATGCAGATCTATAAAGGCAATACTTGAGAATCAGTTTTGTGATTCTCAGTTCAACAAATTCCTCAATAATACCTCCAAAATGGGGTTGGATTGTGTGGGCTCCCTATCTTTCATCTCAAGCCAAGTGGCAATGCCTTAAAAAAAGCATACATGGAATTTGACTGGAGTTTGTGGGGGTAAAGAGACTGTTGCTTGCTTGATACCTAGAAGACTCTAAAGGTAATAGATGATGGCTTTCTAGTGTCATCAAATAGCTGTGTTGGGAAGTAACTTCACTTCCACCAATATTAAACCCAAGATGTGTTTTGTTGATGATTCATTTTGGACTTCACAGACAAAGCTCACTTGGGGTCATTTTGGATTCTCCTCCAAGGGAAGTCCAGATGAGTAATAGAACATCTATCCCTGCTTAAGCTAAAAAACCCTGGACTTCTGTTTTATATTTTGGGTTTCTATGAGTTTATTGAATAGTTTTGGAAGGCAAACAACAGCTTGCAAGTCACTGATTTGTTCATGGAGGAAAACAAAAATAATCACCACGCAATTTGATACATGTTCTGTATTCAGTTTTAATAAGGTCTTAATGCCAGCAGAGAGGTGGAAACAAGAAACTCTTCCTGGGAAGGGCTGGCAAGGTGTTCTTAAGGAAGTGAACTAGGTTTTGAAGAAAGAGAGGAGTAGAGAAAGGAGAGAGGCATTTTGAGTAGAAGGGACACTATATAAAGTCTCAGAAGAAAGAAAGGTGTAACGTTTACAGAAGAGTAAGAAGTCGTAGGGTGTATGGTTGTAGGGTTGGGAGAGTGATAGATGAGATTGAAAAGAAGGTCCCTGGAAAGGGTCACAGGTGAACATGAGGTAAACTGAATTTTTTGCAGGGTTGGGGTCTACAGTACTCGTTGATACTATTGCATGAGCCTCCTGAAGAGTCTCCCTTACTTCTAATTCTTCCTAATCCATCGATGGAAATACAACACATGACACTTTTTTTTTTTTATTCTTAAATCGAGCTTGTTATGATCCTTAGGATAACGTAGTAAAATCCTTAAAATGACCCTATGATGTTCTGCTCGGTCTCCCTGGGGCCCGCTGCTCCAGCCTCGTGCATCCTGGGGTGCAGCTCTCTGTACTCCTGGCCTGGTGATGCCGCCTTTTATTTCCTGGATGAGTTGTGCCACAGGGCTTTCTTGTTCCTTGTGCCTGGAATTCACTCATTGGCTGCTTTCTCCTCCCTGACCACTATCTCTACTACTCTTAGCACCTAAATTGATTGCTGTATTCCCTCCATCTCTTACCAGGACTGTTACCTCCTTGGGATGACACCTTCAGAAAATTTCAAGTGCCCATAACATATAGTCTCACTGCATCAGGTACATCTGACATGGTTGTCATTGTACATTATTTGTGTAATTTCTGTGAGCTCCCTAGGAGAAATTATTATGTATTTTTTTCTCACCATTGCATCTTGAGTACCCAATGCACGATTTCTAGTACCCTTACACAGTCAGTGTTCAGTAAATATCTTTTGAATGAATTCAGAGGTGTTCAGTTACATACAAGATGAATACAGGTAATGATTTTTGACTATTTTTAAAAAATATTATTATTATTATTTATTTATTTATTTATTTGAGAGGAGAAGAGTGTGTGTGCAATTTGGGGGGCAGGGGCAGAGAAGGATCTCAGAGCGGACTCCCGCTGAGCCTGGAGCCAGATGCAAGGCTCTATCCCCCCCCCCATGAGATCATGACCCATGAAATGTAGAGTCAGACACTCAACTGACTGAGCCACCAGGTGCCCCTATTTTTGACTCCTTAAAACAAAAACACGAAGTGATAAATATTGGTTAATCTAATATGTCTTGAAAAATCTAATTCTGCTTTTTAGTATCCTTATTTAACATTTTTCTCTTCTCCTTATGCAGAAGGGAAAACATGAAACCGTTTCTGAAGCAATTTTCACGAATCAACATTGAATGCACCACAAAATATGTAAGAGAGATGATCTGCTATGACAATAAAAGTAAATACTTCCACTATGACTTTGAGCAATTCCAGATGGTCTGGTGTGGCATTTTTATGATAGCTTCTTCTAAATTACCCCTGTCAAAAATAATTTATTTTATATAAAACTCTAGTATAGGTTACACCTGAAGCATACAAAAGAAAACTGCCTGGGTTTATAATGGCAAGTTTGCTATTGAAAATATAACATATGGTTTGAGTAATTGGATAGAAGAGTTTTTATTTCAAGACCTGAACCTAATGCTAAAAGCCAAGCCTTTGTCCCTTTATGAGGGAAAAATGTCATCCCTTGGTGATAATTTTTATTATTTTGTGGAATTTAAATGTGTGACTATTTTAATTCCATAATGGGTTTAGTTTAAGCAATGTAACATGTCCTATTTGGGGGGGGGGGTCTCTCTTCCAGGCCTATAAAGGGCCCATAAAGTTAAAATGGAACAAACTGAGGCACAGTGAGGAGATGTGATTCTTTACTTTATTCATGGAGTCAACAAATACAATAAAGTTCCTTTAATCAGCTTATAGCCTAAGAGAACTAAACAATGGAGATTCAGTCCTCTAATTAATTGACTGGCATTCCCCCTTCCTGCCTCCACTGTGGTCTGGAGCAGTGCCTCTAGAAACTTATTTTGCATACGAATCACCCGGGAACCTTGTTAAAACACAGCGCCCATCAGGTCGGTCTGCTCAGAAGCCAAAGATTCATTCTTTCTTTCTTTCTTTCTTTCTTTCTTTCTTTCTTCTTTCTTTCTTTCTTTCTTCTTTCTTTCTTTCTTCTTTCTTTCTTCTTTCTTTCTTTCTTTCTTTCTTTCTTTCTTCTTTCTTTCTTTCTTTCTTTCTTTCTTTCTTTCTTTCTTTCTTTCTTTCTTTCTTTCTTTCTTTCTTTCTTTCTCTCTTTCTTCTTTCTTTCTTTCTTTCTAGCAATTTATTCAGTTAAAAATGTAAAAATCTTAATACATTTGAGATTGATATAATGAATGATTATACATCCATCCTTGAGATTTAAGAGAACAATTTAAACAATATTTATTTATTTATTTATTTTTATTTGTTTTTATTCAAGTTCGATTTGCCAACATAGAGTCTAACACCCAGTGCTCACCCCATCCAGACCCTGAATAGCCGGAGGAATGCTGTAAAGGAAAACCAGTGCCGAGGGCGTCCACATGCCGGGGTTCAGCTGTACCACAAAGCTGTGGTCACCAGGACGGTGAGGTCCTGGCACAGAAAAGGACACACAGACCAATTCTGCATTTCTGACGAGGGCTGTGTGTTGCAGGTGCATGGACCACACTGAGGGGCACGGAGCTAGACGGCACTGAGGCCACAGCGTCGCCGAAGGCTGGGGAGCTGTCCCTCTCGTGGAGCCCCGAGTTCTGTGTCTGTGGGTTGGGGGGTGACCTGGACTTGCACCATGTCCTCTAACCATCTGCGCAGTCGTTTGATTTTCCCGTTCAGACTTGAGCTTCCCCCTGGCTGGTAGCCCTGACTCTCTGAAAGCCACCTCCATCCTCCGGGTTCTGGACCCTTGAGAGCCTCAGGTCCCCCGGACTCTGCAGGCCTTTGCTCTCGCCCTTACTTCCAGTCGCAGGGCAGGTCACGCTGCAGGCTGACCCAGCCCTGCGCCTGCCCCTTCTGTCTCCTTTTTCTCCCCCATCCTCAATCATCATCACCCCACTTACTGAGAACTTCAGTATGTCGGGCTCTTACAGAGGTTATGTCCTTGATGTATTTTAAATCTTAAAACAACCGTTGAGATGGGTGTTTCCAAATTTTAAAATTCATCTTATTAATGTGGCAACTGGCACAGAAAACACAATGTCTCCATTCATGTTAGTAATAAGTAGTAGGGGGGGGGCGTGTAAACCCAAGTCTGTCCGACCGTAGCTATGGCTCCTAACCAATATTCTTGCGGCCTTCCCAACTCTTATCTCTTCCCTTGAGTTCACATTATTTTTTACTAGAACATAAGCAGATTTATTAGTGGTTGTTACAGGTTAAAGATACTATAAGCATTGAAGTCATTGTCCTTGAATCTATTACACACACTGGTACCAGAGTTTCCTCCCCTCGCTCCCTCGTTCCTGCTGGTATCTTCAAGTGCCTCAGTCACTTTTGACATCCTCCACCGTGTTGTCATAACTTACTTTCCTTCACAAACTTTCTACTCCAGCAAAATTGAGATGCATCCACACCTCGGCGCCCTCTACTAGGACCCTCCTTCCCCATTCCAACAATTAAAATCATATCACAGGGGCAGGGCTAAAATATTAGATATCTTCTTCGTGAAATATTTTTTTTGGTTTTTGGACAAAAAACACTTTTTGACTCCCTGGACAAATGTACCCTCTTTTTTACCCTCTTTTGGTGCTTACCATGACGAGGCAATGAGGGATTGTGATTTAGCTTCTAGTTAGAGACCCGAAGCAAGTCAGAGCACTAATAAAAGCAAAGCAGCTCTCTGGGCCACTGTATTCGACTGTGCCGATGAAGGAGAGAATAGGGGCTGAGTCCAGTCTAAGTCTGCATCCAGGAATCCTTCTCATTTAGAGTTTGATAAGGGACTCAAGCTCTAGTGCCCTAAGGCACCCGCTGCGTGCAGTTAAGTAACGCATCTGCTATCCATCTACCATGTACGTACCATCCTTGAATAACTGAGAAAAGAGTTGCTGAAATTATTTTTGGTGTTCTGTGGTTCAGGTGAGGAACTCCACTTGAGACAGGTTGGGAGCATGGGTACACTTTCCTAATTTATCCAGCTGGAAGGGGCACTTTTCTGTAATTTGCACAAGGCCACTCTGTGCAAGCAAAGGCCTTGCATGCCAGAGCTATATATAAGCTTAACTGCTGTGCAAACTGAAGGGGTTACTATTATTTTAATTATTATTATTGGTATTTCCCCTGGTGAGCTGTAAATCCCTTGAGACAGAGGCTATGTTGTCCTTATTTTGCTGCGTGCCTTGCCATTGCCGCTCTGTCCCTACATCTGTATTCAAATGCCTCATTCATATCCAGTTTTCATAATAAGTCTTATGTATTTTCTTTCCTCTGGTTTAAAGAAATATGACCTTGCTACATCCATGTTTTTTCTTAAGGTATTATAAATTATTTTTGAAGCCAGGTAGAACAGGGAAGAAAAAATAGGCAGGAAGCAATGATGAGACTTAGAAAAATAGCACTGTCCTTGTTTAATCTCTAACTGTAGACTTCCTATGCAAAAGGGATTGGAGGACACTGCCCTCCGGCACTTGGCACTAAGCGTGAGGAGCCTTGGGCAGCTTCTCATGTTTTTCCTTATGAAGTACACTCACTTTCACATGGGTACTGGGAGTTAGAATTATTAACAGGGATGATCCAATGGACTGAGATCTAGAACTAACTTATTTCCTTTTTTTTTCTGGGATGAGGTGCTGGACATTTTTATACCAATGGGGCACACAAGACGATGATTTTTAACAAAAAACACCTTTTTTTTTTTTTTTTGTCAACTTGTTGATGAACCTCAGTCTGGATTTAATTTAACTTAGACAAAAAATTGGGATATCTCTTTTATTCCATATATATCTAGAATTATATATTTTACATACACACACATACAGGAATAAGGAATGGAGTGAGCAAAGGAGGCTGAGCCACATTTATATCTCTTGTAAAGCCTCAAATTGGTTGCAAAATAAATAGCGCAAGTTTATTGGTTCAGCAGTATAGAAGCCCCTACAGATCTCTTGCTTTAGGTTCACTCCCTTATTTTGGACAAAAATACCTCAAACAACACAACTCTCTGACTCATGCTGTGATTTTTCCTGTAGTTGAGCACAGAGAAGTCCCACTTAGAAAAAAAAAAAAACAGTCATGCCCGGTTCTGCTTTCTCTTTGCTCTGAATCCACTTTCTCGCTCACTCCTGGGCTCACTCTTCTCTCCAACACTACCTCCAGTATTTGGTGTCTGTCTGCTTCTGGTCCCATAATTTAAAAAACTCATTCCAAATTCCCTTGCCAGTGTTCGGGATTCAGGTTCCTAATTAGTGCTGAGATCTATGTACCTCCCAACTCTGCTATTTTCTGTATCCCCTTAACTTAAGCTTTGAGCAAGAGACTCAACCAACCTTTGCTCCTCAGGATTGCACCACATGATTAAGTCTATGATTAGGTGAAGGGTATTTACTTAATAAGTATCATGTTTTTTATTTTCTTCCAGATTGTTATTCTCAGTATAGATACTGATCCCAATGTATTTAAAAATAAGCAGTATATACAGGAAACATTTCAGGAGACAACTAAAGGTTTTCTTTCCACCAGAAAGCTTAGGACTATGTATCATGAATTTTATTTTTAAGGGAAGGATCTTCCTCTCCCTTTTTTTCATAAACTCTAATATTAAAATGTCCAAGTACCAGAATCTCTTTGGCTTTAATCTTCTGAGAGACAAAAACAATATCTGGTTGAGAAAGTTTGCTAATATCACTATTTTGTATGATAGTCCATAATTCTTCGTTAATAAGTCAAATTGGCCTAAGAATCATCATTCAGAATTTGAACTTCTAATACTTTTACCTACTGATCTTCATTCTATATAACAAAGCAATTTCTTCTTTCACATCATATCACTTCACATGGTTGAAGAAAGTTATATCCATATGTGTATTTAAGCAAAATACAATCTTTCTGTTCTTCAGCTGTAAAATGGGAATGAAAAGAACAGTTATCCAATAGGTTTTGTGGGAATTGATTGAGAATGTACATAAAATGTTTGCGCCTAATCAAAAGATCAACCTAATGCATGAGGTATGGTTTAGACAAGTTCGGGAATAAAAATGGATATATTACTTCTGATATAGAAATTTTACTTCTATGCAAGAAATAAAGATTTCATTGGTCAATTTAAGGATTTATTACATTATAAGGTTATATTGCTCTTGTAGCAAACTGAAAATCCAAGAACTCCTGTTTAGAATCAAAATGCATGATTTTACACTGATTCTTGTCACATTTTATATTCTTTTTTGTCCAGTTTCAGAGTTTTGAATTCTGTTTGAGACCCAAAATAATATTTTTTACTTTTTTTATTGAAGTTTATTTATTTTTGTTAGCAATCTCTATACCCAACGTGGGGTTTGAACTCACTACCCCAAGATTAAGAGTAACATGCTCCTTTGACTGAGCCAGTCACCTCAACTATTATTCTTGATTATGGCTAAGCAATTTAAATGGATAATAGCTCATAGTTTGGGTCTGTGTTCCTTTAATGTTCCTTTACTACAAACTGAGACACCAGAAACCTTTCAAAGGAGGGCTCCTTTTCTCTGGGAGGCTCTGAGAAGGCTTGTCACTCTAGAACTCACACGTAGCAGGTGTAGGTTCATTGTCTATTGAGTTTCTCCTTTTACAAAGCATTTTTTAAACTGTAAGTAACTGTGCTTTTCAATCAGCAAGAAGTAGTATTTTTCCAAATAGTGATGCTATTTGGAATAATTGATCATTTCCAACTGTCAAAATGTGTGCTTCGTATGGCTGCTGAAGTCAATTTGACTGATGTTCCACAGCTCTACATTAGAGTCCACTGGAGGTATTGCTCTTAGCAGTTTTTAAAACAGAGAATTATAAAAGCAATAATTTGATTTCTGATGTCTAGACGTTCTTTCCCACATGACTCCATCAAGAAAGGCTGAGACTCAGGCTGTCCCAACCTGCATAATTTATATAGTTGAGGCCTATTTTCACTGTCAAGAAGCCAAATCCCTCAGGCAGCTTTGCCAAAGAACTGTTCCACTCATTTTTTTTTTTCATCCCTAAGGCCTTCATTCTAGCATTGGCTACTCTTATTAACAAAAAGCAGGAAACAAGCTCCTATTTGTGAGATAATGTCTTTTCTGTTAAAAGTAGTTGAATCCTCAGAGAAAATGACCCCTTTTCAAGTTGACTGTTCCTATATCCAATGCTCCAGACTTGACACTGGGGTATGCCTTCAAGCACATTTGTTGGGTTCAAGAGACTAACTGGATAGTGTTCCTGGAAAAATGATGTCTTCCTTATGGGTCAAATCCTTCAAAATAGCAATGAATATTGAAGATCAGTGGGACACTTTTTCTAACTCCTGCTACATTAGCCTTGTGGGAGAGTGGAAGTAGGAAGCTGAGAGTGAGATCCCAAATCCCAATTTAAAAATTTTAAGATCATAATTAAAAATTATTTTTATATCACAAGGTGTATGTTAACTTCCACTTTTTTTTTTTTGTTTGTTTCCTTTATGACAAAGCATGAGAGTGGTAGAAAGAGGACTTGACTGAAAGAGGACCCAGGATATAGTGCCAGCCAACGTACGGTTTTGTGAACTTGAGCTAATGAAGTTTCCTCTCTGGACTTCCTAGGTAAGAAGAGGAATCCAGACTCCGATAGATTCTATAGCTCTTCCCACCTTCAGTACTTCAGAACATAAAGGCTGAGGCCTCCCCTTGAATAAATAGCGCGGAAGGAGTGCAGAGAGTGAGAAAAGAAGGAAGACAAAGTTTGAGAGCATGGAATGTTTGCAGATCCTGAGAATCAGGCATGGAGGAGCAGAACAAAGGTGTAGGCTGTGTAAGCACACCTCAGCTTTGCTTCTAGCACCTGTTTCCATACGGCAGAAGAACAAGGAGAATATTTACCTGAGAGGCATGGAGAGAGGGTCTGTGACCAAACCTGCGTTTCTACCTTCCTACTTTCCCTCATTTCCCACCTGCCAGAGGGGCTGTGATTTCTGTACCTGAACAACAAGACATGTTCAGGGAAATAGGGACTACAAATGGTGTAATGCTGGAGACATAGTGAGAGTTCTGTGGCATAGTGGATGTTGAGAGCCCCAAAGGGCATAGAGGGCGCTGCTACTAGTTGTTCCATGGTTTAAGGGACCCTATGAATAATCCAAACACTTTATAATTTTTAGCCAAGAGAAACCTAGCAATAAAGCATGTCTTCTTGTGGTCATATGGTATAAAAGAGTTGGTGGATCAGAGTGGCTTGAGAAATCTCAGGAAATTTTTACACATCAGTTTCATGGAAGGAGGCAAAGCAAAGAGATGCAGCAAGTTTAATTTCAAATGCTTTTTGTTTTTGGATAAAGTTAAGTTTTATTTAGTTTTTATCTTCAAATAGCTTAGAAGTTGTCCCTCCCTAATCATCAAAACAATCTAAATCCCATAATAAATATTGATTGGGCATATTCAGAAGAGGTGAGAGTAGGGATGACTAAGAATGTGCCTTCTTGTAAGCTCTGTCTGGTACACTTATCATCCTATTGTGGACTCTTGTCATCTTGTGACGTATTGTACTTGTCTACAGCTATAATGAAAGGCTCCAAATGAATTCAAGCATCATGTTACCAAATACATTACTTACATTTAAATGTATTCCAATAAGTTTCCTCTTTATGTCCTTTGTTGGATGAAAGATATTAGATTATTTACATTCTACATATTAAGAAGGATCCCAGATTAACTTTTTAAAACACTGGAAGACAGAAGGAAAAAAAAAATGTATCATTATATGGCCCTTTCTATAGTTAAGGAAAAGCAGGGCAAGGGAGAGCTCTATAATGCCTAATTATAAGATTGAAGGAAAAGGGGCCTTGGTGAATGAATTTGGGGATGCTTCACTGATTTCAGAATGTGACCCTTTATTTGTGTGACTCACAGCTCAATTTCAATTTCATAACACATGTTGTACCTATTAAGATTGTACTTTTTATATTGAAGGCAATCGGGGATGAAAATCTGAGTTGAGATCTTAAATTGAAATGTATTAACAGGAATAATGACAAATTTTATAATTTGGCTTCCCAGGAATCTGTTCACTATCCAAAAAACTATAAGATACACATCTGTGATCTTACAGACCTTAGGAAGTATTATCACAATTCTGAATCACAAATTATCTGTGGAACATGACAATTATTGACAATTATGTAATCCCGGGATCCTCAAATATACGACCTGTTACACTAATTGGATGCTATGTTACTAGTCATCATTTTAGGCAGATTGGGCTCACCCAGACATAATACAATGTGACAAGGGACTGTGTCTGTGCTGAGACCTGACACAACGCTCAAACCATGAATCCAGTCTTACTGGTGGGAGTAATTGTCAAACAAATTGGGCATCACTGAGCTCTACTAACCAGCTCTTAACGTTTTTTACTTTTCGATTCGCTGCTGTGGGACCAAGGACCATGTTTTGAGCATCAAGAGCTGTGACAGAGTCAAATAAGTGACTTTAACCTCCTCCTCTCTTGAAGCTGGGAAGGTGCCAACTGCAATTTGCCAGCTTTTGCCAGCTTTGGTGGCTGGAGATAGTAAAGCAAGGAGGGTTTCTTCTGATGTCAGCTGTGTGGCTCATATCATGTATGTAGAGACTTTGTGCTTACTACCAAGGAACTGCTGCCAGTTGGGGCTCCTGAACAGTTGGTCCTGAGTTCCACTGAGCAGGCAAATAAACTCAGCAAATAGAGACAGATAGACAGACAGAGAACAAACCCAAGACACAAAATATCTGGCATCCGGAGGAATGGTACTGCTAGAGGAGAGACAACAGCACTTTTTTTTCAATGTAAAAGATCACCTATAAGAAGTCAAATACAAAAAAAAAAAAAAAAAAAAGCCCAATCTTTTTCTGTTAATAAACATGACTTAGGGACTAAAAAAAAAGCACCTAGTTAAATAGAAGAAGAAAAGGATCATGGTTGAGACCTTAGCTAGGGCTTGGAATAAATATCTTAAAACAAGTAAAAGATACCAAGAGTTGGATACTGTTTTGGAAAGGAGTCTCAGAGAACAGATCAGGATACCCAGCATGCTAAAATGATGCTAAAATTTCAAAAGGAGGAAAGAATAACTGAAGAAAAACAACAACAAAATATATTAGTAACTATAATGAAGATGGAGAAGTACCTAGTGAATTTTACACAGTGGTGATGATAGGAGGTAGAAAAAGGCTTTGATAAATAATAATTTTCTTATAAAGAATAAAAATCGTATCAGCATCTCATTTTCATACAACACACTGGAAGCTAGAAAATGGTGGAGTAGCATGTAGAGAAGAGCTAGCAGAAATGGTTGCAAACCAAGTATAACGTTTACTTGTGTGGATAAGAAAGAGATACCTTAAGATATTCAAGATATCAAAGAATTCATACCATTCTTCTATCCCATCTGATGGAATATTGATGTAGGAACTCTAAACACAAAGCAAATAAATCAGAACTGAGGGTTCAGGATGGTGGATTATGACTTGAAGAGAAGGGCGATAAGCTTTCCAGCAGTTTTAATCAAAATGAGGAATTTAAGCATAAAATAAGAATAATTAAGCTAAAAAAATAGACTACAAGGGAAACCTCCATAATTGTCCCAAACCAAAAATATTTGGTCAAGTTTGAAGGGCAGATAGAGGGAGAAAGTAAGTGTCCTTTACAGATTCTTAGTGTGGGGGGCATAACTTTAATGGTCCACCTGTATTGGGGAAAGAAGAGAAATCATTGATGAGGTAGACATCTTAACCAAGGGAACAGCCTCTGTTTTGGAAAAAAAAATTAAATATGTGCCTGGTTATTATGTTCAGAAAGGAAAGTTAAGTATAAAATAGGATGTAAGAGTACAGTGGAAATCCCAAATTACAGGATTTAATGAATTATCTACCAACCAAACCAGTAGAAATTAGAAAGAAAGGCAAGAGGAAAAAGGTGAAAACCAAAGAGACAAATACACTAGGAATAATTTGACTTTCCTGGAAGCAGGGATCATGGGTCTAACCTATCATGGTAACACGAAAGTCTAGTACATGGTACACTTGCATGAACTATTTATTGGTTGAGTAAAGAAATGATAAGTATGAGGTCCACCTTCTTGGACCAGGTTAGTAATGTTTTAAGTCAATAGCATTTTAAATAAAACTTTCTAAGGGAAAATCATGATTCTTAAATGGAAGGTATTTCCATTGGTCACCCTCTGCCTTGAGCTTCATGCTTAGGGCTGAACAGCATCTGTGGAATTGCCATAACAATGTATTGAGACAGGAATTCCAGATTCCCCAACTGGGTGGAGTTGCACCACTTGATTTTCTGCATTCTGATGCTGGTATTCCACACTCGCCCCCCAAATTCTCTAAACCAGCAGCGGAGAAAAAGGACTTGGAGAAATAATTAGGATTCAAATCAGAACAGAGATTTTTTCCTAGTTGGGTGGCCTTGAGCAAGTCAGTGAACTTTTTGGAACTTCGGTTTGATCATGATAATATGATTCAATCATGATTTTATCTGTTTTAACTCAGAAGCTATTTCTGATTGTTGCTCTTATTATCAATACCTCACTACTGCGGCTACAGTTTGTGCACCTCAGTGATTATTGCTTTAGTATAAAGCACTGAGACGATGAAAGCTTGCCTACGTAATTCCAAAATGAACTAAAAAAGATGATATTCATTTCTTTCATTAGCAGAACGTAGGATTTCATATTTACCCACATCCTTACTAAAACTGGGTATTAAAATATTTTTAAATCTGTACTTTTATGGGTGAAAATAGAATTTTATAATGACATTTGATTAATGAGATTGAATATTTTAATATATCTATTATCCATTTATATTTTTTTCTATGATTGGTCCTTTAGTGTCAATGAATCATTTCTCTATTAGGGAATTCCTTTTTTATATAGATTTGAAGGAGACTTTTTGCACATTAAATATATGTCTCTCATGACTCATTTTAAAATAATTTTTCCACTTTGTCATTGGCCTTTAATTTTTTCCCCCAACTTTTTCTTTTAAGGTAAGTTGCAAAAATAATCCAGAAAACTACTGTATCTACCCAAACTCAACTTCCCTTGTGTTCATGTCTTACATAACTATAGAACAATGATTAAAAAAAAAAAAAAAAAAAAACAAGAAACAAATTTAGGTGTACTCCTATTCATTGAAGTACAGAATTTATCTGGATTTTATCCATTTTCAACACATGTGTTTTTTATTCCAGGATCCCACATTATACTTAGGTGTCTCTTTGGTCTCCTCTTGTCTGCCACAGTTCCCATATTTCAGAATCTTGACACTTTTGAAGACTATGCCTTTAACTTTTAAAGATTATTTTTAGACATGCTTAAGTTTTTATAAATTTTTATGTTGAATACATTAATATTCTTCTTTGTGGTTTCCACACTTGGTGTTAGATATAGAACACTTGCAAAGTAATGTCCTGCCAGAGATTGTACAAATGTTCAATAATATATCTCTTAGCACTTTTATTGCTTTATTTTAAAAATGTATTTAATTTCATACTTTCTAGGACTTATTTTGATATAAACCATGAAGTAGAAATACAATTTGCTCATCTGTTCCCAGATATCCAGACGTTTGTCCCAATACCATTTATTGAATAATCCACCTCTTATATAATAATCTATATGCCTTTGTGATTGATCTATTTTTTTCCTTTACCATTCCCATAACATTTTATTTTTTAATTTTTATCCCAATAATATTTTAATTTGTATCCTTAATAAGACATCTTTATACTGCTGCTTTCCATTTGAAAAATGTAGCACTTTTTAAATCCTATAGTGTTGCCATGTATCAATTTTAATCAATGATGACAATCAGTAACTTGTTTATGTTTTAGTATTTTTTAAGTTCTTATTTAAATTCCAGTTAGTGAACATGCAGTGTAATATTAGTTTCATGCTTACAGTATAGTGATTCAATGCTTCCATACACCCCCCAGTGCCATCACAGCAAGGGCCCTCCTTAATCCCCATCGCCTATTTACCCTATTTACCACCCCCCATACCTCCCTCAAGTGTGTTCTCTGTAATTAAGAGTCTCTTTCTTGGTTTGTCTCTTGCTCTTTTTTCCCCTTTGCTCATTTGTTTTGTTCATGACACTTATGTTTCAAAATTGTTTATAGCTATGGACAAAATGCTTATTACATAACATTCTAAGTCTTACTGGTGGATATGGGAGAAAACTTGTAATTTCAGTGAAATAATTAAGAAATGCTTTTATTTATTTTTTTCTAAAGAAAAAAATGCCTTTAGATTTCATTGAACTGCACTGGACCCATTCAGAGTGAGCAGTTGCACCAAAAAAGGCTTATTTATATCTGATATATTTTAAAAAATGAAGAAACTGAGAACAAATACTTGCAAAGGAGACCTTCACAAAGCTGTCCTAACAAGCTGCTCATAACGAGTCAGCCTGATGATGATAATAAAACTTGTGCATTCCCCACCAATCCATGCAAATCCAATGCTATAGCCTTGGTCAGAGCTAATAATTCTAAGCCTTTATACAACAGTCAAGATCTAAAACAAAGACCAGCTTAGTTGGATAATGAGTATAGGTAGGATCTTCTTGAAATACTCAAGACTTGGGCTCTATTAGAAATCTTCACTTGTCATCCTCTGCCTCAAATTCAATCCCCTCTTAGGTTGGGGAAGTGAAATTATGGCTCTTAGGAGAATAAGAAATCAGAATTAGAGCAAAAAGGGGGGGCCGTAAATAGAATTCATATTTAGCACTTTTAAATGGTTTCAACATAATTAAAGTGTGTTGGTTGGGGGAATGCCTGGGTGGCTCAGTGGTTGGGCATCTGCCTTCGGTTCAGGTTGTGACCCCAGGGTCCCGGGATGGAGTCCTGCATCGGCCTCCTTGCATGGAGACTGCCTCTCTCTCTGTGTCTCTCATAAATAAATAAATAAATAAATAAATAAAATTTTAAAAGTGTGATGGTTGGGTTTTCAATTATAAAAATAACCAGTGAGAACTTTTTTTCTGAAAATATAGATGATTAAAACATTTCAAATATTCTAGTATATTTAATTTGCAATTTTTATGATTAAGGGTGTTTGAATTTGTAGTTAATGGCTAAATATTAGAAAAGCCTAACGTATAAATAAATATTATTGATTGTACAAATGATATGTATATATTTAGTGAAATGTTCATTTTTATTAGTTAATACTTTGGATGTTAGCAAAAGTCATAAAATACTGGTTTCTTTCTATTCATATAAACTATTCAGGTATATAACATGCTTTTGACAAAGTTTTCTTAAATGTATGGGAAAATTTTTCTTAATGTACAGGAAAATGACTGGAATAAAGTACAATGAAATATGTATAGTAGATCTTATGGTAAAATAGGAGTAATTGTTATTTTTAAATATTGTTTTATAACTTCTAAGGTTTTTTTTTTTTCTCAACAAATGTATGTATCAGTCAAGCCAAGCTAGATTATTCCCTAGTAAAAAAGAACCAATATGGTTAATTTCATGTGTCAACTTGGCTAGGCTATGATGCCCTGTTATTAAGTCAAACACTAGTCTAGATGTTGTTATGAAGATGTGTTGTGGACATAATTAACATGTAGAATCAGTTGACTCTAAAGCAAATTGTGCTCCATAATATGACAGATCTCATCCAATCAGCTGAAGGCCTTCAGAGCAAAAACTGAAAATTTCTGAAGATGGATTTCTGCCTCAAGACTCTACTATAAAAATCCTGCTAGAGGTTCTTGTCTGCTGACCTGCCCATGAATTTCAATCTAAGATTCTTATATCAACTCTTAGCTGAATTTCCAACCTACCAGCCTACCTTTTAGATTTTGGAATTGCCAGCCTCCATAATTACATGAGTCAATCCCTTAAAATAAATCTCTTCATATATATCATGTTGGTTGTTTCCTAGAGAACCCTGACTTATGCAATAATTCCCAAATCCAAGTGGTTTAAAGCCATTAGTTTATTTCTGCATCCTGCTCTATTACCGCTGTGGGATACCTAGGAGTGTGGCTTCCATGTTGTTGTCATACTCCTGTGGTAGGTAGGCTGACAAAGAAGCCAATACCTGTAAACCTGGTAGAAAAACAAAACAAAACAAACAAACAAAACAAACAAAAACCCATGATGTGGCCAAGATCCTGCCATACCTTAGAGCTTCTGCCTTGGTGGGTATCTCTCTCACTCACATTTCATTAATGGTCCTCATATGGCAGAAAGGGTGAAAAGATCTCTGGGATTGCTTTTATAAGAGCACAAATCACATTCATGGGGGCCCTACTCCTCACCTTGAGGATTTAATCACTTCTCAAAGGCCCTATTTCCTAATACTGACACATTGGGGATTAGGATTTCAATATATGAATTTTGGCAGGACAGATTCTGTCCATTGCTCTTTCTTTTCTTTCTCTGCCTGTTTCTACTGTCCAACTTCTAGAATTCCTGCATACAGCTTTTGATAAACTTTATTGGGAAAGTCCATAAGCCTAGGGCTAATTGAAAGTAAGCATTACCTCATCATGATTCCCAATCTCAAGCAACACACCTCTTTCTTCAAAGAACAAAGTGAAAAAGGCTCACACCCTACCTCTATTTTTTAAAAGAATTTTAATGTCTTTCTTAATCATCTGAGTCATTGCACAAAATTCCCTTGTTAATTTTGAAATTTCCATGGTTCACTTAAAGGGTGGAAAGTACAAGTAGCTATATAGCTATGGCCTAATTCCAAACTTAAAACTTTTTTGGTTGTTATTTATTTTTGAAAGTAATAGTAAATGCCACCGTACTTACAAGAAAAATGATATAAATCTCAGTATCAAAGATCATAATTTAGAATGATAAATTGAGGAAAAATACGTTAAGGTTTTGTATGAGATCTTACATTTTTTTCCCATATACTTTATCTCATTAAATGTCATAATAACCTCATGAGGTTGGCATTGTTACTGTTCAAGGAAACAGGGAGAATGAGGGTTATTAACTTAAGTCACACAGCTCATAGATGACTGTTCAGGGACTGGTAAACAGCACCTCTGATTCCATGCCATTTCCATTACACTAAATTTTCTGGATTAAATTCCAATATAAAACAATGATTAAACTCCATTCTTTCCAGTAAAAATGTGTGAGACACATGGTGGCAAGAAATGCACATTTGATGATAATCATGCTAATAAAACATTCGGTTCTTTATCATATTCAATAAGAACTATAATTCAAAGTGTTAATTCTGGAACCCTGAATGTTCCTCAGTCATCAGGGAAATATCTAATTGTTCCCTTATTAAACCAGAAGGCTTAATTGAAAGCTATAATGTGTCAAGTACTACCCCAGGCTCAAATGCATCATCCACATCATTCCTTCAAAATACATAAAACTAACTGGGGAGACAACAACATTTACTTGAAATAATTAATAATACTTATGTGGCTTAGGTTGAGTAGAAACATGAGGTCAACAGCTTTGCAAATCATCAAAATGTGGACAATCATGAGATGAAGGATAAAAAAAGAAATGTGATATTAGTGCTGGACCCTTACATGTTTAAATGTATCTGTGGAAGCAATTAGTAGTACAGACAATCCTCCAAGACTGAGACAAACTGCCTGCTGATTCACTAAATGATGATAACAGATTTGATGTCTAGAAGAAGGAACAAGTATTAGAACAAAGGTCAGTCCACCCTACCTGGAGTCTGAGAAGTGGGGACAGTCTTTGTGAAAGGGTGGTATTAAGCACCTCGGTTTGATTGGACATGGAGGTAGCAATGAGAAAAATTCTCTTTAGAGTAAAACAAGTGTTCTTTCCATCTCTATGGAATTGGGGGAGGGGGAGGGTATCCTCTAGGACATGCTTCTCAAACCCAAAAAGTGTAGGAAGTGCTCCTGGAGATCTTGTTAAAAAAAAAGATTCAAACTAGTAGATTTGGCATGGGACCTAAGATTCTGAATTTTTAAAGGTCTCCTATGGCTATTAGTTAACTCACCACACTTTGAATAGAAAGATCTTAGGGCACAAGGGAGAGTCAAAGGAAGGAAGAAGGCTCAGGAAATTCAGGTGAGGAAACGGCGGGGGGGGGGGGGGGGGGGGGGTGGTAAGTTGTATTGGGAAGTGTGTTCAGAGAGAGTCACAGCACTGAGTTTTGTGTGGCATGAAGCATCTAGATAGGAGGCAGGATAGAGAGTACAGGTATGAGCAGAGATGGATTGGCTGTGACACTGATGGGGCTAAACTTTAAGGACTCTCACTGAACACAGCCAACATAGGATATTTTTTTCAGCACCAGTGCTTAAGGCCATTGTCTCTTTCCATTCTCACTTCCAGTCTCTTGATCTTTGTCTGGGGGTGCTGCAGTGGCTATGGATATCTTTGGGTTCCATCTAGTGGGAAATTGGCTCAAGGATATATTCAGTTTGGGTTTAAAGGTTATGTTTATGTGGCTTGCAGTCATCCCCGTATATACTTTAGTAATTGCTAGCTATCTCAGTGTAGTATGACTCAGGAATAATCCTAACTCTCAAAAGATCATGTCACTCGGTAGTTGAGAGTGAACGAGGTGGGGCCAGTTGCCATATCATGATGTGAACTTTCCCAGTGACCCTGGATGATGGAAGTATGCAGGGAGTGGAGGAGAAACAAGGTTTGAAATGAAAGGAACCTAGATCTAGTCCGAGGAATGATTTCACAATTATCAGATATAATATTTAATGCCGCATGTTCAGCTCTTAATAATGTCTAGTCCAAAAGGACGGTTTCTCCTACAAGGAGTATTCTTAATAATGTAGCATATAAAATTACTAGCATGTGATAGAATGAAATTATTTTTCATAGCTTATTGTATGCAATCTGTAAAAATTATTCTGATATTGAGAAATATATGTGATAATTTTTTCTCAGTATATCCAAAGCAATAATTTATTAAGAAAATATACATTTTGAATATAAGTAATGAATAGACTATTATTTTGATGGAAAATTAAGATAATAAGGTGGAATGAATCATATGAATAAGAAAAATAAATGAATACCTCTCTGATTTGAAATGAAATACTAACATGAATAAAAGCAACATAAAAAAACTACTGTTTTCATTTTGTTATAATGAAAACATCTAGAACACACTAATTAAAGACTATCACTAATTTAAAAATTTTAACGTCATTCACTGAATAAGAAAATTTAAACTGCCACAAAATCTCACGATCTACATGTGAGAAAATACTTAAAAGAATATTGCTGATTTTTTTTCCAAACTCGACAGGCATCTTAAAAACTTACATTGAATTATCAGTAATAAATTATCAACCATGATAGAAGAAAGGTTAACTTATCTTTCTATTCTCTCTTCAGAAAATATTACAAAAGATATTGTCATATGAAGAAACATCCATAGAGTATATAGGCTAAGATATATAGGAAATATATTTTATAATACCAGGCAGATGACAATAAAAGTATATTTATAATGTTTTTGATATTTATGATACATGCCATCTTTTTATTGTTTATAATTTTTTAGTTTCTTTTCTAATTCTAAATAAGTAATCTGGTTCTTGGTTGGAGAGAGAGATCAGAGGTGTGGTACGACTCTTTCACCTGTAACCGTGGGGACGTATTACAAATGGAGAGATGGGTCACTGAGAAGAGCAGGGGTGAGCAGTGCTACGCTCACACAGTAACATTCTGACACCTGCATGTACACATGAACTCCTATGGATACACTAAACCTCAAGGTTCCGAATGAAATCTCTATGGGCAGTACTAAAAATCGTCTCTTCTAGGATTTTAATGTTTTGGGAAACAATAATTTAATAATTCAGAGCTTCAGCTTTGGCATCATAGTTGCGGGTTCCTACCTTAACTACATTGGCTATGGATTTTTGGACAAACTGGTTAGCCTTACTAGGTATTGCTTTCCATATTGCTAACATAGGGATCATAGGGTGCTTGTGAGGATTTACTTAGCCCTCATCACTATTATCTGACTTTGTGTATAATCTGTCAGTTGTCTCCTGTGAAGAAAGAAATGGAGGAAGTCCTGGAAGAAGCATAAAGTTCAAGGCAAGTTGTCTTCCTTTACCTTAGTATCAAAGGAAGATTTTCAGTAGGCAGACTTGAAGAATAAAAAAAAAAAAAGTATATATTTATATTTTTTATATTATGTAATATATATTTATATTAAATTCAAATACAGTCCCAGGACTACCAGGTTGATAAATAGGGGTAACTTTTGAGAGGATAATACAAAATCATGTAAAATTTTGGGAACCTAGCACTAATTATAAACCAGCCATATTTAATTAGGTAAAATACAAAGCTTGATTATAATGTGTGTGTGTGTGTGTGTGTGTGTGTGTTTGTCTTTTGAACATATATTATATCTACCTATATACATAGTTTGGACTTTGACTTAAGGTGGACTTGATTTTGAATTTCATCTCTCCTTCTCCTGCGGCCTCGGAAACTGACAGGTGTGCCTCCCAACTTCCAGAAGGCAATGTTGGCAACAACACTACATGAACACTTACCATGCCAGGCACTGTGTTATGGAAGAGCTTATGACGTGATCTCATTTAATAATTCTATTACCCCTGTGTGGTAGATTCTGTTATTATCACTGTTTTGAGGATGAAGCACAGAAAAATCAGGAACTTCCCCAAGGTAAAAGACCTGGTAGATGAAACCTAAGTTTTGACTGCAGAAATTCTGGCCCCAGAGCACATGCCCTACACACGATTTTCAACTTGGAAGGAAAGAAAGGATATGAAGAAAACAATGGAAAAAAGAAAGCATATTATGAAAAACGACTCTGTGGCCTGTGTGTACAACTTGTAACTGCTGCAAAGGCAGAAAAGGCTAGCGAAGCCTGGTCTAACAGAGGAAGCCGTCATGAAGGAAGTTACTCAAACGGATGTCTGCAGGAAGAGCCATCATTTAGATAAGTAATTAAAACAACCAAATTACACAAGTGAGTGGGAGGACATACCGCAGTCCCTTCACGGTTACATCCTGCGGAGCCAGAGCTCAGCAATGAAAAGAAACAAGGCCTTGCCCCAGCAAATATTTGGACCCAAGTTAGAGAAAGCCCATAGAAGTAGGCCCAAACAAACCATTGTTTCCCCTTGTCTTAAAACAAATGGAATGTCCTGATGCAAGTCATAAATCTTGCTAGCTAAGCTTTCAAGAGTAATAGCAATAGGTTATGTGTGTGCGTGTGTGTATGTGTTTAAGGCACCAATGGCCATTTTGTTTTTCTCCAATGGGAAATTATTTAACAATCATGCAGTGAGGCCATGGAAGAGTCTGAATCAGTTTGTGCCAAATCAAACATCAAGGAATGTTTCAGTATCAAAATGTACCTGTACTTCCCCTGGCAGCAGAGCTGTTATTGAGATATATGAGCCTGGTTGTACAAGAAAGAGTTCTACTAGTTCTGGGGAAATCATGACTCACAGTAATTCAGTCCTCATGAGATCTTGGCAGAAAGCAAGCATTACTTCACAACAGCTACAGAATCTTCAGGAGATACCTCTGTGAACGGCCAATGATGAATGGCCAATGGGAACATGGGGCTTCAATTTAGTTGAAGGGGCTCTAACTGACATAGCACACCTGTGAGTACTGCTTTTTATTTTGGGAATAGCAACAAATGTTTTTGATTCTTTGGTCCCAGAACATCTAGTTATATTTATTGATTGGATAACTGAAACAAGATGACTCTGGCATCTCAAGGCTTTGTTGAATTCGGGGGAATTTTTTTTTTTTTTTTTCAAATGTCAGAGCCAAAACCGTCACTTCATTTTGAGCTCCAAGCAAGTGGCGTATAATATGTAGCCTGACGTTGATCTTTAAACATAAAAGCTTAAATTTTCCGAGTTCACGTTAACTCTGCAATCATGCCAAGTGGGACCACCTTTTTGAGATGCCTCAGACTCGGATGAGAAGTAATTGCATGGCAGATTGTCACTAAGGATATGTGCTTTTACTTTTAAGCTACATGACTGGGCTCCTAAGACTAGAATTTGACTCAAATTGTTATTTATGTCCATCTGGCTAGTGACATCTTCATAAATTCCATCAGGAATCAATAAGGAAGAATAGATGCTTGGTCCTTGAGTCACAAAATTTTAGGATTCTGGGGATTTCAAGTCCCATTTCTTCCAATGCTATTTCCCCCTACCTAGGGCAATAGTGGAAATATTTAACAACTAGCGTGGCTAGACATTGGCCATTGAGAGACAAAAACCATTTAGGCTGGGCACAAAGTAGTAACCCATGCTGGTAAATTTATTACCTAAATATCAACTATCTGGTCCACTGTTGTATACAAAATCATGCTAACAACTAATAACAAGAAAAAAATTTCCAAAGAACTCTCATAACATAATCGAGTTTACAGAGCTAGTTGTTAGCAAGTTAGCAAGTTGTTAGCAAGTGAGTACAAGAATGATGGTGTTTTACCTTCCTAAAGCAGAGAGCCTTGCATCTGAGATCTACAACTTAGAATAATGATAACGTGTGAGCCAGGTGACGGTGATTTGGCATATATTCATTCATTCACTAAATATTTATCAAATGGCAACATGTACTTGACTTTTAAACTAAACCTTGAGGGATAGGTCAACAAGCACATTTCAGATAATTAATACATATTAGTTAATTGACTTGATTATTGAATGACAACACTGTTTCATAAAGTTCGGGGAAGAGTAAATGAGGAAGCATTTGTATGTTTGAGTATGTACTCAATAGATATTTAATACATATTTGTTAATATATTGGATTTCTCCGCATTATTGCATTCTTTCTCAGTATGTGTCCCTACTGCAACATATAAAACATGTTTCTCTAGCTCACAGAGAACTTTCAATATATCTTATTTCTTTGTTTTTTTGTTTTTTTGTTTGTTTTTGTTTTTTTCAGGGGGAGGTGCTCAAAAAACTAGTTTATGGTTTCAGTAAACTGACATCCATATTTTTATGGATGCTTCTACTTAAGAGTACCTATATCATAGATTTTATCACCCAATTAATGTTCATTAGACTCTTAGCTCTAGCATTTTCCTGACTTTGTGAAAAACAAAATATATAAGGTATAGTGATGTCTTTGAATTACCTTCAGTTCTGACACTAAGTAAAACTTACATAAACAGCTAGTGTAACATTTTCTAAACTAGGTACTGGGGGATGCTAGTGGACTTGCAAGATGTTCATGGACCAAAAAGTTGGTGAAACTCTGAGTTAAACAGATTTTAAGTTATAGGACTTCACTGATCTTTTAATATCTTATGACTGCTATGAAATTCTAAAGGCAATAATAAAATATGTAGAATATTATTTTCCGAACTTATTTGGTCTTGGAACATTTGTTTTGATCAGAACGCCTTTTCCTATTTATCAGTATGCTAGTACTCCACAGGCCTGATTTGGGAAAATGATTCAAAAGCTTAGAATCAAGAACACCTGGGCACTCATCATTTCTCTGTCCACCGACATCTGTGTGACATTGGGTAAGTTGCTTAACTTTTCTGCACCTCTATTTCTTCAACACTTAAATGGAGGTAATGAAACCAACACCACTATCCTCTGTTGTCCAAAGGAGGAAGTAGGAAGACAAATGTCAAGCTAATTTTGAAACGGTATACACTTGCATGCCCTTGTCAGTCAGCTGGAAGCAAATAACATGATAATTTACAGAACCATATTATCACGCCATACATCACATCACACGCTTGATTGTGTGATTCTACTGAAGCATTTCCTGTGATGATCATGAAAATCTTAAAAACATTGATTTTCATTAAAAATTAAAAGAATAGCTGTAAGTTGTCAAGGAAGGATATAGAATGCCTATAAATGTATCAATATCTGCATAAAAGGGATCTCGCTTTAGCAATTTGATAGAAAATCTTCAGAAGCAGATGTCCCATAGTTCCTAAATAGTTTCACACAAAATTGTACTCATATGTAGAAACAAACAGCATGATGTAATTTTTGGATTATCTTCATAAAACAATGTTAATGTGTTTCACTTAATTCCCAATGCATATTCAACTAAGATTTTTTTTTAATCAAAAGACAAGATGTAATAGTTTTAAAAATTCTTTACAGAATTATGGAATAAGGCCAAAATAGTTAGGCATCAGTCCTTTGAAATACAGTAGAAACATGTATGGGATGAACAGTTTCAGGAGAACATACGCTTTTCTTTCAGTGTGTCACACGGCAAATGCTTATCTTTACTGGTGTGTTGACTTGGCCTTTTAGTTTTCTCCGTAGTCTCCCTGGAATGTTGTCATAGCCCAAAAGGCAAACCAGTACAAAGATAGTGTGCTTTCCCCCAAACAAGTGAGTGAAAGTAAAGGTTAATGGGAAGAGAAAGAGGCCTGATGGGAAGGGTCAGGGATGCTCAGTGGCCAGAATGAGTGTAATGGAAGCAGACAGTTCAGCTTTGTCCTTTGGTGCCACAAAGGGCAATACTAGTCTGGGACAGGAAGTCAGCATGCTGCATGAAGATTCAGGATGATTTAGGAAACCTGGCTTTCTTGTATTCAAGCTATATGGTCTTGGAGGCAACCCACATTTCCTTCTGTAATACAGGGATTCTATTATTTACCTCAGAGCTTGAAAGAAGTATTACATGAAAAGGTAGATCAATAATAGTGGCTGGTATGTAGTAGTCATTCACTATACATTCATTTTAAAGCATATATTGGGTAGAGAAACCCTTGCTTTTTGACCAACTAATGGATGGTACCAATATTCTTGTTATTCCTAACATTCACTTTATATACCCCATTTTAATGAGAAACCAGTGCCTTTGAAATCCTTGGAAGCGACAGAAAAAGAATGTAGGAGTGCAGTGTTTACTATGAACACTCTCAACACTTTCTTCCTTTGCACATGTGGGACCTCCAGACTGGATTAGGAAGCTCCCTGTTTGGTTCTACCTTTTGAGACCACCCAGAAGCTCCAGCTGGAGTAGTCAACTGTGGCTCATTTTCCCTGGATTGGGAGCCAAAAGGAACCTATTACACATCTGCTCTCCTCTCTGTCTTGAATACCTAGTCTCTTTGTAGTGTAATTCTAAGAAATGGACCTAAAGTCTGAACCACATGTCTTAAAGATTGTCTATCTGTGAGCTTTTTCCTCCTGGCTCTAGCCAGAGACTCCTGGGCCTCTCAAAAGAATACAAATCACTTTCTTCAATTTTGTCTATCAGCAACGTCTGTTTAAATGTTTTCCATTAAATTGATCATATCCAGAAACAAATTAATATGTTTTCATAATGCTAAAAGAATCCCCAAATCTTTGCAATTTAACTCATTAAAAACTCTATCCTTCCACATAGGTTAATATTCAGCTACCCTACTCTTTTACCAAAGATACAATCAGAAGGCAATATCATGCATTAAAGCATCTTTAGAACTTTGAAGTGCTACAGATCTGAGCTCAAATTGCAAATTCACTACTTACTATTTCTATGACACTGAACAAGACACTTCTTCATGTCATTTTCCTAATTAACACAGGAAGATAACAGCCTCTGTCATAGGACTGTTGTAAAATGAGAAAATATGTGTAGCGTGTGAAGCAAAATGCCTGTCATAGTAAATCTTCAATTACTGTTACTTATAATAATTAGCATGCTTTTATGTTTAAAAATCAGGCATAGGAAGACAGTCAAATGTAAAATTACCTTTGGATATTGGGTTGGGGGAAAAGAAGGGGTAGCCTAAGTTAGAAATCAACTAATGAAGAATTCATTTTTGGAAAATAGATACAGTTTTGGATAAGAATTCTCAGAGGCAAATAAATATATAATGGAAAGTAGCTGGCTATTTCCCAAGAATTCTCTAACTTTCCTTTGTATTTCCAAAGTATTTTTAAAAAGCACATATAAAGAGGATAGTTCTCCAACTCAAACACTAGATACATTGTGCTGACTGAATTATTTCAAAGATAGTTTAGAATTGTATTTTGTTGGATTTTTTTTTTTTAGATTAAGAATGATGTCAATGACTCTTAACAATTCTGTTTTCTTGTATTTGTGTACATGTCTCTTTTGTCTTTTCTCATGCATTTAAGAAAATTATGCTTGCATTCATGAAAATTGGGAAGCGAAATGAGGCCAACTATTTTTCTAGATTTATTGAATTTGCTAACATAATCAGAAAGATCTTTTAGCTTAGTTTCTTTTTAAGTAGATTTCTTGCAAAATTGCTAACTCTGAAGTTAAATTTCAGTCTGGTTGTTAAATTGAAGATATCTGTTAGTGTGTCTGAAATGCCACTTTCATAAACTTTTCTTCTTTACTACAACTGAAAATCAGAAATTTAATAAACATTTTTAGATATTCTCATATATAGTTTCTTCAAACCCCACAACTAAAATCTAAAAGTTTGTAAGTATCAATGTAATATTTTCAAGTTTTCCATGGTTAAATTACATTGAAGATATATGATCCCATAATCACAATTCCTGGATCTCTAATTATATAATGGCTATGGTTAGTGGAATGGAGACTAAATTTTTTTTTTATTTTTACAATGCAGTTTAGAAATATGATGATTTCATAGATACCCAATGTTGCAATATATACAAGGGTAGAGAAAACTATTTGGATGTCAGGTACTAAGAATAAGACCTCACCTAAGACATTCAGACACTGCAGGTAATTTTTCTATACGTTTCATTTGAGTTAATTCTCCCGTTTGCTGTATTTAGACAAAGATACAGTCAAACTCAAACTGCTCTTGTGTGACTATTATTGGCACATCAGATCAATTTAGGCCATGTTAAGTCCATAGGCTTCGTTTCTCATTCTACATTTTGCAAAAAAATAAAAAATAAAAATAAATAAAAATAAAATGTCATGCTCAATCTGAATGTTTAGTAAAGATATCCTTGCATTTTTGCCCTATTCCTTTCACCATGTCCATATCCAGTGTAAAGAGAACTTTGGGAATTAAAAGATTTGAAAGATATGACCTACTTTTCTTCTAATTATTTATCTGTGGAAAGTAAAGAATAATCAGTAAGTCATGTAATCATAAGTATAATGTACCCCTAAAATTACAATCTATGTCATTTTTAAAGAATTTTAAGAATAACCTACCTTATTAACAATCAGCACAATGTCTCTTCAAAGTAATTTGATCTATGTATTAGGAGCCACAAAACTGCATATTTATGGGCCAGTTTTTTAATGTCCTGGAAATGTATAGCCTATGTAAGAGCAAATGACACTTGCTAGAATATATTTGTTATAGCATTATTTACATTAGCAAAGTTTGGAAAACAATAAAATCCCTAATAGTACAGTGGTTTAGGTGACACATGTTCTTCAATTTAATGAGCTATAAACAACCACCAGACATCGTAGTCGTTAAGTTACTACAAAACACGTAACATGCCTATATCCATGACAAAATGTTTGTTGTTTGCTATGGAATCAAAATATTATTTATTTATGTCCACAACTCTGAAACAACTTGTATAAAGAAGAGAATATAAAATTGAAGACAGTTACTGTATTCAAGTTACGGATTATAGGCAGCTTTCCTCCCTCCATCCCTCCCTCCTTGCCATTCTTTCTTCCTTCATGATTTCCTTTATCATTATTAAATGTCATTGGTAAAACACATAAAAATTGGGGAGGGAAAAGAATGTATTATCCTTCCTTAAAATATCTATATTAAGGGGATCCCTGGGTGGCTCAGTGGTTTAGAGCCTGCCTTTGGCCCAGGGCATGATCTTGGGGTCCCGGGATTGAGTCCCACATCAGGCTCCCTGCATGGAGCCTGCTTCTCCCTCTGCCTGTGTCTCTGCCTCTCTCTCTGTGTCTCTCATGAATAAATAAATAAAATCCTTAAAAAAAGATCTGTATTAAATCTACACAGGAAATGGAAATTGATTTGCTTTATCAGATAGCACCAAGTTTTCTCCTACAATATTCTATATTAATATAAACTCAAAAATGTCTTTGCCTAAATTATTCATATAGTTGCCTTTATTTTTCATGCTAATATCTCTGGATAAAAAAGAACCAGCAATCAGGCAAATATATACAAGCAATTGATCAGGATAACACTCTAAATTAACTGTTTCAAATACTACATAATACCAAATTAAACCAGATTATACAGCAAATCCAATGGACAAATTAGCCTTGGAGGAGATAGTTATATTTAAGGTTGATACATATTTTCCAGAACAATTAGAATGTTTTTAGTCTAAGGATGATTGAAAAAAATGTGAAGGCTGAGTTCCAGATATTTGTAACGTATCTTATGTTAAAGTCTCCTAATTCTCTATGGCTATTCACTATATTTTGTAATCTTATTAGAAATTCCCAATTTAGGAGCAGGATATTATGGAAAATATGTTTGGTAGGGGAACCAAAGAACTTATTTCTTTTTTTTTTAAATTTTTATTTATGATAGTCACACACACACAGAGAGAGAGAGAGAGAGAGAGAGAGAGAGGCAGAGACACAGGCAGAGGGAGAAGCAGGCTCCATGCACCGGGAGCCCGACGTGGGACTCGATCCCAGGTCTCCAGGATCGTGCCCTGGGCCAAAGGCAGGCGCCAAACCGCTGCGCCACCCAGGGATCCCCAAAGAACTTATTTCTAAACCCAGTCTGGCACATACTCTTTCACTGATCTTGGGCACTGCAATAAATCTCTCTGAAACTTGGATTCTTCAATTATGAAAGTAAAGAAATAGTCCATAGTCACCATTTAGGTTTCAGGATACCATCAGTTGTTAACAGGACTCCAAAATAAAGACCTTATTTGGATCTAGTTTTTCCCATGGATGAAGTAGATGGCTACCTTCTTAGTTCATAGGAAGGTCCCTGGGACAAGGAGTATCTCTCCTTGTCTTAGAGACTAAAGTTCTTTAAGGACTTGAGTTGATCAAGGCATATTATTTTCTGAAAGGACTCATTAGCTAATCAGAATTTTAGCAGGTATGAGGTTTCTGATTAAACTATCTCTTCTCTTTGTCCCTTAGCATGAGTTTGGCACCCTGAGGTCCCCAGTATGTGTATATCTATACATATACACATAGGTACACACACCCACACATACAGAGAACCAGGCTATAGGGCAGCAGCAGACTGACGGCAGGCCTTGTGATGTTGAGGATATAAAATTTAACAGGAAATGTGATTGGAAAGAAGTGGAAACACCAAGACAATACAATTCATTCAAAATATTGCCTTTTACTGGCTTTTTTCCCATCTAAAACACGAGAGTCTGATTATTTTGAGGAACAGCTTCAGCAGATCGGAGTAAGAACACTGGATTAGGAATTCTGTAAACACTAAAGTTGTCTCAAGGATTTTCAAAACAAGAAGGGCGCTTAATCAGGGATATTATTTGTCTCCAAAATAAAATCACATCATTCTGTCCCTGGACAGAATAATTTCCTTTTGTTTCCCCTTCAGCCTAGGCTAATCTTTGACTCCTGAATACATTTTATTTCCAAATTGCATGAAAATGTGTTGTAGAAACATTCCCACAACTTGCTTTCTTCCAACTTGGCTCCCTTGTAAAGTAAACAGCCTATTTTACCTTAAATGACTGTAATAGTAAATGCCTGGTTGGCCTTGAAGGACAGGCGGGTTGTATGAGAAGGTAGCAATTATTTCCTTACTGAAAAGGGGTTTTACTGTTTTCTTTTCCTAATCCTCCATGGATAAAATATTTAAGAACCCTGATAGAAATAATAGATTACTTTGAAATCCTTCTGGCTTCGCCCCGTATATTTACATTATGGTGTTAACCAGGCATTCTGGAATCGGGGAACTCATTAAACTTTTAGGATTTCATTCTCACCATTTATGTTTTTGTTTCCTATTTGCCATCTCCTTCTAATTTTTAAATTCACCTAAAAACCAGATGGGGAAGCAAACTGAAAGCTGGAGTTCCTGTTCACTGGAAAAGTTTTCACAAGAAAAAATGAATTGCCTCTAATTGCTCCAGCATTGCTATTACTTAAGTTTTATTGGAGGAAAAAAAAAATTGAAGGTAAAATCCCATCACCATCAACTATTTTGTTTAAACAGAAGCACAGAAGTTAAATTGATTAATTATAGTTTACTGGCTTTCCTCATGGTTGATTTGACTAATTCAGCAAGAATTTTCCCCCTAAATTACATTATATATGAAATTTCTAGAATTTACTAAATAGTTATATTATCTTATGAGTTTCTTTCTACACATACAAGCAGTACCAATAATATACGCTAGATAAAATGAATAGTAATAGACTGTTAAGAATCACATCCAACTGTTTAAAAAAAATAAAATTTTATACAAAATAATTTCTATCAAGATCACAAAAGGCAAATTTCAGAACAGTATTATTCCATTTTTGTAAATATGCATGCAAATTCTTGAATAAATATTTGAACACAATACTTGAATAAAATTACGAGTGGTTTTAATTTTGGTTTTGTGTTCTAAATTGTCAGCATTGTAAGTGTACCACTTTTGTAACCATTAAAATTTTCATTTAAACACTAAGTAAGGTCATTACTATGTTTGGAAGTTTTTGCAGCTGTTTTATATTTCGTCATATGTAGTCTTGACTGAATTAAGCAAACAGATCAAGGAGAGAAAAGTAGTCATCTTTACTTATAAACCAAAATGTATTTATTACTTCCATAACTTTCTAAAATACACTATTGCATGTACTTTTCCTCTGTCCCTCACATTGAACATTTCAAATTTTTCACATGCATGTTTGACATCATTGCTTATCACCAGGAGGAAAGACTAAATGAGAATGCTGGTCTTTTGACTATGGGACAGGTGTTTCACCTTGGACTCTGATTTAAGAGAATTATGTTGTAGCGTTACACAAGTTTGACCAAATGTTTTCCCCATTGATCAAGATGGCTACCCTACAAGTGTGGACCTAGGAAAACTCTCTTCTCAGGATAGGTCTTTCTTCTACTGATGGAGCTTTCATTAAGTCATTATCATTTCAGGTACTTCTATCTCATAAAATTATTGTCAGTTAATTTGAGTTTCATACTTCTTTTTATTTTTATTTTTTAATTTTTTTTTATATTTTTTCTTTTTAAATGAGATTTGCATTTCAATTCCAATGAAAATTAATCACTTTTTAAAAAAAGTCTTATTTGAAAATAATTTCAAACGTGTAGAAATGTACGATTAGCACATTGCACATCCAAATACCCTTGGAATACCAAATTCACTGAGTGTTAACATTTTTGCCCCCATTTGCTTTATCATTTATGCTTTCTGTACCCCCAGATGAGCCTAGTTTGTTCATATCATGTCCCTTTACTCCTCCGTACTTCAGTGTATATTTCATAAGGATAAAAACATTCTCTTACATAACCATAGTTCTCAACTTCAAGAAATTTACTTTGATACAGTACTTTTTCCTGTATTACAAATTCCAATTTCGTCAATTCACTCAACAATGATCTTTATACACACCAAGCTGTGTGTTACCTCAGTGTTAGGAAACTGCTTCTCATTCATTGAGGAAAATTATCATAAAGACAACCAGATGGGACTTTCTGTGATATTTATGATGAAGAGGTCCACTGTATTCTGAGGCATTGCCTTGATGAGGGTCTATAGCAGAAACTTGGGTTGAGTCTTACTGGAAGTAGCTGTGTGCCTCCTGAATACCCAGGGACATTGAGCATGAGCTCATGTTTCCTTTGGCTACCAAGAAATCTAAAGCCAACTGGCAACTCTTAAAAAGAGTATATGGTTTGGTTTTAGTACTATCCCTAGATTTATTATTTGTTTTCTCTCATTGTCTTAGCTCAGGCTGCTATAACACATTAACCAGAGTCTGGGTGGCTTATTAACAACAGAAATGTCTTGCTCACAGTTCTGGAGACTGGAGTTCTTGAGACTAGAATAGTTGGGTTTGTAAGAAAACCTTTACAGGATACAGATTGCCAATTTCTCCTTGTATTCTCATAGGGTAGAAAGAGGCCAAGCTAGCTTCAGGCTAGCTTGGTGCTCTTCTTATAAGGACACTAATCCCACTCATGAAGGCCCCATCCTCAAGACATAACGACCTCTCAAAGTTGCCACCTCCAAATACTACCACATTGGGGATTAGCTTTCAGCATATGAATTTGAGGGGGACACAAACATTAGGTCCTTAACACTTTCCTTTTGTTCCAGTGTTCTCATCTATTAACTTTACCCTTAATACTAATTTTTAAACTTCCTTAATTTCTTCTAGAAGAAAGTCTGCATATAAATAAACAAAAAATGAATTAAAACCATCCATTCATCCATCCATCCATCCATCCATCCATCCATCCATCCATATATACATACCTTCATACATACATACTGAGCAAAGAAAAGGTCATGTATGTAATATTGTAATTAGACTTTAGACAAATAAAGAGCCTCCATATACTAACCAGATGTCTGATGAATAGCATCTCCTCACATGTCCCTTTCTCTCTCAGCTGTTTCCATTTCCAGCAGAAAGCAGGTGCCAAAATCACATCCTCTCAGAAGGAGCTCTCTCAATTCTCTTACTAATCTCGGGGTTCCCAGGAACCCATGGGAGCCAATTGCCAACTCTACAAAGACACACACACATGACACTTAGATGTGTAGACATACCAAATTCCCCTGACAGTTTGGTAAATATGGTTTTGTACCATTTTTGTTGCTAAATTTAATTCACTTTCACATTCCAGACCCCTTTTGGTGCCTGGCCTCGTTCATACCATGAGCTGCTCAGTGACGGCTGAAGTCACACTTGTGAGCCAACTGCAGGAAATGGAGACTTTTCAGGCTTCCATAACAATTCATTGTTTTGTTCTCCTTTTTTCATTTTGAAAAACCTTTTTGTTCAAAACCCTAAATGAATTTAATTCAATCCAAAACACTTTGGCAGTTAAAATATCTGCTAGGTCAGATATAAAAATGTGATATTTAGAGAAAATTTCCTTGATATTCTTTACCAAGCAACTCTCCTTACAGGTCAAGGTGTTGTTTCCTGTGTGGGAAGCCCCAAGCTGACTTACATAGAGTTGTCTCTGTGTGCAATAGGGGATCTGAATGGTTATATTGATCCCTCACTTGGGAATGGATTTGACAGTTTAAAAAAGTACAGCCACACTCATGACTCCGCCTGATTTTCCCAGGAACCCGGTGAGATAATCACAACATGAGTGATGATGCCTATTTTATAGATGAGACAATTGTGATCTAGTGAGCTGAAAGCTGCCTGAGATCAGGAAAGATCTGCCTGTACTTTATTTGTTCTATTATAAACCCCAAACCAAACTCATCCACTTACCCATTTCACTGATGGCATTGCCATGCTTTCCGTCTTCCAGGATAAATAGCTTAGATTAATCTTCAACTTTTCCTTCTCTGGAACTCTCTGCCCTTTGTGGAGAAGCCAAGCCCTGTTGTCTCTGCTTCTGAATGTCCCTGCCATCTGTTCCTTCCTTCTGTCACTTCATTACCCTCTGACTGCTATTGCTGTGTTACTGCGGACCTAAGTTAGACCAACCATTTTTAAACTCGTCAACCTACTACAAGCTTCTCTCTGATTCCAATACAAATGTTTTGCCAGAGTCGTCTCTCTATCATACATCATTGTGACCCTCTTTGCTCTAGAATCTATAATGGACTTCTCCT
Source organism: Canis lupus dingo (assembly GCF_003254725.2). Taxonomy (NCBI): domain Eukaryota; kingdom Metazoa; phylum Chordata; class Mammalia; order Carnivora; family Canidae; genus Canis; species Canis lupus. Next base: position 48,109,694 of record NC_064263.1, on the reverse strand, counting down.
GCAAGTAAAAAATTCAGATCACTCAAGCTGCTAAGAAGAGCCCTCAAGTATTTATATTCAACTTTGTTTATAATTTTATTTTCAAATATACCATACATTCCCAGCCTGTAACTTATATGACAACCACCATATTTTACTTGCTATTCTCCAAAAGCACTATTAATTCTTTAGCAGCTCCCTCTTCACTTGAGCTACTCATCTATTTCTCAAAACCCATCTTCATGGATTCAGCTCAAATATGCCTCCTACAAGGAAAGCTCCTCTACATCTCCAGCTGGAATTCATCTCCTTCTCTCACATACTCCTATGACTGACTCTTGGCCCAACCTCCATTTTGATACTCATTAGAACCTAACATTTTAATAATTATTTCTGTGTGTCTGTCTTACAAGCCAGACTACAAATTCTGTAAGGGTCTTTTTCCTTTGTCATTCCCTGCATCCGTGTCAGTGCTTTGCATTAGTGAGCATTCACTAATGTTTGCCAGATTAAATGATTTGAGGACCTCAGGAGTTTGGGTGAAGGTATTACCTCCATTTTTATTAAAATAATGATGTCACCTCAGAGAATAACACATTGACCACAGGCATCCAGTTTACTTTATATGTAGTTATGTTATCAGAACAACAAAAGGCAGAGCAATGTTTTGAGAGCCTGGGAAAGGAAACAGGTGAATTGAGAATGAGAAGATGGGGTGCCCATAGTATTTTGCACAGGTCAGGACAAAGGAAAATGGCCTTTCAGGGGATACACAAGCTTACAGAGAAAATGTGATGGGCAATTAAAAGGTTAAAGGGAAGGAAAGAAGAAAGCCAGCAATTTTTGTAAGCACTAATCTTACACCAGCCACTTTAACCTAGGTTTATATTTAACTCAAACTAGGCAAGAAGAGAAGATGTTCTCATGCCAGATATTAACTCATCTAAAAATAGGTTGAGACTCAAAGAGGTTTAGTGGGTTTGAACCCAGGTACACCTGGCTTTAAAGCCGATGGTGTTCTCTGCCATTTTGACTTGGATAAGATGGATACTCAGGAGGGGATGAATACAGGCACCATAAACACAGTAGGGGATGGGCTATCGAGTGTTAATGTGAAACTTATATTTAATTTATGATTTTGCCTTGGTTTCTTTACTTTTTATTTTGAAGAACTAATGCAAGTATATTCGGACAGGAGAAATCGACCTCAAATCAGACTTCAAATTCATATCCCATTAAGCTTCTGCTCTTTCACCATATAATGCCTTCCCAGGGGCACCTGGGTGGCTCTGTGGTTAAGCGTCTACCTTTGGCTCAGGGCATGATCCCAGGGTCCTGGGATCAAGTCCCGCATCGGGCTCCCTGCATGGAGCCTGCTTCTCCCTCTGCCTGTGTCTCTGCCTCTCTCTCTGTGTCTCTCATGAATAAATAAATTTTTAAAAATCTTAAAAAAAACAATAAAGCCTTCCTATTTTCAACTGTAGATTCTGTAGCTTGTTTTGGACCTGGGGAAAAGTGGAGTGACGGTGAGAGAGGTGATTTTTTATATAATTACTTTCTTTTATGGAATGAACTATGGTGTGAAAGCTAGTCTTGCATCTTTTAGATCATAAATCTGAGTGGGGCATGCTGTCTTGGCAAAAACCGGTAGCAATGTGCTAAGTGTTTATTGCCAAAAGCAATAGCATCATGACAGCAGATAATTATGAGCAGTGCTAGTGAGCAGTCCTGAGAAGAGAATGTTCAGAGAAGAGAGCAGGAGCTCTGGCTGAGACCAATCTGATTCTCAATCACTTGTCTCTGATCTACTTTTAAGACCAATCCACTTTCTTCCTTAAAAAGCAAGGGTTTTGTCTGGGGTGAGAAACCCCTTGAAAGTCATCTGGAACCAGGAAAAAAAATGATGTTCAAGGATGAAGAGGGTCTTTTTTTAAATACTAAGCCCAAACCATCTTCATACACCCCAAAACCTATAAAAAGTGTTGGTATTCCAGTGTGGGTTTCTGAGGACCCTTGTTATTTAGGGTCTTTCATCCAGTTTTTGCTCGTGATTTCCAGTGGACACATTTTTATTAGGTGCAATAGCTGGAGCTTGCTGTCTCTTTCTCTTGGTCTGGAGTCAACTTATGAATGAGGGCAATTCAACCTCCACAGCATGGTTGGGAGAAAAAAATCTAATGAATTCAGGCTGTGAGGGAAAAATCTGCTCTGGGTCTCTCTTTCATTGGGAAGGGAGAAGAAAGGAGGCAGTCAGGCTGTTACCTGGCAGTGTCTGGAAGCAGGGTGTCGTCTGGACATAGGGTTTCCTGCTGGAGTTAAAGAGGCCCTCTGTTACATAAGACCTGGCTGTCATTGCTCTTTAGGCAAAGCCACTGCCCGAAGGCCATAGCCCAGTCCTGTTTTCCTGAGCCTTTGCCTTGGCTTGTCAATGCTTAGTTCATCTTAACAAAACACTCCTGTTTACAAGTCTTTATTTTATCTGAACCCATGCCCTTCCTGTGAGCAAATTTCTCCAAAAGTAAATGAGGCATAGCTACTACCAGAACATTTCGTTGATCTAGCCTCATCAGGGATTTCTGTATTCTAGCAAGTGAATTGTCCACATAAATCATGACTAACCACTTGATCTGCACAAAAAATTTTATTCTGAGAAGATCATGGTCTTTAAGAGTATTACCTACTTATTAAAACATTTGGAATGTTACTCTACACTTCCTGGATGACCCGAGATCATAATTAAATGTATTGATTTATTATGGTGATTTCTTTAGGCAGAGGTGAGAGGCACAATATTTAGTAATAGTAAATAATGGAACTAACCAATCAGAATGGGTGCTGGCCATGAATAAACCATAGGGCCTAATTGGTGAGCACTTGAAGATTATCAGCCTTGTCCTTAGGGATCAGTGCCCTCTAATTAACTACCCCCTACCTGACAAGCATTTAACAAGTCTTGACTTATTTTAGTTAATTTAATCCAGAGGACATTATGATACAGGTAAAATTATTTACATTTTCCAAAGGAAAAAAGGACTTAGAAAGGTCAAGTAACTGGCTTAATGTCACTCAGGTAAGTGGCCAAGTTAACATTTGAAGGCTCCTTACCTGCCTGACATCAATGTCACCTACCACACACTGCTTCGTTCATTTCTCTTATCCTTAATTGTCTGCTATGGAGACATTGCATAGTCAAGTATATTAAATTGGTAGTCTCATTTGAACACCACATGGTTCTCTTTCCTTTATTATTTTGTTAAACAAGCATTTTATTGATTGCCTACAATGTGCCAAGCAGAGAAAAACCAAATGGCCCATACAGTGACAGCCTTGAATCCTGGTTTTACTAGTACAATGTTCTATACCAACCCTACTCAGTAACCTTTACAACTTTGGCCAAATGTGAATGTTGTAACCTCTCTTACAAGATGGAATTGTTAGCCTTTTGCCTAATGGAGACCATTTGGGTTTTACTTTCAATTTCATGTTTAGTGGATGAGACAGTTGGAAGGCTAATTCTGGATAAGCAGGTTATTGATAAAAGTCCTGCTTTGCTTTTGGCTACCTGCTTGATTCCTTTCAACCCGAAACACACAGTTAAGGAGAATGTCCTGAGCAATCCATATCCACTGGTACCAATACAGGTGTGAGGAAAAAGTCTCTCTTAGTCTTAATTCATTCCATGTGTACTTGTCGAGTGTCTACTATGTGTCAGACACTCTTATGGGAACCAATCTTGATATTTATTTCAGGTCTGATTGTGCTATCCAATCACTGTTCTGTTTGAAGCAACATTTGTACTTGTGTAATTCATATGCCTGCTTCAACCCTTTTTCCCCAGCTAGAGCCAAGGGCAACATGAAGTCTTTGAAGCAGAGTTTACAGCCTTGTTTTTCTAGTACTAATATAGCATGCTGTTCTCATCACAGGTCTGATTTGACTATTGACATGGTGACATTTTGGAATGTTTTCTCAGAGAGCCAGCATCAAAAAGGAAGCAACAACAACAAAAAAAAGCACAAAGAGTTCAGAACAAGTAGTTTCTGTCCAGAAAAGTCTACATCAAGGAATTCACTTCCTTCACTGCCCTAAAATATAACTGTTTGGCATTATAGGACAGGGTTAGGTACTTTCTGAAAAAAAAAAAAATTGGGGAAGCCTGGGAAGAATGTGAGGCTGACCCTATCACTACTTTTTTTTTAGTTCTTCAATGGCTCCTTGCCATCTTTTGGTTAGATACATGATCCTTAGCAAGACATTTAAGGTCTTCATGATTCTATAACCCTCCATTCTTTCAGAATCAGCTCAAGAATCACCCCTCTCAAAAAAGATCTTTCTGGATATCCATGCCCCAGCAAAACTAGCCAGTCCTTTGTGTTCTTACTTCACTCTTCAATAACGTTTATCATGCGGTATATCAGTATTGATTTAGCACTTAGGATCCATAGCCAATTGCATGGGATTTAAACTTGATTTCCACACTTAATTGTTTGACTTTCAGCACATTTCTCAGTATCTTTGAATGTTTGGCTCAAAGATGTTAAGACATTTTTCTTTTTATCATATGGTTTTCTTGTCAGTAGAATGGGAATAATAAGAATGACAATAATAATATCTTTCTAACAGATTTGTTATGAGGATTAAATGAAATAATATTGATAAAGTGGCTGTTATAGTATGTGACATATAGGTCGCAACAAATCTTACCCTTTTTTATTGTTTCATGCCTATTTTTCCTACTGGAAAGTCAATTTTTCAAGTGCAAAATCTGTGACACCTATATTTGTATTTAGTTTCTGATGATGATCTTACCTCATTCATGGATAAAAGCTTCATAGAATAAGGTACGATTCATTATGAGCTATATTATTTAAGACAACACCAAATAACAACAAAATTTTTTTAAAAAAGCAATAAAAGTTCACTTTTTAGTTCTGTAGAATTCCAAATACATATTTCTTTTTTCTCCCCAAATACATGTTTCTAATCATCAGGTATCTTTCCTCAAAAGCATGATACAGAAATGTAGGATCCTTCCATCATGTGGCTCCTTCATCTACGTTACATAGTTTCCAAAATATTTATGCTCATCTGTATCTAAATGGCGAAAGGGGAAAGAGCGAGAGACACTTGCATCTTGATCACCTTTGCCCAGAAGTAAAATACCTCACTTCTGCTAACATTCCATTATAAAAAAACACGCCTTTGATATCAGAGTTCTGTGCCATGGGACAGGTGAGCAATCAGAAATTTCTAAGTTGGTTGTAAAGGGTACTCAAGAATTTGATGAGTAGAAGTTGATGGGAAAGATATTCCAGGAAAAAGAAAAAAAATTAGTGATAGAAGAAAGTTTAGGATTAGCGAATCATTAAATTTTGGATTTCAGCAGAAACATAGGATACAGAAACATAGGATACATACTAGGGAGTACAAGAGAGAAGGATAAGAGGTTGGACATACTATGCACTCTTTGTTATGAATGTTTGCTTGGCATCACACTCAGCTTAGAAGTATGGGACTCCATCCTTCTTTTTTTTTTTTTTAAATTTATTTATTCATGACAGACACAGAGAAAGAGAGAGGCAGAGACACAGGCAGAGGGAGAAGCAGGCTCCATGCAGGGAGCCCGACGTGGGACTCCATCCCGTGTCTCCAGGACCAAGCCCAGGGCCGAAGGCAGGCACCTAACTGCTGAGCCACCCGGGTTGCCCAGACTCCATCCTTCTAAAATCTGGCTTCACTTACTGCCTCAAATTCCAAGGTGCAATTAGAAAGTCTGAAAATGCCTGAGTCCATCAGGTAATTACTGATTGTCCTCATTTTAAGTAGGATTGCCAGATTTAACAAATAAAAACTTAGGATGCCCAGTTAAACTTGAATTTCAGATTTTAAAAAAACTTTCTTAAAAGTATAAGTAAGTCTTATAAAATATTTGACACATTATACTGAAAAATTATTTGTTGCTTATCTGAAAATCATATTTAACTGCATGTCCTACACGTTATCTGGCAACTCTAATTGTAAGGACAAGAGGAGATGTCTAAATCATTTTCCTCTTAGTTATAATGGTGACTCTCTATACTTTTTTTTATAAATTTATTTTTTATTGGTGCTCAATTTGCCAACATATAGAATAACACCCAGTGCTCATCCCGTCAAGTGCCCACCTCAGTGCCCTGAGAACTCTCTATACTTTTGATGAACTTTTTAGGGACTTTCCCCTTTCCCAGTCAAACTTTCTCTTTCTTGTTTTATACCAATAAATCATCCTCTGTCGAATCAACTTTCTTTCAAGTTGACTCAAATGGTCAAAGCTAGAGATGCATTATGAAGAATCACAGTCCCAAGATAGGCAAGCCCATTATATGATAGGACTGCAAGTAGGGACTACAAATTCTAGAGATGGTTGTTTTCTATAGAATCTGACCTTTTAAGAGCTCGTGTTAAAGGCTAGCTACAAAGCTATAGTCCATTGACTAGATCAGATCAATATGTTAATGATGCCAAGCTTAATTTGCCTGAGATGGGTCTCATTTTCTCCTAGACCAAGCTATATCTCTAATACGAACTAGTTATACTGTAAATATGTAATAATAGTAAGGCAGTGTTATTATAGTAAGAGGAGTAGTAGTTGTATTTGTAGTAGTAATAATAGCATCTTTATTGATCGCTTAGTATAGGATGACCAATTCTATAACTGTTTCCTAAGAATTATCTTATTTAATTGTATTAAGATAGACTTTGTTACAGAGAAGTTAGCTGACTTTTCCAAATCTAAACTGCTAGTAAAGAGAAAAACCAGGACCACTGGGTTAAGGAGTGGTGTTGGCCAGCAGGTAGTAGGTGACTGGATCAGTGAAAACTACCTCCCTACGGGGGCAATGACTCAAAGCATCAACTCTTTGATATTGAAGCACGGTGTTGGAGTGAGCCAATAGACGCAGTTTCAAATACTGCTTTTGGGACATCCCAACTGATACTTTGGGTAGCCTGTTTGACTTCTTTGTACTTTTCTTACCTATGAAAGAGAATTATGATAGCTAGTTTATACATTTACAGTTTAAAACTATTTTATGCAAAGAACCTGATATAACCTAGACTTAAAAAAAAGCAACTCTACTATTTCTCTACTTACTCTTCATTCTTTTGTGTTCTAAATAAATGATAGATGTAGAGTAACAAATATCACTGTGAAGACTAAGACATAAAAGAAATATAAAGGCAAGCACTCTTCAATCCTTGTTACTGTAAAAATATCATATTCTTTAGTTTTGTTTTCTAATGGAATGTCTATATCTGTCTTCCCTAGTGACTTGGGTACTTGTTCCAAACAAATCTAAACAAGGATGCCATTTTTTGGATAAGCAATAACATGATTTTTGCTTTGAAAAAAATGCTGATATCACATGCTCAAAAAATCACTGGGTATCTATCCTTTGTTCTTGGAACACACCCCATGCACACTTGGTTTGTTTCTTGCTTGGGCTGTTCTTACCTTTTCTGCATATCTACCCTTTTGTTTAGTTTTTGCTTCAAGTTTCGCTCCACAGAATGCTAAGTGTCTCTGAGTGCCAATCTTTTCCGACCACTTTTTCAAGCTCATGTAAGAAACCATAAGTTAGCATCTTGTTATTTTGTAAAACCCATACAAATACAGATGATTGGTAGAAAGAGCTTGGAGTTTAGAATCTGAGTTCCTGTTGTTTCACTTCTGGGAAACTCAACAGATTCAGTCTTAATTATCATTTCCACAGCAGTATTGGTGTTTATACATTAGAGACATTTGATAAATACTTGCTCAATTAATGATTACTATAATTAGGTAACTAATAGGTAGCAGTGACTAACATGTAGTAAATGCTCAAAATATTATTTTCCTATTTTTACTATAACCATGATCCTTACATGACTATGCAAGCTCATAGATCCCTCACTGGGAGGTGAGCTTAACACTATAGGCTTCCAATCAGATTGGCCCTGCATTCCTCTTACAGTGTTGCACTGATAGATAGACCTCAAACAAGAAGCAGTGTTTATGCTCCCCGCCCAACCCTCACACGTGGTTGGACCATGGTAACTGCCTCAAGCAACGTGCATATCAGAAGCGCCATTATGTCTTCCTAGCCTGGCTCTGTCTCATTTGGGACATGTACCTCAGAGCAATAAGTCAACATATGGAAAGTCTTGCTACCCTCAAGCCCGCATTCTGGAGAGAATATGTAAAGAGAGTTGCCCAAGGCGTCCCAGCTGTACTAGGCTCTAATCTCCTCAGGCCAGGTATCAAAACTGTGAGTGAGAGCCCTCTGTAGGCTACCAGCCTCAACCACTGTCTAATTACAACTTCATTAGGGACCCCGAGTCAGAAGGTCCCTATGGACTTGCTCCTAAGATTCCTAACCCACAAAGTTGTGAGTGATAACAAGTGATTATTACTGTTTTAAGTCAATAAGTTTTAGGGTGATTTGTTGTGCGGCCATGGTAACAAGAGCAGGGCAACTGGGGCAAAAAAAATCCTGTAGCCCAGTTAGGTCCAAACTGTCAGATGAGCCATGTCTTAGAACATTCCATCCCTTAATCGAACTGACCACACTGTAACGGGCAGGCAGGGACCCTGCCCAGTTTGTGAGGTTTCCATTGCTTCCTGGGGTTGTGGCAACTGACGAGGTCTAGTTCTGTCTTGAAAAACTCATGTCTCTGGAAGAATAAAATACACTTTTTTCTGAATAGCTTTTCCAGTAATTAAAGTTTTATTTCCACATCCTTTTTAGTAAGTGTAAAAATACATTCCAAATCACTCTTTCCCTCAAAGTAGGAAAAGGAGGGGTGAGGGAAGTTGAGTCTATATGTCTCCAAATAAATGTAATTACCAGCCCTGCCTTCACTGAGGTCACACACCTATATGTGGAGGGCATAGGAGAGGGGAGGGGGATTTGCACATCTGGATTATATCAAATCATATTGGTTGCAGCTTGCAGACTGCAGTTTCTTGCCAATTTCTCGTTACTAATCCCTTGGTACCATGAAAGAAAAAATATTTCTAAACTCTTCATAAACTGGAATTTGGCAATAGCCATGGTGGACAATGGACAACCCAGACTTGCACCATGTTAACAAAACTCCCTTTTCTCACTACCATAAGGTGCAACAAAATGTGAGGTCTACACACGTGTGAAGAAGTAAATAGAATGGCTTTGCTCCTGGTCGTGAGTAATGTGAATGAAAACAAAAAGTGCAAATCCTAGAGGGGCTGAGATCAAGAAGCACCCCCCACCGTCCTTCGGTGGGAAAGGTGTTGAACGGTCCCTGAGCCCATTTGGAATTGCACCAGAGGAAATTGGTTCCTGAGGCCTTGGTGTGGCAGGGCAGACACAGCACTGCTGATAAATGATTGTCAGTCCTGGAATTGATTGAGGAAAGCAAATTGGAGCCCATTCTTTTTCCATGTGTTTTACCCTGACAGTGAGTAGAGTCAGGAAAAGAAAAGTCCTCATTTTCAAATGCAGTGTGGGCTCTTGACATCAGGAATTGGCATAAACTCATAAATCTCAGGACAGAATTGAAGTAATGGGGAAAAAAGTAGGTCCCGTTTTCTACCTCTTATCTTTAATGACTACACATTTTTGGTTTATGGTTGATGCTTGAAAGCTTTCTAAAGACCTTTCACCCTACACTATTTCTGGACTATACAACCAAGTACTTTTGAACAGATTAGTACCCTGATGCTCTAAGTTTGGTCATTCAGTGTTTTCCTTTATCCTTAATTGAATCATGGTTGGGAGGATGGATCATAGGTTTATCCACAGATTCCCCACACCCTGTCTACTTGATCAGGCTTCTTAATTTCTCTGTGCCTCAATTTCCCCATCTTTGAGGCTGGGGTAATATGTGCCAATTGCAGAGTATTTTGTAAGGGTAAAGAAAAATGAAGCACATAAAGGATCTAGAGTAGTGGCTGGCACTTAGTGCTCAATAACTTTTAGTTATTATTCTTATGTTCAACTGTACACATGTTATCTCTATACCCACATAATTTTCTAGGCTGGCTTTTAGTCTGTTTTCTTATTTTCCTCCCTATGATGTAGTGAATTGACTATTGCCACCTGTGGCATTTGCTATCACAAGTCATTGGAAACAACAAACCTCCTCCTCCTCCTCTTCCCTTTCCTTTAGTCTGAAAGAATTGGTCTTCAGTATAAAGAGGTGTTTTATTATTATTATTATTATTATTATTATTATTATTATTATTTTCAATCCTACTAATGGTATTTAAAAACCAATTCTTTAAAAAACCAGCCAACCAAACACAAACCTCTGGATATGATTGAAGAGATAATTACTTGGTCATAAGCTCCATGAGGCCAAGGACCATGTTTGTTTTGTTCACTGTCTTAGAGTACATATAATCCAACAAGAGCAGCTTTATTTTTCATGGGGTTTTTGCTGTTATTGTTGTTATGGTTAATTACAGAGTAAACCAGCCCTCTTATAGAAATGGGAGTTCTATCAGTCAGTTCCATCACAGCATAGGTGGTTTACTCAAACTGTGTAATTTGAAGAGAAATTAATAAAAGCACTAATTTGAAAAATGTGGGTGGGGGTTAGGGAGCATGATGCACCTAGTGCATTTGTTCATAGACATCAAGAGCAAAGAGCTGGGACTACCCATTGACCTAATGAGACCAGAGCATAACAGAGTTACTAGGAGCCAGAGACAGGGTACTATATGGAGGAAGAGGCCTGGCAGGAACCTTGGTCTTGGTAGAAGGACACAAGCAACCCTTGGAGAAGTGGCAGGGAATCAACCAAGGAAATGAATATCCCATCTCACTATCTCCTTACTTCTGGTCTCCAGTTGGTGCCTCCTACTGGCAGAGCACAGCTGGAAGCCAGAGGTTAAGGGAATCCAGGCTATTTTCTCTTAGGCTTAGGCTCCGGGAACACAGAGGAGGGAGGGAGAAGCATGGAGATTGGATCTGAGAAGCAAAAGGAAGACATCCGGCAGTGGATCAAATATTGCCACTTGTATGTATTGTGTGTCTTCATACCCTCCAAGTCTAACTTATCCCACTTAACCTTCAGGCACTCATCCTCAGTCTGTCTTCCAAGGAGTACTCATGATGAGGAAGTCACAGCTTTGGTTAATCTAACAAATACTCAGGGAACAAGTAACAGCTCTCGACCTCATGAACCTCTCACCTACTCGGGGGAGACAGTCATGAATAATTGCAATGAATGTTTAATAATAATTGAATGAATAATTGCAATCCAATGTAATAGGTAGCAGGCAGGATAGAGTTGGCATTAAGCACTATAAAGAATAAAGAGAATGACTGACTTTCTTTTCTGGTGAGAGGCAGAGAGGTCAAGAAAAGTTTTATAGATCAGATGACAATTACAGTGGACCTTGAAGAACAATCGAGTCCCACGGTTCCTTTTGCCAGGGATGTTATTTTGAGCTTTACTTCTTTTATCTTAAAAGCTCCCTCTTTTTTTGTGGTAAGCAGCTTCTGAGATGGCTTCCAATAATTCTTACCTTCTGATATTCATGTCTGTGTGAGATCCCCTCCCCGTGGTACAGGCTGATGTAATGAACAGAACATGGCAAAAGTTATGGAAGGTTGGTTACTTCTGAGAGTAGGTTACAAAAAAACCCTGGCCTCAGCTTGCCCTGTCTCTATCTTTCTCTCTCCCTGAGGAAATCTGGCTACCATGTTGTAAGCGACTTTATGGAGGTGCCCTTGTGGCAAGGAATTCAGGTGTGCCAGGGCCAAGAATCCAAGAGGACCTGAGGCTTGATAAATGCCACATGAGTCTGGAAGCAAATACTCTTACTGTGTTTTGAGAGATGACTGCAGTTCCAAATGATAGCTTGGTTGTAGTCTTGTGAGAGACTTCAGGCCTAGTTGCCAAGCTAGGCTGTGCCTAGACTCCTGACCCATAGGGACTATGAGATAACAAATGTGTGCTGTTTTACCCCACTAAATTTCTCAGGAATCTATTTTTCAGTATTACCTATATTTAACAGATAAATAAGTCTGTAATTTACTCTACGATTGATTCTTGGCACTGTATATCCTACAGATTTGGACAAATATATAATAACATGTACCCATCCTTCTAATATTATACAGAGTATTTTCATGGCTTACTCATCCCTTCCCTTGACACCCAACCCCTGATCTTTTACTGTCTTCAGAGTTTTATGTGTTTCAGAACGTCATATAGTTGGAATCATACAGTATGTAGCCTTTCCAGATGAGCTTCTTTCACTTCGCAATAAAATTAGACCTAGATCAGAGATGAAACCATCTCTGACCAGACCTAATCAGAGTGTCCATATTTATACAGATTGTATGCAAATTAAATATTTATATATTTCTTCAAAGAAAGAAGAATTTTAATGCACTGTCATATAACCCTATGGGTGTGCCTGTCGCTCTCATTTACAAACAAATCTGAGCATGATCAGAAATTCTTTTGTTGAATTTCAGGTGTAGTCTACACCGTTTTATTCAAAATTTCCTAAGGTAACTAAACATCTCAGTTTGCACATGGCTATTGCAGATGTAGCTACAAAATCCCTTGTTGTAGGAGGAGTCCTTGGTTTCAGGCACACTGGGTGGATTGCTCGTTCTACGACAGAGACCGGCAGCACTGGTGTTACCTCGGAGCTTGTTAGTAATGCAGAGTCTTGGCCCCAACTCAATCCTACTGTATTAGAAGCTGTTTTAATAAGATCTGCAGGTGGTTCATAGGCACATTAACATTAGAGAGAACTGTTCAAGAAACAACAGTTAAGAATCTGCATACCTGAAATCTAAAAATCCTCAGGCATTTTAGGAAATATTTTCAAATGTTTATATTTTTCATGCTCTTTACTCCAACACAAGCTTAATCAATTTATGGGCAGATCTTACTTGTCCCATCAGGACTTAGTTCATTATAATTATTCTTTGAAGTACATAATGTCAATTGAGAATTAGCTGTTTCAGGGGCAGCCCGGGTGGCTCAGCGGTTTAGGGCCTGCCTTTGGCCCAGGGCGTGATCCTGGAGTCCCTGGATCGAGTCCCACTTTGGGCTCCCTGCATGGAGTCTGCTTCTCCCTCTGTGTCTCTGCTTCTGTCTCTCTCTCTCATGAATAAATAAATAAAGTCTTTTAAAAAAAACTCTTAGGGAATTAGCTGTTTTAGCTTCATTAACTTTCTGTGTGCATAAGTGTATGTGTGTGAGTGTGTGTCTGCTTTCTAATTAATTTTACTTTTTAAAAGATATTTTAATTCAGATACAGTTAGGTCTCTAGAAAGTGATAATTAAACTCACTAAAACAATCACTATAAAAGCAAGTCACTATATTAAAGGACTAACAAATCAGTGAAACTACCAATTTTCTTCTGTATTCTGATAGTTTGGAGTTTGAAACAAATCATTGAACTTATCTGGACAAAGGGATGTAATTTTTCTAGCCCACTTCTTACTTCTTTGTGTTAATGATTACCTGATTTTATTTTTTCTGTTAATGATGATCTGATAATTACGCTTCATAAAGCAAGTAGTCAAAATAATAAATTAGATCATTTGTGTATAATAAGAGTTCTTTGTAGGTCCTCTCAGCTCTAACTGTCATCTAATCCTACAGATTCTTTTCTTTCCCCTTTTGGAAGGCAGCATCTATCTACAGCAGAAAATTTAGTTTTTAATGTTTTCATTTTGTCGTCTCTAATGTACTTTTCTTTAGCATTGTGGGTTTTCTGCCTCTGCTCTCAGATGCACAGAATCTCTTCTAAACCTCCAGAGTTTGTTAGTTTGTTTAAACTGGCATAAAATACTAGAAAAATTCCAGCAAGTCTCCCTGTGGCCACTGTCCAGAAACAAAGCCCAGATTCACCACTGGCTCATTACCTGAAACCTTCACTGCTAAGTGGAACTGCAGGGTTGACTTCAACTCAGGAATGAAAGCATGGCTTTGTCGAGTAATTAGCTTTTCCTGGCCTTTGCTTCATCCATCTTCATCTTCATTCTATTTTAACTAAAGTATTATACAGTATAACTTTGTTAGACTTCCAAGGAAAATGGTACTGTCAACATACTATAAGAATCATAAAGATTTATTTATTTGTTTGGGGGAGAGAGACAGAAAGAGAGGGAGAGCACGAGCAAGATGAGGGGCAGAGGGAGAGGATCTCATGCACTGAGATTCAGAGCCCAACATAGGGCTAAATCTTATGATCCTGAGAACATGGCCTTAGCTGAAACCAAGAGTTGGATGGTCAACTGACTGAGTCACCCAGGTGCCCCAGCACACTATAAGATTTAAATCAAGACAGACTGCGTCTGCCTTTACTGTAGCATTAAGACCTGAATAACTTAGGGAAAAATCACAGGAGTTCAATGAACCTCAGTGCCCCTATTCATAAAACGAGTAACAGTAAGTATATCGCAGAGCTGTTGTAAGGGTTAAATGAGTAAGTGTATGAAAAGCACAGAGCGCAATGCCTCAGCATATGTTACTTTCCTCTTCCTAAATATCACCATGGTGGATCTCCATGGTATTTGTAAAATGATAGTACTTAGAGTTCTGAAAATAAAAGTAAAATAAATCTATAATTATGTACATATGGATAGGCATATGTATTTAAACATGTTCATGTGTTTTCTACAACTATAATTTATTTGCACAATCTTTTCCTAGTCTGCTGCCCAAAATATTAAATGTCTCTGGGGAAAGAAAATAAAACAACACATGCTCTGACTTGTCCCAGGCCAATTTCTTATTTTTCAGGCAGACTATATAAAAATTACATTATTTTCATGGAATATATATAAGGATACATGGAAGCTCACACGAGAGCCTTACTCAGTCTTGAGTACCGATCTACATTCTTTTCATATGTATCGTGTGATGAATTTCCCCTTGACACCATGCAAGACAGTGATTTCAATTTTTACAAAGATTTAAACATATATTTTACTCTCCCTTTTCAGGGGACAGCATGGTCAATGGATTTGGAGCCAGCATACCTGCCATTTACAACTATTTGATCCCGGGAAAGTAATTGAATCTTTCCCAGCTCTTATTACAGTAATAAATATAAATCACATTAATGTTTATTGAGTGCTTACTGTGTCCCAACCCACATATATTTATAATTTAGTTTAATATTTACGATGATGAGGTGGGAATTGGTAGTAGACCTACTTTATAGATGACAAACTGAGGCTCAGTGAGGTTAAGTGCCATAGCCTGGGTTTTGCCAGACAACAGGCCCTAGAGCTGGTGTTCACAATCTGTGCTTCTGTGTCCTGCACTCTACTGGTCTCCACCAAATGAGCACAATAGTTATATTTGCCTCCCAGGACTGTTATTGGGAGCTAATGAATGCGGAAAAAGATTAGTATAGAAGATTAGTATTTCTATAAATCTATACTACACAGTTATGAAAGTGTTGGTTCTTGTTAGTTTAATTAAAGGGCTCTGGCCTCTGAAACTAGAGTATAAGCTACAATAATATCATGGAAAATTCAAGTAGTTAAAAGCCGTGCAGCTCCACCTTTCCAGCATCTTAAAGAATTGAGTATTTCAGACATGTTGGTTCCCTAGCCAAGGACCATTTTCAAAAATTTCTTTATTATAGAATGGCCTCATTTCCTCTATTAAGATCAAAATACTAGACACAAATTTCTATTTTTCTTTCATCGCAAATAAGGATGGTTGTATCAGTTTCCTAAAGCTGCTTCAACAAATTAGCACAAATTTAGTAACTGGAAGCAATAGAAAAGGTTCTTACATAATTGAAAATACTCTTTTTATTTCATCCAGTAATATCACTTCTTGATATTTACCCAAATGAAATGAAAACATTTGTTCACATAGAAACCTTCACACAGACATTTATAGCCACTTTATACATAATTGCCAAAAATTGGAAACAACCAAAGATGTCTGTAGTTCAGTAGTTAAATGAAGAATTGTGGTATATCCAGACAATGGGGTATAATTCAGCACTAAAAAAGATTGGGTTATTAAGCCATGAAAAGACATGGAGGAAACTTAAATGCATTATGACTAAGTAGAAGATGCCAATCTGAAAAGACTATATACTTGTGATGATTGATTTTGTGTGTGCACTTGACTGGGCCCAAAAGCATCCAGATATTTGGAAAAACTTATTCTGGGTATTTCTGTGAATATGTTTTGGGATGAAACTAACATTTAAATCAGTAGACTGAGTAAAGGAACTTTCCCTCTAGAGTGTGGGTGGGCCTCATCCAGTCATTCAAAGGCCTGAGTCAAACATAGAGGGGGACTCTCCCTTGACTAAGAATTCTTGCTGCCTGATGGCGTTTGAACTGAGATATTTTCCTTACCTTTGGACTCAAAATGGAAACATCAGCTCTTCCTGGGTCTTGAGCCTGCTAACCTTTGGGCTGGATCTGAACCATTGGATCCCCTGGGTTAGCTTGCTAATAGGCCCTACACACTGTTGGGATTGACTAGCTCCATGTGAATCAATGCCTTACAATAAATCTCTCTCTCTCTCTCTCTCTCTCTGTCTCTACACACACACACACACACACACACACACACACACACACTATCCATACACTATTGATTGTGTTTTTGTGGAGAACTCTGATGAATATAATAGTGGTGACTCCAACTGTATGACATTCTGGAAAAGGCAAAACTACAGAGATTAAAAAGATCAGTGGCCAGGGATTTGAGGGGAGGAAGGGATGAAAGAGGGAGCACAGAGGATTTTTATTCTGTATGATACTACAAAGGTGGGTACATATTAGTAAACGTTTGTCCAGACCCATAGAATGTTCAACACCAAGAATGAACCCAAATGTAAACTATTGACTTGAGGACGTGTCATTATAGCTCCATTGGTTGTAACAAATAAGTACCACTCTGGTGTAAGATGTTGATAATAGGGTGGCTATGCTTGTGTGGAAGTGAGGGATACATGGGAACTCTGTCCTTTCTGCACATTTTGCTGTGAACCTAAAACTTCTCTAAAAAATAAAATCTTATTAAAACACACAAACAAATAAACAAACAAAACACAGAGATTTATTCTCTCATAGTTCTGGGGGCCAGAAATCTGAAATCAAGGTTGACAAGAAGGCTGCCCTCCATCTGATGCCTCTAAGGCGGGATTTGTTCTTTGCCTCTTCCAACTTCCGTAGCTATGGACATTCCTTGACCACTAACAGAGTCTCTCTATTTTCAGTCACATCCACGGTCACATTGCCTCCTCTTCCTCTTTCTGTCTATATGTTTCTATAATCCCCACCACTCCCATCCCTTGCCATGGAATTTCCTTCTTTACCTGGATAAAGCAGAATGATCTCTCAAATTCAAGACGCTTAATTACAGAGCTTGCAAAGATCTCTTTCTCCAAATCAGCTAAGGTTCATAGTTTCTAGAGGTTTGGGCATAGAAATATCTTCTAAAGGCTGCTAATCAGACAACTACAATGGCTACTTACCGGATCCTGGACAATAGGCCTCAGGGAAAGACTACTCATTGACTTCGATGGAAGGGTTTCTCTTTTATTTTTCCTTTATTTATTAAAAATAAGTATTCTTTTCTATCTTTCCATACATTTGTAAGAGAACAAGATTCCAGGAAAAGCAGCAGCCATCTTGGGTCCAAGAAGTGACAAGCCTTGAAGACTTGGTTGAGCTGCTGAAATAAGCCTGAAATCACAGACCTGTGAATTTCATTCTAAGTGAGGATATAAACGTCTTTACAGTTTAAATGGTTGATAATTGTGATTTTTGTTACTTGCAACTGGAAGCATCCTGACTTAAAATGGTGAAATGTGGATATAATATACAGACAAAGAAAACTTGTGTGATATGCAAAAGAGGACAGGCTATGAACTCTATGAAAATAAGTAACTGAACTGTGAAGTTACCTGAAGAGAGTAGTTTTGGGGTTATTCTAATAATACAGATATAAATAATCATATTTTTCTTTAGGAGAAAGAATGAAAAGAAATAGCCTAGCTGGAGGTAAGTAAAGTTGAAACCACCATCCAGGCTGCACATTCCATCAAGTCAATTAGAACTGTGTTCACATGAGTTTACATATCAATTATACCAAACATAAAGTATCCCCTGTCTTGCTTCCAAACCCACGGATCACATGGGCAACCTTGGAGGTCTTACTAGGTACGGTAGCAAATACATATATTCATCCAATTGAAAAGTTTGGATTTTTAAAT
Source organism: Canis lupus dingo (assembly GCF_003254725.2). NCBI lineage: Eukaryota > Metazoa > Chordata > Mammalia > Carnivora > Canidae > Canis > Canis lupus. Next base: position 48,091,485 of record NC_064263.1, on the reverse strand, counting down.
ATAGCAACATGTGAAAACTATTGTGAAGTGGACAGAGAGTGGGATAGCACTGCATAAGCACAGCTGGAATTGGCACAGATCTTGTGTAATAAAATGCCAGTCAGTCTTCTGCTTCTCCTCCAACCACCACTGGCTCCCTTTGCAGTAATGAAAGGGTGACCTAGACAAGTTCTCTTCTGCGCACACAGCCTGACATGCAGCCAGGGGAAGTTTGTGGAGATGATGAAATAGCTCCATTGTGAAGCTCATGGAGTCCTCCCCTCAATGTGATTAAGTGAGATTTAATTTTGATTGCTGTCAGATTTTACAGCTTTCAACACCTGCAGCTCCCTGGTAGACTTGAGGTAGGTCTTTTGTAAAATTATTTTTCCTCTCCCACATCTACAAAACAGAACGCTTTTTCACTAGAGCCATGGTAGGTCGTCTACTTTGCAGTCGACAGGTCTTTGACTTAAGTAGGTAAATTAGCTCCCCGGTATGACATGGTGTCTTTTTTTCTTGTTGCCCTTTGTCCTCCATCTCTGCTCCCCAAAGCTATCCTCACTCCTCCACATCAAAGGATATCAGTGTTCTTGCCCCAGTTAGACTTATGAGGGATTCTCAGGGGCTCAGTCCCAGCATCATGAAACCCTGCCTTTGCTGATGGGGTGGGGGTCCTATACCACACCTACCAGCCCTAATGATCACCATTCCGATCACAAAAACATATTCCCGTAGTTTTGTTAGTATGTGAAGAATAGTCTGTGACCAGTGTCAAGTTTTGGGGCAGAAAACAGGCAGCCTCTGTTTCAGAAAGATATGACATTTACCCAAGACCAATGTCTTGCCTTAATACTAGCTGGTATTCGCTGAGCGATATTATGTCTCCTTTAAATTGCTTTCACTCTACTTAGTAGAGACCACATTTATCCATTTGTTAGCTAAGCAAGTCGCCCTTACAGGTCAAATCATTCAACGTAGCATCAAATAACTGGTAAATAATGGAGATAAGGTACAAATTCAAGTTGGCCTGTGCTTTTAACTTCTATGTCTCCTCCCACTATTGAGATGCTTCCTGGAGAGACATTTATGCTATGGTTGTGCCTTCCTAAATTGCTCACAAGGAATCCTCTCCTAATCCAAGCTCCATAAGGCTTGAGAGTAGCTCATGTAAAAATCCCAAACAGTTAAATAATTGTTAAATGATGTGATGTGAACAAGTTGCAAAATGTACTAGATACCTTTAGGTTTCCTAAATAAGTGAAACAATATTTTTTTAAAGTTTTTCTCCCATGAATATGCTTTTAAAAAACAATCCCTAAGGAAAGAATTCCTACTAACTTGTCAAATCAGAGGCTTAACTTAATACGAAAACTTGTTTTAATTAAACCTATATTCCTTTTCTTTGAATCCTAGACACTGACCTAAACCAAAATGGCTGATCCAAGTGTCACAGAACACCCCTCCATAGCCCTGTGTTTCCTGGGATGCTTTATAGCTAAACACTCAGAAACCATGACTGGGACTCTCCTGTGCTTCAGGAGTGGGCTTAAGTTGACCTCAAGTTCAGAGATCCGTTTACCTCATTGGGACCTTTCTATAAGACCAGCCATCCCCTTCTGTGCAGGTGTGAACATTCCTCTAACATTTGAAGCTCTTGGGAACCTTTCAGATGTTGGAAGAAGCTCCTTGAATTTTTTGTTTGTTTTTGTTTTTTAAGAGCAGAGACTGTGATTTTCCAAGTGTCATTGACTTTGCGTGAATCTTGGTACCTGAGTGCTTGTCACTGTTCAATTATATGTGTGCTGGTAGGTGTGAAGTTGGGGAATTGGACTGTTTGAGCATAACATTTCCTACCAGTAACTGATTTTAAGAAACAAAACCAATTCTATTGAAATATTTTATTAGAAAATATATCCCATAGTTTACCCAATTCATTTTAGGCCTTTTAGCCAGCAAAATGTTTATAGTTCTGAGTTGGATAAAATAAAATCTTTCAGGGATATGTCAGTGTTTCCATTACACTCCTTTTTCTTATCCCGAAGTAGCACAAGTTTATTAGTGTGTCCATAAAAATTAATATTCCACTGAACCTGGCACCAAACCACAAAGTAAATGTTTACACATCCTTTCAAATATTAACTCAGTGGTTTCTACAAAATGATAGGCCTGCCAGGCATGAAAATTCTCAATTCATAGCCTTTCTCTGCTAATTCAGCTGGGCTATTCTTTCAATGACTAAAAAACAGCACCTGAGATGGACAGGACGTGAGAGAAGGAGTGTGAGAAAATTTTATTAATTATCCAGAAGCTTCTAACATGAGGTCATCCTGAAAAGTGGAAATTATCAAACCAAGCATGCAAAGCTAAGCATGTTATTTGCACCAAAACACATCTCTGGTCTCTCTCAACTGCGTGTCATCTGTCAGGAAGTGGCCTGAGGGCCAACCCACATGTGGCTGCTGTGGGGGTGGTGCTTGGGACACAGTTGCAGATGAAGTGCTGACTAAGCTCCCAGCTTATCTGGTGACCCAAGGATGGGGAAGCCAGGCCTCCATTGGTGTGTAAGATGTTAGGTCCATTGTAGGAAGGCTGACAAAATGATTCTCTGGATTACTTGCCGGGGCGGGGGGGCAGTGGCAGGACAGGAGAAAGGAAGGTATAGTGAGCTCAGGCGTAGACACAGAGAAGAACCAAGACGCCTGAATCTCTTCTTTTGTCAGCCTTATCCTGGAGCTTAAGAATGAATTCTTGACCTTAGTTTTGCCCCCTTAACTCTTCCTATGACTCTAAATGCTTATTATAATTTTTTTTAAAAAAGTATCAGAATAAGACATCTTATTTGATTCAAGACCTTCCTCCATTACTTGCTAGTTGCTTGGTTTGATACTTGATAATACTAAGTGCCACTGCTTTTACATGATTAGGTTCAGAATCACATGAACTGGCTCATAGAAAACTATTTGGTTAATAATAATGACAGTAATAGTAATAATGATAACGATTTATTACATACCAGGTAAGGTTAAGAATTTGGCACAAAATGTCTTACTTAATCTGTACAACACACATCTAAGTCATTTTTGTTTTTTAATTTTTCATGTAAAAGATCAGAGGCTCTGAAATTTTTAACACCTTTCCCAAGATGCTCATCATTCCCAAATTGACCTATAGATTCAGCAAGCAAAATCTCAGATGACTTACTTTTTTTTAGCAGATGTTGACAAATTGATTTTAAAACTAAAACATAGCAATAAAGACGACCTACAATAGCCAAAAAAAATTTGAAAAAGAAAAAAGAAAAGCAAATAAAATAATTTAGGTGAGATGCCCTATCTGATTTCAAAACTTACTATAGAGATACAATAATCAAGATTGTGGCATCGACATAGGGCTACACAAGCATCAGTAAAATAGAAAACACAGCATAGAAATAAACCCACTCACATATGGCCATTTGATTTTCTACAAAGCAACAGGGCAATTTATTGGGGGAAAGATAGTTTGCTTTGTTTTGTTTTCAAATGAAGTAGCAATAACTTTATCCACATAGATAAAATATACTTTGACTCCTATCTCATATCATAAAAATAATGGAACAGTAATTATAGATCTAAATATTAAAAATAAAGCTGTAGAACTTCTAGGAAAGAATCTTTATGACCTGGGGGTAAGCAAAGTGTTTTTAAAATAGGAAGCAAACACACAAGAACCCTAAAAAACCTATGCGTGTAAACTCAAGTTCATCAAAGTTAAAAACTTATGTTCTTCAAGACACTATAAAACTAATGAAAATGCAAGGTACTCTTAAGAAGAAATGGTTGCAATACACATATCTAACAAAGGAGTTGTATTAATACAAAGGGTTTGTATTAAATTAAAAATAGGGAGAACTCTTTCATCTCAATAAGATAAGCAGATAGTCTAAGTATTTATTTATTTATTTATTTATTTATTTATTTATTTATTTATTTATTTTTTTAGTCTAAGTATTTAAATGAAGTTCTATAACAACCAAAACTCATCTGTGGAATTAGAGACCAGATCAATAGTTGCCTGGGATTGGAAGTGGGAGATGATTTACTGAAAGAAAAAAAAAAAAAACAAACTTTTTTTTTTTTTTTTTTTAAGATTTTATTTATCTATTTGACAGACAGAGAATACAAGCAGGGGGAGTGGTAAGAAGAGGAAGAAGGATAAGCAGGCTCTTCTCTGAGCAGAGAGCCCAGCACCCTGGGATCATGACCTCAGTTGAAAGCAGATTCTTAACCATCTAGGCACCCCGAAACCTTTCTATAATAATGGAGATTTACTATTCCGTGAATGTAGTATTGGTTATACAAGTGTGTACATTTGTTATAATTCATCCAAAAGTCTACTTAAAATGTGCGAATTTTACCGAATGTAAATTATACCTCAAAAAAGATGTTTTTAGCATTGATCAAAAATGGTCAGCCATTTGGAAAAACAATATTTTGAAGTTTATTTATTTTATGTCTGTTGTCATACATTGTTGAGAAGGGAAGATTCTACATAAATGAGACTAAAAAACAACTATTATGGTGATGTCATCAGTGGTGACCTCATTCGTAGAAGAGTCAGAAGGAGGAAGTTTTGAAAAAAATTTAGTTAAGGTTTTTATGTTTAGTTTATATGTCTATGGAATATCTAAGGGAAAATGTCCAGTAAATAGTTAAACGTGTGGGTCTGGAGGTCAGCAGAGATATCTTGGCAGAGTATGTTGATTTAAGGGTCAGGGATCCCTGGGTGGCGCAGCGGTTTGGCGCCTGCCTTTGGCCCAGGGCGCGATCCTGGAGACCCGGGATTGAATCCCACGTCGGGCTCCCGGTGCATGGAGCCTGCTTCTCCCTCTGCCTGTGTCTCTGCCTCTCTCTCTCTCTCTCTCTGTGACTATCATAAATAAATAAAAATTAAAAAAAAAAAAAAAAAAAAAAAAAAGATTTAAGGGTCAGGAGTTCAGATGGTAAATAAGCCATAGACAATGGGATCACCCCTAGAGATTTGTGGTAATAAAACAAGAGGCCTAGGACAGAATTACAAAGAAGACACAACTTGGCGGATGGGTGGAGAAAGCAATGCCTGTGAAATAGTGTGTTTGTGCAGCTAGAGAATGAGGTGAAAACCAGGAGAGTAGGTTGTCCCAGACAGTAAAGGAAGGGAGATGCATCAGTTCAACTAGCATTTAACTTAACAAAGTGAGTCACGTAGGCTCCTGAATTCTTGGGGGCGGGCAGTACCATCCTGCCAGGTGCCAGGAAGAAACAAAACCCAGATACGAGTGAATGCCCCTGACATCTGTCATGCTTTGTAGCAGATTCCCTTCTCCTGTTCTAAGCCCAACATACCATTCCTATCCTCCACTGCTAAATCTATCTTTGCTGGATTCCATGACTCTCTAGTCTTTGTGGATAATCTACTCCCCTTTTTCTCTCTCTCTATATATACATATTTGCTAACACTTGAAACTGTGCTGTGCTGCAAAGTATCATGCTTTTGGCAGGGTTTTATTGAATTGCTCATCCACTGATGATACTTTCTGTCATCTTTATTATTTAGAATTGAACAACTTTAAGGTTCTAATATACCAGTTTTATTAGGGTCCCTGGAGGGAGAGCTTGGACAGACATAAGCCTAGTTCGTTATCTTTAAGTGGACACTTAATAATTACATTTAACGTATCATTTTTTCCTTTTATGCTTATTACTTTCTGTGCCCTTGAATAAGAAATATTTACCCACCCTCCAGATGCAAAGACATTTTCCTAAAAGCTTTGTAATTTCAACTTTTAAGTGTGAGATATGATTCATATAAAATTAAGACCAATTATGATCTGATGTAGCAACGAAGTTTCAATGTTTTTCCATATGAGATTATGGGCCATTTGTTGAAGAGCCCTTCCTCACTTCATTTAGGTACCTTGACTGTAAAAGAATGGCATATTACTGGGCTTTTTATTCCATTCTATAATCTCTTTGTCCATTTTTACAATGGCACCACATGCTTTATAGTAATACTTGAAGACAGAGAGTGTAAGTTCTCAACCTCATTCAGATGGTAAAAGATGCTGTTATGGAACTGAGATTCCCTGGTAACAAGAGAAATGATAGAATTCCCAAACAGCAGAGACCAGGTGACAACACTTAATGATTAGAGGCAAGGTAAGCATGATTCTTATAATGGGCAGGAAGGTGCTAATGGCCTTCGGAAGGTCCTGCTCTATAAGGATCTATGGCTATGCCTTGGAGAACATGGTGTTCCTAAAATCAAAATAGATGGAAAGGCAGTAAGAGTCAGCCCCCTCAATAACAAGTCATAATTCATCACCAATGTTTAAATCCTGGCTAGTTCTATTCCTCAGAACCCATCAGCTGAAAGAGAGATCCCATCTCCTTAGTTGTGATTTTCCCAATCCTTCCCCAAACAGAACATTTGACCATTTAGAATGCGGAAAGGTAAAGGCTCAGATTTTTAAGGTCCACTTGATACAAAGTCCAAGCTGATATGAATACCCAGGGAGCCAAAGTGCTGTGTGGTTCTCTTGTGAGAGTAGAGATATATGAGAATCAGGTAATAAATTGAGTTCTAATCCTGGTTTATCTCACAGGGGGTCTACAACAAATAAGGGTGCACCCACTGCTTATTTCTCGGGTTTCTGAACATATATTTGGAATGGACATATATGGAACTGGTGGAACCCACACATTGAATTCTTGGCCCATGGAGTAAAAGCAATTTCAGTAAAAGCATTCTTATACTGGCTTAGAACCATATGTAGCTCATTAGTCAAAACCAGCCTTGTTGAATCCAGAATAGAAACTTCCGGTCTGGCTTCTCAATATAGATGTCTATTTTGAGATCTCATAACTCAACCCAGAGACATTATTTAATACCTAATTTCTTTATTTTTCAAGATCCCTTTGAATAAAAATCTATTTATCATGAATACCAAGAAATAATCACATGGTTATTTTGAGGTCTAACTAGACATTACTTGTCAAGAATTGTGAGGGGTCTGGTTTCATCCTGCTTGTAAGGTAACAAGTTAGACTACCATAGTTTCTTGGTTGCTTGAAGAAGACATATTTTTAGGTCAAAGTTGCATTCATGGCAGAGTCACATAGCGTGAATTTTATTTTTGTATTGGTTCTTCTTGCCCTCCAATTCCATGGGAGCAAGATGGTATAGTTCACATGGATTCTGCACACATAGTTGGTTTGCACCACAGCTGAGGAGCTCTGAGCTTAGGAGAGCCCAGTTAATGCACTCCAAGCAAATCCGCCTGATAGCTGCCTTAGATGGAGACACTATCCTTAACAGTAAGCAAACTTCTCCTCTGCTCTAGAGGAAGACATTATCTTTATTAAGGCTGCTCACTGTACCGATATCCTTGAAAAAATTATCTCAGACAAAAGGCAAGATATGCAGAAACACGGAGAATTGTTTTTCTACATTAGTATATCCTTCTCTTTCAAATTTAAAAAAAATTAAGAGATGTATTTATTTATTTTAGGGTGAAAAAAGAGAGTGCAGAGTGGGGGCGAGGGGCAGAGGGAGAGGGAGAAAGAGTCCTAAGCAGACTCTGTACTGAGTGAGGAGCTGGACGTGGGGCACAATCCCCCTACCCTGAGCTCACAACTTGAGCTAAAACCAAGAGTCAGCTGCTTAACCAACTATGCCTCCTTTTTCAAATTTTAATAGAAGAATTAATATATTTCATGAGACCCAGGGCTATTGAATAGCCTCTGGATTTCTGAGACATTTTTTATTGAGAGGGATCCTGCTCATAACCATCTCAGCCCCACCCCTGACAAAAAGGCAGGTACTCTCTTTATGTAAATTTTTGCATTTCTCCAGTACTTTACAATCTTTCTATTCTTACTTTTACAAATGCCCTTGGACCAAATTTGCACGCTACATCAAGATGGAGATTGATTGTGCAGCTGAGACCACCACTTTAGGTCCCAAGAGAGTCCATACTGGGTTAATGTTGATTTATTTATCTGTCATGCCATTATATTTGAAAACTCAACCATCGAATGAGGGAGAGATTTTCCAAAGGAACCCTCAGATGAACATCACATTTTTTTCCCCCAACCCATTTCAGCCAAGGGATAAACTGGCACCCTTTCTGACATGAGCACATAATGGAAAGAACATCAGACCAAGATCCAGGAGACTCATGTTCTAATCCCGTTTCTTTCATTAGCTTGTTGTGTAACCTTGGACAGCATGTGGCACTTTAGGTAGCACAGAATAAGAATCACTTATAAACAAATCAAGAAAAAAAAAAAAAGAAAAGAAAGAAGTTTTGACAATTTCAAATTACATATCTGGAATAAATTTTAAGATGATTTTTTCCTTAATAAGCAGAACAATATTCTTCTATGTAAGAAGCAGATCATTTTACTGTGGTCTTCTTTTATACACAAACAAAGATCAAATGAAAAATATAGACATTCCAAGATTTTTCTAAACCTCTGTGGAATGACTCAATCTTTTATGCCATATATATATATTAGGCCATAGACGTACTATCTTAGAAGTTTTAAATAAAAAAATATCAAATTTTATATTTTATATAATGTATTTGAAGTTTTTCCTTTACTTCAAAAATATCTATCTTCCCTTCTTATTCCCGGAGTTGCCACTCTACATTGGTCTAGAAGATTAACCATTAATCTTTTAATTGACTTCCAAGTTTTTGGCTTGTCTCTTCCAAGTTTTTGGCTTGTCTCTAGTCTCAATTTGTCCTTTCAATTTAATCTCCTTTTTTAAATTTTTATTTTTTTTAAAGATTTCATTTATTTATTTGAAAGAGAGAGAGAGAACCTGCACACACGAGTAGGGGGCAGAGGGGCAAAGGGAAAGGGAGAGGGAGAAACTGACATGGGGTTTGATCCCAGGACCCTGGGACCATGACCTGAGCCAAAGGCAGAGCTACCTGGGTGTCCCTGAATTTAATCTTCTTAAAAGTTAAACCACCTCTCTCGATTGGATCAAGTACAAACTATCAATCCTGGAATTTCTTTCTTTCTTTTTTTTCAGTCCTGGAATTTCAAAACTAAGATTATTTGGTCAACTTTCATCTTACTCTATACCAAAAGGAAATTTTCATACCAGTCAGATGAACACACTTATATGTGCCTTGAATACAACACTTTCACCTCAACTGTTGTATCTTTCTGACTTAGAATTCTCTCCTCCATTGTGTCCACCCATCTGACTTCGACCTTTCCTTTAAGGCTCAGCTCTATACCACTCCTTCTTTGAAACATTCCTTGATTTTTCTCCAATATTTACAAAGCTTTTGGCCTTTTAATAAATATTTGTAGCATGAGAACTCTAACATGAACCACAAACACTTTGGAATTTTTCTTATTTTTCCATAGGTTGGGATTTTTTGAGAGCAGGCTCTTAACTGACTTATTTATTTCTCTTCAAAGCCTCTAACCTCCCTGGTTTTTCTTGATTTGATTGGTTGCATGTGACTTGGCCTGTTTTTCCCCTTCCTTTTACTATCCACCATAACCAAGTTTGAATATTCTTTTATTGATCTACTATATCACGGAGGTGATAAAGGGTGGTACTGCTTCAGTGGACTGGACCAGGAGTTATATCCTAAGTTTACATTGATACCTTCACTTATATTTTCAGTAATCTAGGTAAAAAATGAGTAAAGGTTTTTAGATATAGCTGTTTGAATTATTGGTTAGTTTTGAAATTACAGTTTTTTTTTTTAATTTTATTTATTTATTTATGACAGTCACACACACACACACACACACACACAGAGGCAGAGAGAGGCAGAGACATAGGCAGAGGGAGAAGCAGGCTCCATGCACCGGGAGCCCGACGTGGGATTCGATCCCGGGTCTCCAGGATCGTGCCCTGGGCCAAAGGCAGGCGCCAAACCGCTGCGCCACCCAGGGATCCCCTGAAATTACAGTTTAATAGGAAATAAATCCAGATTAAAGTAGGTTAACTAGAAAACCAATAGAGTATCTATTAATTTATTTAACAATCATTACTTCCAATAAACTCATTTTTCAACTGAATTTCCTTTTTTTTTTTTTTTTTAAAGATTTGTTATATATTTTAGAGAGAGAGCGAGAGTGAAAGAGAGCACATGTGCACGCTTGAGCAGGGTGGGGCCGGGGGTGGGGGGCAGAGGAAGAGGGAGAGAGAATCTTAAAAGATGACCCCCAGATGGATGATCAATGTTTGTGGAGCCCAATGTGAGGCTCCATCCCATGACCCTAGGATCACAACCTAAGCTGAAGCCGGGAGTAAGTCACTCAGCTTACTGAGCCACTCAAGCTCCCCTCCATGTGCCATTTTCATTTACTAGTCACTTTGATTCTGTTTAGCCTGGTATGAAATATTCCCATTATGCTAGTGGGTTTTACCATGAAGCATGCTATGAATTAAGAACCAGGCAATAATTACTGATTAATTTCAGCCAAGTCATGTGACCAGCCACAAAGATTATTTGCTAGCTTAATAACCTTATTTAACCCTGAATCGGTGCCCAGAAAATATAAAGTTATAACTCATATTTCCAATTGTGTATGGCTTTCATGAGTCAGTCAAGCCACAGGAAGACATCCACTCTTCCTTTATATTCTTTTTTTTTTTTCTTGCCAAATTTCTTGTTTTCTTATAGGTTTTTTGTTTGGATGAAAGTATTCTTCAACATTTTCACTGGTTGTTACACTTATTTCTACCTTTTGAGGAACTTGTTCAATTAATTTTTTTTTCATCAAAATAGCAAATATGAATGCATCTTCTTAATGAATTTGGGAATTTGTGCAGCTATATTATGATTTCAAAGAAAAATCAGATTTTTAATCATTGGGGGATTTACTGAAAAACGTAAAGAAAAATTATTTCTCAATACTTTGCTGTTTTTTATCTTGTAATTGTTTAACATTAATATTCTTGTTTTTCTTTTCACATGTGACATAATTTTGAAAATTCCATTTTTGATTTGAAAGATCTCAGGGAGTATTTGATTTCTTTATGAGAGAATTGTTTAATAAATATTTTGTTTAGAAAGTATGATATTGAAAAAGCAACTTGAATGAGCCACATCATTGTACCTTTAATCTGTTAAAAATGGTATAAGTGAAAGATAATGATAACACACAATGCTGATGAGGATGCAGAGAAACTGGACCATTTATATACTGCTGGTTGGAATGGAAAACTGCATAACTACCTTAGAAAATAGATTGGCAGTTCCTTTCAAAACTAAAAATGAACTTACTGTATGGCCCATCAGTTGCACTCTTGGGTATTTATCCTCCAAGATTGAAGACTTATTTTCACACAGGAATTTATACACAAATATTTATGATAGCTTTATTTGTGATAGATACAAACTGGAAAAGTAATTTCACACAGGAATTTATGCATAAGTATTTATTTATTTATTTTTTAAAGAGCACAAGTATTTATAATAGCTTTATTTGTGATAGATACAAACGGGAAAGTACATCAATCACTCATAAACAGACTGTGGTACATCTATACCACAGAACACAGCTCAGCAAAAAAAGGAACAAATTATCAATATGTAAAACAACGTAGTTGGACCTCAAAGAAATTCTACTGCTAGAAAAAGCCAATGCCAAAAGGATATATTGCATGATTCTATTTATGTTACAACCTAATTATAAAAATGGAGAACAGATGGACTGGGGATTTCCAGGGGCTAGGACTGAAAGGAGGGGATGGGTATGGCCAGAAGGATAACACCAGGAGCCCTTGAGGCAGTGATACAGTTGAGTATGTTGATGGCTGTGTGGTTACACAAAGCTACACATGTAATAGAATTGCATAGGATTATACACACACACACACACACACACACACACACTAGTTCATATAGAACTACTGAAATCTGAATAAGTTCTGTGGATTGCAGCAATGCCAATTTCTTGGTTCTGATTTGCACTATCCTTTGTGAGATGTTAACATTGGGAAAGATTGGCGTAAGTGTGCGTGGGACTTGGCATACCTTTCAACTTCCTGTGGGTTTATAATTATTTTTAAATGAAAAGATCTGAAACTATTTATATTGAAAAACTTTTATTTTCCATAGTGTTATGTTAATTTCCTTGACCCCCACCTAAAATATACTCTTCTTTTCCCTAATAGTTAGAACTTTGTTGTTTTCTTTTTCACATTTAGTTCTATGATCTATATGGAGTCAAGAGGTTTTTTTTCCAGCTTTATTAAAGCACAATTATAAAACTCATAACAATGGAATAGAATGGGCTGTGGGGTGGGGGAAATGGGACTACAACCTGTCAGTTACAGGATGGATAAGTTCTGATGATGTAATGTATAGCATGGTGACCATAGTGAGTAATACTGTATAATATACTTGAAATTTGCTGAGAGAGTAGATATGAAACATTCTCATTAAACAAATTTAATAATGTGTGGTGCTAGACATGTTAATTCACTTATTTATGGGAATCATTTCACAATGAAAATACATAGCAAATCATCAAATTAAACACAGTTTTCTTTTGATATGAAGAATAGAAAACAAGTTTTATATCATGTCATACAATATTTTATTTTTATATATAATTATTATTGCAAAAACTATATTTTTTGTATTAAAAGTAAATTCAGACATCGTAGAAGAGTAAAGTAAGATTTCTATTCCCTAAGGAATTTAGTTCAATTTCCCAACAAATCACACATTTTTTTTTATTCACTATTGAGTGTCTAGTTTGCATGGTTTTGTAAATCTGTACAACCCAGGATAAGCAGGGAAATCTATCTTTGCTTGGACACAGAAAATTAACAGTAGCCAAATTGATAAATAAATAATTTCAGACCATGAAAAAGTTATAGAGAAAATAGTATTATGAAGAGTAATATGTAAGGTAGGAAAGAAGCATTAAATAGAATTGCCCAGTAGGGCCTCTTTCAGATGATATTTGACCAAGACCTGAATGAAAAAAGGAGCCAACTAGATGAAGATTTGGGATTAAATCTGTTTCAGGCAAAGGGAACAGGTAATACAAAAGATTGAAGTGGCATTCAGTCTGGCATGTTCCAGGAATAGGAAGAAGTTCTCATGGCTGGGATATAGTGAAGAGTGGGTTTGGGACACAGAGGCTTAAAAAGGAATCGGTGACAAGGCCACATAGGTCTTATAGACACGGTGAGCAATGCGGATTATTGTAAGTGAAATGGAAAGCCACTAGAGAATTTCAAGCAGGAAGATGACATAAATTTTTTTTTAACTATTAAAAATCAATTTGGTTACTACATGAAGAATGGACAATATAGAGGTGAGGAAAAGGGAGCAGTGTGGGAACAAAGAAACAAGCAAAGAGCCCAATAATAAAAGTAATGGTAACTCGGACCAGAGAGATAGTAGTTATAAAAATATTGTAATAGTCCAGGGGAGAAATATGAAGGCTAGGTTTAGGGCAGTAGCAATGGTGACAGAGACGTGGACTTTCAATGGGGAGGGATGTAATAAATAGAATCAATTGGACTTTTGGCTAATTACATGTGGAAATGGGGTAAGAGAATGAAGAGGTTAGGATGACTCTCAGGTGACTTGCTTGGGTGATTGGGTGGAAGATATTCTTAACCACTGTAAAAAATAATAACAAGAAGAGCATATTGGTATCTAAGAGGGCTGATCAACAGGTTCCATATTGGGTATATTGAGTTTAAGTGCCTAGAGGGTAAGCAGATGAAGTTGTATGGTGAGCAGTTGAATATATGCATGTAGAGTTCAGGAAAAGACAAAGATTGGAGCTATTTATTTTAACAATAGTAGCATATTAATGTAAATTATGTAAAAGCATAGCTGTGGGTCTAAGAAAAGACCAGTTGGCTTTAATACTGTGTCATGTATACTTTGAACATTACTGGTGATAGTTAAGTGATATTTAAATTTGGTCTGATTACAACTATGGATGATATACACCCCACCTACATGTACATTCTGTTCTCAGTCAGGTCTTGCTAAATTACCTTGGACATGAGACTAGCAGCTTTTTGTGATCAAAATGCCAATAAAATTTTGAATTTTCTTAGGACAGTAATGAGGACAAGGAACACACATGATTTGTTTCCTCAAGAAAAACTATGTTGCATGGACAACTGGAATACTGTATGTAGACTAAATTGATGACATCTTTAGGATATTGGGAGATGAATGAATTCTTTTGGCGGGGAGAGATCAATGAATTCTGAAGAAAGTCTCATTCTAAAATATACCTTATTATTGGAAGACAAGGAAGATTAGACCCAGAGATTAATGGGTTGAACCAAAATCACACAGTAAGTAAATGATAGATTGGAGAGTAAGATCCAAATCTCCTGGTTCCTTATTAATGCTTTTTTTTTTTTTTTTTTTTAAGTCATATAACACTGCTGGATAAGAATACTGGAAAGTCTAGTTTATAAGGTCAGGCTAAAATAATTAGAATTCTTCTAGATTGGAACAATCTAAACCAAAAGGACAATGGCCAAGATTATGAAATAATATTGGGTTTGATAGGATAGGGTCAGATACTGGAATGTGAGGCATAAACTACTATACGAAGGAATATTGTGAACAAAGGAAGGTATAACTGGTCATTTGTCTTTATTATTGTTCTCATATCCCTGTTTTCTATTGCAATGTCTTATCCATCTGGTTCCTGATACTCTACCTCTGTCACAGAACAAGAATCTTTTCATTTCTTAGAGTCATCTCCTATTTTGGGCTTTACTATTGACTTAAAACTTTAGTCTCAGAATAGGGACTGAAGATCTTGCTGGCTTTCCTGGTCTGACTCCCCAGAACCCCTGGATTCTTCACCATCCCCAAATACTATCTTCAGTGATAAAGATCAAAGATTTAGATTAAAAATTCTAAGATATAGGACTCACAGGTATCCCTTGAAACTCAGAAAAGATCAATGTAGGGCAATTTAAAGACCTTGGATTAGCAAATTTTATTTATATACAACAATGATATAGAAAGCAATCTTGGGGCATTACCTTGAAGACTCAGTAAGATATTAAATGACTCCATGTAGCCTCTAACTAAATAGCTCTGGATACACAATCACAAGAAATAAAAGTAAGAGAAAAAAATTATAATGAATAATTCTGGAAGGATTCCTATGTGCCAGTCACCACGCAAATCATTCTCATATAAATCATTTAATTTAGTGTCAGAAAATATATAAAAACATTACTATCCTTACTATATTAATGAGGAAACTGAGGATCAAGAGTTAAGCGTCTAGCTTGTGGTCTCTAGCAAGTAGTTCTTTTTTTTTTTTTTTTTTTTTTTCTAGCAAGTAATTCTTAAATGATGTAGGAAACGGCAGATCCTGAAAGCTCCAGAACAGAGGAGTTGGATGAACCATGGAAAGAAGAGAAGGCCAACAAATAACAAATATAACGGTACGAATATATTCAGACACTAGTGCTCAGATGTTCTCCATCTTTGCTGATGTCAGAAAAGGGAAATTCACTAAGCCTCAAGATACTGGTGTCCAACAGAAGGCTGGATTTTCTAGCAGTTAGGCCTCAAGATGCTAGAATGAATAACTATGAGATGTCGGAGCTTTTTACATTCTTTCAAAGGAATTCCTTTAGAGGTAATCTTTGTTTGCTACAGAGAAGATATTTTATACATATATACATACATAGGATTATATGAAATATATGGATATTCCTTCAGCAAATATTAATTTTTTAAAAACTGACATGACAGCTGCTATGCTCAGTAGGTCTGGAGATAGGCTATTGAGGATGACAGATGGGGCCCTCATCCTCCTATCAGACAATTAAATAAGCAGATAATGAAGAATGCAGGGAAACAAGTGGGGTGTTGAGGTAATATATAATCTAGTCTAGTTTTACTCAGGGCATGTTTCAAAAGAAAGTGCTATCTACACCGAGACCTCAAGGAAGAATGTTATCTAGAAAGAGAGGAGCAGGAGTATTCAGGATAAAAAGCCATTGCCAAGTAGGAATGGTGTGGCTTCTCAAAATCCCTTCCAGTGGGGGAATTTCATAAATTAATCAGTTGCTTAGGTCCCTCATGTTGTCATAATGTTCTTGGCATCACCACCTTCTTTCTGATTTTTGGGTAAGCCATGAATTCACTCTAGTTTTCCTGTGTGGTGAGTGAGAATTCAGGAAGCGTCCCTCCAATGTGCAATTTGGAACTGATGTAAGCCCATGAGAGTGGGTGATGAATGGGCAACGTGGGCCATGGACTCAGATGGCCTGGGTACAAGGACTGGCTGTGCCAGACACTAACTCAATGATCTTAGGAAAAAAACCCATCCAAAACACTTCAACAGCCAAAACACAGAGACGTGAAGATGAGCAAGAACAGAATGCTATTCCCTGGCAACAAAAATGAGGAATTTCATTCCAGCTAAGGGGAAAATTTATTCCTTTAAAAATTGTTTTCAAACTCCATCCCCAGAGGTGCTGATTCAGGAGGTCTAAGGTGTTAGATCTGGAGATTTAAAATTTCTACCGAGTTCCCTGGTGTGCTGATGCCGCTGGTCCAGGGACCACACCTTGAGAACTTCCATTTTAGAAGATGTTGTCTAGGAACCAATTTTAAGGATGTTGCTTTTAAACCAGTGAATCTGACTATTTCTTCTGCATCCATGACTCTTCCTCTCAGATAACCTCGGCTACCAACAGAAAAGGGCTGCAGTGTGAGGATACAAACAAGCAGATTTTTAATCATTTTAAAATACCAACCTCTATTCTGAGCTGTTATTTTGGCTGAAGTCTTTCATTTGGTCATTTGCAAAAGTAAACAAAGTAATTGGACATGCCGTCGGAAGCTCCAAAGGATTTAAAACCACCTACTAAGTGCAAGGGTTTATATTCATTAAGAGCGAGGAAATTACTTAGGATTATTTTCTTGAGAATTTACCTGACAACAAAGGCAGCAGTATTCGAAGGGTATTTTACTTCCTCTTGGCTGCCTTTTAATGTCATCTGACAATTTCCACTCCCACAAGGTGAGAATTCACAGACTTACATTTCTTCACTAAATTATTTTTTTTGTTCTAAAGTTTTTTTTCTCCTATCCTGGAAGAATGACTTCCAAAAAGTGTTACTTTTTAGATGACACCATTAAAAACTCCTGGCATTAAAAAAAAAAAAATCAGAACCCTAGGCATAAACAATCAAGATCTAATTCTCCACTTGAAGCAAGTGTATTCTCCACATCAGTGCCATCTATGTTCATACAAGGGAGCATGAGGATAACATTGATTAGTTTAGGAAAGGATTGGGTTTGACACCACAGCATCTACATCTCTGCCTCTCCTAGACAGCTCTTCAAGTTGACCTGTGTTCTCCTAAAATTTGGAAGCCATGACCAATGGCTACAGGTCAGAGAGAGGATCAGTCAAGACATATAGACCTACCTTAGCAGGTACTGTGTAGAAAAACAAGATCTCATTACTCAGGAGGCCTTGAAGCATTTTTATAGGTCACGTAGGCTAAGGTGGAACTACAACTCAGGACCCCAGGCTCCTGATCATACGGTCTTTCAAGTTCCCTGGGTGTCTCTCAGTACTTCTTTCAATGTCATTTGCTCTGCTTCACATCCTATTCCATGGCTCTACTCATTTTCCTTCCCTGCCCCACCCAATAATATGATTACCTTTAATAACTACTTCAAAACTTCAAAGATGTCTAGCCCTTTTTATAGGGAGCTCACAAAAATTTAATAGCTTTCAAGACCTAATAAAATTAATCTTTATTGGCTTATAAGCCTAACATGGATCTCCCTAAGTAGAATTTCCCCAAACTGTGCCTGTCAGCAAATTAGTCTCTTTAGATCAAATCTGACTTGAATTTGGAACCATCTGCTTTCCCATTCTTCCATCCTCAGTCGTGCCCAACAACCACCAGGGTTCCAGACTTCTCTTCTGCTTTAATATACAGTGTATGCTTTCTCTTGTCCTCCAGGAGATGAGACTGCACACTTGAATAAAAAAATCCTTAACTGTTGTTCAAAGTGACTAGAGTCCTGAGACACTTCCCATTGTGGACAAGGGGGAAGGTGAAGAAAACATTCCAAGGATTAAAGATCTCAGCCCAAGGCAGGAAGACTAGCTGATACTATAGAAAAGCAGAGACTGTTTTCTTTTATATTTTTAAGATTTATTTATTTATTTTTGAGAGAGAGAGAGAGAGAGAGAGAGAGAGAGAGCATTCAAGCAGGGGAAGGGACAGGTGAGAGAATATCCAAGTAGACTCTCGCTGAGCACAAGTGGAGCCAGGACTCCATCCCGTGAGCCATGAGATCAGGACCTGAGCCGAATGCAAGAGCCAGATGCTTAACCCGCTGAGCCACCCAAGTGTCCCAAGACTGTTTTTTTTATGTTATTTCAAAATTGCAAGATATCACTGTGATTAAAATAATAATAGTATGATTAAAACTCATACACCTTTTGCCTAGATTCTCCAATATCTTTATATCCATTTACATTATCATTTCTCTATCTCTCTCATCAGTTACACAGCTTATTATGTTGTTTCTAAATATTTTATTATGTATTTCTTTATTTTATAAATTTATTTTTTATTGGTGTTCAATTTGCTAACATATAGAATAACACCCAGGGCTCATCCAGTCAAGTGCCCCCCTCAGTGCCCATCACCCAGTCACCCCCACCCCCCGCCCTCCTCCCCTTCCACCACTCCTAGTTCATTTCCAAGAGTTAGGAGTCTTTCATGTTTTGTCTCCCTTTCTGATATTTCCCACTTATTTTTCCTCCTTTCCCCTTTATTCCCTTTCACTATTTTTTTATATTTCCCAAACGAATGAGACCATATAATGTTTGTCCTTCTCCCATTGACTTACTTCACTCAGCATAAGACCCTCCAGGTCCATCCATGTCGAAGCAAATGGTGGGTATTTGTCATTCTAATGGCTGAGGAATATTCCATTGTATACATAGACCACAGCTTCTTTATCCATCATCTGTCGATGGACACTGAGGCTCCTTCCACAGTCTGGCTACTGTGGACATTGCTGCTAGAAACATCGGGGTGCAGGTGTCCCAGCATTTCACTGCATCTGTATCTTTGGGGTAAATACCCAACAGTGCAATTGCTGGGTCGTAGGGCAGGTCTATTTTTAACTCTTTGAGGAACCTCCACACAGTTTTCCAGAGTGGCTACACCAGGTCACATTCCCGCCAACAGTGCAAGATGGTCCCCCTTTCTCCACATCCTCTCCAACATTTGTGGTTTCCTGCCTTGTTAATGTTCCCCATTCTCACTGGTGTGAGGTGGGATCTCATTGTGGTTTTGATCTGTATTTCCCTGATGGCCAGTGATGCGGAGCATCTTCTCATGTGGAAGACATAGACATGGCCATCAAGACTATTCTCAACGTGACTTAGTTATCCACTGAAGAGAGGAGCACGTTTGGAGAGGAGCATATTAATTCATTATTTTTCATCTAATTGGAGGCCTCTAACAACTGTCCATAGTCATGGTTGGTCATGACCCCTTTCAACAGAAATTTTTCCATTTACTTAGCTTGTTCTCCCCCATATTCACCTTGGGGTACACAACATGGAGACATTCTTCTGATGGAGCTAAATATGATATTTACTGGTCACTCAAGTCTACCATATGCACTCACGAAGAGCGATAATCTAATAAACATATTTTTAGTATAGTTTCCTACAATATTACATTAGTTTTGAGTGTATAGCAGAGTGATCTGACAAGTCTATACTTCATGCTGTGTTCACCACAAGTGTAGCCGGCACTTCTCCCAACACACCACTCTTACAATAATGATTGATCATATTCCTTATGCTGTGCTATTGATTCCTGTGACTTATTTATTTCATAATTGGAAGCCTGTACTTCCCACTCCTCTTCATCCATTTTGCCCATTCCCCCCAGCCCCAATAAATAAATGTTGTTAATGGAATTTATACTCACATAATTGAATTATCTTAGTAACTGTAGGTATCTTTAATGTTTATTTATTTATTTTAGTAATCTCTACACCCATCATGGGGCTGGAACTCACAATGCAGAGATCAAGAGTCACATGGTCTTCCGACTATACCTTAGGTATCTTAATAACATAAAATCTGTAGAAATCAGTAGCAAGTCTATAACAAACAAAAATTTCTGGTTTTCTTTGTAGAAAAACTTCATATATGTGTAACAATTAAGAGTTTACAAAGTCTGTCTTGCATATGCTACCCTAACTGGTGATCATCATGATCTAATATATAAGAGGAGATTATTACTTCTATTTTAAAGAAAAGGAAGCTTTTAATGGGTCGCATCTAGTTCATGACAGGTAAAATTCTCAAAAACATGTGTCTTTCTTTGAACTTTTATGCTTGCAATATGTACAAATATTAGAAGCATGAGACTAAGATGTCTATATTCTCTTGGTTTCTGTAACAATGTAATATCTTATTTTTAAAATTCTTTTTAATTTGGCATTGTCTTCTCTATATCTTTGCTACTTCATCATCCCTTGCTCAACTACCAAATATTGGAATTCCTCAGAGTTCAGCCATAACCTGTCTTCCCACCTTACCTCAGACTATTTAAATGACATAATCCATTCACATGGACTTAAAATTCTTTCTTTATGCCAACAACTCATGAATATTTTATTTCTGCGGTGTTCTTCTAAGTTGAGTTATAACTACCATTCTAATATCTCTAGATGGCAGTGCAAGCTTAATGGGTCAAACACTAATCTCTAAACTCTTACTTTCTACTCATTTTGCACCTCTTTACAGAAACTTGCTACTCAGCCAGTTTCTCATCCAGGACCCCCTATAACCAGATGCTCAAGTCCCAAACTAGGACACCTTCTGTGACAACTTCACCTTTTTCACTTCCTACATCCAATCAATAAGCAAGTCCTCTTGATTATATTTCACCCAAACAGGTCTCAGTTCTGTCCACTTCCCAATATTCTCACCATTAACACAGTCTAAATCAATGATTCTTTTCAATTTGTTCCCTTGAGTCTAATTAAAAGAATGTAAGAGAGTAATCTTTTAAACATGGAAAATAGGACATGTCACTTATACTCTGCTTATGGTCTTTCAGTGGCTTCCTTTTGGATTCTAGAAGACAAATTATCAACCTAACTTCTAAGGTCCTTCTCTTATCAGCTCTTATCCAAGCCTTATCTCATGGCTCTCCTCTCCCCCCTCCATCACTACACTCCTACACACTGGCCTTCTCTTGGTTGCTCCAAGGTGTCAGCCTCCTTAATGCCTCAGAGCCTTTCTGCTTGCTGGCTCCCCTTCCTGTGTTGTCCTGTCACTTACATCTTATTATTCATCAGATTGCAGCTTAAGTGTCATTTACTCTGATTC
This sequence comes from Canis lupus dingo, assembly GCF_003254725.2. NCBI lineage: Eukaryota > Metazoa > Chordata > Mammalia > Carnivora > Canidae > Canis > Canis lupus. The sequence continues at coordinate 48,070,096 of NC_064263.1, read as the reverse complement.
TTCTGATCTAAATTAAGTCCTTCTTTTATACACTCTCCAGCATCCTATTCTTTTCTTTTCTAGCACTTATCAGACTTTTAAGTTATTTCAGTCTTAATATAATTGTTTATTTTTTTGAAAAAGTTCCTAGTAGATGATAATATTCATGAGAGCAAGGGTAAAATCTATTTTGCTCCCCTCTGCACAGTAATCTAACATAGTCTTTGGTGGAATACATATTGATAATTTTTACAGTGGAATAAATAAGTGAACAAGCTTTGAGAAATAACTGCATTCTGAGCTGGAGGTCAAAACCCTCAGTATCATCCTTATTCTGAAACCAATGGACCCTATCACCTGTCTTTTCCTCTGTGTGCTGTGGTTTCCTCAACTGCATAAAGAAGAGGTGAGATCTATGTTTTCTGAATTTCATTTTATCTCCAAACTTCCCTAGATCTATTGTACAGATAAAAATATATCTGGCAACCATGGTGAGAGCCTCAGAACACATTGAATAGGTCTCCAAGAGAAGGGGAAATGTGTTTATTTGTACCATTATGACATTTATGCCAGTTATGTTGCTATTTTTGTATGCTTGGAAGCAAATTTAGGATTGTACATCCTGACTCCGCCTTGCTTTTTTGCAAGAAGTTTTAAAAAGATGAAGTCTGTACTTATTTATAATAAAATGGATTTGTGTGTGTGTGTGTAAGAGGGTATGAGGGTGTGATCTCATCTAGGTTTCCACCCTGAGTGGCACCTTGGCCCAATAGGGTATATCTCATTCTGAGTTTTAAATTTATCACCAATCTAGTCTATGTTTTCCATTCTCTGTATGTAAAGTCATAGGCTAGTGAATTGAGATCATAACAATTATAAAGTAATCCAAATGTTTATTTTGTAAGCCATTAGTGATCCCAAGAAGGAGGAATCTGTCATGTTGATTTTTTATTAGAGTCTGGAAGACAATACGGTAAATGGACACCCTCTTCTTTCTAAGTGTATATTCAAACAAGTCAATACTACTCAGAAGACAAAACACTTTTTTCAAATTACCAGTGTTTGTTTATCTTTCACTGTATTTCCATTCTTGCATAGGGTACCTTCTGTCCAACCCAAGTCTTGCTGTCAATGTATTATAGATTACAGATGCTGGGCTTGTAGGTTTATAAACTAGTCCCTACTTCTGGTTTCAAAATTGGTTCCACATTTATGGGACATTTTTGGAATCTTGTACGAATTCAAAAATTTATGATTGTTGCTAACCTCAGAATTAAATGTGGCCTTCCCCTTACAGCACAAGAAGGCATTTTTTCATTAGTTTCTGGAGACCAACTGGCTCTACTCCCCAAGACGCTTGGGATCATTTATCCTAAAATTATCTGGTAGTTGAGAAAACTAAAGTAGACACTGGGGAAGCCAGCCTTCCCAGAGAAGGAAAGAGTAATGAGTAATGGGTGTCATGCCTCTTGCTCTGCAACGGAACCACTTAGGCTCATCTTCAAGAGTTCAAGTTACAGTTTCCCCTCCTCCCTTGTGCTTAGGACCTGGGTAGAGGAATAGGTATCTTTTCACCTGTGTTGGAATTTTTTCAAAATAAGACATGTATGGTGAGTTTTTATAGACTATGTGTGACTTCCATTTATTTTACTATTTTGCTATATTTCCTTTGTAAAGTTTTTAAACCAGAAAGATGTAGGATAAAAAACAAACAAACAAGCAAACATGTATTTTGAAGCCAGGTAGAACATGTCCAAATCTTGGTCCTCCCACACTCTGTTTTAAGCCTTAATGTTCTCATTCATGTGTTGACAGTGCTGCATACCTTACCAGGATGTTGTAAAACTAAAAGAATGATATTCTAAATGCCATGACTTGGATTGCAACAAATGCTTACTAAGGAATTGCTATCTCTATGGTTATTATTATATATGGCTTCCAGAAAAATCATGGTTCAATAAGGTGTATATAGAGTGAGGCAAAATGAAGGATGTTTCAACTGTTGAGTCATTGCCTCTTGGTTCTTTGTTGATAACTTACGCACTTTCACATCTGCTGTATCATCTCTTTTAGCTTTTAGCTACTTTTCAAGCATAGTTAGATTAAGTGATATGCCTGTGGTCACGCAACTACTAATGAAGTAGAGCCAGAAATTAACCCGGACTTCTTAGGTCTAGAGACTGAATGTGAATGAATATCACTCCATGCACGATGGCATGGTTTCATATAATTCACAGCGCCAAATTAGGAGCCAAGAGTTGTCTGACTACCACAGTTTGCACAAACAACAAATAACTGACATAAACTAATTTTAAAAGTTTGTAAGAAAAATATGTATTACACTTGGTAAAAAAAATTACAAAAGAAGATGACACATAAATTTCATACTTTGCATAGTAAAATATATGAGTTTTCTTTTTAAAAAATCTTAAATTTAGTTTAAATGTGCTAAGAGGCAGTATGGTATAATAATACTTGTCATGTAGATTCTGAAGCCAAACTAGTGAGTGGACATCCTCACTGCTATTTACCAGCTTGGCCAAGTTACTTAAGATGTCTGTGCTTCAAGTTTTCTCACCTATGAAATAGAGCTAGTAATAGTACCTACCTGACAGGTGGTGCAGAGACTTAAACTAATTATCTTATCCTTAGACATTATTTAAGCAAGTTCTGGCTCATCATGAGACCTCAATAAATGCTAACTGTGGTTATAATGGGAATATTAGCAAAATGCTTTGGATTCACAAAAGAGGGAATTTTTTTTCTTCCTAGGAAGGTCAAGAAAAGCTTTTCTCCTCCTGAATACACTTCCTTCCCCTTTTCTCTGCCTGTCCACGCATACTGATCTCTCAAAATCCACCCCGACATCATCTTCTGTCTTGGAATTTCCTGCCTCTTCTTTATCAGAAGGAATCACTCTATTCTTTATGCTGACGCTAGATTCTGTATCTTACTACCATCTGTTGAATTGTTATTTGCTTTACCTTTCATTCTCAACTTTAATGAAAATGCTACTTTGCATGGACTATTGAAGATTATCCTTTGAACATGTTAGGAACGTAAAGTATAATAAATGTGAAGAAAATACAAACAGAAGAAAAATGGGAAAAAAATTACCTGGAGACTTATCCTGTCGACTATTTATGCATATTTTACTATAAACAATCGAACTAGGATGATGTCCAAGTAGACAGATGAATTTAAGAAAGAAAGAATATACAAAGAAAGAAATGATTTTTTTTTCAATAAACGGTATTAAGAAAACTGGATTACTATTTTGGAAAAAAATTTGAACAGAATTTCACATCACAACTTAAAGTAAAATAAACATCATATGAATTTAAGATTGTAATTTTTTTATTGAAAAATAAAATATACATAAATATATTATTAGGAACTTGGGAACTTTTTTTTCTAAATTTACAACAAAGGCAGAACTATATTTGAAATAGTAATTGATAGAATAATACATATAATTTCTACATAGCAGAAATACCACAAGCAAAGATTTAAAAAACTATATTAAATATGTGAGGTGGAAAAATATTTGCAATAAATACAATTAAATGAGGATTAATAACCTTTACTCTGCAATAAACTTTTTAAAATAAATTTTACAGGGGCACCTGGGTGGCTGAGTTGGTTAAGCCTCTGCCTTCAGCTTGGGTTATGATCCTGGGGTCCTGGGATCTAGCCCCATGTAGGGCTCCCTGCTCAGTGAGGGGCCTGCTCCTCCCTCTCCCCCTGCTTGTGCTCTCTCTCTCTCTCTCAAATAAATAAATAAAATCTTTAAAGAAATAAATTTTAAAAAGATAAGCTCATATAAATGAAATCAACAAATGACATAACTAGATCTTAAAAGAATAAATGAGTCACTAATAAAGATATTTAATCAAATGTGTAATCAAATATTTAAAATTTATTCCTATTGAGATATCAATTGAAAAGAATCCAATTGAGTATCTTGTGTTTTTTTTTTTTTTTTTTAAAAGGAGTAAAGTCCATCTTTGGCATGGGTATGACCAAATGGGCCTTCCATAAATTATAAATGGGGATGCGGATACACCTTTTTAAAGATAATTTGACAATGGTTGATCTAACAAAAATTTGCAAAAGTGTTCATTCACATTGAGGCATCACTTCCACTTCTAGAACTTATATTAAGGAAGTAATCGGATTTGCATGAAAATATGAATATACCAAGACTACCATACAGCAATATTTATTTATGATACTGATATCCATAAGCAACATTAGAATAAATTCTAGAGTACCGGTGTATTAGTTTGATTATCAGCCATTAAAAGCCATTAAGGAAAAAAATAAAAAAATAAAAATAAAAGCCATTAAGATCTGTACTGACATGTGGATGAACACAATGTATTGTAAAGTATAAGAGTGTTTTAAAACTATCACATTTACCAGATCAAGGATTAGTAAGAAATGTATGTATATGTTGGGTAGAATTCATATAGAAGAGTTCATATAGAAGTGTGGAAAGGTACATAAAGATTATGTCTAAGGTGGTATCATAAGTGATTTTTATCTTCTTCTCCTTATGTGTATATAAGACCATGCTGTCTAGAATAAATTTGTAGTGTCTTTATAATTGGAACGTGGCATTATTATGAAAAGAGGAAAATATTGCCTCATGACCAAATGTATTTGAACACACACACACACACACACACACACACTAATGTAGTTTCCAATGGCATTAACTAAATACTTGGAAGTGGTCATTCCAAGGCCTCCCCCTGTGTAATTAGAAACACAGCTGCCCAGCTTTGCATAGAAATAATTCTAGACTCCAGATTATGTTTTCCTATTTTTTCTTCTCTTCTTAATTTTCCAGTGTCTAAAAAAACAAAACACCGTGAATTATTAGTCCATGAAAAAATTACCAGGGGGAAAAAGAAGACCATCTCTAAAACCTTCATTTTTTATGAATAATTTACTTTGTTTTAGGACTTTGCTGTTCAAAACACCCATGATTTACAGTTTCGAAGGCCAGATCTATTTCCCATGGAGCGCCAGATACATTTTCCAGATGTGTTGTTTATGAGGCTAGATTATTTATCACAGGTGTCAGGGTATTTTTTTTTCCTCTTTAAAATTCTCTAATTAGCCCAAGAGGAAAGAGGAAATCTGTTTAATTCATTTTAGAAACAGGAAACAGAGGCAACAAAAGCGGCTCAGTTTCGAGATAGATGTTCTAGGAGCTGCCAAGAGTGGACGCGCAACGTGAACACGTATCACATAAGCAAAGAATGGCAGCGATCTAGCTGCTGTTGAGACAACATCTTTACATTTCTTTACACGATTCATTAAATACTAGCTGCCCTTTTAATGTTTCCATCATGCCTCTTCTCTATTTCTTTGCTGAAAGACAACTTTCTGTTCTTTATTAGGAATTTGCTTTGGATAGTGATTTTTGTTACTGCTGCTAATAATGACAACCACCACCACTAAGAAAAGTCACCATATTTATTAAATACTTACTTTAGGAGAAACACAGCAACTGCACTATAATTATTCCCGTTTTATAATAAGGACACCTACTGATAAAAAAAAATGGCTAGGTAATAATTAGCGGAGATGGAAATCAAGCCCAAGTGTGTCCAATCCTGCCTTAAACAGGCATGAACCTCTTGTCCTCACAGTGAATTCTGGAATGGAGAAGATATATCTCCTTTAAGCAAAAATATATCGTAAATGTCAAATGCTTCTTTGTGTGCCACCCAGGGTATATTCTAGGTTCTACAGTCCCATTTTCTTCCAGGTGTTCTTCAAGATGCCTCAGGAATCCTTAGAGACCTACATAGACCAGGAGTAGAGAAAAATAACACAAAAGGTGACAGGTGCACTAAATACATAAAACACCACCCTTGAAATAAATGAAAATGATGCCTCCGTGCTATGGAGCTTCCGTCTCCAAGCTGGGCACTTTATACCGTTTTCAAACATGCTTGGTCTTACCTCTGCCCCACTGTCTATTAGGAGAAGCTAACAAGACGCACACACGCTCACGAGTGCTCACTGTACATACACACAAGTTTTCATTTAATTGAAAAAATATTGTGTGCTTGAGCATGCATCGGTTAACTTTTTTTTCTGCGTATATGTAATATATTTTTTCAAGCTTCAGCAAGAGATTTTAATTTGAGCTCCTCGGAGGGGTTTCAGAGCCCTGAGAGGCCCCATATATTTATGCAGAATTTGGTGTTGTAAGTAGATATATGAGATTTTTTTCTTTGCATTTTTGTTTTGAGAGAGAGAGAGAGAGGAAGAGAAAGAGGGAGGAAGAACAGAGGGAAAAGGAGAGAGAGAGAGAACCTTAAGCAGATTCCAGCTCAGCAAGGAGCCCGATGCAGGGCTCTATTTCATGACCCTGAGATCATGACCTAAGCCCAAGTCAAGAGCAGATGCTTCACCGACGGGCACCCAGGCGCCCCTGCGATGTTATTTCTAATACTCTTTGCCAGCGTCAGCTTTACTCACGTGGTTTATGTTTGTCCTTCCTCAGGTTAGGGCCCCACATGATTCAGTAATAACAGAAAATACCACTTGGCCGTTTTTTGCTCTTTATCTTAATAAGGAAATTATGTGATGCTGCCTTCTTTTTTTTCTTTTCTCTGCCACTCTTTCTTCACTCCTTTCCTTTAACAGATAATAGTGAATTTTTACCTGTAAAAGGTAACTCTAAGAAATGAGACAGACTTCCACGCATGCACGAACTGTATTTTTGTCAAAATCTAATATCAAAATACGTGCTTGATCTTAAAAGTATATTGCAATAAATACCTTTTCCTCTCACATGCCAAGCGCCGTTTGTGTCTTGGGGGCCATGTGGATGGAACTTAGGTTGGCCCCTTCTCTTCACACCCTGTGTCCCTGGGACCTATGGTTTGCTTCTAACAAATAAGATGTGGCCAAGGTGGTGAAATGGGATGGGCGGATGCCACTGTTGGGATTTGTGACGGTTCCTCTAAGAGCGTGCGTGCGTATCCGCATGCATCTGTCTTCCTACCTCCCGGGAGGGAGACTTGTTGGCTTTTCTGCCCTCTTGGTTTGAAGAAGTGACAACCACCCAGTGAGGTGCCTGCAGAAGGGGCCTGGTGTTGAGAAACGGCGGCTCCAGGAGCTGAGGGCAGTACTCAGCCCACAACCAGCAAAAGGTGGGACCCTCGGAGCTGAGCTACAAAGAGATGAACTGTGCCAACAACTTAGGGAGCTTGGAAGAGGATCTCTGCTCACTGGTGTCTCTAATGAGGCCTCAGCCCGGCGGACACTTTGATTGCTGCCCGGTGAGAACCTGAGCGGAGCACCCAATTAAGTCATGCCTGGACTCCTGCCTGACCCATGGAACTGAGATAATAAACGTGTGTTCTTTTAAGTTAGCTAAGTTTGTGGTCATTTGTTACATAGCATCAGAAGTCTAACACGGGCCCTGAGTGTCAACCCACGTCCTACTTACTGATGTGTGCAAATGGCTCCTGTAATTCCAGTGGGTACCCGCCTGGAGAAAAGGGAGTCGACTTTCCCAGAGGGATTTTCTCAGTCCTTGACTTCAATTTACAATGAGGTTTTTTGAGCCAAGGAAAACTAGCTTGAATTTTTTAAGTAGGAAGAGAGATACCTTTTATGACTTGATTAATGATTGATTGTATTTTTTTCATTTCATCTTATGACATGGCCTCAGAAATGTTTATGTCTGCCTCAAAAGTGTTTTATAAGCTACACCATAGGAAAAGTCTACTGTTTATGAGCTTTGGGAAAAACAGAAACACCTCTTTCTGGTTTTTAAAGACACCAATTTTGATTAAATAATCTCTATATGAAATTATATATGGCATGAAGAGATTTTAATGTTCTATGGCTATGAAACGAAAGAGGTCTATAATTTGTGAATCCGTTCATGCAGGTATAGGGTTTGTAACTCTTTTATATCTAAAACAAATTATAGGAAGGGGTTCTTTTCTTGGGAATGCTGTTTGAACAGCTTTAATGATCCTGGGCACCCACATTTTGGATCTCACAGAAATTCTAAAGGTGTTTTTTGGAGGCTTTGGTGGCGAGGGAGAGCTAAGGGGGCTATGTGCTGAGTGAAAGCAAAGAAGATTTGAAACGGATACACATGTAAGCATTTTTGCTTTCATCCCTGTGGTTTCAGGAGAAGTTCCCCCACTTTTTTCCAAAAGGTATCCTTTTGCCCAGGATCCGGTTTCTAAGACTTCCCATGTGTTCAGCTGTCTTGATCTACCACTTAACTCTCTTTTCCCTGGATCCTCAATAATTTTTGTTTGTTTGTTTGTTTGTTGTTGTTGTTGTTGTTTGTTAGTTCTTTACCTTCAGCATTTGCTGTGGCTGCTGGATAGGCTTTCATCTTCCAAAAATCCTCCTGGGGTTCCGGGCCGCCTTCTCTAACACCTGGCCTATCTACATCCAGTTTCAGCGGAAGTTTCCCTTATTTCCCGTTTGAATTGTTCTTCAAACTCTCCTTCAGTTTCCTCCAACTCTCCAATCCATGCTCCGCCATGATTTAACACAAATCACGTGTTTGTGCAAACACAAAGGTGGGGGATGGTAGTCAATGCTTACGTATTAAGAGAATGAATGACTCAAATTCTGAATCGAACATTGACCTGGTGAGAAAAGGTCAAGATAGTTTATGCAGCCAGTGAATGTGAGTAAGATCATGACACAGATGCAGACTTTTTGCAAAATTACCACTCTAAGACTTCCGGCAAAGCAATATCCATGCTTGTTCTATAGAATCAATATGGTAAAATCTGGTCTGGGGTCAGATTCCTGTCACCTTTCATGCACACCAAGGCTTCCTTCTCATGATCTGGGGCTCTGGGAGCCCTGAAGGCCTATGACAAGTGTTCCTTTTCCACATTTTCAGTTTCTCTTCTAATGAGAGAGGACATGAATAAATAGTATTTGCACTCAGAGAAGGCCTGCCTTGGGCCTTAGCTAAACAGCTCAGGAGCTAGATCAAACATGCCTGCTGAAAAGCTGAATACCACGATGTAAGGGACTCAATGCATCTGTGGACATTACAGTTGGACAAAACAGACCCTCCTGTGGTAGCTGCTTTCCGTTACATACTCCCATCTGAAGTTCACTTTTTGATTTTATTCCCTCAGGATCAAAGTCTTCTCTGTTAGCCTCGAACATACAGAATTTCGTGACCTGGAAGGGTCAGACGTGGACGACCCGCACGCAATCAGTTCCGTGAGTACGGGACCCAGGAGTGCTTCCAAAGCTTCTGAAGACACGACGCTTGACATTGGGGTGTTGTGGCGTGATCCTTCTGGAAGGTTCCCTACAGATGGGAGAAACAGCCTATATTTTCTAGGGCGGTTTTCAAGGGGCTACCTCTGCTGTGACTATAATGAGTCTTTATTAGAAAATAAGATTCTTGCCCTTAGAGATGTGGTTATCATTACAATAGTTGTAGCTATCCTCGAGAACACTTTACGTTCTTTGGGGGCAGTGTTTAAGAGCATGCGCTAAGACTCTAACTGGGTCCAATTGTGTGGAACTCCTATTAACAGTGGTGTGAGCTAGAACTGAGACAAATTTCTCTGAACTCTGCTTCCTTCACTGTAAAGTGGGGGTGAAAGCGTATCTGTATCATCAGGTTATTGTGAGAAATAAGATGATTCATATAAACCACCCAGCACCAAGTTATATATGTTAATATAGGACTATATGTTATCTATCTTGATTATTATTACAAATTTTATAGATGAAGGAACAGAAGCAACGGAAGTCTAAATAAGTTGCCCGAAATAGCTGATAAAAAGTTAGAAGTAGGGTTTGGATCCAGGTCTCCTTAGCACCACTTCACCACGTTGCTTTAAACAGAAACATCCCATCACCTACTCAAACATATGCTTCACAGTTCCTTGCTGTGGGAAACCCAGGTCAGGGTCATTATACTTCCTTTCCCTGTGAGAAGCTGGGGTAGGGTGGGAGAGGTTGTACGGGAATGGTCTAGAGAAGGTAAACCCATCATTCTTTCCTTTGTTTCTTATGACTGAGCCTCAGTTGGTTAGTGAAAGAGGCAGAGGACACCCCATTCGCTGGGGTGGATGCAGGGGTACTAATAAGAATATTTACTAATTGACTCAGCATGGAGATCCAGGGATCAGAATGTACCCTGTGGCTAGCCCCAGATCGAGATCCTGAAGGTCCCCCGCTATGGAAAGGTTGTGTCCTTTAGTTGCCAGCTTGTGGGGAGGTCTGTGGGCTGGCTTGGGGCAGAGACGCCTCCAGCCCACAGGAAGTAGTCCAATATTTTAGCTCTGGTACAACCATGTGGTAGCATGCCAACCAAAGGGCAGCCCCGGAGGTACGTGCCTTTCATCCTGGTTCTTGGTTTGGCTTCCAAACCTGGATACGGTAATGCTTTAATTCAACGGTGAGTTTGAAAATGAGTTATATTTAGTTTCTTGGCAAGTCAGGACGACTTCAAATCCAGAGTTTAGTCTGATTCGATGGCCTTGAGTCCTTAATCCGGTCACACTACCCAACCTCGGGATAATAAAATTCAACAGCTTCGGTGGATGGTTGAAATAACTGAGGCCTCCACGGCTGTTAGTGAGAGAGTCAGAACTTGAACTCAGAACTCACTTTTCATCCAGAGCCTTCTCCTCACATCACATTTGCCTCTCTAATCAATACCAAAACCAATATTAGTCTTCCCCATAAAAATCTTGCCCCCTCATTGTTTTAGCTCCCAGGTTGGGAGGACTGTGATAAGACAGGACCTAGTGCACTTGAGTCCTATCGCGCATGTGCAATGAGCAAAGACCAACACATGCAGTGACTCGGAATTCCTGGGAACTCACACACGCGAGATGCTTTTCTCTGTCGTTTGCTAAGTTGAGCAAGATTTGCTTTTAACCCAAAAGAGACTCCCGTGATCCAGTCTCTCAAGCTATTCTTGAACTAACCACACTTGCTCAGACCTATCTAAAGATCTACTTTTTTCCATTTCTGTGTGATATTGATCACGTGTGACATGCTTGAAACTCACGTATCACAATTTCTCTCATATCAAGATGAGCAACCAGTATATTTGTGAAACATATTAGCTTGACCAAACACATGCAGGTGAAACAGTGTTCTCTGCATCCCTGTCTCCATCTCAGCAAGGGGAAAGAATCAGGGGATGGGCAGGCTGTATATAAGCAAATCATCTGGAAAAGGATCTGCACGGAGCAAACTTGGAGCCAAGTTTGTTTATTCTTTCCTGACTTCTTGTACAAGGATTTTAATTAGGCTTAATTTTTCCTTATCCAATTCCCTCACTTCTAATTGCCACCAGGGGTTCCCCAGGAATGAAATGACTTGTGACAAGTCAGGCCACTAGAAACGACGTTGAAATGGTCCACGAGTTCCTTTTAAAACAGATCTACATTCAAGACTCTGGACAACTGTATAGGATTTCCATAAATAAGACAGTTCTTAATGTTTTACAGATTTCCTAAAGTATATCATTATTCAACTGCCCATATTTTGCTATATTCCTCTTGTCACTCGGGTTTAAGTTAAATTCGTATTTCCCTAGCAGGCCATGTGTCATAGTAAGTAAAAGAATAGAACTCTATTTCTTTATGTATCTACTTAGTCTGTATCTCAGTTTCCTATAGGGTAATCCTTGTCTCATTTGCGTAAGTTCGTCATGATTTTTAAATAAGATTTAAACAAATCACTTAGAAAGGCTCATTCGTTATTAGCAAAATTTACTTTTTAAAATAGCTGTTAGGTGTGGTCTGTGAACAGAAGGAAGGATACCCTAGGGCATCCCTTCAGTTGTTCCTAGAGATCTCTTCACTTACCCTGGGTCTCTGATTCCAGAATTAACTCAGAGATGCCAACCTGTGGTTGTGCAAATTGTGCACTGCACAAAGCTGAGAGGTGTAATTCGTGCACACCAAACCTGACACTCCTACACTTCCCTCCTCATTGGTGGGCAAGTTGGAACAATGCCTTGAGGAGTTCTCGGTTTCTATATTTCAGTTCTCTTCTAGCCTCTCAAGCTATGTTGTCCATTTAACTTCTCCCTTTGCAGTTCCATTGACTTCCTATTTGATTTTTTGTCACTCTGGACTTTAGGACTGACACTGGTTGGGGCTATGCACTTGTTTTGCATTGGACTCTTTCAGACACCTTTCACACCAGGTCCTGGCGCCATAACTTATCCCATCACACACACATATCTGGATCTAGCTGCTGATACCCGGATTTTCTTCTTGCCTGGAAATGCAATCCATATACCTACCTTTTCATCTTTCCCAAGTCCTTGGAAAGAGTCACATTCCTTAGAATTTATGGCGCTTATGGCAGAGGACATCTCTTTATTTCCCCCAGTTTATTCTTATTAACTCAAGGCTTCTCCAGGAGAGACCCACAGCTGTTATGGAATTATCTGGGCATAGACCATGGGGATTTAAATATTAAGCTACCTGGTGATTATTTTGCATTTTAATTTTTGAGGATGACTATTTAGAAACTTACTCTACTTTACCATCAGATTGCAACTTCCTCCTATTTTATACCATTGTCTCTCTTTTTAAAACTCCAACATCCCTTCTCTCCCTCCCTCATCTTCCTACCACCTAATTTATTACCCCATTTGCATCAGTGTGCGTATGATCTGTCTTCATTCTTTTCTTCTTTGAATGGACCGTTCCTGTTCTTACAAAACCCCAGCCTTGCCACAAGAGTCCTGGATACCCTTCATCTTGCTGAAGGACTTTGGTCCTACAATTCTTCCTCTGTCTTCCACATCGTTAGTTTTTCCTTCACTCCTGCACCTTTGCCATCAAGATTCAAGCATGCTATGGCATGTCACATTTAAAAAACAGAACAAAACAAAACCAGCAAACAAGCAACAGCCTTCCTAAACCTCACATTATGTATATACCCATGCACTTCCTTTCCCCTTTATCTTCTCTACTTTGTGACAGAAGTCCTTCCAAGAGTTGTCCATGCTGAATGTTTTCACCTTCCTCACCACAGGAAGAAAACCTGTATTCCAACAGGTTTTCTCTCCCATGTTCTACTTAAATTCCACTGGTCATCATCAAGGACGTCCATAGGACGCATACAGTTTCTCACTGTGTCTTACCGATTCCCTTACTTAGCGCAGTCTCTGAGGCAGTCAATTGTTTCCCTTCTATTGAAACACTTTTTTTCCTTTGGTTTCTGGAATAGCACAATCTCCTGGCTTCCCTCCACTGCCGTAAACCTCTCTTTCTCCCACTCTTTTGCTGACTCTCTACTAGCTCTGACCATTAAATGCTGCGGTGCTGAGATTATTCTAATTATATTCACTCCTTGGGGGATCTTGTCCAGTCTCATGATTTTAAAGACCACCTGTGCCCTGACAGCTCCCAAACTCATTTGTGCATCTCCCAACATTCCCGAGTTCCAGACTGCTGCATCTAACCTTCTCAATGTCTCCACTTGAATGGATCACAGGTATCACAAACTTAAGACATCCAAAGCTGAATTATTACAAAGTAGGTAAAATGTCCACCAAGAGGTCTGGCGTGGAGTAGGTAGGTGTTCATTAAAATATGGTTTCTCTGTGAAAGTGTATCTATTTTAGGGGAAAAAATCAGGTAAGGACAAAACAATGGAAATAAAAACATAATTCTTGATTTTTACCTCCCTCACTCTCCTCCCTTAATTGTTCCTTTCTCAGTAGTTGGCATTATCTAGAACACAGGTTAGAAACACAAGAGTTGTCTTTATTATCATTTTTTTCTCTCACCTTCTTCTCCCTATTAGTAATTCCTATGACTTTATGGTCTGACTATATCTTGAATCTTAACATTCTTCCCTGCCTCCATCAAAAACTCTTTGGTTTAAGATGCCATCTTCTTTTTTTCTGGACATGGCAATTGCCACCTATAGAGTTTCCCAACTTTTTCTCTTGTCTCACCTAGAGTTTTCTCTCATAGAGTAGCTAAAATGATTTTTAAAAAATGTAAATGAGATCATTTCAGTCTTCTCAAATCCTCCAGTGGCTTCCCATCACACTCCCTTCCCCCCCCGCCACGAAATCTAATGTTCTCAGTACAACTATAAATGCCCTAGCATGGCTAATCCCCCTTTCCCTTGGCTTCTCCAACCACCATCTCTTCCACCTTCTGCCGCACTCATGTTCAGTCGCATGGGCCTTCTTGCTGTTTCTTGAAATTCCTACATTTATTACTACCTCATTTCCTCTGGCACTGAACTGTGTCCTTAAGTAGCTCCATATTTTTTCCTCCCAATTTTATGGCATTTCTCTAAAACATAACCTCCTAAGAAACATCTTTTTCAGGTACCTTTGCTAAAATATCACACTCCTTCACTATTTTTGTACCTTACCCCTATATTACTTCATTTATACTTCTCATCATTACTTTGCATTGTATTATATATTGATGTTTGTATATGTTTATCATCTGTTACCCAGTAGTTTATAAATTCCATAGTGCCAAGTACTTGGTCTATTTTTTTCACTGCTACATCCCCAGGAATAGTACCTGATATAGTAGGTGCTAATTTAATATTTGTTTTATAAATGAATAAATAGACTCCTCAAATATACCAGTTTGCCAGGACCTCAGTATCACAGTAATTGGTATTATTTTCAAGATGAACAAATTTCTGAGCCTTATACTCAGTGACTTATTCAAAGTTACACTACAATGGTCTAGCTTAATCCAAATGACTTTCACTCTATCTGCATGTTAATTCCTATCTATCGTCTTATCAACTAGTATGCTTATTTTCAAAATAAACATGGAACCATTCATTTTGAAATATTTTCCAATCAGAAATGTTTCTTAGGATTTGTGGCTTACGTAAATGTCTAATTCTCAGATGGCAAGATGGCTCATTTATTTCCAAAATATTCTCCAACATTCCTCATAAGGACTAACAGAAAGCTCAAAGTCTTCCCTAACAATGCCACACAATGTAGATATATGCATCTTAAATAAGTTCTGTCCACAAATATACTTGCATTTAAGATATACAAAGAAGAGACTAATACAATGCACAAAGTGCTTTATTTTATTGGACAAAGGGACACAACCTCAATCCCTGCTGAGTCTAGACATCACGAAGAGTCCGATTAATTGAATATTATTAGATTAGGTTTGAGGCTTATTGGACATTGCTCACATTTAAAGAGGTTTTTAGATATGAAAGTTGTTCAAATAAGGCACAAGTGTTATAAATTTTTTTACATGACTCCAGAATTAAGTTTATAAAAGTGTGACAACATTTATCTTCTCCTACCCAGAATTTCAGGGTGAAAAATAAACAGAAGATGGAAGCAGGTGCTTCCCCTTTGAGAGGGGCAGTAGTATAGAAAGAAACTGAACTGCTGGTTCATAAAATTCATGAGAGACATCTAGCCTATCAAAACCTTTGACAAAATGAGAAGATCTCTAGAAAAATATAAAATGCCAAAAATGGAACAATAACAGATATGTAAACAATTAATTAAATAAATAGAAATGTTGATCCCAAACCACTACTTATCACCCTTCCCAAAAGGCACTGGAGCAAGAGCATTTTTAAAATGAGCCTTTTTTTTTTTTAATAGCTTTAATTTAATTCCAGTTAGCCAACATATGGTGTAATATTGGTTTTGGGTGAACAATACAGTGATTCAACACTTCGATACAACAGCTGGTGCTCATCACACAACAAGTACACTCCTTAATCCCCATCACCTATTTAATCCATCCCCCCACCCACCTCCCTTCTGGTAATCACCAGTTCATTCTCTATAGTTGAGTTATATATATTGTTAGAGAAAACAGAAAAAGAAACCAGTTGTTTAAGTCATTTTACAGTAATAGCAGAAAATTGATTACAAAACTTGATAAGGATAATTAAATAAATATTATAATCTTACCTCACTGATGAATACATTGTGAATATCCAGATTAAAATCTTGGCTAGTGGGCAGCCCCTGTGGCTCAGCGGTTTAGCGCCATCTGCAGCCCGGGGTGTGATCCTGGAGTCCTGGGATCGAGTCCTACGTCGGGCTCCCTGCATGGAGCCTGCTTCTCCCTCTGCCTGTGTCTCTGCCTCTCTCTCTCTCTCTGTGTCTCTATAAATAAATAAATAAAAATCTTAAAAAAAAATCTTGGCTAGCCTAATTCAATAGTGTAGCAAGAATTAGTGCACTATGTTTAAGGCTGAGTTTATTCCAGGAATGTGAAGATAGTTAAACATCAGAGAAACTAGTAAATATGATTAATCAACTTACTAGTTCTAAATGGGAAAGGAATCACATGATAATTAAAAGATTGTAGTAAAATGTAATTCTTATTAGAGTTTTAAAAACTCTAAAAATTAGGAAGAGCAGTTATATAAGTATTATCCAATTAAAAACCTCTTAAAAATAGGAACTTCATAACATTTAGTTATAAACAAAAAATATAACAACCACAATTC
Source organism: Canis lupus dingo (assembly GCF_003254725.2). Lineage (NCBI taxonomy): Eukaryota > Metazoa > Chordata > Mammalia > Carnivora > Canidae > Canis > Canis lupus. The sequence goes on along the minus strand of NC_064263.1, from coordinate 48,053,632 downwards.
TCTTTTAAAAATACTTTTTATTCAAGCATAATTAACATAGTGTTATATTAGTTTCAGGTGTACCATATAACGATTCCACCATTCTCTACACTACTCAGTGCTCATCACACAAGTATATTCTCTTAATCACCTTTATCTATTTCACACGTCCTCCCCTCTGGTAAGTACCAGTTTGTTCTGTATGGTCAAGAGCTTATTTTTGTTTGTTTATTTCTTTGTTTATCTGTTTAATTTCATAAATTCACATATGAGTGAAATCATATGTATCTGTATTTCTCTGACTGACTTATTTCACTTAGCAGTACTACTCTTCATCTCCATCCATATTATGGCCAATGGCAAGATTTCATTCATTTTTGCCTGAGTGATATTCCATTGCATACACACACACACACACACACACACACACACACACATATCACTTCTTTATTTATTCATCTATCAATAGACAATGGATTGCTTCCATAATTTGGCTATGGTAAATAATGATGCAATAAACATAGAGTTGCATTTCCTTTCAATTTAGTGTTTCCATTTAGTGGAATTACTGGGTCATATGGTAGCTCTATCTATTTTTCCTTTTTTAGTTTTTTTTTTTAAGAGAGAGAGAGAGAGAGAGAGTGTGTATGGTGTGGGGCAGGGGGAAGGGGTAGAGAGACAGAAGAAGAGCGAGAACCTTAAGCAGGCTCCAAGCTCAGCAAAAACCCCAAAGTGGGTCTCAATCTTATCATGCCAAGATCATGCCAAAATCATGCCAAGATCATGCCAAGATGACCTGAGCCAAAATCAAGAGCTGGACACATAACTGCTTGAGCCACAGAGGCCAAAAAGTTTATTTAATTTTTTGTAGAACCTCCATACTGTTTTCCACAGTGGCTACACCAGCTTACATTCCCACCAACAGTGCACAAGGGTTTCTTTTTCTCCACATTTTCACCAACATTTGCTATTTTTTGTGTTTTTGATTTTAGCCATTCTGACAGGTGTGAGGTGATATCTCATTATGGTTTTGATTTGCATTTCTCTGATGATCAGTGAGTGACTGACTGGAAAGAAAACTAAAGCTGGATCCCCACTTTACACTTGATACAATATATGCCATAAGTAAACAAAAAACTAAGCAATACAAATAAATCTACAAAACCAAAAACCAATAGAAGACAGTATAGGAAAATAGATTTGCAAACTTCAGGTGAGAAAATATTTCTAAACAACACTCCAAGAAAGCATAAACTTCACAAAGGAAAGTGGGCTGATTTGACAAAATCAAAATTTACCTTCTCTTTAGCAGAGGACACTACAAAGTTAGCAGATGAATGGTATCCTGAAAAGAGAATAGTATTTAAGGTGGATAGTCAAGTAGAAAAAGGTAAAAATCACAAAGAAAATAAGGGATATGAATAAACAAATCAGAAAGGGGAAAGCAAACTCAACATAAGTTAATAATGAGATACTCAAATCTGTAGTAATCTGTGAAATACAAATTAAGACGATAACTTTGCATCCATCATGTAACAAAAATATAAGATAGGATTAGATCACATGTTTTTGCAATTGTGAGGGATCCTCATGACCTGTTAGGGAATGGTTCATCACTTGCAGCCTTTCTGGACACCAATTTGGCATGGTTTAGTAAAACATGTTATGGTGTCTTCCATAAACAAATATTCCTACTCCTATATGTATATGTTAGAGAAACTCTCCTTCGGCTTCAAAGGAGGACTGGTATGAAGGAGTTCATCAGAGCTTGTTCAGGGAACTAGGCGTTGAGGTGACCTGGTTGTCCATTCTTGCAGGTGCAGATAAGTAAAATGCAGTGGGCGCGTACATAGTGCCAGCGTACTCTGCATTAGAAGTAATGAACTAGACTGAGAACCACAAGGATAAATCTATGGGGGAAGAAAAGTCCTGCATGTAAAAAAAAAGAAAAGAGAATTGGAACAAGATCTGGAAGCTTAAATGATTGAACACTACCTCTGAAACGAATGATGTACCGTATGTCGGCGAACTGAATTTAAATTTAAAAACAAACGAACAAACAAACAAAAGAAGACCTGGAAGCTAATTGTTTTTATACAAGTTAAAACATAAATAAGTATAAAATAATGCTATTAATATTGCTATTTAAGGATATATACATACCCTTAAAATGTCCATGATGAACATTTTCGAATGGGTTCAACCCAAAGGTAGGGAAGGTAGGGAAATGACAGTCGGGTGGGATAAAGGAGAATATAATAATAAAAGGAAGGCAATTAAATAAAATTTACAAAGAGTCCTACTGGGACAGCTGAGTGTCATGGGCAATGAGTGAGGAGCCTGCGTTACTCATTTCTCTGTACCTGCTGATCAAGAAATCAACTTGTCAGAGAAACCTACTGGGACTTTATGCCCAGACTAATTTAATTGTGAGACCGTGCTCCACTTTTATTCCTTGCCATCAGAATTACCATCAGTCTCTAAAAGAATTCAGGCTTACGTTTCTCTTATGCCAAAGAATGCACTTTTTTTTTAATCCTAAAACATGTGGAACATCCATTACTACTAATAGAAGTTGAGGATGCACTTGAGAGAACTCAATAAATGTCTGCTGAGATACAGGCAAAGCCCATCCTCACATGCGATGGATCACCTCTTCCCATGTGTCGCACTGTCAGGGATGCTCATTTATTCACGAGGCTCAAAAACTCTGTTGGGTATGAACTTCATGCCACCCACAGAGGGCTACTTGGCAGACACCAATAAAGCTACCTACCCCAAGGTGCGAGCTCTTTATACGTAAACATGGGGTTGGGGGTGTGTATCTGACTCGGTGGGGGTGCGTGGAACAGATGCAGGACAATTCACAGTGGTCTGAACCCAGACACAAACATACTTGGTAATTTAAAAGACAGCTGCCATCCAGGGTGGCGAAGTGATCCCCGGGCTCCCCCACCCCACCCCGAGCCCGCACAGGCCTGTGTTCTGGAGGCTTAGGTACCAAGTCTGTATGACAGGGTGACACGTGTGCTGGGTTTTACAGCAGGCCCCTAGCCAAGGGCTCGAGATGCTGGAAACTGGGGGGAAGTTTTCAAGGGAAACTGATGCAATGGAAAGAAATCTGGACTAAAAGTGTGAGGGCTTGCCTTAGTTTCCCCATGCTGCTCCCCCCTAACAACTCGAGAAACCTCCTGATGCTCCTGAGCCGAGTTTCTCCATCTGCAGGCCCATCGCCGAGCCCTGAGGGCATGGCCGAGCTGAGCGAGGCAGCTGCTGAGGGCCAGGGAACCCAGCAGCAGTCGAGTTGTCACCTCCCCGAAGCAGGCCTCCCCTCCTGGCTGTCCCGGGGAAAAGGAAACACAGGGCAGAATGGGAGGAGGTAACGTGGGAAGTAGAGCAAAGGCAGAGGAGATTCTGGAGAATTCTAACTTCGTTCAGAAGCTGAGGAGAAATGTTCTATCAGCCCAAGAAGAATTTCCCATCAACCTCCCTCAGTTTCTTTCCATCATTAAAGCTCTGGTCAGTTAAAAGCCCTGAAGCCAGGAGCTCACTTCCAAACCCTGTAAGTTGGGGTCAGGAGCCGGATGGGAGCTGGCCATGTCTCTCCTCTCCAGAGGCGAATTGGACGGAATGGAAGGAAGAGCTCGGGGGGTGGGGACTGGGGACTGTGACTTTTCCTCCATACTGGGACACTTCTGTCGGTTGTCGGGGTTGTGGCAGCTGGGACGGCAGTCCCTGCAGGTAAAGCTCACCCTCGTGGTCAGCTCAGGGGTTAAATCAACTCGCCAACACAGGAACAAAGTTGAGTTTCTTCCGTTCTATTCTCAGGAGCACAATTATGAGAACCATGGGAACTTTCATGCTCTTTGAGTTTTGCTCTTTGCACCTAGTTTATGGAGTCCTCCTGAGCTTGTGAGTTCATTGTTCTCACCTAACACTGGGATTTTTTGTCATTTCCTCAGGTGGGTGCAGTCAATGTAGAGCGTGTGGCGCCTTCTATGCCGCATGATGCTCCTGAGCCGAGTTTCTCCATCTGCAGGCCCCTCGCCGAGCCCTGAGGGCATGGCCGAGCTGAGCGAGGCAGCTGATGCTCATGATGCCGCATGATGGTGCCAGCCATGTCCACTCGCCTCAGACCTTTGACCCCTGACGTCTCCGGTTGTCACCCCTGATGCTTCTTGGCTTCTCCTCCATTCCTGATGTGAGCTTGTCCGGTGTCTCCCCAGTGTGTACATTTATAAGATTTCAATCATCCTCTCAAGTTTCTCCTTCATTCTCCCTCATCCCCTACAGACTATAAAAGCCATTCAAGGTCACATTTGAAATTTCAGCAGAATCACTTTTATTTTTAACCACTGTTTCTGCCCAAGACTTTGGCACAGGTCCTGGAGAAAAACATTGTGTGGATAACATGAGTAGCTCAACCACTGTGGCACCAAAACGATTTCCTCCACTCTATAACTGGGCATCCATCTTTAGAATAGTTGAGTGCCTTATCGCTCTTCTCCAGATTGATTTTTTTTTTTTTTGTAATAACCCTTGGCTCTTGATAAAAATAAAAGGAAGTGAAGAGGATATTTTCTAAAGATGAAAAAGCTTGATTAAAGACATAACAGCAAGAATAATTGTGTCCACACCGTACGATGCTGAGGCCGCTTGCATTGAAGGATGCATTTTGGGAATCATCAAAATCAGAGCTGCCTCAACTAACAGTCACTGATTCATGCAGAGCCTTGCAGTTGAGGCAGTGGAAGGGGGAAGCCATTGTAGACTCTGAGCAATTGACAGCCACAGCCAGTCCTGTTTATGGGATGGCTGGGAGTGGGCAAAATTTGTAAACAGAGGGCATAGCTAGAAATATATGAATAAAACCTACATGTGAAATGACACGATAGGTGGTGGGGACAGCAGGCAGGGACAGGAAGGAAGATGAAAGACATTTTAATGGAATAACTGACAATGCTAACACTTCAGGGAAGAAAATTAAAAATTCCACATGCACTTCAGTGAGCTTGACAAAGTGAAATTTGTGACTCTCCTCTTGAGGGTGTTCCCACTCTGGTGATTTTCGGTCTGAGGCATGTCATCTCAAAGTAGCCGACCTTCAACTTGCTGTCCTCAGACAGAGACTCAAGGCCAGCTGGATTCAGGTCACTTCCACACCTCGAGTTAAGTTGACAAGCACTAGGCTCTCCAGGCCCAAGGCTGAAATGGCAGTTCCACAGTGCGGCACCGGAAGGTCTGATGCAGAAAGCCCTCAGTGGCCTCCTGATTTTGACTCACAAAAGCCGGAAGATAAAAGCTGCCATGTGCAAGCACGGGAAGCAGAAGATGCCATCAACACCGAAGGCAGGCTGATGGCACTGACCTCAGGTATGAGGTGGGATTCGGGATTCTGTGGCTCTGTGGTGAAATGTCCAGTCAGGACTGGAGATAAACGCTTGAGTCACCGGCATAGACGGAACAACTGAAAACTTTGAACATAACTACTTTTCTACGAAGGGAAAGGTAAGGTGGAAAGGAAGAGGCCAGCCTGAGGTAAACCACCTCACCCCTTATCAGAGGCAAGAAAGTACCTGTAGTTCCCCACACAACGTGTAGCCACGAACACTGGCTCCTCTGAGCACAAGGCTGTATCAACATGTCACTTAGGAATAGAATTGCTGGTTGTCTGAATTGTCCCAGTCACACCTGCTTGGTGTCGTGTCACTCAGTGTAGACCTTGTCCTTCATGGTCTCCCATTGCATCTGACCCTGGGAAGCTTGCACCATGATACCAACTCATGTGTTCCTTTATTTTTATTTTAAAGATTTATTTATGTATTCATGAGAGACACAGAGAGAGAGACAGAGACACAGGCAAAGGGAGAAGCAGGCTCCCTGTGGGGAGCCTGATGCGGGACTCGATCCCAGGACCCCGGGATCATGATCTGAGCCAAAGGCAGATGCTCCACCACTAAGACACCCAGGAGCCCCTTGTGTGTTCCTTTCATGTGTGCCTGGTGGCTCCCTGCTACGAGCTTACTCCAGGAGGAGAGGGCGTGTATTACTTTCTGACTTTTGGAAATATGAGGAAATCCCATCATTTGGTGAAATAATGCTTATAGTTCGCCTCACTTCCTACATATATGTCACCCAGCTTTCCACATCCGAGGCCTCGGTGAGCATCTCGGGGAGTGAGGAATGAGAGCACGCTTGCACTGGGAGCCACCACTTTCTGCAGTTGGTCACCGCAGTGTTTCAGAATGCCAGCTCAGCAAAAGACACATGCTCCGGAGACCGCAGCGCACGATGTAATATTTGCAACCACAGTGTATTTGGCTCAAATAACGTATTTGGAGGGAAAAATTCCAGACTGAGGCCAAGGTATAGAAAAATAGCTACATAATTTATAGGTCACATTTAAGTCTTCTCCCTATGAAATTAAATTCCCCTCTTTTCCTACTTCTTGCAACAGCAGTTTCCTGGCACGGGCGACAAGCGCTGCACTTGAGAGTTCCAGTCCTTGGAGAGATGGAAGGCGGTCCGCAAGCTCCAGATTAACCTGCCAACGAACTGAATATGAAGCCATCGTTTAGGGAGAATCAAAACAATCTCCACTGCGTTTTCCAGATGGATTGTTCCAAGAGCCAGAGCCTCGCTGGCCTAAGAGAAAGCAGTTGTGGTTTATGAGAAGGAGAGCCAAGCATGGGCTTTGGAATGACACAACTCTGGAACCTCGGCGGAACTTTCTACTGCCTCAGGGTCTTTGCATGGCTATTCCCCATGCCCAAGTCACTGTTCTCTTAGCTTGGCTTGTTGCCTCGCTGGCATCTAACCCCCTCTTCACATCTAGGTTTGTCACCTCGCCCAAGAGGTCTCCTCCCACCAGTCCAGTTAGAGTAACACCCTCCCTAGTGTCCATCTAGCCATCATCACAATCCTGGGCTCTCTACTTGAAAGCACTTTTTTTTTTCCCCAATCATAACTATTCTGTTTATTTATATGTTTACTTTTTAAGCTATTCTTTCCCTCTTACAGGCACCTAAGGCAGAACCATAAACACATCTGTTTTATTTTTGAGAAGCAGAATAGATAGTGTCATGGCTCTCAAGCTTTTTGGTCTCAGGATCTCTTTAAACCCTTAAAAGTTATTTAGGATCCCAAAGGGCTTTCACAGCATTTATAGGAGTGATTTCTATCTGTAGTTACCATATGAAAAACTAAAACTGAGAAATTTTTAATTTTTTTTAATTTTTATTTATTTATGATAGTCACAGAGAGAGAGAGAGAGAGAGGCAGAGACACAGGCAGAGGGAGAAGCAGGCTCCATGCACCGGGAGCCTGATGTGGGATTCGATCCTGGGTCTCCAGGATCGCGCCCTGGGCCAAAGGCAGGCGCCAAACCGCTGCGCCACCCAGGGACCCCAGAAATTTTTAAAACGTCTATTAAGTCGATTAAAAATCAGAACAGAAAATCCATTGCACAGTAACAGATATTATTTTTTATTTGGAAAAAAAACCTGTTTTCCAGACCATACAGTTAGCACAGTGAGTGGAGGTTTTTTTTTAATTTATCCAAATCTCTTTAATATTTAACTTAGCAAAAGAAAGCTACATTGTCATATGGGCTTCTGCATTAAATTTGTTGTGATGCATCATTTTGGTTGAAGGATATGAAGAGAATCAAAATATTGCATACGATCTTCTTTGATATTAAACTAAAAAAATGTCAAGGGGTAGTTCCTTAAAATTTAATTGCAAAATGAAATCTGAAACCCTATGAATGCACTTCTTATAAACTGTTACATTATAGTTTACTGCCTTGCACTCTGAAAGAACCTTTTACCTATGGATGATTTTAGAACATCATGTATTGATCACGTAAATAAATATTGGTTAACCGGTTTTAAGTTTATGCCTCAAATGCTGACATAATTCATGACAGGATAGCAAAATAATTTCATTTGCTAATATCGTCATTAATCTCATGAGAAAAATCTTTAAGTTATTAAGATGCTATTGAGTTCATAGTGACATGTGCAAGTTCTTCAAAATCCTAGTTTTTACTCAAAAGCTTCAATTTTTGTGGATAGCAACAATGCCATCAGTTGTTTGTTTTACAGGGACAGACTCATTTCATTTTTTATGGTTTATTTTTTTAATTAAGATTTTATTTTTTCCAAGTAGTTTTAAGACCATAGTAAAATTGAAGAGAAGGCACAAAGATTTTCCATATACTCCCTGTACGCATACGGCCTCCCATTATCAACAGCCCCCACCAGAGTGGTTCCCAAATTCATAGTATCCACTGTGGTTCACTCTTGGTGTTGCACATCCTATGGGTTTGGACAAAGGTATTATGGCAGCTATCCATCATCGTGGCATCATACCGAGTATTTTAATTACCTTAAAAAGCCCCTATGCTTGACTTATTTATCCTTTCCCTACCAACTCCTGGCAACCACTGCTTTAAAAACTTTCTGAGGATTTTTGAATCTATGTTCATGAGAGATATTGATGGGTGGTTTTCTTTTCTTGTAATGTCTTTGTCTGGTTTTAGGGTTAGGGTAATGCTGGCCTCATTGAAGGAGTTAGAAAGTATCCCTTCTGCGTCTCCCCTCTGAAAGAGCTTCTGGAGAGTTGATAGAATTTCTTCCTTTAAGTGTTTGGTGGAATTTGCCAGTGACATATCTGAGCCTGGTGCTTTCTCTTTTGGGAGGTTATTAGTTATTGATTCAGTTTCTTTAATAGATATTTAAATTGTCTATTTCTTCTTGTGCGAGTTTTGGCAAATTGTGTCTTCGAAGGAATTGGTTCATTTCATCTAGGTTACCAAACATAGAGTCATAGCACTGCTTTTAATTTTATTTACTTGTCAATGTCCTTGGGATATACAGTGAGGTTGTCTCCTTCATTACTGATATTAGTAATTTCTGTCTTATTTATAAGCCTGTCTAGAGGATGATCAATTTTGTTGGTCTTTTCAGAGAACTGGCTTTTGGTTTCTTTCATTCTTTTTTAGTTTCCTGTTTTTAATTTTATTTATTTCTGCTCTTATCTTCTTTTCCTCTGCATTCTTTGGATTTAATTTGCTCTTCTTTTTCTAGTTTCCTAAGGTGGACACAGATCATTGATTTTAGAGCTTTCTTCTTTCTAATACATTCATTCAATGCTACACATTTCCTTCTAAGCATTGTTTTCATTGCACCCCATAAATTTTGAGAGTGGACTCTATTCCTTTTAGGAATCATCTACAAAATTTCAAGAGTGAATAACCTAAATTTGGCTCTTATTCTTTTCAATAAAGATGGTGTTCCATGAAAAAAAAAAAAAGGTGGCTAGTTCTTCCTCCAGTTTGGTCACATAAGTGGTTTCCCTCAATACAACTATCATACTTGGTAAGTATTAGTAGCACTTTTTGTCAGTTCTCATTTTGTTACATAGGATATTAAAAAAATGTGCACTCAAGGGTTGAGGGTTACTACAATTAATAATTTTACTGCTTTGTTGAGGATTTTCTTTTTTTTAAGTTTTTTTAAAATTTATTCATTTGAGATTGAGAGAGAGCATGCATGAGCAGTGGAGAGAGGCAGAGGGAAGAGGAGAAGCAGACCCCCCCCTGCTAAGCAGAGAGCCCTATTCACGGCTCAATCCCAGGACCTTGGGATCATGACCTGAGCCAAATATAGCCGCTTAACCAATTGAGCCACCCAAGTGCTGTCAAGAAATTTCTTAATGTCCTTGACATTCGAAATTTTTTTCTTCTTCTGTGTATAAACACAGTGACTAGTATACAGTTTGATGCCACTGTGTCAGTTGTTTACCCACCGTTATTTTGCATCATGGGTACAGATGCCAACACAGTGAAAAAGGCAAATAATGTCTTAGTGGTACTATGAAAATTACATTGACCTCATGGACCTCATGGAAGCTTCTCAAAGACCCCAGGGGTCTGGCACTTTGAGGACCACTGGAGAAGTGGCTGGGAAGATAGATGTATGGCTATAACCTTCCTGGGGTTCATCTCTGGACTTTCAACCTTACCATTATATTCACAAGCAGGTTGTTCTCATGTTCCCTCCATTTCCTCAATCTCTAAAAAGGATATGCTGCTACCGCTGCTGGACACATGTCATTATGCAACCTGAGTGAACCCTAATGCCAACTACAGACCCAGAGTGATTATGGTTCATCAGTTCATGCATCAGTCATGCAGGTTCATCAGTTGTAACAAATGGATCACTGTGGTGGGGGATACTGGTAAAGGGGGATGCTATGCATGTATGGGGTTGGAGAGGTATATAGGAAATCTCTGTATTTCCTCTTAACCTTTCTATAAACCTAAAACTGCTCTAAAATGTCTTTTTAAGAAAAAAAGGGGGTGGGGAAGGATGGCGAATAATACTGCCTACTTCATAGCATTGTTGTGACGTTTATAGATGAATATGGGGAAAGTGTTCAGAACAGTGTCTGGGATAGAGTAAGGATGACATAACATTATCTCCCTTCATTGATTTTCATTATTATCCAGGCACTTAGAGAGAGGCTGGTATGGAGCTGGTATTCCATAAATATTTGTCAAGATAAAAAGGATTAGAACAAGTCCCATACATACTAGGTAAATTATCTTTGAGCCTCATTTTTTTTCATTAAAAAAATATTTTCTGAGAGACAGAGCATGAGCTGTGGGGAGAGCATAGGTAGAGGGAGAGAGAATCCTCAGCAAGTTGCACACATGGTGCGGAGCCTGAGATCATGACCTGAGCCAAAATCAAGAGTTAGGCGCATAACCAACTGAGCCACCCCGGAGCCCCTCTTTGAGCCTATCTTTTTTTTTTTTTTTTTAACAGATGAACAAAATTCACTACTTTGTGGATTTATTGTTAGGGTTAAGGAAACATGTGTATGTGGAAAGGCTAAGTTTCAAGGGCTTTAAAAGTGTTATTTTTTTTTGCAAAGAATGAGATTTCCCTCATGGACTTCCATTCACCTTTTGTACCCTCTGACCTTTCCCAATCTCTAAACGCTCATGCAGAACTCTCTATCCTGCGTCTCATTCTCATTAGGCTTGGCTCTGACTAGTTAATTGGTATGTCCATGATAGATTAAGAGCAAGCATGTCAGAGTTTCATTATGTTTGATCTACGCCTAATGTAAAACTTATAGAATATATACAGCTCTGTCCTAGAAAAGTACTCGTGAAGGGCAATACACATCAAAGTTTGAATAAGTTCTAAGTTTAATAATTAGTGACAACTTGGGATTAATTTATATGAATTATGACTAGCAGGTGAATTAGTTAGGACTCTTGGTTACAAGTGATCAAAGGCTTGTAAGGAAAAAAAAAAGCCAGTCAAAGAGAACATCAGTTCACATTTCCTAAAGTACAGTTTCAGGCACAACTAAATTCAGATACTGACATTTTGTCACCAGTAATACGTCTTTCTCTACTTTTCAGCTTTGCCCCCTACCTTGGTGTTGCATCATTTCTCAGGTTGGCTCTCAGGGGGTAATGACAGAATTAATCACCAACAGCTTTAAGCTTGCAACACGCCAGCTTGGAAACTATGATGAATCTACCGCTTATTTCCTGGTTGATCCTGTAAGGTTCAGGGTAGGACCCTCATTGACCCAGCTTGGGTGGTCGGATGCCCATTCCTTCACCATGCAGAAGGTGAGGTTCTCTAATAATCACTGACAGATCTGGGTCGAATGCATAACTCTAGAAATTGGAGGTGGTTCAGCCCTACTTTCACCGTGTAGATTGACAATGGAAGATTGGGGTTAGTTTCCCCAAGGAAATTTGATACACTATTACCAGAAGAAGGGTGAAGATTATGGCAGGTGAAAGTAACAGGTGGTATCAGAGAGGGGGGTATCAGATAAATGTTGACATATTATCCATATAGATGGGTTTTATGTATAAGGTAAGTCCTATATTTGAACAGTATCCTTTCTTGCCAAAGGAGTGACTCTGATAAAGAAGGTTGTGGGGGTGGGGGGCAGCCTGGGTGGCTCAGCGGTTTAGGGCCACCTTCAACCCAGGGCCTGATCCTGGAGACCCAGGATCGAATCCCATGTCGGGCTCCCTTCATGGAGCCTGCTTCTCCCTCTGCCTGTGTCTCTGCCTCTCTCTCTCTCTCTCTCTCTCTGTCTCTCTCTCTCATGAATAAATAAATAAAAATTTTAAAACGAAGGTTGTAGGGGATGAGGCACGCAAGTTGATGAGAGTGTTTTAAAAAGAGTGGATTTGTTTTGTTTACCTTCAGATTCCATTACATGAGTGGAGCCCCATGCTCCACCTATGCGGAAGACAGATGTTTCCTTAGCCAAACTCATTCTTTCATTTTAGTTTCTTCTTTCTCATTTTTCACTTTCATCCACCTCAAAGAATACTCTCCAGACTTGCTATTCAGATGGCCATTCTTCCCATTTGATTTGATCTTGTTATTCAGTTAAAAGGAGATGCGGTGTATTGATGTGAGCATTGAGAGATGCACAGGACCGATTTTGACTCATTTATTTATTAACCACGTCACAATTGAATTGTTCAACCCTGTAAGCATCAGGGTTTTTTAGCTGAAAAATGGGGAAGATATGAGTGCTTTTGAGTATTCAATGAGTTGCTGTAAAAATCCAAAAATAGAGCCTTGTCCAAAGTCTGTCTTCAGTAACAGGTAGCTCCCTCCCCTGATTCCCTGCCTCCCTTTCCAGATGTACATTTCTTCTGTTTCTCTCATTTGCAATTCTCATCTCTGTTCCATCATGTTGAACCATAACTCTCTTCCAATTAAGTTGGTGTTTCTAGTTCTAAGTGTCCTTGAAGTCTACCCAGAAAATCCCCACTTTCAACATATGTTCAGGGAGACAAAAATCTAAGGCCAGACTTAGATATAAGCAGAGCAGGTGACTGTTTAGAGGCAGATAATGACTTTAAAAAGTGAAAGTTAGAGGCTCTCTGGCCCTAAGCTTTCTTTCCCAACCACCTACCTGTCAATTTCCATTTAGGACAATTTTTGACATTAAATCAGTGAATTTCCATTATGATCTTGTTTGCATGTAGATATTCATCCTAATAGTAGCAATCTATGGCTATTGGTTAGTCAATAGCAGCATGAAGTCATTAATTGGATTAACCTAGAATATAAAAGAATTTGAAAGAAATGGAAGTGAGAACAGGATTAGAGTCTGTGATATTTTAAGGATGACAGAAAGTAGTCACAGTATCGGGTACACTGGGGTGATCCTCAGTGGGCAAGACATTCACTCATTGAGGCTCCATTGATCTGTTAAACCAGAACTTATGAAATACCCATGTTGTGTCTGATAGAATCTGGATGAAAAAGAAAGGCAAATTCTGGGCTTTCGTGAAATTCAGTCTGGAGGGCGGCTGATATTAAACAAGTAGTTGCAATAAAGCTCAGTGCATTTTATAATAAACTAAGTCCAGGTCTTCTGGAAACACGGAGCTAGACTACCAGGCCCACTTAGCCAAGATGAGGCCGGGTGGAAGATGTGCCATTCAACCTGAGACCTCCAGGATGGCTCTGATGTAACCAGAAAACAATAAGGAGGAAGATCTCCTAGGAAGAAAACAAACAAACAAACAAACAATCAAAGAAAAACAAAAACAAAAACAAAAAAACAAAGGTTACACAGGCCTGGAGACTAAAAAGAGAAAGAAAACAAAACAAAAATGCCTGGTAAATGTAAGGTATAGAAATAATAATTTTCTATACCTCAAATGCAGAATACATGGAAACCCGAGTAGAGACAAGGCTGGAGAAGCAGCAGGGACGAGAATCACAGGAAGCTGGTTGTGGGGAAGGAACGGGAGTATGTGAGCCTTATTGAGGCATTGCCATTGTCCCAGATGAGTGCAGGGCTACTGCAAGACTTTAAGCAGAATAGGCGTATGACCACATTAGCTTTCATCCAGGTCGGGCTGTTGTCGTATATCGGGAGCCATGGATGAAAACAGATCATTTGCTACAGCAATCCAGTGAGAGGTGATGGCTGTCAGAGCTAGTGTGGCAGTGATCTTAATGACGGCAGTGATGATGAGGAGGAGGAGGACGCCAGAGTTGATGAAAGTGGTGGTGGCGATGGTGATGCTATCTGTAGGCACTCTCAGGACTTTTTGTCTTCCAGTCTCTGTAGCTGCACTGTCTAGTACCGTAGCCAGTGACCACATGTGGCTATTTGAATTTAAAGGAAGTAAAATTAAAAATTGAAGTCCTGCCAGCCACATTCCAGGGGCTCAGTCACATGCAGCTAGTGACTATCACATTAGATAATGCAGGCAGAGAACATATCCCTCCTCATGGAATGTTCCATCAGACACCACTGCTCTGTAGTTTTCTTCTTATCATATTTAGAACTGCTTGACTTCCAGTGACATTTGTACCTAGCACTAAATTTAGGACTAATATTTACCAGGAATATAAACATAGACTCAACACTTAGAACACATTAGGGCCCAATAAGTGTATTTTAAATGAAAAGCATCTGCCAGGTACAGCTCTTGTCCTTCATCAAATTCCTTTTGCTTCTAGTCAAGCTCAAATTCCACTTCTGAAAACCAAACTTCCACCTGTGTTTTTGGACAGGCTTTAATCACTTAAAATCCCATCCACTGCTTTGCAAGATAGCGTGTTTTGGTGCAGGGCTTTTAATTTTTATGTCAACCATAAAACTTTTACCCAAAATAATTATGTTAGGGAAGCCTCAAATACAGAGGTAATAAAGTTACAGCTTCCCTGGTGAAGTTTGATAGAGAACTCAACTACTCTCTTGCTCCCCCAAATTTCTGTGTAGAAAGATGTGTAGAATTTTAGGGCTCAACAGAACACAGCTTGAAAACCACTGTTGTAACAAAGAGAATACAGGATTTAAGGTCACAAGTTCTGAGTTACAATTACAAGCCTACTAATAACTAACTACACATCCTTGAAGAAATCTTTAACATCTAGTATTTTTATTTTTGACCCCTCTAAAATAAGTGTATCACGAGCCCTTTGTTCACGGATTTCTGTGCAGATTAGTTGACATGATGAATGTGAAAGTAGTTTGCAACTTGTAAAGGGATATTCCAGAAGGAAATGATGCTATTATTGCTTTTCTTGTCAAACCTCCCTTCAGGAATTACAGCTGGTTACCTGCTAACAGATGGTTGCTTCATCAAAACTGGCGTCCTGCACAACTAATTCTAAGATCTTCCAGACCTTGTTGGTTTGCGGGGACAAATGAGGTTCTAATTGACAATAAAATTTAATGACTCTCACTTTGACCTGCTCACACAGGACCTCCAGATTCCCTCAAATTGTCTCCCAATTATTTCTCATGTATACTTGTGAGCAAGTACACTATTTATAGTTAGTAAGTAATTCCTTCTATTTTTTCTCCTCTTGCAATGAATTTCTTTATCCAAACCCCATCCGTGTAGATCCCTGAAGGAAACCCCCTGAACTTTCTACCTTTTATTGTGTCCATAGAATCCCTCCTTTCTACATAGCTTAGCAGCACTCCTGAAATTGCCTCCTATTCTCCTCTTCTGTGTGTTCTGTCCAGAAGAGGGGGAAGGTACCCATTTTCCTCCCTCAGTGACACATGATTTCACCAGGTCGTAGAAGTAGCACTGCTAGGCCACCATATCTCTCAGGGTCAACTATGGAGATAGTTCTTTGCTTTTTGGCCAAGAAATCCTCTCTCTAAAGGATTCACCTGTGGGTCTTTGAAGATATATGGGTGGTGAAAGTTAGAGGGATAAGCTGATGTTTAGTCAGGGACAAGGCCAAGGCCATAGTTAAGGAGACAACACCAAAGGACCATATTGAGGTTGAGCAGGGTAGGAAACAGCTTGTGATGAGTTTTATGGAAAACGTCAGGTCTGAGTCTATGAAAAGCAAGAGGGCTGAAGGCTCACTTTTAGGGGGAGTTTTCCTACACTAATATGAGGGATAACCACTTATATCTTTTAATTAATAATGTTTCAGTAAGACAATACTTTTTAACATTTTGGAGCACACACTCACAGAGGGCACCTCAGAATCTTGGCAAATAGAGTGAGGTGGGATGTTGCATGTAGTTTGAAAAAAATCTTTGAATATATTGGATCTACTTTTCTTCCACACAGAGCAACACTTTATTATAGTGTATAGCCTACTCAGCTAATCGGCTGGCTGGGTGGTTAAAGGCACTATACTGCTGAGCACTGACCAAATTCAACTACTACCTTCAGTATTCAGTCATTAACTCCAAAGTGGGTCCCATAGTCTTTGGGTATTTGTCCTTTATATGGTCTCCTCCACGATGAATCAGAGCTGGTCTGTGTGACCGATAAAGTATGGCAGCGGTAATAGAGTGATCTACAAGACTAGATCATGCAAAGCATCGAAGTCATATTTGCTTCCTTGGATCCATTGCTCTGGGAGGAGCTGACTGCCATGCCACGAGGTCACTCAAGGCCCCCACCCACACCCAATACTAACTTGAAAGCTACATGAGTGAGTCACCTTAGAGGTGGATCCATCAGCCTCAGTCAAGTCTTCCAGTGACTGCAACCCCAGCCAGTAGATGATTACAACTTCAGGACAGACTGTGAGCCAGCCTGCTCAGCCATGCCACTCCCAAATTCCTGACCCATAGACTATGTGATAAATAGTAAGCATTTAGTGTCGTACTAAGTCGCTATGTTTTTATGTAATTTGTTATGTAGAAATAACTAATGCAACAGCTAAGGGCAACTCGCTTGAATTTCAATTACAGACACATTGAATTAATTGTACACTTTCTTTCCCATATTGAACCACACATTCTAAATTTGTAGAGACCCACTAAAAAGGGTAATAAATAAATAAATAAATAAATAAAGACACCGAAGGATGGATATATGTATTTTTAAAGTTAAGTATTTTAAATTTCACATGAAATATCTAGTCATATGAGGTGACAAAAAACATCTTAAAATTATGAAAGGAAAAAGATGTTCCTTAGAGATAATAATATATCAGTGATTTGATGACAATATTAAGAACACATTCATCGTGTTTGCAGATCCAGGGAGTCAGAATGGGTTAGGAAAGAAGTTATTAGACAGAAACAAGACTAAAAAAATCCATCTAGTTAGTGTGTTATCAATAGACCATAAAATTTTCAAAAATAGTTATAATAAGAAAAGAATAGAAGTCCTGTACTGGGCTACAAACAGTACCATTTATGTTTTTCTTGAGTATAGATAACATTGTGCAATCCTAGCTATTCTTTTTTTAGTTCCTAGCCTCTTTTTAAGTTATGTTGGGCCCCTAGGAATAGATTCTAACCAATGCATGAGAAAAAGAAGCACTATATGGCAGTCTTTGGCCTGAGAATAACACCCATGTTATTTCTTCTCCTTCCATGCAAATGTGGTTATGTGTTGAAGATAGTGACATCACGAGGCTCAAGGAGCCTGGGTCCCTGACCGACCCTGAGGAGGAGAAGTGTACAGGAGAGCTTTCTGGGGGGAGCTGTCCATCAAACTCAAAGCCTTTATCTTGTTAAACTACAGAGCTTTTGAGTAATTGTTACTACAGCGTAATCTATGACTAAAACAGAGAGCTTGCCATCTGAGTTCCTTTGAGGATTATAATTCTCCAAGAATATACTCATACTCTTAATCATTCGTTCCAAAGCATAGCCTTTCTACTAAACTAGCTTAGTTAGTCATGGACCATGTTACAGTCAGTTCTCTTCTCCAGCCATTTAAGGGTCCAGGCCAATAATCCAAATGTCTACGTCTTTCAGAGCTAGTTCCTCTTTGGAGCCTTTGATCTACTTTGCAGTTATCATGCTCATGCCTCAGCAGGGATAAACCCACCAGAAACCCCAACAAAATTTGATCTCAAAAAAGGTGGTATTTCAGGTCTCTATTTCTTCCTTCCCAGGAGGCTCCAAATTTACTCAAATCCTCCCCAAAGATCAATTCTACAGCAGGGTTTGTCAGTAATTGAGAAGTTGTATTAAATATTTCCCTTTTGAGCAGAGATGGGCAAACCGCAGCCTGCTGACAAAATCTAGTCCGTGCCCTGTTTTATTATGGCCTGGAAACTAAGAATGGTGTTAACATTTCTTTATGTTTATAAATGAATGAGAAAAAAAGATGGGGGGAAGAAGAGGCGAGGTAACAGCAACAGAAATCTTAGTGGCCAAAAAGGCCTTGGCCATTTACTTTACTTCCTGGCACTTTACAGTAAGAGCTTGCTGACCTCTGCTTACGAGAATCGGGCTAGCACTAACTTAAATGTACTATGAGGAATCCGTTAGGTGACATTTCCTGGGAGAATATCTACTCCAACGTAATTTTTTATGTCTATTTTCAGAAATAGACCATTTAAGTTTAGTCTCACCCTTCATCTTGCTAACGTTGTTTGCATGTGAATAATTTTGGGGGGGGGCTCTATGACAAGATACCCAAAGCAGCCCTTTTTGCATAGAAATTCTTCATAGATAATTTTAAAACATGTTTTGCCTACGTATGTCTTCTAATTCTTTTTCAGTGAATATTTTTTTACTTGTGTTATTCTCAAAAAGGATTATGTCTAGCTCTAAGTGATATGAAACGTAGGAAGATCAACACATGGAATGCATCTGGGGGTAAGTCTTATGAGAAACAATTTCAGGAAGCAGGGAACATTTTTCCTGGAAAAGAGAAAACTCAGAGGAGCTGTGACAACATCTCTGAAATTTCAGAAGGATCTGTCAGAAGAGAAAGGCATTTCACTTATTCTCTATGATTAAAAGGAGTAGGATTAGAAGAGAAAGGGTGACCCACAGGGAGACCAATTTCTGCTTATTATGAGAAAGCCTTTCTAAAAGTCATGGAAAGCCCTAAGAAATACACTGGATAATTATTTGGCATGGAAGTTACAAAAGATATTTGATCCTATGATTTGGGACTGGATAGAAGTTTTTTTTTTTTTTTTTTTGTGTTCAATTTACTAACATACAGAATAACCCCCAGTGCCCGTCACCCATTCACTCCCACCCCCCGCCTCACCACACACAAAACACAAGTATTTGAAAACACTGCTGATATAAATTCTATACCCTCCATCTACTGACTCAGACCACTGTCCGTCAGCTCATGGACACCATCCCCAGTCATTGCAAATATTTCTGATCATTAATTGATAGCATCTCTGGAATCAAATGCGTGGGTGAGGAATCAATTTGCTTTGTATTCTCGCTTTGCATGGAGAGGAGTTCTTCACTAGGAACTGGGTACCTGAAATGCCTCCCATCCTATCCACACAGAATGGAGGAAAAGAGCTGAGCTAGAATTAAGGAGAAGGAAAGAAAGCAGAGGAAAAGTAGAGAAAGGGGGATTTGACATAGCCAGGGCTCTTTTCCCAGAGCTAAGATGAAATTACCAGGCAACTATGTTTTCCCTCCAGGAAAATCAACCCCGTCTTGGTTCTTTCCATTGTTTTCTGCTTCTGGGTGTTTTTTGTTTTGTTTTGTTTTGGGTTTGGGGTTTTGTTTTCTTTCTTTCTTTCTTTCTTTCTTTCTTTCTTTCTTTCTTTCTTTCTTTCTTTCTTTCTTTTTCTTTCTTTCTTGTCTTTCTGATCTTTTTGTTTTTTTAAATTTTCCTTGTCATGGTTATTTAAAAGTGATCCAAAGAGAGTAGTAATGTGTCCAGATGGCAGAGTTAAAGCAACCTGGGGAAATTAGCTAAGCACATTGTGGGATCAAAGACAGCTGCTTTTTTGGTATAATTAAACATTTTTAGGGAAAAACCTACAGACAAGAGTAAGGCTCAAGGGGCCTCTGTTGATTAATCAGAAGCCAGACAGCATGTAAATCAGCCTCACAATATAGGGACACAAGGAACCGCTGAAACAGATTGCAAGAATGGCCTCTTTTCCTTGGCCTGAGAAGCTACTTAATATTAAATTATAGGATGCTGAAGATGATTAATTGTCCCTGAAGTCACTCCCCTTCTCCATGCCTCATTTGCATCTGAAATAAGATTAGAACTACTGTTCCTCACCTAACGTTCCTGTGATGATCTTTAAGGGTTTAGGAATATACGGTCATAAAGAATCAGTAAATTGTTTTCAATATCTCTGAAAGTTTACTAGAAATCGTAAGGCCATGAAAGTCACAATTATTGAGTTTGATTCTGTTCGGAATTTTTCAATGCATAGATATCATATTGGTAATGTAACGGTGATGGAAAAACACCACCTGGCTATTGATAACTTGAAGGACTTTCTGGGATGTGACTGGCGGACCAGACGCTGGTAACAAAACATGGCCACCTGGGTCATGACCAAAGAGTGAAGCTCTCTATTAAGTGAAAAAAAAAAACAAACAAACAAAAAACAAACAAACAAACAAAACAACAACAACAAAAAAACAAAACAAAAGATGAAACACATAAGAAACTTTACATTGTCCCTAAAGTGCTCACACTCTTGGGTTTGAAGTTTCTAATTTCTGTGGCCTAGATTGTTGGTGGTCATATTTTAAATCGTTTACTCAAAAACTAATTTCCCAGGATAAACTTGCAAACTAATTTGCTCCCACGATGGGGTGAATGGATGACTTTTTTCTCCACAAGAGCATTAAATTTTATAATTCCCCTCCTTTGACTGCACTGGAGGTACAATTTAAAGACTAAAACAGGGTTTGGAAATGTGAGCGTCGGGCTTTTACTTTGCCAAGGCTTTGTCTCTTTGGGGGCACTCTTGATGTCCTTAAGCACATCAAGCGATTTTTAGTCTATGCTTGTTTTTATAAAGCTCCTTTTAAATAGAAATATTTTGAGATCTCCTTTGTGGGCAGTGACAGTGATGGAACTGACAACTACAGGAAAAATCTCAGCACCCACCTTCTTAAACTGCAGATGCGTTTGTGGCCAAGTGGACTGCTTCTCTTTTCAAAATGTACTATTTTAAGTCTTCAACATCTGCCATCGGTATTATTTTAATAATTGGTTTCCTGGCCTCCGATCTTACTATCTAACTGTTGCTGCCAGACAAATCTTTCTAAGGCATAATTCTGAACATAATTCTTGCTCAAAATCTTTCAATGGCTCCTTGTTGAATATAAAAAGAAATGAAATCTCCTCAGCCTGGGATTCAGTGCACTGTGTATTCTGGCTTTGAAATGCTCTTTAGACTTTCTTTCCATTATAGTCTCTTCTACTTTTAATTCAAGCAGCGGTAGCGTACTTACTGTTCCCCATTGTATCATGCATTTTTCGTGCCTCCGAGCCTTCGCTCATGCTGTTCCCTACGGCTGGAATGCTCTTTCTTTCCTTTCTTTAAAACATTTAAAAAATCCTTTTGAGATCGCTTTTGGTTGTTATTGTTGTTGATCACCTTCAACCATTTTAATAAAAGAAATGATTAAATCTCTGGGTACCAGCTCAAATGTTTCTCTAAGAAACATAAACGGTTTCCAGCAATTCTGCTTCTGTCCTTCTGCAGAACTCAGCACGTGTCTTAGTCAGCCTCCCGTTACGCAGACCTGTTTGACACATTTGCGAACCTCTAGAGATCAAGAATTACGTTCTTTCAACTTGAATCTCTGCAAGTCCTTAATGGAGTCTCTCAAATAATTTAGTTGTCCCCGAACTAATCAATTGGTAAATTATCCTCTAAAAATTCTCCGGGAATGACTGTGTAAGAAGGGATATCTTCCTGTGACTTCAGAATTAAAAGATAAGACTGGATATTTTGATGTTCTCGTTTAAAATAAGCCCCCATGATCTTTATTAAAAGTTTTCCTGAGCCACCTTGGCTTTACCAACTTCCCAAGTGACATAACCTATAATCTGGGTTTTTTTAAATTTTCTTTTTCTAGGTCAGGAACCTGGGTCTCTGGTAGCTGCCACTAGCAACTCACCTCTACCCCAAATATTTTCCAAGGGTCCTGAGCAAAGATGTTGCCTGACTCCAAGAAGCATATTCCTAACCAAGAAAAAGTACATTTCATTCCACTTCTGCAAGAGTTAAGGAAGAGAGGCCTGGAATTTGGGGGAGGCCTTCCCAAAGCTGCCCAGAGGCGTCATTTACGAACGAGGGTCCTGGGAAAAGCCAATGTGGTCAGTTACTGAGTGGGACAAAGTAATTGAGGGGAGAGTTCAAGAAATAGAGGAGACTCAAGATGCATTTCTTAAGCAATTGTTCATTATTTTCCCATTGTTATTACAAACCTAAGAAGGCTATGTTAGAACTTAGCAGGATGCACTAAAATGAGCTGAGAAGGTCCCAGATGAGGGAAAGCTCTGGATATTTAGCTCAATTATGCAACCTTACTGTGGTAAAAAGTAGGATGACCATTAGATTTTCAGAACTATTGAAAATGACTTGCAGACCCCTGTTATAATCTTTGCAAGATTCCCAGGAGCCCACAATCTAAGATTTGGGAGAATTATTAGAGTAGGTCAATCCCAATTCTTTCACCATTATTTATGGAAACATGAGGAACTTGATAGCTCCCTTTGCTTTACTTTGTTATCCTATTGCTCTCCTGGCAGAAAAGAAGGTCTTCATATTAAAATCCTCTATTCCCTCTGAAGCCACTTGCATGCTGATGACTCAGGTCTGCTGATCCACGTTATTCCTTCAGGAAACCTAATGCCTCCATCTGCAACTATTTGAAGATAAAGAAGTCCAGACCCAAGCTTCACAAAGAATTTTCTTCAAGGGACGCTTAAAATGAACAGTATGACATGAGAATCACATGACATCAGCTGAGGCTAAGGCCTCCGGGGGCTTCTGGAGAAAGTGCTCAGTGGAATGAGACCACAGGGGCTGGTTCTGTCAGCCATGACCTGGGGATTTTGCAGATTTGTCCCCTTTTCCTTCTTGTCAAGAGTCATCGTGCTAAGGTTGCGACCTTTTCTCTTTTCATTCTTTTATTTTTATTTATAAAAACAACACATGGCTTACTATTGAAATATCAAGTAAAAAAGCCAAATTATTCTTTTACCATCCCCTTTACACCTCTAGTTGTACAACCAGACCCAATTCCGTATGTATCCTTACACATCTTTTTGACTGCGTGCACTGAAATGTGTATTCATGGGTGTTTTTTATCTACATTTTCTTTTTTCTTTTTTTTTTTTTTTTTACTTCAAACATAGTACTCATGGACATCATTTCATACAATGGGATGGGTGGGTGTTCTCTTCACAATCTTATTATGGAAATGAATTAGAAGTAGAAATAGGTTTTTGTGTCTTTTTTTTTTTTTTTTGGCCTGGAGCTTTGGCCCTCTGCTGAATTCCAAATCCTAAATCTACAGTCCACTGTTCCACAGCTACAACCAGAGAATAATTCCAGTATTTGTATCCGCTTGATCATTCCTTTACTATGTTCTTCAGTGAGAATTTGCCAGCCTTCAAAGTAAAGAACAACTATACAGCTCTTACCAGTCAGCAGCTGAGTATTTCAAAATGCAAAGATAAAGGTTGATAACCTGAAACCTCTAAATTAATGAAAATCCAACCACTGGTTGATGGTTAACTGAAGATTGTTTCTGCTTCCCCCTTCCTTACTTCTATCTTTCACAAATTCCTATTTCTTCATGTTTGTGTCTTTCCTTCCTTGTCTCTTTCCTGTTTCCTTCTCTTCCAATCTACCTCTTTTCTCCCTTTGCTCACATTCTTCTTTCCTTTCTTATTCTCCTGTTTAACTGTTTCTTTTATAAACCTATAGCATTTTTTAAAACAGATTTGTTGTAAAGACTCAATTAAATATACTATAGCATATTGACACAATGGGATAATATATAACCATTAAAATTTACAGTGTGGGGATGCATGTTTCACACATAAAAATGTACATAACACAATGTGAATTTTTTTAAAAAAATCTACAAAATAGTATTTCTACATAGTAAAAATCCATTTTGGAAAAATATTTAATTTATATGGACGTGGGATGTTATAAAACAGTTAACCGAGTTTATCTTTGGGTGGTAATAGGTTGGACTGTTTTATGTCACTATTTTTCAGTTTTCTGTATCAAATTATTTTCTTGTTTGGTATACATGGCACAATTTTTTTTTTTTTTTTTTTAAGTAGACTCCACATCCAACATGGAGTCCAACACAGGGCTCAAATTCAGGACCCTGAGATAAGGACCGGAGCTGAAACCAAGACTCAGATGCTTAATCCCCTGAGCCACCCAGGCATCTCTCAAAATATTTTTACAAAGGAATTCAAAACATATTTACTACCTTTATTGAGTGAAATTATTTTGCCTTTTCTAAAATTTTGGTAAGATAAATCATGCAGTCAAAAGTACATCATAAAAAGAAACAATTAAGTTAAAATTAGAACTGAACATCAATAAAAATTAAGTGACCTTTCGGATTTAAAAGCCTAAGGAGAAAAAGCACAAGAACTCTTTAGCACAGGGGCACACAGGACCTCAGCCTTCAGAAGGCTGCCACCATCAAAGAGGCTCACTCCTTGCCTTCAGAGCTCGGCCTGGCCATACCTGGCCTGAGGCCCACCAGACCCAGCAGCCTCAGTCCTAATGGGACTCTGGGGCAAAACCCTGCAAATACACTTGTGCTTTCTGAGGACAAGATGAAACAAAATAAATTTAAAAATATATATTATATATAACATAAATTTTAAAAGGCAAATAAAATGGTTTTCATTCATTAGTGGCCCAGAACTGAATCCCAACCCGCAGTCCTCTCCATTACCCTGAGGTTCTTACCCCTAAAACCGAAACCCAGCAGATGCAGCGGAACCATACAAGAGTTAAACATGAAGAGGCTGCCATCTTGTGGCCCCTTAGAAGGCGATTCCACTGTCCACTGGGTTGTAGGGTTACACAACACAGCTGGTTCCTATTAGTCTTGTTTCAGACTGTAGACTATGAATACAAATCCTATTCATGTGTTAGAGCAGGATTGGGGTCTTGTGCAGTCATTTTTTATGACTTTTTAAAAGAAAGGGTCATTTGAGTTAGGGCGTGTGGCCTATTTCCGGCAGTTTTTCCATTAACATTATTCTGAATGACCTACTGTCTTCAGTCATGGGAGGCCTTCAGAAATTCACAGTGCACCTTACTGTGTATGTTTGCTGCATTCTGAGGACTTTTCCTGGACGACCAGGGAAAGGACAGCTATACACAGAGGCTCTCTGTATATTGGTCGAACAGAGAAAATATTATAAAGATGTCTTAGAATTTCATAGTGTGCAAAAAATTTTATCTGGAGGCTCTGCTCAAACACACACGCACACAAACGCACAATTCACCTATTCATCTGATTTTCCAGCGTCTGAGGAAAAGGCATGGTGGGCTTCAAATTGCCTTGCATCATTTTGTCAGATTGAAGACAGCTCTTTGGTCAAATCCTCAGCACTGAAATTGCTAAAAAGGCTTCAAATCTATTCCAATATAGGCTTTTTGGATGTAAGAAGCACTATACATACTAACTATTAACCAATGGCCAAGAGTTGGTGCTTCTGGAAACAAAAAACTTTAAAGAGGCGAGTGAATCTTTCAAAGCCTCTATACTCTCTTCCTTCTAAATCAATTCTGGGGAATCCACGTCCTGACCTTTCCATCACATTCGCATATCATACCAAGTTCTTCCTCCAACTCTCTTGATCCCACGTTTCTAGTTCTCCCCTGATGTCTGGCCCCTTCAACCATCTATCTCTTTCTTTTATTTTTTGTTATTTTCCTTTAGCCACTTCTCCTTGGTACATAAATTAACAAACTCCCGATCCCCCAAAGTACAATGAAACAGAATGAAATGATAAAACTAACTTTGTTCAATCCTGTATTTCTCTAAAGTCACCGTTCCCAGCCTTCAGTCCCCTCCAAAGCTTTCAAAGACATAATTTACATTTCTGCCTGTCTGTGACTTTAATGATGGGACTCAGACATGAGAACTCAACTGGATACAGATATTAAGAAGTCCGCAATAGTGAGGCAGTATTTTACATCATCAAAATGAAAAAGCCATCAAGGGAATAAATGTAGTTTGAGAACAAAAGAGGATTGAGAGCTAATCATTACAGATTACCTGAATATAAGGGGTGAGCAGAGAGAGAGGAGGCAAAAAATGATTGATGGGGAGGAGCCAAGAGATGAAAAAACCAAGAGAGTTCAGTGTCACTGGGCATCAACTGTAGTGTGAGCAACTCTAAAAAAACCAACAATAATAATAACCATGCTAACTGTTCTCTATGCTGACCATTCATTTTACACTAACCCCCTTTTTAGGTATTCGCATTCTTTTCATTTAATATTCATAGAAGTCATTAAAACATATCATTTCTCCTCTTCTGTTGAAGAGTCTGAGGCTCACAGGACTTATTTCCCAGTTTTGCAAAATCAAGTGGCAGAGACTGGAATAGAATTCAGCTCTCTTTGTTCTATTCCATATGCCCCAAATGACACTTTATAAATATATAAATATATATGTGCATGGAAATACCTAATATGTTATATAAAATGGGTCATATATTTTTATATGACATGTTTGATATGTTATATTCTTAAAAAATGTTTAAAGCTATGTCCTTTCCTCTGTCTCTGTCTTGGTAAGTACCCAAGGACTCTTGAGGATTTTTTCTTCTCTCTTCCTGCCTCACTTCCTCTTGATTTTATTGACTTTGGCAAGGTATTGATTCCCAAGTGCACTACTCAGGTTCTTCACCTTCACTGTAAGTACTGTAGATAATTTCTTAGTTTCCCAATTCAACCCTCTGCCTCCAGATATTGAATTCTTAAAAATCATTTTCATGATAATTTTGTTTTCTTAGTTTTGTTTTGTTTAGTTTTTTGAGAGAGAGAGAGAGAGAGAGGGAGGGAGAGAGAGCATTTCACGCACACATGATAGACGGGCAGAGGGAGATGGAGAGAAAGAATCTTAAGCAGGCTCCACGCTGGACATGGAGGACTCAATCTCACAACCCAATGTTGGAACAATTACACATTTGATGGGGAACAACCTACAAGATTTAGGACCTTTGCGAAGGAGCCACAGATTGAATCTTAAAAATTGGATCGGATTTGAATTGAAGGAGAGAAGCAGGGAGGGTATTCCAGAAATGGAAACTGCACAAACATGTGGGAAGCAGGAATGAAGGTGATGCTGTTGTGGAAATATGAGAACAATGAAGAGGAAAGTTCATGTTGGAGGTCACAGGGGAGTGATTTGTAGGACTGAGGTGAGGCTAGCTAGGGAGAGCCGTTGGAGTCCAGGCAAAGAAGTTTCACCTTCGTATGACAGATTGTGGTTCTTGAGAGGGATAAAAATAATATTTTAAGAAAATTTATCATGTGGATTAGAATGGACAAAGACATGAGTAAGGACATTGCTTCACAAGGATTGTGAAATGCTTGGTAAACTCGCATGCACGATACAAAGGCTTACAAAAATGAGGGAGAACTAGAAACAGAATAAGCTCCTTTGGGATGTAGAAGGCAGAGTTTAAGAGATTTGAGAGGAAAAAGCAAAGTTAGGTTAGAGGGACCTGTCAGACGAACAGCTACACTCCGTGTCTGGGCTAGTCCTGGCTGCTAGCAGACAGTGAGGACACAGAGTAACTTGGCATGCCTCCAAAAGAAAAAAAATGAAGTATATGAAATAATAATTCAGTTAATTCACAACTTAAAGACCATCATATCGATTGCCCATTTATTATTTCAGAAAGCTTAGCAATGACTTGCAGAGCACAATAGAAAATAATTAATTAGCCTGGGTTAAGAGCGAACAAAAAATAAGAAAGAAAGAAAGAAAGAAAGAAAGAAAGAAAGAAAGAAAGAAAGAAAGAAAGAAAGAAAGAAAGAAAGAAAGAAAAAAAATCCTAAAAGACTGGATACACGATGGAACCATAAATAAAGTTAATCATTCAAATTATAATGAGCCACACATTTAATATGGGTTTGAGCCAGCAAATTAGCTTTAAACTTTCTGGCAGCTGATGTCAAAAGGGAGGAACTTGGCAATTAAACGAACCAGATAAAACCATATGGATTGCTAGATGGAATTCTAAGTAATCTTGGTTCTGAAGTTAGCAAGATCACCTCCCATTATATGTATTTCAGGTGAAAGTTATGTTTCTGTGGCATGAGACTTTCTCCTTTTCTCTCTCTTTTCTCTACAGCTTCCCCACCTCTCCACAAAGACCCTAAGCACAGATACACAGAGGAAAGTACTAAAACTAATAGTAATTAAAGAATAGCTAATGTCTAACTTTGACCATATTGGTGAGTTTTGATGGATAAATCAGCACATCTCCTCTTCAAAAAAAAATCACAGAAAATATTCCCTTGAGATACAAATACACAGTTGATTGTTGTAATCTTATGTCTTGTGCTGGACTTTATAAAATTAAGAATTTACAGGTAGTACACAGGGTAGGTAGGAAAAAAAATTGTCCCTCAAAGAAAATGGGATATTTTTAAAGATTTTTTTCTGTGATCTGGAAACGTATCATAAGCCAGTATTTGACCTTGATCATAATAAGACTTCACCATGAAGTTTCACTGAATCTGTTCCAAGAAGTTAACTAAATTTGGCACGCAGATAATGTTGCATACCTAAGGAAAGATTAGAAAAATCATGCAAGTCAAATGTGAAGGAGACCAAATATCAGTTGAAATAACATTTAGAAATAAGAACACAACGTTATTTGTGGTAAAGTACCATGGGCTGCTTAATTAGGTATAGTGGTCATAGAAAAGTGAAGCATTTCTGTGCAAACCCATGCCAAGAGCGTTTCCCAAATGAGAAAGAGCTCATTAAAGTATACTGTTCCTGTGCTGTATTTCTGTCATAATGATAATCAAGGACTTCACCACAGGCCCTGGGGAATCCTTGCTTTTATAGGCAAAGCCACTACAAAGTCTTGGGATATTTTCATTTTTGTTACATCCTCGCCACTCGTCCCAAAGGACTTTGTCTCTCCAGTCAGGAAAAGTGAAATTATAACTTAGACATAGAAAGGACGTTGGGTGACTCCCCAGCACATCCAAGTGGAGAAGTGCAATAAAGAGTTGTACAGTCTGGTCTGAAGCTCGGGAGTCAAATGAAGAGAAAATGTGAATGAATATAGATAATTATAACAACAACAGCAACAGCTGCTATGGAACAAACACTGGTTACATGCCAGTCACGATGCTAAAAGTTTTAAAATGTAGTTTTATTTAATTCGGTCAGTATCTTCTTGTTTAACCTGGGGAATCACAGAGAAGCTAAATAATATGTAAAGAAAGTGGATTTCAGGGCCATGAGGGGGCTCAGCGGTTGAGCATCTGCCTTTGGCTCAGGGTGTGACACTGGAGTCCTGGGATCGAGTCCTACATCAGGCTTCCTGCAGGGAGCCTGCTTCACCCTCTGCCTATGTCTCTGCCTCTCTCTGTGTCTGTCTTGAATAAATAATTTTTTTTTTTTTTAAAGAAAGTGGATTTCATTACTTAGAGGAAAGGTATCTAGAGTCCGTTGAAAAGCTCGTAACTGCAGGTGACAGGAAGCTAAGCTCAAACTCTGTAATTGAAATGTCCAAAAATAGAGTATGTCTGGTTGAGATTTAGCCCAAAACAACAGTGTCTCATAATAACCAGCTTCCGTCAGTTCCTCCTCTGCCGTCCACCGATTTGCTCTGATTGACTAGTTTCTATCATATGCTCACTCTGCCCCCAGTTAACTGGGGAGGAACACGGTGTACGGACTCACTCACACCTGACTCTACACGCATGCTTGTGAAACAGCCACCGTAGGACGAGGCTATGCTTACTGATGAAGGCCTAAGAAGACCTCTTCTGCCTACTGAAACTTCAGAACTTCAGAGCTCTTTGGAGAAGAGAAGGGGGCTGTTGGGGAGACAAATAGCAACATTCACTAAGCAGAGTGACCAAGAAAGAGGATCGCAGCCGGAATTCTGGGAAGGCATCATATTTAGGGGACAGGCTCAAGAAGCCATGTCATTAGAAGGAGAATGAGAAAGGTTTGAAGAGAGAGGAAAGCTAGGGAAAAGAGAACGAGTTTTCATGAGTGCATTTGAGGCTAATTATGTTAAATTCCCTCAGAAAAGTCAATTTAATTTAGTTCTTAGGAAGTGAGTAAGTTGTTACTAAACTTTTCCAAAGCTATTTTAGATGAGTGGAAATAAGGATTTACTTTAATATGACCATAAAATCTCACTTGATATTTTACAATTTTCTCATGCTCTTAAAATATTCTAAATATTCTAAATTCCTTTTTTTTTTTTTTTCCTTTAAAGGAGGAAGTAGGGAGAGTCTGATCCCAGGCATATTGGTACGGTCTTTGTTGTGGAGGGTCCTCTGACTTTCTATCCTACATAGGAGGTCCCCGTGATGCCTTTGGATGGTCTGACCCCACCCTCGAGGCCTTAGGAGGCACAGACTACAGCTACACACTTCTTATACGGGAAGCCCTCCC
Source organism: Canis lupus dingo (assembly GCF_003254725.2). Classification (NCBI taxonomy): domain Eukaryota; kingdom Metazoa; phylum Chordata; class Mammalia; order Carnivora; family Canidae; genus Canis; species Canis lupus. The sequence continues at coordinate 48,023,242 of NC_064263.1, read as the reverse complement.
TCCAAGATTAAAGAGGCAGGAAAAACCCAAATCATTATCTACTGAATGGGATTATTCACTGCAACTAAAGATAGAGCACTGCTTTATAGCTAGGTTGGGGGAGGTCCAACAGACCTGAGTTTGGATTTGACTTCTGATCCCGGCCAAGTGACCTTGCCCAAATGACTACATCCTTCTGAAGCTCTGCTTCCTGACGATAAAATGGGGGAAAATTACTAGTCTCTTGTTCAGGACGTTGACTAAGACAATACACGTATATTAACTAGCGTGACGCATCATATTCGTTCAATAAATGGCGATTAAAGTCTCCTGTGTGTCATCTTTCTTTATAGTTGCTGTTGCCTGGTGCTTCTTGCAACGAGAAGGCAGTATGGATAGTGGTTAAGCACCAGGAATGGAGGTCACATTGCCCAGGTTTGAATTCTACAACCATTTTTTTTTTTAATTGTATATCCTTGGGCCACTGTACCTCAGTCCCCTCATCAATGGGCTCATGGTACTAATAGTACTTTCTCAAAGGGTTGTGAGGAAAATTAAGACATGATAGATACTTAAGTGTTAGGCCTGCCCCTGATGCTCAATAATGAGCCGTACACATTGGTTTTAACCACTGTTGTAGAAGGTGATAATGGGAAGATTCGTCAATGAATCGACTATCTCAAAGTGTTCTGCGTCCCAGGGCATTTGGTTTTCTCTGACCTCATTCTCATTGAAAATGCAGGTGACTTTCTCTTTGGTTGGCCCGGGCCACAATCCCAATCAGAACGTGTGATGTCCTCCATGGTGCACACTCAGCTTTGTGCCCCACACTCGATGTGCACTGTGGTTGGGATGGCAGTAGCGGCCCCACATCACCCTTGTGAAAAATGGGTCAGGACAGCTTGTAACCCCCCAGATCTAGATGGGATTTAACTTAAGCTCCCCTGTACACTCCCTGGAATTTCTAATCCCATCTCCTATGGGACAGAGTTTTGTTTTCTCGTGGTCAGTTCTGATGCTGAGCCGAATTTTCACTTTTTCTGAATTTGTTCAGGATCATACACCGTCTTGCTTTCTCTTTCAGACTCTTACCAGTTCTGCAATGGTTTTCTCAGAAACTTGGTTCCCTTCTTGAATATCAGAAAGGAAGAAAAGAGAGCGGGAAGGATGAAGGAGATTGAGGGAGGGATTAAAATAACACAGAGCGTTTAAGTGTGTAGTAAAATCCCTAAAGACTTTGGGAGAACAAAAGAGAGTAATAGATGGCAATGGTTTTAAAACTTTCTAATTAAACATCAGATATTTCTTTTCTCAAAGTCCTCATATTAAGGGACTCTTTTCATACATTTTTTTTGCCTTTCAGTGTGTACTAGCCTCCAACCACCTAGCTGATTTCTCTCTTGTTCCTCTTTCTCTTATTTCCTTGGTCTTTTGAAACTTCATCCACGATTCTCCAATGTAGTTTCTTCCTCTCTTGCTTCTTTGATTTCTGTCAACATATACCCTCAGGGTTTCACTTTCTTCAATGTGGCTTACTTATCAAAGGGGTTTGCCAAAAAAAATGCCTTATCTTTTTACCTATGAGCGACACTTTATAAAGTTCTGGCACATAACTTTAGTGAATTTAATAATAATGGAGGCAGTAATTATCATCATTATGATATTAGCAAAGGGAAAGACACTGGTTATGGGAGGGATATATGGTTGCAAAGCATCATTCTGTTGCTTACTTAGGAACTTTGGACCGGTTACTTAACATCCTTATTCTCATATTCCTTATCCACACAATGAGAAAAAAAGTTAGTCCCTACCTCAGAGAATGGTTATATGGATTATGGAAGAAACTGTGTAATTGGCTTAGCGCTATGCCTGCAAATACTTAATTTTCAATGTCTGTTAATCATCATTGCTCATGAAGTATGTATTAATTCATACCCTGTCAAACCCTGAAACACTCACAATCAGGTGTACCCAGGGTTTTCTTTCCCAGCTTCCTCCTGAATGGCTCATCATACAGTGGTCTCCAAAGGGAAATTTTTTTTACCAGTGAATTTACAAAAATGCAAGTAAAATATTAAGGAATTTATATATATATTATATACACATACAGATTTATATACATACGTGTGTATGCTTGTATATTATATATTACATATTACATATCTAATATCTATATTCTATTTCTTTTTGGTCTAATACATATAACATCTTAGTTCATATTGTATAAATATATATACCCTAATCTGTAAATTAACATTTTATAATCTTCTCTTAAATGTCTTTATTTAGACATGTGTACTATTTACATATACTTTTAAATATACTTTAACATGGCATAATGTATTAATACATGTAAATAATTTATAAGTAGACAAAATATACCTGTATTAGAAGTGTGATGGGGATTTTTTTTTTTTTTTTTTTTTTGAGAGAGAGAGAGAGAATAAGAGAGTCCATGAGCAGGTATGGTGAGAGGGAAAGAGCAGAAGGAGAAGGAAAGAAAGAATCTTTTTTTTCTTTTTAATAAAGATTTTATTTATTTATTCACGAGAGACAGACACAGAGAGAGAAAGAGAATGGGCTCAATCACCCAACCCTGAGATCATGACCAGAGCTGAAAACAGAGTCTGACACTTAACCGACTGAGCCCCCCAGGGCTCCCAGAAGTGTGATGTAGATTTTTATTGACAGGGTATGAAATGAAAAAAAAAATTAGAAATCAATTTACAACTTTCATGGCACAATGATATTTAATTTGCTACAAGATACCAGTTTGCCAACCTCTAGCCAACTGGTAAGAAGAACGACAATTGGTATCTCATACAGGGGAGTCCCACCATGAGCTTCGATGTAAGCATGATAGGGATCTCAGATGGCAAGCTTGCATAATAATAGTCACTATAATGGCTAATACTTATTAGGTGCTTATCCTGCATCAAAAATCGGGTAAGCCCTTTGCATATGGTCACTTCATTCAAACTGCATAAATACCTGTGGTTCCTATTAAAATTTATATTTTATAGGTGAGGAAAAAAGTTCTCATGAGGCTAAGTAACTTGCACAGAATTAGAAAGCTAATAAGTAGTAGAGCCAGGGTCCTTACTCACGCAGGTGAGCCCTTCCACCTGTTGTAATAGTGACAGTCTGGTTCTAGTAACTCTCTGCCACACTTGACCACATCCAATTTTTAAAACCTGTTTACAGATCCAGTCTTATTTGGGCCTCACAGCAAACCTCTGAGTTACCATTAGCCCTTTTTCATAGAGGGCACCATTTCATAGAAGTTGACGTGCCTGCTTGTGAAATGTGAATTGTCTTTCTTCTGTCAATGGCCTTTACGTTCAGCAAGTGATCACATGTTGGTTAAAGAAACAACTAACAACCAGCTCCTTTTTCGAAAACACAAGCGAGCGATGGGTTCACTCCACTTCTTTGTTGACTAACTACCCTCATTGGTTCCTAAACTCTGGCAGGAACACAAACCTGTTCCACACCTTTGTTAACGGGCAGACTGCGAAAAGAAGCAGTCGTCTTATAAATAAATGTGAGGGTGGGTACAGACGTACACGTTTATCCTGCTGTGATCTCATGGTGAACGTCTCCTGTTGTTACGTAGGAAGCACCCAAGAGAAAAATAATTCCTTGTATTTTCAGTCATTTCAGAGACAGACGTGTAAAGCGTTTTGAAAACTCCCCTGTCCCATGTTTCATGAGCAGCAGAAGTAAAGTGAAGAGGAGAACAATGGTTTGCTTCATTCAAGCCTTAAAACTCCTCCGTCCAAAATAGTGCAGTGATGAAATAACTTGTTTTTAGTTTGAATGATTAGGAGAACTGCAGGAGTCCTCCCCAGTGTGGGGGGGGGGGGGAACTGCAGCGGGTAAGTATTCTTACAGCATACGCCCTGCCTTTCTAGTGTCTAGAGCCGAGGTTGGCACACTCTTTCTGTAAATGAACAGACAGTAAATATTTTGGGCTCAGGGGGCCACAGGCTTTGTTGCCCTAATTAACTCTGTCATCGTAGCAGGAAAGCGTCTAGAACAATAGTGAACCTGTGGGCAGGGCTGTGCTCCAGGAACATCGTATGTATTAAGCAAGCAAATCAAAGGAGGATTAAATTTGGCCAGAGGGCTCTGGTTGGCTAATCCTGATCTAGAACTCCTCTGAAAACCCTTCACCACCAATAATTTAGAATATAGAGGTTACATATCCACGGGCATGCGTGTGTATGTTTTTAATAATCTCTGACAACGGAAGTCTTACTAAAATCTCTAAAGAGATTTGGTGAACGCAAATCCTTCTAAACTGTTTCTTATTTTTAAGTTGATCCTCATTTAGATGTCATTTCAGGGTCGCGAGGCAGGAAGGGCTGGCATTATTCTTCCTATGGTTTCATTTCTTCTTCTACATCTTCATGTAGAAGATGAAACTAAGGCACTAGCTAATTGGTAGAACTTGGCCCACGTCTTCAAAGACACAACCATGGGTGTTTCTTCTCTGGATGATTTGAAATATATCCATTGTAGCAAATTTTGACCTCACCCAAATAAATGTATGCCCTGATCTTACAACATTACCGTTTAGGAAATATGGATACCAAGTCACCCAAATTAGGAATCCAGGTAGCACGTAATTACAGTTTACATTAGTTTTTATTTTTTAACAAATGAAGTTCAAAGATTGTGTTTACAGCATCATCAACATGGACTTTATTATATCCGTAACTGGAAGACCAAACGCCCCTGCTCCCACACCAGACAAGGACTGGGCCTTTCCAGCATTAATTCAAAGCTTTCTTTATATTTTGTATTGGTCGATAGGAGCCCAAACCTAGGTTGGGGGGTAGGAACTGGAAAAGAGCTGAAGTGCTCTGAAGAAGAAAATAGGAGGAATTTTTCTTTTTTAAGAGAGGGAGTGGAGAGGGGCAGAGGGAGAGAGAACCCTAAGCAGGCTCCATGCCCAGAGCAGAGCAAGGACCTGAGCCAAAATCCAGAGTCCGACGCTTCATCACTTAACCGAAGGAGCCATCCAGGTGCCCCAGGAGAATTTTTATTTGATTAGTTGGCTGTTGGATTTGGCTCTTGTGGAGAAAAAGGGAGCGGTGAAGGGAGGAGAGGGGAGGGAGGGAGGGGAATAACCAAAGTATATGATGACAACAACACAAAACAAGAACGGCCAGTTTAAGCGCAGGGGTGGCTAGTTGTTTCCACTGTGGTCATGTAAACACCCTCTCACCATCTTCCCCTAATTGTAGTTAAGTCTGCTCCTCGTCACAGGCACTAGTGCAAGTTAATGGTTTTGTGAATCAAGGAGAGAAGGCAGTTTTCCCCTCTGGGGTGGTGCTGTCTGTGGACAGGAAAGAACCACCCCCACTTGGAGTAAATGTCCATTCTCTGAGAACAAATCACTGGGCTTTCCCGGGGGGGAAAGAGCTCTCAATAATCAACTTGCCCCCCCAGGGGTTCATTGATCTTGGGCAACAGTGCTAGTCCAGAGGCCGCCCTGAATGTAGCTGAGCTGCAGCCGCTGTCCACTTTTGTCTTCCACTCACATACCGACCTGACCCATCTTTAAACCGAGCTTGGTCCTGCTTATGCACTATCCTGAGTTTAAAATTTCTGTCATATAATGGGTTTCTGTTGGAACTACTGGATGGCTTTATGATTCAGTCAGTCCAACCGGAGCTCCCTTGATGTTTTCCTTTGCTGTACAGAAGGTTTTTTATTTTGATTTAGTCCCAGTAGTTTTTTTTTTTTTTTTTTTGGTTTTGTTTCTCTTGCTTCCGGAGACCTATCTAGAAAAATGTTGCTATGGTTGGTGTCAAAGGAATTACTACTGCCTGGGCTCTCTTCTAGGAGTTTTATGGTTTCAGGCCTCACTTTTAGGTCTCATCCATTTTGAATTTAATTTTGTGTATAGTGTTAGAAAGTGGTCCAGTGTCGTTCTTGTACATGTCTCTGTCCAGTTTCCCCAGCACCATTTATTGAAGAGACGGTCTTTTCCCCATTGTAGATTCTTGCCTCTTATGTCATAGATTAACTGACCATAAAAACCTGGGTTTATTTCTGTTCTGTTGATCTATCTGTCTATTTTTTACACCAGTACCATACTGTTTTGATTACTATGGCTTTGTAATACATCTTGAAATGTGAGACTGTAATATCTCCAGCTTTGTTCTTTTTTTTTTAAAAAATATTTTATTTATTTATTAATGAGAGACACAGAGAGAGAGGCAGAGACACAGGCAGAGGGAGAAGCAGACTCCTCGCAGGGAGCCCGATGTGGGACTTGATCCCAGGACTCTGGGATCACACCCTGAGCCGAAGGCAGATGCTCAACTGCTGAACCACCCAGGCGTCCCTCCAGCTCATTCTTCTTTCTCAAGATTGCTTTGGCTATTCAGGGTCTTTTGTGGTTCCACAGATATTTTAAGTATTATTTGTCCTAGTTCTATGAAAAATGATGTTGGTGTTTTGACAGGAATTACTTTGAATCTGTAGATCGCTTTGGGTGGTATGGACATTTTAATAAAAATATGGTCACTTGGTCTCTGAGGCCAAGCTTTTTGTCTCTACCAGAGTCCAAACCCAGTAATCTACTCACTGATTGATCCCACTGGGATCTGGTATAAATTCATCATTGCATCTTTTTCCACAACAACGTCTGACAGTTCATGTGATCCAAGTGGCCGGTCAACTTGCACTGCAGCTTAGATCTGCTTGGAACTCTTTCATTCTCGGGGTCCCAATCAAACATGACATCCTTTCATCGCACCCAATATACAAACCCAGAGCAATATTCTGGGTGTGAAATGTGTCATCTGCAAGAAAAGAGAGACTTCCAGAAATTAGACTTCTTTGTGAAAGATGATGCAAGATGCATAATTTGTCCTTGACTTTAAAGAGATATCTTGATACATTCCTGATTTCTGGTCTCCTAAAATGTTTCACTGAAACACTGAAGTGGCAGGTCTCTCAGTATTCATAGGATTTGTCTACTCGCCTCTGCAGTGATGAGGTCTTCAGGATTTTTGCGTCTTAGCCACCTCTAGCTTATTCTAGCCAAATAGCATGATGCCAGTGATGTACCCGAGCAGTATGATATTCTGTAGGATGTCAAGATAGCTCAGGTTTTTTTCACTACATTATGAGAAAAAGAAGGAAAGGTAACATAATCCTGGCTAAAACTGTTGAATACATTGTCATCTACATATTGTGAAAGTCAACTGTTTCTAATCTTCAGTCCTGTTTCAATAGAAAGGAATAGTCACCAAATTAATGGTCACCTTGTATTGAAAACCATATTATATCAATCTACGGTAGAAAAAAAAATTGTTTGACATGTTATTGTGGCTACTCCTTGGTTGAGTGTGTATAGTTTACAGCATAGTCCAGGATCCACCCGGTTTTTACAGGAGCCCAGACTAGCAGATGAAACAGAACCACAAGAAAGACTCTCACTCCTGTTTCTTTAAATCTTATAATGCTTTACCCTCTCTACCATCTCCTCTGGGATGCGATGTTGTTTTTGATTTGCTATCTTGGCCAGATGTGGGAGGCAGTTTCAGAGGTTTTCTTCCACTTGATTTCTCCACTGTACTATCAATTACCCCATAGGCCAAGGACCTAGTACGGGGGTTACTCCAATTGCCAAGGATATCAATCACCATATACACGCATGGGTTGAGGACACGGCCACCAGATGAGTTCCCGAACATGGTGAACCCTGTAACTGAGACTTTGGGGAACGTGCTGATACCTGAGATCTCCAGGTATTTGTGCCCGTAGAGATGTTCTGTTGTACTTACTATCTCCACAACTCTCATTGATTTAAGACCCCCTGACTGCTCCCTTGACATTGCCATTTGTTATAGCAATGATAACATCCTAGTTTGTGTTAGGTCTGTCTCCTAGCTTCTGTTGTTTTAAAGCCCCAACATCCCCATTGCCATCCATTCTGTAGATCTACTCACTGATTCTCTCACTGGGCCCAGTCCAGTTCCAGACCACTGCAATAAAGCAAATATTTCAACAAAGCAGGTCAAATGAATTTGTTGGTTTTCTCTGTGCATACAAAATTCATGTTTATACAAAGCTTTAGTCTGTTAGGAGTGCAATGGCATTACGTCTAAGAAGACAGTGTTCATACCTTAATTAAAAAATGCTTTATTGCCGAAAAGTGTTAATCATCACCTGAGCTTCCTGCAAGTCTTAATCTTTTGCTAGAGGAGGGTCTTGCCTCTATGGCTGTGGACTGATCAAGGTGGTGGTTTCTGAAGGTTGAGGTGGCTGTGGACATTTTTAAAAATAAGACAATGAAGTCTAATACATTGATTGACTCCTCCTTTTATTAATGATTTCTCAGTAGCATAAGATGCTGTTTGATAGACTTTATTTTTAATATTTTATTTATTTATTTGACACAGAGAGAGTGAGACAGAGAGAGAGAGAGAGCACAAGCAAGGGGAGCAGCAGATGGAGAGGGAGAAGCAGGCTCCCTGATGAGCAAAGAGTCTGATGCAGGGCTCAATCCCAGGATCACAATCTGAGCTGAAGGCAGAGGCTTAACCAACTGAGCCACCCATGTGCCTGTTGATAGACTTTAAACCACACTAGAATTCTTTCAAAATTGGAGTCAATCTTCTCAAACCCTGCCACTGCTTTATCAACTAAGTTTATGTAATATTCTAAATCCTGTCATTTCAACAATCTTCACAGCTTCTTCACCGAGAGTAGGTTCCATCTCAAGAAACCACTTTCTTTACTCATCCATTAGAAGCAACTCTTTCTCCATTCAAATTTGATCGTGAGATGCAGCAATTCAGTCCCATCTCCAGTCTCCACTTTTAATTCTAGTTCTCTTGCTGTTTCCCCCACATGTGCAGTTTCTTCCTCCACTGAAGTCTTGAAACCCGCTAAGTCAACCATGAGGGTTGGAACCAACTTCTTCCAAACTCCTGTCAGTATAGATATTTTTGCCTCTTCTCATGAATCATAAATGTTCACAATGGCATCCAGAATGGTGAAACCTTTCCAGAGGGGTTTCAATTTACTTTGCCCAGATCCATCGGATGAATCACTATCTATGGTAGCTACAGTCATATGAAATGTATTTCTTAAATATTAAGACTCAAAATTTGAAATTACTGCTTGATCTGTGGGCTAAAAAAATGGATGTTGTGTTTGTAGGCAAGAAAACAACTTTCATCTTGCTGCACATCTCCATCAGAGCTCTTGGGTGACCAGGTGCATTGTCAATGAACAGTAATATTTTGAATGGAATCTTTTTCCGAGTAGTATGTCTAAATATAGTGGACTTAAAACATTCCATAAACAAGGTCATCAACAGATGTGCTGCCATCTAGGCTTTGTTGTTCCACTTGTAGAGCACAGGCAGGGGAGATTGGCATAATTCTTAAAGGCCCTAGGGTTTTTGGAATGGCAGACGAACATTGGCTTCAATGTAAAGTCACCAGCCCCTAACAAGAGAGTCAGCCTGTGCTTTGAAGCTTTGTAGTGAGGCATTTTCTCTCTAGCTATGAAAGTCCTAGATGGCATCTTCTTCCAGTATGAGGCTGTTTTGTCTACATTGTGAATTTCTTGTTTAGCATAGGCACTTTCATGATTATCTTAGCAAGATCTTCAGGATGACTTGTTGCAGCTTCTAAATCAGCACTTTTATGTCATGGAGACGGCTTCTTATTAAAACCTCATGAGTCAACGTCAGCTGGCTGCAAATTTTTCTTCTGCAGCTTGCCCTCTCAGCCTTTGTAGAACTAAAGGGAATTAGGGCTTTGCTCTGGTTTTGGCTAAGGGAATGTCGTGGCTGGTTTGATCTTCTATCTAGACTGCTAAAACTTTCTTCATGTCAGCAATAAGGCTGTTCCACTTTCTTATCTCTCATGTGTTCACTGGAGTAGCACTTTAATTTTCCATCAAGAATTTAACCTCTCCATTCACACTTTGGTGAACCAGTACAGAAGGCCTAGATTTTGCCTATCCTGGCTTTGGACCTGACTTCCTCACTAAGCTTAATCCTTTCTACCTTTTGATTGAAAGTGTGGCTTTTCCTTTCATTTGAATACTTGGAGGCCATTGTAGGGTTATTAATCGGCCTCATTTCAATATTGTGGTATCTCAAGGAATAGTTACCCTGAGGACAGGGAGAGAGATAGAGGAATGGCCAGTCAGCAGAGCCATCAAGAACATACACATTTATCGATTAACCTTGCCTTAAATGGGAAATTCGTGGTGCCCCAAAGCAATTATAATAGCAACATCAAAGATCACTAATCACAAATCACTGTAATAAAAATAATAATAATGAAAAAGTTTGAAATACTGTGAGAAATACCTAAATAGGACACGGAGACATGTGAGCAAATGCTGTTGGAAAAGTGGTGCCTATAGACTTGTTTGATGCAAGGTGGTCAAAAAACCTCAATTTGTAAAAAGTATAATATCTGTGAAGCATGACAAGGCAAAGTACCAAATGAGGTATGCCTGTAGTTGGGTTCATCATTTAGTGTGTAGCCCTCTGACTAGCACATAGTAAACAGGGGGTCCACAAAGATGCATTTTATTTCTTCTCTTGTCCATTCTGTAGGTCCTTTCCCATGGGATGGACTTGGAAACAACCCTGCATAATATGCTTCTTCAACGAGCCTTTAATTCTTCAGAAGGTTGGGATGTGAAATCAACTTATACAAAGGTTTCATCCAAGATGACTCAGATTCTAAAAATTATTGAAAATGTCATTTTTCTTCTAAGAAGTAGTACTATTTTTTCCTTCACACTCAATGACTATTCCCTGTGGTAGAACTTGATGGTTCACGAACTCACAGAACCTCAGCTAAATTTATCTTTATGCTTGTGGACCTGCGAACTTCAGTATATATAGGCAGAGACATCTTATTGCTAGATAAAACAATGATTAACAAAAACCAAAGTCCAAAAGTAAATCTTTACCTGAAGGAGAAATAGCCCCCTATTCCCTTAGCAAAAAATTGCTAGGCAAAAATTATAAAAAATTTAATGAAGTTAAGTTTTTCTTCTAAGTTTTTGTCAGTTGTTGTGTTTATAACTTTGTATCCTCGGTAGTAAGACCAATTATTGAGTTATCATTCATTGAACCTCACCTTATGCCTGGTACTAATTCTCTTATCCACAATAACCATAATACTCTTCCTAGTATTTATCTTAACTGCTTTATAGGCATTGTCTTATTTAATCTTCACAATTACCCTTCAAAATGTTGTTCTTCTTTTACAGCTAAGGAAACAAGATCTCAGTTTTCATAACTTTCCTCAAACTTGTAGTGTGGGGAGCAGAGCTTGGAAAAAAATCCAGATTTGACAAAAGCCATGGTCTGCCTACCACAATGCCTGGTTTTCATGAAAGTAAATATTTACCTCTGCCTTACAAGGTCATACTAGTTGATTTTTAAAAGCCCCCCTCCCTCTATTTTTTTTCTTAATTTCATGCAAGATTTGCAAGTTCAGTGGTTATTCAAGACCAGAACCCTTAAATCAAGTGTAACATCTCTCTTTCTTAGAGAAAGAGAATGTTGGGCATACAAGAAATGGACAGACAGCTATGTTTCCTAGAAATTGGATTGTTCCTGTTGAATAGGAACAGAGTTAGTGATTCTTATCATCTAGAAGCTCCTAAACTTAACACATAGACAAAATCAAACACCAATGTTTCTATCAGTAGGTATCCTGAGCTCTATTTGTTTTTCTGCTTTTGACAGTGAGGTTGATTTTAATTCCACTGACAATTGGGGAATTTTTCCTCTTTGATGACTAAAAATAAACACATTAAGAAGTCAGGCTTAGTAGAGCACCAGAGTTTATCAGCTGCTTTCCCTCCACCTGAGTGGGAATGCTGTGTGGGAGGGTGCTTTTTCACAAGATGTGGAAGGATCAGCCCCTTTTCAATCTCAAGAATTTCTCCAGGGGAGACACTGCCAGAGAGTGGGGGCTGGAAACCAGAACATTCTGGAACCTTCTGATCACCTCCTGTGATCAGAAACAAAACACCGACAACTGACCTAAAAGTTGGCCTGAGGCAGTTGCAAGAAATTAGCTGAATTTATTCTCACTGATTATCTCCTGAAGAGGGTGACCATTGTCTTGGTTTGCATGGGACGGCTTGAGTTACCTCTGCCCCAGTATCACAGCACAACCCTTTTTACTGTCAGTGGTCTCAGTTAAGATGATGGATCATAAATTACATGATGTCTTTATTTAGAGACAGTTTTCCATCCCCACACCCCTACTGGATAATAGGTATCTCAGGAGTATGAACCAGGTTTCATTTGCCCTTTGCATACTTCCTGAGAACTTCACTTTGACCCTTTTATGTGGTTTGCATTCAACAAATGCTTGCTTTATTAAATTGAATCTGTATAAATACTCCAATAGTAAAAAGGGAAAGAAGAAAGAGACAAAGAAAGAAGGAAAAAAGAAAGAAAGAAAGAAAGAAAGAAAGAAAGAAAGAAAGAAAGAAAGAAAGAAAGATATGTATTGAAAACTACTGTGTAGTAGACCCTTCCTTAGGCACTGATTTATCTTATTGATTTATATTACCTCTTTGGAGCTCATAACTACCCTGCCAGCTATTCCTATTTTACTGAAGAGGAAATTCAGAGAGATTCAGTAATCAGACTACATTGTATAGTTAGTAAATAGCACAGAAAAAATGCAATTCTGTTCCATTTCATGTCCCAGCTCAAGATTCTATTATTATTCCCCCTGCCTTCCTGTGAAGGCATATGCCAGCATCCTTGTGTGATGCTTTTATAATTTAGAATACATAATAGTATAAAAATCTCAAAACAGCCCTGTAAGGTAAGTAGAAGCTTCCTTTTACAAAGAGGTATATTCATTTTACAAAGTTTTCATCTGGTGATATCTTCATGATCTTGGAATTAATTGTGCCCTCCCCCTCCCTACTTAATCCCAACTCTCCTTCTTCAGGTGTACTATACCTAACTTTTCAACATACACTGGTAATGAATTCCTAAAAATAAAAATAGTGAATTTATTTGGTTTATAATGTTTTCCCAAAATTTGTCTCAAAAGTACTCATGATTAAAAATGTCATAGCATGTCTTCCCAATTAATAATTTTTTGCTACTCACTCATGCTTTCCCATTAGGAAAACCTCAGCTATCTCTGACAGACCTCACAAACCTCAAGCTAAATCTATTAATTTGGAAACATACTTGGCAGGGACAAGGAGTGGGATTTCATACTTGAAATGTAGTAGGTAGACCCATGAAAATCTCATCCGTATACCCATTTCCATACAGAGATGTATTTTAAAACAAGTAGAAGTTAGCTTCTTGAACCCATGTTTGTCCCACAAAGGCCCCAATATTGTAAATGTTTTTCTATAACCCCTTCTTTCTAATCCTCTAGAATTCTAAAATATAGTGCAAAGCAAGATTGTTTGTAAATATGCTTTCTTACATACTCTTCCCCAAGTCCTAATTGCTGTGATATTCCATAATATTTTTGCTTCATCGGATAACTGAAATAATGCTGATTTAGGAAAGTTTGAAACATTTTTAAAGTGGGCCATACACTTGCTTATCTAGAGTGCAAAGGTGACAAGAAGTGTCTTAGAAGCTATAATAGCTGCAAATACCTACAGAATCACGAAACAAAATTAGCTGCAGCTGACAGATTTCAGCTGAGCTAGAATTTTTACCCCGTTTACAAGACTATTCCTATCTATTTCAGATAGGAAGAAAGAAAAGGAAGAAAGAAGTGATATAAAATGTACAATCTGATAAATTACAACAGTGCAATGACACCAGGAGGATTTCCATAGTCTAGAAATTGCAAATACAGAATAGAGCAAAAACCAAGAAAACTCCCAGTCAGAAATCTGACTTTTGCCACCCCTGGATTGGGAAATAAATAATTATAAGGTTCTTCCTATGTTGTTTTCCTGTAGTCTTTGTTCTTTCCAGAATAGTGTTGAAAACTCCTGGTGCAAGTGCAACAGCTCTCACTAATAGAGGTGTGACAGACATCAGTTTTGAGGTTCCTATGATGTGTGAACTCTGTATACGACACATGCCTCTAGCATTCATAGTCGTCTAGCGAAAAGGCTCTTATTTCTCTTTCGAAGATGAGTGATTGAGTGTCAAAGAAATTAAATAACTTATTTGAGGTGGTGAAATTATAAATGGCTGAGCAAAAATGTGAGCCTAGCTCTGGTTTAAATCCTCTAGTCTTCACTGCTAATAATTAGACCCTTCATTTCTTGACACATATGTATGTATCTATCAATTGACTATTATGTTTAAGTTTGTTAAATTATCTGAAAACCGTAAGAAAAGCCACCAAGAGCAAGCTTCAATAAAAAGGAAATAGAAATGAAATAAAATAAATTTGAGGCTCCTAGCAAAGGAGGTTCTGCTAAAAATCCTTATATGGGACTTGGGTATGCCTGTGGAATGCCTACAGAGAGCCGCATGAAGAACTGCATCAATTTATTCTAATTTCCCCCTGCCTTACTGCCCATCATGCCCTGTGAATAACTTAGCCACTATCCTGAGTTGATGAAGATGTAAAGCAATTTTCCCAAGGCCAAAAAAGTGGGTAATTGACTGTGAAAAAAATTGAGTTCTGTTTTTTTATGCTTTCAACGTAATGGGAAGCATTTTTCCTTAATGTTAACAATTTTGAAACAGTTACCCGAAAAACCTAAATCCTGATGGGAATTTTTTCTAGAGGAACTTTTTAAATGTATCATCAATCAAGATAAAATACAAAGCCTGGCAAATTAACCTGGTGAGGAAACCAAGTCTAATCAAGTCTAATCAAACATTAGAAAATGTAGAATTAGAATAAAGTTTCTACGAATTATTTCTCAGACTAAAAATCTAAAACACACACATAAATATCACTAAGAAACCCAGCACTTGAAAAGTGAGTGCCCTGTGACCAGTGTCGATGGACCTCCATTATGACCATCTTAATCTTTTATAAAGGAAGACAATGTTATCTTTGATTTGACACTAAGCACGTGAGAACACAGTCACCCACATCACACTCCAAATGGGTCACTGTTGGAAAAAACTCTATGTTGTAGTTACCATTACACATTTTTACCTTTTTCTCTTGATGTTGCCTTTGAAGCTAGGACACATTTGTTTGTATATTCCCAGTGATGACAAATGTTCAGGAAATACAGAAAGCCACTCATTCATAGTGGTGTCCAGTGGTAGCAAGGGTGACATGAGGAACCCTGGAATAGGATAGGAAATTAGGTACAAAGGAGATTCCATAGTAACCGATAAAGTTACATCAAAACTTGCCAACTGTATTGTCGTGTTCAAATGTATTTCAAAAGATTCTGAATAAATAAAAGATACTTAATATTAAAATTTGCTTGAATTTAATTGAAGTTTTATTGATTGATCGATTGATAAGGTACTTGAGAACATGATAGTGTTACAGAACATGAGGAGCCTTGGTTATCACTGCTCTATTTCACTGGAGATGTGTTGATTGTCACTGTTCAGATTGACAAGGTAGAAAAACTTAAATTTTTCTTCAATACTTTTTTTTTTTTTTTTTTTTTTTTAGGTTCAGAGAGAGAAAATTTTATTTTCTTATTTTGGAAAGTATTGTTGTAAGATTTTCCAAGTGTTAAAATTCACTGTCAAACACGATGAAAAAATATGGAACACTTCATGAATTTGCGTGTCATCCTTGCGCAGGGGCCATGCTAATCTTCTCTGTATCGTTCCAATTTTAGTATATGTGCTGCCGAAGCGAGCACAATACTTTTTTTTTTTTTTAGAGAAAGAGAGAGCACATACATGCATGCATGAGAGAGGCAGTGAGGTGGGAGGGAAGGAGAGGGAGAGAGAGAATCTTAAGCAGGTTCTATACCCAGCATGGAGCCTACCATGGCACTCGATCTCACAACCCTGAGATCATGACCTGGGCCAAAATCAAGAGTTGGATCCTTAACCAACTGAGCCACTCAGGCATCCCTTTTATTATTATTTTATTTTATTTTATTTTATTTTATTTTATTTTATTTATTTTATTTTTAAAAGATTTTATTTATTTATTCATGAGAGACACAGAGAGAGGCAGCGACACAGGCAGAGGGAGAAGCAGGCTCTGTGCAGGGAGCCTGTTGCTAGACTCAATCCCAGACCCCGGGATCATGACCTGAGCTGAAGGCAGATGCTCAACCACTGAGCCACCCAGGCGTCCCCCTTTAATACTTTTAAAAAGTCTCTCCATTTAAACTAAAAAGTGAGTAAGCTGAAAATGTCTTTACAAGATATATACAATGGAATATTACTGAGCCATTGAAAAGAATGCAATCTTGCCATTTGTAACAGCGTGGATAGAGCTAGAGTGGATTATGCTAAGCAAAGTAAGTCAAAGACAAGCACCATATGATTTCACTCATATGTGGAATTTAAGAAACAAAACAGGCAAGGGAAAAAAGAGAGAGAGAGAGGCAAACCCTAAGAGACTTTTAAATATAGAGAACAAACCAAGAGTTGCTGGAGGAAGGGTGGGCAGGGGATGGGCTAAATGGGTGATGGGTATTAAGGACTTGTTGTGATGGCCACTGGATATTATATGTAAGTGATGAATCACCAAATCCTATTCCTGAAACCAAATTATACTATGTGTTAACTAACTAGAATTTAAATAAAAATTTGAAACAAAAAAATGTTTTTGTAAGAAATACTCAGTACAAACAGTATAGATTTTGGAGTTATCCAGGCTTTACTCGAGTCTAAAACCACTTCTTAGAAGCTATATGACCTTGCTCTTGACCTTGGGCTAAGCACTTGAATGTACTTTTTTTCTAACATTTGTAAAATGGGACTATTGATACTATTTTTTACACATTTTTTTAATTAAAAAAAAAGTTTTACAGATTTTTATAGTCATATGAGAAGAACCAAAATAATGCATGAACGTTTCAGACAATAAGAGAATCCATCCCCTTTTCAAGATTATTCAAAAGTTCTATTTTAATGGCTAGAAGCATGAACTAAACAAGAAATGTTCTTCTTTTATACTTATTTAGCAAATCAAGCCCATTGTCGATCATGCTGTTCTACAATGAAGAGTACTTAAGGGCGTTTAATGAGGACCTTGATCCTCATGCTCAATTGCCCTTCCAGCTGGATATTCCTTTCCAATGTTCTACTTGTTTACTGTAGACCTGCAATGCCATAGGTCAGTTCTAAATAACATTATCTGCTGGACTTTGAAATTTGCCTCCTAAAGGTTTGAATAACCGTCTCTTCACATTTGTTAAGTGTATGTAGAATGAGTGAGTGAAATTTTAACCACAGTCCCATTTAGCTACAATGAATTTGGGAACTTGATAGGATGGAATATAAATATCAATTTTACATGGAAAATATGTTTGGAGGTAGATTAATACTTAAGCTTAAAAAAATCTTGAAAGATTTTTTATTCATTTTTTATTTTTTTCTTCAGTAAAATAGGGATTAAACATAGATTATAAAGATAGAATGGACTCCTAGAATTTATATAATTTAGTTCGATGTATGGGATATTTGTTAAGGGACAGAAACTTCTAGATTATGAGGTTACCTTAGAAAACAAAGTAGATAAATCCTTTTAGAAAGTTTTCATTTCAGTTGAGGGATGTTAACATTTAAAATATTATATAGTGGGGTGCCTGGGTAGGTGGCTCATTCAGTTAAGCATCTGACTCTTGATTTCTGTTCAGGTCATGATCTCAGGGTTGAGGGATCAAGGTCCGCACTGGGCTCTGAACTCAGCACAGGGTCTGTTAGTCCCTCTGCTTCTGCTTCTCTCCCCACTTGTGCTCCCCCTGTCTTTTAAATAAATAAATAAATAAATAAATAAATAAATAAATAAAATGTTTAAAAAATAAAATGTTACAAATTATATTAGTAGAGGATACATTTTTGAAGAAAAAATAGAGTAGGGAAGGAAGATTTGAAGGTGGTTGTTTGGACTTTAATCAAAGAAGGCAACATCTGAGTAGACTTGAAAAGTGATTTAGTTACTTACATTAATCTGAATATCTAATTATTAATAGGATATACCATCATTTTTTACAAATGTGGTAACTAAGAACCAGAGAAAATAGTAACAAAATCATAGAACAGCTTAGTGACAGGATGGAGAAAGAAACTTGGTCTCTTATTGCAGGTAAAGGATGTTCTCCACTATATTACACAAGGGTCTGGGAACAATCTTTTTTTTCTAGTGAGAAGATGTAAATGAAATTCAAGTATTAACTCCTCAGTGCCCCAAATCCTCTAGACTTCTCAGATCACCCTTATTTTTATATTAGGAAGGAAAGGAGGGAGAGAGGGAAGGAGGAAAGGGAAGGTGAAAGAAAGAAGAAAGAAAGAAAAAGAAAGAAAGAAAGAAAGAAAGAAAGAAAGAAAGAAAGAAAGAAAGAAAAAGAAAGAAAGAAAGAAAGAAAGAAAGAAAGAAAGAAAGAAAGAAAGAAAGAAAGGAAGGAAGGAAGGAAGGAAGAATAAGAAGGGAAGGAAAAGAGAAAAACAAACACAAGACAAAAAAATAAAGACAAAAAAGCTCAACTCCTGACTTTGATGGAATAATCGATCTCAAGGTCATAAATATTGTCAGGAGGTCTTTTCTGCAATTTACGTAGGCTCTATATCCAGCATGGAGCTTACCATGGCACTCAATCTCACAACCCTGAGATCATGACTTGGGCCAAAATCAAGAGTCAGTTGCTTAACCAACTCAGCCACCCAATTTTTGTTTTTACTGGGTCCTCAATTTCCCCTATGTGTCATACTTCCTTCAATAGTTTTCCTTCCTCCTTCTGTATTTTGAACCTAAAGACAAACACAATCTCTTTTCCCTTTAGTGTAATGATGAATATACATCAATATAATACCAGTGATGTAACAGCTTTTCCATAAAGGTTGAGGTGAAGAAGGGAATTACCCTCCAGCACAACATGACAAAAATTTAACATTTATTTGGGGACCTAATGTACAGCATGGTGACTATAGTTAACAAGTTAACAATATGGTATTATATACCTAAGAGTTGCTAAGAGAGTAGATCCTGAATGTCCTCATCGCCCACCCCCCAAGAAGGTAATTATGGGAATGATGCAGTCAACTAACCCTATTGTGGTGATCATTCCACAATATATAAGCGTATCAAACCATCACATTGTATATCTTAAACTTACATAATGCTACATGTCACTTATATCTCAATAAGGCTGGAAAAAATACTAACATTTAATGTTAATCTCATTGTTAGAACCCCTTTGGTTCTCCTTACACTGGTTTTAAGATAGTCTTACTAGGTTTGAGAAATGTCTCTGCCACCAGATAGATTCATGTACTGGTTTTTGTTTTGTTTTGTTTTTGTCTTTATTCCTATGCCTAGTCTCCAACACTATACCCCCAGAAGTCTAATCTTGCCAGTGCTTTACTGTTTCCTCCCTTTGGTAGCATTCAATGTTCTCAAACTCTCTTGCTTTCTCCCGTTAGAACTTGCTCCAAGCAAAGTGCAGAACTATTTTACACCAAGGAGACTATTACTGATAACAACAACAAATCTAACCTATTATGCAGTGGGAATTGGATAGTGGAGCCTCATTAGGGGAGAGTGTGTGTGTGTGTGGGGGGGAGCCGGTGATGATGTCTTACCTTCTAACAAAGGTTTCCACCTTACACTAAGGAACAAGGTTCAATGTTTGCATTTGGAGTTCCTGCAAAATGATACAGGAGATACTGGGTTTCTTCAGATCAAAGAAGTACATTTTCCCACCCTTCCATGCAAATATTTTTGTTATAGGGATGTACCTTCTAACTGATATAGCCATTGGGTGCCTGGGTGGCTCAGTTGGTTAAGTGTCCAACTCTTAATTTCAGCTCAGGTCATGATCTCAGGGTCCTGGGATCAAGTCCCAACAGGCTCCCCACTCAGCAGGTAGTCTGCTTGTCTCTCTCTCTCTCCCTTTTCCCCTGCTCTCTCTCTCTCTCTCTTTCAAATAAATAAGTAGATCTTTAAAAAATAATTGATACACCCATTGCATGTGCTGGTTGTGTTGTTTTCCCTGAAAAGTTATTAGTAAGTTGATCCTATACCTTGTATAGGTTCACCATGAACCTTGCATAGAGTGAATTTCATGGGGAAGGAGGAAGAGAGTTTGAAGTCACTGAATACTACCAATAGGATGGAAAGATTTTCAAAAAATGGGAGATAACTGAGAATTAAATCAATAAATTGATGCTGTGCCTCATAGTCAGCAAAATGTTGAAAGCAAGGAATATGTTATTGTGAGAGGCATGGAGTTTCCTTCCCATACGAAACCATTAGCCTCTCTATTTCCCCACTGTCTTGACATCCAAGACAAACGCAAGTTATGTAGACAATACTGTTTCTTGACACTGATTCATTAAAATCAGCAGCACTCATGGACTCGTCAACCGTAAGCTGCTGGTATTTAACCCTGGGACCTCATAGATATAATGATAATGTTTTGAACAAATATTCACCTGACCAGAACAAGTTGTTTACATCCTTTGTGGATTGAATATTAACACTTAGTTGGTGTTAATATTAAAGTAAAAGGTAGTCTCTGAAAGCCAGAGTTCCAATTTTCTGCTGAGACTGTTACAAACAAAACTCTGTTACATAATCAGAATGGTGCATGATAAAAATAATTAAAAGCTTAGGTTAAAATAAAAATATTAAAGGCCTGGTTTCTCATTAACACTGATCATGTCAAGTCTGCAAATTTAGAGAAGGAAATTTAACAGGACACTGATAGCTCCTGGCGGTCTTTGCGTATTTATTTGTAACTACAAGTATATTTTGGCCATCAGTGCTTCCAATGCCCTTCAAATCCATGGAGCACAGTAGAGAGGGAAGACAATATCCAGACTAAACAAATCATCACAGATATGTTCAATTATCCAGATGTCAAAAGCAAGATTAGAATTTCCTCTGTTTGGCAGAAAATGTTTCTGGCTTTGGGCATATTGGATAATTTACAATTTCTTCTTTTGCTTTGTTGATTATTTCCTTATTTTCTACAGTGGCTACTGTTTCTTGATCACTCTGGACCGGGCCTTGTCCCTATCTTCCAAAAGTTGGTCATCTACAACAGCTGACAGACTCATACAGACACTCATGTAGGTTCTTTAAAATAGCGGAGGATACGCAGTCCCAGGAGGGGCTGCTCCCACGGTGGCTGCGGTGGAGCGAGCAGGTGTGAGTCAGGGAAGGCTCCACACAGCAGAGGAGACAGGAACTATATCTTGTGGAATAACCAGGCTTTGTAGGGCGAGGGTCAGGGAAGACAATCGAGAAAGAGGAGAAGTATGAACAAAATAGAGAAACCGTCCCCCAAAGACTTAGTGGGGATACTTCAGGACAATTGATGTTCTAACAAGAGCAGAAACGGGAGTCTATAACTGGATTTTCACCTTCCTTTTCTTATTTGTCCTAGAACTAATTCTGAGTTAACCTCCAGGTACAAGTGTTGAGTTGTAAATGTCAAAATGAAGGAGAGATGGAGATAAAATGGAGGAATACAAATGGTGTTTTTTTTTTTTTTTTTTTAAGATTTTACTTATTTGACAGAAAGAGAGCAAGGGCTCCCAGAGCACAAGGTGGGGAGGGGCAGAGGGGGAAGGAGAAGCAGTCCCATGCTTAGGACTCCATCCCAGGACCCTGGATCATGACCTTAGCCGAAGGCAGATGCTTAACTGACTGAGCCACCCAGGTGCCCCATAAATGGTTTATTAATTATTGGTAAATCCATTTTCTGAGTTCAGAGAGAATCAACTACTATGTTCAGGAGGGTTCCACTGTAAAGGTTTACCAATAAGAGCCAATGAGGTAGATATTATCAGCTTTCATATTAACAGATGGGGGAAAGAGGGTAGAAAGTTTGAGACACTTGAAGACTCATAGTAACCCCTTGCGGTCTTATTACCCCCATGCTCCAGCTGAAGCTCAGAAAGGTTAAATGACTTGCAGCAATTACACAGCTTGCTTAGAGTGGAGCCAACTTGAGCAAAGGTCTCCAGATTGCCGGTCCCTTGCACCTTTCCCTCCACACCCACTGCCTCGGGCAATTGCAGGTACCCTGCCTCCACCCTCCCTTCCTCCCTCACTCGGGAAAAGACACCCCCGAGGGTGCTGTTGCCCAGTGCAGATTCCATTTCACTACTTAAAAATGCTGAGATGTTCAACTTGTATCACTTCCATTTTTTCTCCAGTAATGTTTAACCTTAAATTAAAAAAAAAATCCAGAAGATAAAAGAGCATGTTATCTGGAAGTCCATTCCACCCCCATGGTTATTAATTTCAGAACACATCTGAACTCCCTCTCCGTTTTAGCAGGGGAACATACAGCTCCTGGCCGGGTCGGATTGCACGTTCTCACTTGGCGGTACCAATAGTACCACCAGATTCTTCTTTGGAGTCAACTTTGAGATCTTCCCTGAATACAGCTTGGTGTCTGGAGACCCACTCAAGTGCCTACGGTCATCAGTCTCCTCCCAAAATCACCTTGATCTCTCTCGGCAAAGCATCCACTGTCCTGAGCTCTGCTTTTGGAAGCAGCTTCGCCCTGAGCCCTGGTTGGAAGCACCTCTCTGGTGCCATCCGGCCCAGCATGGAGGCCAAAAGCTTCACAGTTTGGGATTATGTCGTGTTTGCGGCCCTCTTTGTCATTTCCTCCGGGATTGGGGTGTTCTTTGCTATTAAGGAGAGGAAAAAGGCAACTTCAAGAGAGTTCCTGGTCGGGGGAAGGCAGATGAGCTTTGGCCCCGTGGCCTTGTCTCTGACAGCCAGCTTCATGTCAGCTGTCACTGTGCTGGGGGCCCCCTCGGAGGTTTACCGCTTTGGGGCATCCTTTGTGTTGTTCTTCATCGCCTACACCTTTGTCATCATCCTCACGTCGGAGCTCTTTCTCCCTGTGTTCTACAGGTCTGGCATCACCAGCACCTACGAGGTAAGACAGCTCTGCTTCTTCACGTTAGAAAGAGTAGTTATTTTCTCCCCATGTGGACACCTCCCCCCCCCCCAATAGCATACATCACCTTGATAACACAGGATTGTTGAGAAGCGCATTTATTTTCAGGATGATCACACATCACAGGAAGAGCACATGTGGGTGTTATTGGGCAAGGCTTAGGTTTGGCCATACACACAACTGCGTTCACATCCATAGAATGAAGAAGGATGGAGCCACTCCCACGAGGCTACCCCAAGGATGATACCTGCTTCCTGGTCTAACTTGTAGGACAGTCTTCCTGAAAGGGAGTTGATCTTATTATCTGTGTCAGTAACATCAGTCTTCTGAAAAGCATGCAGAAGAGACGTTGCAAATGTTGCCATTTTCCAGATAAGAAAACTCAAGATTGAGATAAATGGTGTACTGAGTATCCATTTCGTCTTTATCCCCTTCTGTCATGTAGTAGAGCCGAGTCCTTTAACAAAAGTTATTTCTACCAGTTTTGGTAGAAATACCAAAAAACAGCAATTTTTTTTTATTAGAAAACATTTTAATGAGGGGGGATTCCTAAATGATACAAATATGGGGATTATGTTAATGAAAACAAAATGAGGCAGTGGTTTCTTGATCTTGCAATAATTCTCAACTAAAATAGCACGTTAAAAATTGAGTTTATGTGCCCAGTATGTAGGTGTGACCATAAGTCAGCTTCTATGAGAAAGTGGTTTGTTTTCCTTGTCCAACACCATCTCTACCAAGTCACAGCAGAGGATTCTTAACACACCTCTTTTTTATTATTAGGTAAACTAAATGATTATAAAGGATGACTCTGGATTTCAAAAGCCACTTCAGCAAATGAATACTTTCCAGAAGGTTTTAAAACTTGTGATTCCACAGATAATCAAATATCCAAACTCCCCTCCCCACCAAAGGTAGGTAGGTGATCAGAATAGGTAGTAGGTTGGATGGTAGGTAATGCACCAGCTACTGTCTGGGGCGTAAGTCAAGTGGGAACGACTCGATTGATGCTTCGTCCCACAAAGTCTATGCACATATCCTCGTTGCTCATTAGTGTACTTTCGGAAAACGTAAATATATCCTTGGTTTTTCCATTGAGCTATTAACGTTTGAGTCCCCAAAGCGTTGCTACTGTTTTTTTTTAAAAAAAAAAATGCCTCAGTAACTGTTAGAAAGAGGGAGACAGAGGAGAAAGAGGAGTCAGAAAGGAGTGCAATTTCAAAGTCCATTGCTTAAGAAGAGGATGACGTTGTGCAGGTTACTGAGTGTTGTTATCAGCTACGGTTTCCACGTAGAGGATACTTCCCTTCTTTCATGAAGCTTTGGTTGAGTGTTAAAGAGTTTTTAAATTCAATAAATAAATAAATAAATAAATAATAAATAAACTACCCAAATGTGGAAAATCATTTGTACAACTAAGTAACTCAGTTAACCACTCAATGCTTGTTAAGCATCTACGATGTTCCGGGCGCCCTCTCGGGCGGGGGAGAAAGCACTGAACCAAACCCGTCTCTTATGGGGCTTCCTTCATCGCAGAGAAGGTGATCAATAAATGTACCGGAAGGTGATTAATAAACATACTGCGTAAGGCGATCATAACAGAAAAGTGTTGGCCATTTAACTGTGTGCCAAGCCCTGCTCTGGGTCCTTCACGTGCATTCAAGCATTTGCCCTTCAAATGACCTTTCCCGGTTGGTTCTATCGTTATCATCCCCTCTTAACAGACTAGAACCATTGCACGTATGGAGTCAAGCAACGTGCCCCATGTCACCCTCTAGCAAGTGGCAGTGTTTCCATCCGGGCAGTGGAAGTTGGAGGAGGTTGCATGTGCCTCACAGCCCTCTGGCCTGCTGAGTGCCCTGGACAGACAGTAAATAGGAAAAGGTAGATTGTACGGGTCCTGCCTCAGCAGGGACGGCGGTAATTCATACAGGGTGATTAAGTGAGATTTGGGTGGTGACCAGGGCCAGTCCTGGCACCCCGGGAGGGAGAGACACCCCAACCTACAGTAGCCACAGATGCCCAGGCCCTAAAAAGGGAGTAGGACTCGGATGTTTGAGGGACAGGAAAGAAATCAGTGTGCTCCAGAGGAGTGAGCCAGGGGGAGAAAGGTGAGAGAGGAGATCAAAGAAGTGGAGGGGGGAGTCCCTGTATGTGGAGGAGCATTCCGGGGGGTGCGGTGTCAGACACGGGGAGGGGCTTGGAATATTTGTGGGGTAATTTGGCCACCACACTGAGAGGAGGCACCCACTACTGGAGTGCAGGGGGCCCAAGCAGGGAGAGTGGGGGTCTTGGGCATGTGAGACACATACGTACGATGAGTAATTGTACCACTTCATGCTCGGTGGTTGTTCAACGCCCTCGTGTTCAAAACCTCCTGCAAATAGAAATCACGATGCACTTGGCTCTCTGGTTATGTTAACCTTGGAAAGTAAGAAGCTGTGTACATGCACTAAAACGTAGGGTATTTGCCCCAAGACAAAGTAGAATAAAAACATTGTCTTGAGGTCAATTGAAAAATTTTCTGAGCAACTCTGTTCCAGCGGTGCTACTAATTGGTTTTCGGGAAAATGGTTCAGTTTTTACAGTAAACCAACTGCAAATATGTACCTGAGGAGATCTGAGACCGCCTTTATAATTATTAAGGTAACACAGGTACAGGGAATGCAAGGGTTTCATTGAATTTAATTTATGACATTTATTGCCCTCTATGTATTTTAGTTTTTACTACCCTAGTAAGGATTTCAGATTGCGTAAAGTACACACGGGGTGATTGGGGGTTGCCTTTTGCTGTGTCAGAATGGGCACTACAGCACAAGGGTTAAGGGCATGGACTCTTGAGAAGGCTGGGTGGCTCTGGGGTTGAGCGTCTGCCTTCGGCTCAGGTCGTGACCCTGAGGTCCTGGGATTGAGTCCTGCATCCAGGTCCCTGCAGGGAGCCTGCTTCTCCCTCTGCCTGTGTTTCTGCCTCTCTCTCTGGGTCTCTCATGAATAAATAAATAAAATCCTAAGAAAAAAAAAAGAATCATGGACTCTTGACTCTGTTGGGCTGTACACGCTGGCACTGCCGCCCAGCAGTGCCCGATTTCCACGTCTGTGGGCGAGTGATCATAAATGCACCTGTCTCAAAGGATGTCCAGGAGGAGTAAATGAGGTGTTACATGCAAACACTTTTAACAGAACGTGGCCAATGGTGCCTTCCACGTAAGCGTTTTGTATTATTACTTATTGTTGTTGTTCCTGTTGTTACTGTCCCCAAATTTATACCACTCAAGCCCTTTGCAGAAGCTCTTTGTTCATCCTCTATTCCCTGTTACCCAACCATAGATACTCTTCCCAGGGTCTTTTAAAGCCCTGAGGACTGCAAGAGGTGGAGTCTGCTTTTAAAGCCCTGAGGACTGCAAGAGGTGGAGTCTGTTTCCCTACCCCTTGAATCTGCGAGGGCCTTGCGACTTGCTCTGACCCATAGGATGTGGCTTTGACCAAGAGAAGTGATGTGTGAATCTGGAGCCCAGGCCTCGTGAGGTTATATGGCTTCTGCTTTCACCCCCTTGCAATGCCGTCCTGGTACTGCTGTCGGGAAACTGGGCTAGGCGGACTGGCTGTGGGGGGATGAGTGGACATGCAGAGGACGACAGAGGCACCCCAGCCAGCACCCAATGCGACTAGCAGACCTGAGAGTGAGGCCACCTGGATCTTCTCACCCAGCTGACCTTTCGGGTGATGGCAACCTCACGGGGGCCCTGGGGAAGCAAGTAGGGAGATAACCCAGCCAATCTGCAAAATCATGAAAAATATTAAATTATTTTTAATGTTTATTTTTAATTTTGATTGCTTCTTTTAAATTGCAGCATAGTTGATCAAATCCTTTGTTTTTAAGCCAGTGGGTCTTGGGGTGAGTATTACGCAGCCACTGCCAATTGACTTAAATGCTCTGATATACAGTGGGATTTCCAGAGCCAGATGCACCACCTGTGCAACTGTACTACTATCCTGCCCCTTGTTGAAGCAGGAGGGCTTGTCCTCACCCTCACTTGACAGATTAGGCTCAGCTCAATCGCAGTGTCATATGGTTTCATTATCTCTATTTGGATGGTTTGTCATTAGCCTCATCCTGCTGTCTCCACTCCAGTTAACGTTGTTTCCTTCTTTATCTTATCACAGGCTGATAAACCCAGTCTGTTATTATTCGCCCTCAGCACTAGCCTATAGGCTGGTGTGTGCCTGCCTTCTCATTTTTCTTGGACTTCTTAAACTAAATGACTTCTGAATTACTTACTTCTCTTTAACCCAAACTTTTTCATTATAGTAATGCACAGGCCACTACTTTTTTTTTTAAGATTTTATTTATTTATTCATGAAACAGAGAGAGAGAGGCAGAGACCCAGGCAGAGGGAGAAGCAGGCTCCTGCAGGGGAGCCCGATGTGGGATTCGATTCCAGGACCTCGGGGTCACGCACTGAGCCGAAGGCAGACGCTCAACCGCTGAGCCACCCGGGCGTCCCCCAAGCTACTACTTTTTTAATGTCATCTTTCGAAGTGGTGCCTAAGCATTATAGGTGACATAATGTGGAGGGTTAAGTTTCTTTCTTTTTAATTTGCCTTTCCATTACATTGGTGGTGTTGTAGTAATTATAGTTAAGGTTTCAGAAATTAGATATGTAGGTATAGGATATCATTATTGAATATTATTTTGACATAGTAAGTGACATCACAAAATGATTGCTTTATGATGGATATTCATGGTCTGAGAGGGTTTGAAGCAATGCTATGAAGCCTTGAAGGTCTTTGTAAGTGTTGACCTTTACTCACCTTGAGATGGGTCACGGCAGCGTTTGAGCAGACCTTTACTCACCTTGAGATGGGTCACGGCAGCGTTTGAGCAGAGGAGTGACACGATGTGATCTGCATTTTTTGAGTGTTGCTGTAGCTGGATGTTGGGAATGAGTCTAGGATTTTGATTGCTAAAGCAAGGGTCTGGTTCAGAGGCTGTTCCTATAGCCCAAGCAAGAGCTGATGGTATTCCAGTGGCAAGAGAAGAGATGATGCAAGTGGCTATATTTGAGAGTGGGACATAGGCACCAGGATTCTTGTAGGAAGTGGATGTGGGGGGTGAGAGAAAGAGAGGGGTTAAGACTGGTTCCATGTTGAGTTCAAACCAACATGAGAAGTGAACTTACTATCTACTAAGATGGAAAAGAATGTGCCTCTATAAGGCCTGGGGTCTTGAAAATAATCAAATACAATGATGGGAAGTGTTACCTTTGCCATTTTCAAAAGCAGGCATCAAGCATACATCTCTTTGGTTGAATTTCCATTTTTATTATTGGCTGTAGTGATAGATAAATACACATCAAAGAGGACCATTGAGTGAAGGAGGGAGTAATTGAAAGAATGGGTAAATGCAGTCTTTCAGATGTAGAATTTCACAATTGCAATTGTCTCTCTTGTTTCAAGGATGAAAAACTGGAGGCTTAGGTTGCTGTGAGATTGTGGCAAAGCTCAAACTAGAATTTAAGGACTCTTCCTTCTGATCCACTTCTTTTTTTTTTTTTCTTCACATATTATTTTCTCAATATTGCCTCTCCAGCTGGACTGAATTGGCTGACATCAGGGGAACTAAACCGAGAGGCTAAAACCCTTGACTTTGTGCAAGTTCCTATAGCAGTTTCCTCACTGTCTTGCCATTTTTCATAATTTCCCTTTTGCTGTCCCAAACTTCAGGTGCCACCCAGTCCCAAAGCTAATACCACATATTTGGGGGCTTTGGGGTTACAGCATTTCTCCACTCCTACTACCAATTTTCATATTACTTATGAATTGCTGTGTAACACATCACCCCAAAATAAATTTCTTAAACAGCAATTTTATTTGCTCACAATTCTATGGGCCAGCAATTTGGTCTGGGCTGAGATGGGTCCAGTAAAATAGTAAGGTTCTCCTCCTGGTCTCACTGGGGCCTTGTATGAGCCTGCCATCAGCTCTTGCGTTAGCTAGTGGCTCACCGGTCTGGGGGATCTCAGACAAGACAGCTTGTCTATGTCACACTTAGTCTTGTCCTCCAGTAGGATACCTTGAGTTCTTCTATGTTTTGGGACAAAAAGTTCCCATCAGCAGAACATATCTTTTTTTACATGAGCATTTTTAGTCACCACTTGGATTATATTTGCTTTAAGTTATGTTCCCCCAGAAGCATTAAAAAATAAACAAACAAACAAAAAAACCCTAAGACAAGGATTTGAATGCAAGTCATACTGGGGGAAGTGATTTCATTGAATATTGGTGGCGATGAAAATATGGAAGAAAATGAAGCCAATAAAAGGTGTGTTTTTGAGCAGGTTACCCCTGTGAGCACTTGAGGTTCCATCTCACTGGGGACCTGTGGAAGACCTCCAGATCCTGTCTCAGGGTCGTCCCTCCTGGTGGGCAAAGAAGCCTGAATATTTGTGTCTAACTCCTTCTGTCACTGGCTTTCAGCCAATGATAACAGCCCCGGGCATTGCCAGCCTGCCCTGTGCAAGGGCTGAGATGAAGCCCTGAAGCAAAGGATCACAGGTGCATTGGGAGGCCATCAGCACGTCCTGGAATACTGAGTGCCACCCACTTGACGGCTACGGTCGCTAAGATCCCAGCGTGTCCTCGTCCCTGGACTTGGCGTTATCACGTACTATGCCATGGAGCCTATGAGCACCAGGTTTAGAAAAGAAAGCCATTGTTTAGGGCAATAAATGAATCTTCCCAAAGACATATGATTGGAAACTAAGTTGTCCTCACCACAGAAGTTCTGCATGGTTTTCAGTCCTATGACATCCGAGACTTGCCTCCTCACTGACTTCCTTACCTCTTAAGATCATTTCCTTTATACCTGGTGTCCTCTGTCATTCGGCCACTGGCCTGTGTCCTGACTCACAGGGTACTGAATCTACCGTCTGAAGAAAGAGGGTCTACGGACAGGATGGATACGTGCTTGGGGTGAGGGTTGAGCAGGTGTAGTAGTGTGAAACTGAGTAACACTTCTGCTAAGAGAGTCCCTTCTAGGGTTTCAGAGAAGGCCCCGTTGTACACCATGACACAACACTTCTGTATCATTTCTAGGAATAGGACAAATCTGGTAGTTAACTCCTGATTTAATCAAAATGATTTTTTTTTCTTCAATGCAAGTAAGACAGGACCACTACCAATCAGAAACTCCTGCCAAGAAATTGAAACCTCAAGTCATACTTTTAACACTTATTTTGTTCACCTAATACATATTTATTATGATAAATAATCATAATCATAATAATAACAACAACAACAAATACCAGTGTTGTCTAGAATCTTTATTCAGGAAAACCCTTCTTGACCTCTAACTGTAAACCAGATCCAGCTGTTCAGTGTGTTCACAGTTCCTAGTAGCTCTTCCTCTAGTACACAGCATACCTGGAACTTTATTTTTATTAGAATAAATTTGTTAAAGGTCACTTTGTCTAACCCATAGAATCCTCTAAGGCACAGACTATATCATATTTGGTATTACTGTATGTCAGAATGCAGGATGGAAGTCAGGTAATAATTATTTATTGAATGAATGAAGATATAAAAGAAGACAAAAATGAATCCTTAGAGCACTGTTTACATGTATCAGGGAAGGTAAGTGTGGTTAGGCTGAAAAAATGTATCCCTTTCTTTAAAAAAAAAAAAAAAAAGTCAATATTCTAATCCCTGAACCTATGACTATTACCTTACCTGATTAAAAAAAAAAAAAAAAAAAAAAAAAAAAAAAAAAAAAAAGCTTTTGCAAATGTAATTAAATTAAGGATCTTAAAAGAGGAGATTATCCTGGATCTCCCCAGGTAGGCCCTAGGTACCATCACATGTACCTTTCTAAGACTGAGGCAGAGGAAGACTTGACAACCAGGAGAAGAAGCGATGTGACCACAGAGGCAGGAATTGAAGTGATGGAACCAGAGGCTAAGGAATAAAAATTATTTTAACATTAAGTGATCTCAGGTTCTTTCCTAAAGCCTCCAACCTGCCAGTACCTTGATTTTGGCCCAGTGAAATCGATTTCATACTTCTGGTCTTCAGAACCTCCAGAGAACTTCTGTTACTTTAAGCTGCATCAAAATCATGGCAATTTGTTACAGTCACTTTAGGAAACTGATACTGTAAGATTTATGGATCCGTTGTCAATCCACCAGACAGTAGAGTAGGTGGTCAAGTGACGCCATATAGGAAAAAAGTTGATCATAATTGTTGTTGGAGCTCAGAGGAGAAAGTATGCATATGGGTGGGAATGGCAGCTGGGCCAGCCTCCTTAAAAGATGACTAAGGATTGATGAATCTGGGGGGAAGATTCTCTCCCGTCGAAGGGTCTGTGCAAATGAAAGAAGAGCCTGAGAAGTGCAAAGCATGTTGACTGAGCCACACACAATGATTTGATGTGGAGAATAAATAATGGGAGGCCTAGTGGTGTGATTTAAGATAAGAAGGGTATAGATCAGAGGGTGGAGAGTATCAAGGGTGGGATGCGCACCTTGTTTGTCAACGATGGAGAATCATTGAAGATTTTAAGTAAAAAGGCAACATATGATGCCTGGGTGGCTCAGTGGTTGAGCATCTGCTCAGGGTGTGATCCCGGGGTCCTGGGATCCAGTCTCTCATTGGGCTCCCCTCAAGGAGCCTGACTCTCCCTCTGCCTATGTCTCTGCCTCACTCTGTGTCTCTCATGAATAAATAAATAGAATCTTAAAGAAAAAATAAAAAGCAACATGGTTAGAGCCTTGCTCTAGGAGAACCAACATGGCAGATGTATGGTTGATGGAATGGATGGGCAAGGATCGGAATTAGAGAAATCAGCTGGGAGCTACTGCAGTGACCTGGGAAAGAGGGAATACAGGGTGGGCTAAATCTGGGGCCAGGGATATAAAAGGAAACAGTGGCTTCAGTACAGTCAGTAGGATGACCTCTGGGTCGAAAGTGAGAGGGTCTGGGTTTTTATTCAAGCAATAGAAGTTTAAAAAGAAGAAGGCATTTGTCTTCTCTCTCATGAGAAGCTTAAGCCAGAATGGAGCTTTCATAGAGCTCTGGTATTTCTTTGACCTCAAACAATCTGTAGTTTTCCTGTTCTCTCAAGTAAAGCCATATTAAAAACCCAAAGCACTAAACACGGGAGAATCCAAGAAAATAAAGCACCTTCTTAGCAGCTCTGATGCTGACTCTTTGCTTGTCCTTCTCTCTGTTTCTAGTACTTACAGCTACGATTCAATAAGCCAGTACGCTACGCGGCCACTGTCATCTACATCGTGCAGACGGTAAGGGGGAAGGGCCGCAGGGGGTGGACTGTGTGCGGTGACAACACACAGGTTTGTTTACTCCAGGGGGGCAGGCAGTGCAACCAAAGGACAGACCAAACGCCAAGAAGCAACTCCTTTCCTCACAGGTAGGACTTCTGAGACGGGTGACCACTGGCAGTGGTCCACATGGTATGGACCCCGTATATTCATCCGGATAATAGATAACAAACAAATGTCTACTATAAACCACAAAGAAAAACGTAGCCTTAAAAACTCATTTGAAACTTTTATTTCCTTTGTACAAGTTGCTTTGGATATGAAATGGTCCTTTCACTAGCTTTTCTCTAGTTAACTGCATTGAACCAGAAATGCCCATTTTGCCGAAAATCATTTAATTAATTAATTAATTTATTTATGTATTTATGTATTTATTTATTTATTTTTGCCCCAAATCATTTTAAGACAATACTCCCATTCTCCCCTTTTGGACTTCTCTCCTGTTTCCTAGGCTCTGGGCGCCTCCAGGCCATCCTCCAAGTTGGTATATATACTTCCTAGAACTCACACAGTACTTCCTGCTGGAAAATTACCTTCTTGCCTTTTTTAACCAAAACACTCCCTCACCGATTGAAGGATTTAGTAGAGGGGAAAAGAAAGCACTGCTCCCTGACCTTCTCATACACTTTTGCCTTTTAAAACCCTTGCCTGAATCTCTAAATGGTGAAATCCCATTTAAAATAAAATGAGACTGTGCCCGCTTCCTTCAGTGTAGTGGCTGCAACTGGGGGAGTCCAACCATTAAGTAGATCACTCGTGTGGTTAGTTTTCACCGTGCTGTCCTGTCCCCTGTTTCAGTAGGCCACTAAAAGGAGGTTGAGTCATGGTGGCATAAGCGTGGGGGCGGAGGTGGGTAGAGAAAAGTTGGATCAAAACCTTACCTTGAAGCCTATTTTTGTGACCTCCAAAAATATGCCGTATCTAGCCATAAAATCTCAAAATTCACAGCAATCTTAGAAGTCCAGTGCTCTTCCTCTATCAGATGCTTATTATCCCCTTTGCATGCTAATGATGGCGATCATATGATTTCAAGATGAGAGCGGTTGCCAATGAGGCTGTGTAGTGACCACGTTGAGGGAAACACCACTTGAAGGTCAATAAGGACCGTTGGAGGCAGCTTTCCCTTCCACGTCACTCCTCACACTGTTCACCCGACTCTTGTTCACCCTACAGATTCTCTACACAGGAGTGGTGGTGTATGCCCCCGCCCTGGCGCTCAATCAAGGTGAGTTACTGATACTCCCCTGGGTACTTTCCATCTTTTGTCTGTTTACATTCTCATCTCAAGAAACACACATCCGTATTGTCAGGGAGACATTCTTGTGCTTAGGGGGCTCTAATTACTATAGTCATCACCATCTAGAGCTCCAAAAATCCTTGGAAAGAGCACTGGGTGTTTCATGCAATTGATGAATTGCTAAATCTACCCCCAAAACTAATAATACACTATGTGTTAACTAACTTGAATTTAAAGAAAATCTAAAAAAAGAAAAAAGAAAGAAAATAATGCAAATAATTAGTCACTTGATTTTGCCCACATGGTTTCAAACACCAAGCTTGATTGTCATTTGTTTTGGTTTTTTAATCACTGAAATGATGGAGGTCTTGGTTATTGCATATGAACAACCACTAAGCACGTTTGTGGTATATGATCCCATCTCAGTGCTTTCATGTAGATAATCTGAATAGAGGAGTGAGGGATCCCTGGGTGACTCAGCGATTGAGCGTTTGCCTTCAGCCCACGGCGTGATCCTGGAGACCCGGGATCCGGTCCCACAACAGACCCCCTGCATGGAGCCTGCTTCTCCCTCTGCCTGTGTCTCAGCCTCTCTTTCTCTGTGTCTCTCATGGATAAATAAATAAAATCTTTAAAAAAAATAAATAGAGGGGTGAAAGGTGCTCGTAGGAATCATTTTAAGATTTATACTTGGCATTTTGGAGAGACCTAAGAGCAAAAAGTTTTAAATGATTAAAATAAATTTAGTAATGGTACCTATAATATTAAAAGACTTCAATATTCAATTTAATCATGCTCTGGGCTTATACTGAGAAATACTTATTCATGGCTGATGCTTAGGTAGTTTCAAAGTACTCAGACTAATTTTGTTAAGAAAAAGCAAACAAACAGTTGGTACAAAGACGGGCAGCTACAGAATTTTTGGAGGAAAAATTTGGCTTTTAGCCATACCTAAAAATTATGGACTGAGTTGAAATATAGCAATGTAATAAAATAATCTTTATCAGAGGTGAATTTAATAAGAGAAAATTCTAATGCGATTTCCATTTGCCCACAAAAAACGCTGACAAAAATATTGTGACTTTGTCTTCATAAACCTTGGTCTTCTACTTTCCTCGGAGAAACTTCTTTCAATATTTCTTCTCCTTTTCTAGTGACGGGGTTTGATCTCTGGGGCTCTGTGTTTGCCACGGGAATTGTTTGCACATTCTACTGTACCCTGGTATGTATCTATCCATTAAAAAGTATTTAATACCATGTCCTAATATGGGATAAGGGCAAATCTCCAACAACAGAGCATCTAATTATAGCAGAATTTGCTATTCCAAAATTAAATAGAAATATGCTGGCCTATCTGTCACAGTTTCCTGAGGAAGGTGCTGTTGTTTTATTTAAAATTCTTTTCAGTACCATTAGTAGAATTGGGTTGGGCTCATTTGAGAAATCTTGGCAAAGAAAAAATTTAATGGGAGAACTACCTCCTTGATCAGAGGATAAGTGACCCTACACGTAACAAGCACAAAACCAAAATGTGCTTTTTTCACAGCAACTATGAACCATATAGGTAGCATACATGTCACACCTAGTGATTGAGAAATTCAAAATGTGTGTACGAAGGACCAAGAATGGTTGGTGTTCTGTGACCTTGAGGGTTCCACAGTGTGCTGTTCTTTCTTATTGATGGATAAGCTTGCGTTACATTAACATTTGGCTTACCATATGCTCCATTTTTAACCAGGCAATCTGGGTGGTATTGGCACTATATTTATATAACTGTTAAAATCAGTTTAGTTCAGAAGCGTTCGTTGAGCACCTATTATTGATCATGCCCTGCGATGGGAATCTTCATTCATCTGAATCTTTGGCACCCACAGACAGAGGCTGTAAGTAACCAGGTAAAAGTGTAACAGTGGTTTTCAGAAAACTGGACCTTTTTCGTCCTCTATAGAGAAAAATAAAGTAATCCTATATTATCATAGAGCAGGCCATACATGTATTTTGGCACCGTGTGCAGATCAGATACTCTTTTAACATATATCATGAAATATATGACTTGGAAACGCCCTTAACTCCTTTTCATACACACAATTCCCACCATTTCTTTGCACTGCAGAGTTTTGTCTTTTTTTTTTTTTTTCATTCCATTCTCACTATCATTGTTCTATTCCAGACACACATCTCTTACGTAGGTTAAAAATAAGTTTCTGCTCCTTAAATGTCTGGCCATATGTGACAGATTAGTTGCTCTGAGGCATCTACCCATACAAGGATGACTAGACGCATTGCCAGGGACACTGAAGACAGACTTCTTAGCAACAAATAATGGAAGGCAGAAACAGTGAGATAATATCTTCAAAGCATTGATGGAAAACAATTGTCAACCTATAATTGTGTATTCAGCAATACTAACTTTTCAGAACTGTCAAGAACCAGGATGATTTACCACCAATCTAACTTCCCCTGAGAAAAACCTAGAGGAAGTACTGCAGGAAGAAGGAAAATGATCCAGTTTTGGATAGAAGAAGTAATGATCAGAAAATAAAATAGTAAACCTTTAAGAAGTCCAGTCAAACAGTTTTTTGGTGCTTGATGACAAAAAATAACAACTTGATATTACATATCAATAATATCTAATAACTTACATATCTAATGATATGTTATAATTTACAATATTGTGAAATATACCACTACTATTTTTATTATTAGATGTAATTTTTTTTTAGATGTAATTTTGGATTAAGAAAAAGAATAACCATCTTTTGGACAACAATAGCATGTAAATTAGGAAGACAGTAATCAGACTTGATGATTTTGTCTTCTTTGAATTGTTGGGGATTAAGACATTCTTTAAATTTAGACTCTAACTTAAAATTTTATGGCAAAATCTCAAGAGGACTTGTTTAAATAAAATGGTCAAAGTGGAGAAAAGGAATTAAAACATGACAAAACAAAACCTCAAGTGATTTAAGCAAGAGAAGAGGAAAAAAGCATAGAGAAAGCACAAATAGAGACCAAAAAGTAAGATGTCAGAAACATGTCTGCGTATTTTAATGATCACAACAAGCTAAACTGAACTAAACTTACTAACTCTTAATTGGTTTCAGTGCTTCCCCCCCAACCCCCCCCCCCCATGTCTCTGGAAGATTAATCTTAATCACCCGTTTCTTTATGCCACTTAACTGACCCAATTCTCTTCTCACTTCCCATTGTTCACAGGATAAAGTATAAGCCTCTTGGTGTTGGAAATCGTTTATGATGTGCATCAATCCACCCAGCTAATCCCTCACCACACCTCTGTCCCCCTCTGTCCCATCTCTCCTCTCTCTAGCCAAGTTGCAGGCTTCCGGATCTCATTATGCTGGTGGCTCACTGGTCTAACACTTGCTGCTCAGGTGACAGGCTCCTTATGGTCCTGCAGTTGCATAGCACAACTAAGACAACCAGCGGGAGAGATTAAAATAATAAATAATTCCTGCCATTCAGGGACTTGCAATCTAGTGAAGTAAACATTAGATTTCACACAAACTGATTACATATATCAGTGACCCCGCACGATCAGGGTTATAGGTCAGTGGTGTGTGTGTGTGTGTGTGTGTGTGAGTCTCACTGTATGAAGGAGTTATGGAGTCAGAAAAATTTTCATGGTGGCTATAATCTGTCTTTTGATGTACATTTGATAAGGTGGTTTGTCCTCATGCCTCAGGGCTAGCTGAAGATAAGGTTCATGCATATTTTTGCATAACCAATAGCAAGTAACCTCTGAAAACCGAGGTCTTGGACACTTGATCTTCATATCACTAAAATCTGGTGTTGCAATTTGGGTTTAGAAGGCTTAGTATCTTTAGAGAACATCACGATACCACTATTTGAGGGGGTAGGAGGAAAATATTGGTTATTCCTCAAGTCAGGATGAGAACACAACATACAAATACAATGCCTCTGGCAGAACATTAATGTCTATTTATTAAATTGCACTTTAATTGCAAAAGAAATGATGGGACAACCCCAATATCTTCTTTCTTCTCAAGGTAAAGATGAAGCCTGTCATCTTTTCAGAGAAGTTCTTGACACTCTGGAGGAGTAACTGGGGATGATAATTCTATTTTTCAATGTTAAAAATACCACATCCTTCCATTCTCATTGTGCTTATTCATTTTCAAAGCACTTCTTTTTTTAAAATATCACTTTGTTTAATCTTTCCCGATTTGCTCATTCCTCCTTCACTGTGGTCCTGGGGGATTCTCTACCTGGATTACTCCAGCAGCTTCTTTCTCCCCTTCCTTTCCTCTTGCCCACGTGTTTCTCAACTAAAATTGCACACTAGAATCCCTGTGGGAGCTTTGAGAAAACATTTAGGACTCGGTCTCAACCCAGACCTCAATTTATTCAGAATCTTGGAGTTGGTGCTAGGATATTTTGTTAGTTTGCTTGTTTTCAAATTCCGCAAGTGATTCTCAAGAGGATCCAATTTTGATAACCAGCATGCTCACCTCTTGCTCATCACTCTGTGTTGAGTTCTGATGTGAGATTTACCCTCTAGAAAGTCTGCTTTGCTCATCTCCCTATTTGACCATTTCTTCATGAATTTCTAGACTCTGTGTTTTTCTAGTTCTTTTCTTCTTTCTCATCATTCTACCATTTCACTTCCCCCAAATTTATTTATTGTCACTAAATTTACAAAAACCAAAAAAAGAAAAAAATGCTTATGTTGCATAAGCCAGACCTAGGTGATCATCCTCAATTCCCCTCCTTCCTCATCATATGTATTCAATTATTCACAAGTTGTGTTGATTTGACCTCCCAATTGTTTTCCAAATCCATCTACTTCTTTCTATCTCTGCCTTGCTTCAAACCTC
Source organism: Canis lupus dingo (assembly GCF_003254725.2). Taxonomy (NCBI): domain Eukaryota; kingdom Metazoa; phylum Chordata; class Mammalia; order Carnivora; family Canidae; genus Canis; species Canis lupus. Next base: position 47,984,798 of record NC_064263.1, on the reverse strand, counting down.
TGTCATCTTGGGCACAGACTCTGAAATCACATCTGGGTGTATCTCTTCACTCCTTCTTTTCCATGGTCCTGCAATCTGGTACCTACACAACCACCCCTGAAACCACTATAAAGCAAACAAATAAAATCTCATCATCATGTAAATCTCTTTAATGCTGTCTCATTACTCTTGAGAAATCATTTAAGTAGCCTTGTCAAAATCTGTGTTCTGGCCTGTAGCAGATTCAGCAACCTCCCCTTGGGCATTCTGTATATGCTTCAATCTATATATTCTAGTATTATTTCATTTCTCCAGGCAGCCATACATCTCCATCCTTCACACATGTGGTTCCCTTCTCTTGTCCTCTGTGCCTGGAAAATTCCTACCCATTCTTTACAATGTAGTGAAAGAAAGAAAGAAAGAAAGAAAGAAAGAAAGAAAGAAAGAAAGAAAGAAAGAAAGAAAGATGGAAGGTAGCAAGGAAGGGAAGAAAGAGAAAGAAAGATTGTATCAGCAGAGAGGTTGTCAAAAAAAATTGGAAGACTTGAAGCCTTCCTTTTTAAGAACTCACATCCATTCTCTCCATTTCAGGGAGGATTAAAAGCAGTGGTGTGGACAGATGCATTTCAGATGGTTGTCATGATTGTGGGATTCTTAACGGTTCTCATTCAAGGATCAGCTCATGCTGGTGGATTACCCAATGTAATAGAACAATCAAGAAATGGATCCCGACTAAATATATTTGAGTACGTGCAATACTACTTTCCCATGTTTTATAAAGATTTAGCTGTATGGCCTCTGTAACTAAAGCAATATTTGGGCATCGAAGGAACATCTTTGTTCACTCACTTCTCTCTGGCTCATAGCTTTGATGTAGATCCTCTCAGACGGCACACTATTTGGACAATCTCAGTGGGAGGAACGTTTACGTGGCTTGGGATCTATGGTGTTAATCAGTCGACCATACAGCGATGCATCTCTTGCAAAACAGAAAAACATGCAAAACTGTAAGTTATAAATACACATTTCAGTTTTCTTTGTCCTTATTGGGTATTTATTATACGCTTCTGTGTGTGTGTGTGTGTGTGTGAGAGAGAGAGAGATGGAAAGTTTGATTTAACCCTCTCAACAGTTTTTTGAGGCCGGCATTACTACTCCCATCTCAACAAAGAAGTGGATTGGAGCTCACGTCTGCCTCCCTTTGCTCTCCATCATTGACTGCCTCCATTTGTTGAGAACTTGTAGGCTAAATTAGGTGGCCATGGGTGGCTATGCAGAGGTAAATAGCATAGATTGTCTACTCACAGCTTCTGTGAGGAGATGGCCCTTATGATTTGCTTGATGAAGCCTGTGGTCTCTTGAGCTACTATTTTTGTTTTGATGGATCTATCCTTAAGTTTTCCAAGGAGAGGTTTAAAAGAAGTCATAATGGGCTTTCACCAGGGCAGCTCTCGCCAAGCTAGCAGCCCCTAGTATTGCCAGGCCTGCTTGCCCTGAGGGACTCCAGCAGGCACAGCTCGGGGAGCCTTTTCCAAGCCCTGCAAGGCATCGCATGCTCTAGACTGGGGGTTGAAGGAAGTCATGTATTATTCTGCACGACTGGCAGAAATAAGCTAGCACTGCATCTGCAATGGACATTTTATCCTCCTTGTTACTGTCCAGATTTCCAGCATCCCCGGATTTGTCAGGATGTCCTCAACTTTTCTTAGAGTGAGAAACAGTCACTGTGAATATTTTCACAACTGACTTTAAAATACTTTCAATGCATAGTTTTTTATTTAGAATGAGTAGAAGATAACATTGCTGCGACACGGCTCACCATTTTGTGACTTGGATTCCAAAAGAGAATTTATTACTTATCTATTCCACACGCTCTCAGAAGGAAGCACTGAATACGTTATCTAGTATTCCATTAATTTGCTGGTAACATATTCATATCCTATTAGAATAAACAATGTTAGCAAACCCTCCACACAAGATTATCACTTTATCAAATAGGAAACAGAAATCAGTCAAAATGGTCAGTCCAGTTGAAGTGCACTCAGCCGGAAGGAAGGGCGCGGCGGGGATGTGTCATTTGTCACACAACTGAAGCCTCAAGGTCATTACGGGGGCAGCTGGAGGCCACTTGGAGCCGGCTGCCAATCTGCTCTCATCTAGGAGGCTCTGCAGAATGTTGATTAAATGCTCTGCTTCTGTTCAATTACCTGAGAGCCTGGTGTCATTAAGACATTCCATCAGAGTTTAGGAAAAACTCTGCTACTTGGGAAAAATACACCCTGAAACATATGTAGGTGAAAACAGATCCATAACCTTCGTACTGACCATGCGTCCATGGGGTGAAACCACGAGTGGGCTCATTATATATGCATATCATTCATGACCAGGAATGCCGAGGACGCACTGGAGACAATTCGGTTGATCTTAAGCCTGATCCGTCTTCCTCATATCTAGAAATAACATCACCCACCATGTCATCTTAGATGTGCTCCCTGGAAGCTGACTTCACCTCCTCTTGTTTCTAGACTCCAATTTCTTTTTCTTTTCTTTTCTTTTTTTTTTAAGATTTTATTTATTTATTCATGAAAGAGAGAGAGAGAGAGAGAGAGAGAGAGAGAGAGAGAGATGCAGGCTCTTCTTTTTCTTTTCTTTTCTTTTTTTTTTAAGATTTTATTTATTTATTCATGAAAGAGAGAGAGAGAGAGAGAGAGCGAGAGAAGCAGGCTCCATGCAGGGAGCCCGATGTGGGCCTCGATTCCGGATCTCCAGGATCACGCCCTGGGCTGAAGGCGACGCTAAACCACTGAGCCACCCGGGCTGCCCCCAGTTTACTTTCCAAGGTGGTTGACTGTACATGTTGCTTTGAGGGTAGTAGGTGCTGATGCAGAGTCTCAGGTCCCTTCCCACATCCATCCCAGCTCCTGGCTAAGATGAGCACACCCACACAAGTCACTTTTGTTCTATTCCTGCTGCTTTTGTTTATCTTCCTCATTCACATCTAAAATCATTGTGTTCATTTATTTCATTTCAGTGATGATCTGCTTCCAATCCCGGAATTTAACCTCCATGAGGGAGGGTTCCCTGTTGCTCACTGCTATACCCCAGTACCTAAGAGAGCCTAGTACACAGAGATGTCTAATCCATATATTTTGAGTGAAACAATGAAGTGGCTTTAGTTAAAAATAGGAGAATTATCTCTGTAAAGAATCAAAGTCCATTTCTAATGAAAAACAAAGTCACGACACAAGGTCTTTAACATTCAATACAGTCTTACCCTTGGTTTCTCACTTCCTGTCGTTGACTGGTGAAGCTTAAAATTGTTCTGGATAATGTATGGATGTCCTCTGTATGGATATTTTTACAGAATGTAACTCATTCAATCCCTGTACTAGTCCTATAATAGAAGGAAAGCAGGTGTGTTCACACTCTTTTTACAGATGACATAACTGCCTCAGGGTGTTACATGACTTGTCTAAGGGCAGGTGGTCGTTAAGGATAAAGTCTTCTGCCCCGAGGTCCAATGTTTTTTTTTTTTTTTAATAAATGATACAAGGAGTATAATCACAGTGTACTGAATTTCTACCATTCATTCATTCAATTATTTATTACCAAAAGGGAAATAATTTCATGTCTGCTATGTGCCAGCACTATTCTATAGCACTGTGTTTGTTTGAGTGGGGGAAATTAATAATAAGCAAATTAACATATAATTTCAGATAATAAACATTGCTGGAATACTTTCAAGGAAGTAACTTCTAGGATAAGTCTCTTTTCTCATGTAAATAGTATCAAATAGAAACTTCCAAACGAGGTAATGATTGAACCAGATTCACTTCATATACAGGTAGTTTGACTCAAGGGTTTTTTTGAGAGCTAGGCACACTCGTACAGGATGGGTTTTCGGAGGCTTTGAAATTAATGTGTATCCTTACATTTATTTTTTTCTTTTTCTTTTTTTTTTAAATAAATTTATTTTTTATTGGTGTTCAATTTGCCAACTTACAGAATAACACCCAGTGCTCACCCCGTCAAGTGCCCCCCTCAGGGCCCGTCACCCAGTCACCCCCACCCCCGCCCTCCTCCCCTTCCACCACCCCTAGTTCTTTTCCCAGAGTTAGGAGTCTTCATGTATCCTTACATTTAAATGTGGATGTGTCTGATTCCCTTCAAACACTGACGTGATCCAAGAAAATTCCTAGTGTTGCTCTCTGGCCCTTTGACATTCTCTCCAGAATGAGGCTGTTTATAAAAATCCAGCCTACTTTCAAATCTTCCTTGAAATTAAGAAAACTAGTGGGGCATCTGGGTGGCCGTTAAGCATCAGACTCTTGATTGCAGCTCAGGTCATGAGCTCAGGGTTGTGAGATCAAGACCACACTGAGCTCCACATTGAGCCTGCTTGGGATGCTCTTCCTTCCTCTGCCTTTTGCTCGCTTGCAGGCTCTCTAAGTAAATATATATATATATATATATATATATATATATATATATATATATATTTTTTTTTTTTTAAAGAAATCTAGTAATATTTTGACTTTCAGAAATCAACAATGAATTCAAAATAACCATAGGAAACTGTCAAAGCACTCAAACTAGAGTGAAGTGTATCCATGTGTTGTACAAATAAAAAGAATTGCTCCCCAGAATATGGGTAAAATGACCTTAAGTTTTGCATACTTTCTATTCTCTTTAAAAAAAAAAAAACCCTCAACTTTACATTTCATCTAAATCAGTCTCCAAAGTGAATATTTCCAAAATGTGTCTATTTCTACATTTATCTCATTATCCCTCTGGAAGAAAAGGTGTTAAAATGTAAGTTCACTTTTTGACAGTTTTATGAATTGAGTGGGGGGAAAAATCACTGTAAGTTATATAATATGAGTGATCGGTATGTGAAATTTCATCCGAGAAAATAGATCTTGCACCACACATTGAGATTTTGCAGAAAAACTCCTGATTTCAAAAGAAAAGCCATCAAAAACCTACCTCATTCAATTTTGTCATCAGTCTAAAAATATAACATTCCCAAATAGAACAAAAATGGTGAATGTATAAAATATAATGATTCTTGAAGGCTGTAGAATTTTATTTTATAGCAAAAAGCCCCCCAAATTCTTACCTTGAATTTTTGGTGATGTCTTCATCACACTATTATATGGCATAGAGGCTACCAATAGGCCGATGTGTTCTCTTCTAGGGCCTTGTATTTTAACTTGCTGGGTCTCTGGATCATTCTGGTGTGTGCTGTCTTCTCTGGCTTAATCATGTACTCCCACTTCAAGGACTGTGACCCTTGGACTTCTGGCATTATCTCAGCGCCAGACCAGGTTTGTGTTCTCTTGGGACCAGCGGAGAATGGCCGAAATGAGTGAGCTTCTGGCCATGACTGGGTGATATGGGTTCTTCCTTTTTATTTTTCCACCTGGATCCCAAGCCACTTCCTGAGCCCCAGGGAGATATCTCTTTCCCCTCCTCTTGGGTGATGTCACCACACACCAGGTTCTAATAGGGGAAGTGACACGTAAAAAGGTATCTCTCCTTGCCCTTGAAGACCAGGCCAGGGCAAGGCTGGGGAGAGTGGAGGTTAGGCTTGAACCCATGGCTTTGGTTGTCGATCCAGCCCTTCTTTTTTCCCCTAGATGTCTCAAGGTTCATTACAGATGCTTTATTCTCATATTGAACAAAATGACCCTTATTTCTATAAAGCTTCTGCGCTTGTCTTCTCATTATACTACATTAAAAGTGCTTTCAAAAACTCCATTTATTGAGGCACCATCACCTCTCTCCCGTCTGTATATTCCACTGTCCCAGGGGGGCTCCTCTCTCACAGATCTGACTCCAGAATAGAACCATAATACCTAGACACCCTGAAGACCTGGCTCAAGCATTCGTTTTTAGGATTTAACTGCTAACATTAAGGGTGCACAGGCAAAGGAATGGCATACATTGCAAATACCAGAAAAATAAAACGAGTTCTTGAACCTTCTAAAGTGCATCTAATCCTTTTTCCTAATGTCAGCTGCCCCTTCCCATGCCTCCACCTCCCCTCCAGCTGAAGCTGGACCTCAGGGCCCATGAAATCAGACTACTTGTAGCCTCAACTGGAAGCACGTAACAACCTGAGTTGTGCAAATGCCTCTATTTTATTTTATTTTATTTTATTTTATTTTATTTTATTTATTTTATTATTTTTTAATTTTTTTTTTTTGTATTTTTTTCCCACTTCCTTTTGCTAAAAAGTGACATTTTTCCACTCAGACTGTGCTGATGAGACCACTGATCCTATCTCGTTTTACCACCTCTTCAGCTAATGCCGTACTTCGTCATGGAGATATTCTCCATGATGCCAGGACTGCCTGGACTCTTCGTGGCCTGTGCCTTCAGTGGAACTCTGAGGTTAGTCTGTTGACAATACACGGCTCTGGCGATGTGGATGATATTATTTACATTTAAGAATATTCATTTAAGGGTTGCACGGGTGGTGCAGTCGCTTCCGTGTCCGACTCCTGGTTTTGGCTCAGGATCTGACATCAAGCCCTATGTCGAGCTCTGTGCTTAGCACAGAGTCTGCTTGAGATTGTCTCTCCCTCTCCTGTCCCTCCTGCTTATGCTCTCTCTTAGTCTCTCGAAAATAAATAAATATATTTTTTTAAAAAAGAATGTTTATTTAAAGTTAATAAATCATAAAAAGAAAAAAAGAACAAAATGCATATACTTATTCTACTTTTAGGAAAGTTTTTATCAGAGATACTGAATTTTATTAAATTTTTGGCATTTTTGCAGTGGCTATGTTTTTAACTTTTGGCAACCTAATATGGTGGCAGATTTCCAAATTAGCAACATCCTTGACTTCACGTAATGATTTTAACCTGCTTCGGGTATAATTCTAATTTAGTGAACTACTGAATTATTTTTGCTAATATTCTTTTTAGGATTTTTGCATCAAATACATGAAGTGACATTATTCTGTGGTATTGCGATTAGGATCTCAGGGAAACTCCAGACAGAAAATAGGAGCACCAGAGGATCAAGGAGGGGTAGCACTTTAGTTTTTATTTTTTCCCTCTCTATAGAGCTTTGCTAATCTTTTCTCTTACTTTAAGACCGACTCTTGACTCTTTCCAGATCGGAGAACTCCTAGTTGCCAACAGATAATTCACAAAAGAATGGATGGCTCTTTTGTTCTCAAGTCCAAAACTTCTAAGAAAGGGACACATTGGGTGGTACCTGCTATAGAGAGATTACTTCTGCTGCAACCTTAAGGAGGATGTTGAGTTGAGAAAGGGAAAGACAGGAATGGGGGTACAGTAAAGAGATCGTCCTTGAGGGTTAGGAAAAATTAAAAAAGAAAGATTTTTAGCATCTTACAGAAGCTTTAGATCTGAGAAGTTGACATATGGATAATTTACCTGACTCCAAAAGCAACCCAGTAGAGGCTCCATAGGGGCCAAATTCAAGTTTTTGCTCCCTCCTTCCCAGTGGATTTAAGGGTCAACCCTAATGTTCAGGACTTTCAGATGATGTATTTTGAGACAAAGTCGTATTTTGAGATCAAACTCCTTCTGTTTGATCATCTCCTTTCCTTACTGGATTTTCATGGAGCTGCAGATAGGAGGAAAGTCTGGCAGGAAACACACACACCACGTAGTGATTCTCAGGAAAACGAGAATGGTATCCCAGAGTACTTACAGTTTGAATTCCCTAGAAATGGGTCTTAGGAGATTTCTGCTTGCTATAGCTACCACTCAGGGAAGGAACTTTTAATTTTGCACAAAATGGACATGGAACTATTCTAACTAAAGTAACCTACGGCTAAAATTAATGGTATTATTAGAGGAAAAAGAAAAAAAAATGAATTTTCTTCCATGCTGTTGGCACAGCCCTAGCTTGTCTTCAAATGAACATCGGAGGATAACAAAACAGTCAGCTAACGAATAGCAGTGGAGAATTTACCAACAGCTTGGTCAGGTTTTGTCCATCAGCTTGTTTCTTTTCTGGAACCTTTGTTTGTGATTGTGATTTTGCATCACATGAATTTAATATAGTTACCTGTTCCACTAGCTAAAATATTCCTGGTCTGTATGAGAAATTAGATAAGCTTTCATGCTATTGGGAAGGGAAAACCCCAACCTCCAGGTCCTCTGTTGTCAAAACGAGTTTTAGGGCTTTAAGACTGGACTCTGATTGGAAAGTCAGAGAGAATATCAAATCTTTTATGTGGTTTTAGCCTTTGCCTCCTTCCCATTTTATCTTTTGCTTCTTTCTCCCTGACCGATTGCATTCTAACCACTCTGGTGGCTTCAGGCTGTTGAGTGTGGGAAGCTTTCCATCTAGAGGCATTTGAATGTCAAGTTCCCTTTTCCCCAATTTGCATGGGTCCTTTCGGTGCCTATTTCAATCATCATCTCCTAAGGGAAGAATTCTTTAACTTCAGTTTAGGACTCTGCAAGGCACACTTTCCTAGTCTCTTGTTATTTTCCTTCATGACAACCGTGATCAGTTGTGTAATTGGCTGTTGAATGTCTGTGGTGCTAAGTAGAGTGTAAGGTCTATGTTTGGTAGTTGACCATTGTATGCCTGGTGCCTAGACGTGTAAATTGTAAGAATGAATGAATGCGTGAATGATTAATGAGTGGCACATTTTACTGATTCCTGGATTAGGGTAGTTACTGCTTCCTGCCTCAAGTCCAAGCTAAACACACACACACATACACGTGCACCTGCACACACAACCTATCAATGCCTGCGAATTCACTTAAAGTCTTGTTCGGGGGCATTGGTAGGCATTAGAGCACAGACATGTAGCTTCTTCACTAGGGTTTGAAGAAATCCAAGAGCACAAGCACAGAAGCAGCTTTGAGGAGGGAAAAGCTCCCCATGGAGCTCCCCTGAAGTCCCAGAATAAGGACATATGTCTGTATCTGTTTCTTGTTTCTTTCCAGAGCCCTGCTTTGTCTACTTGCCCTGAGTGACAGGGCAGGCTGCTCAGCTTTATTTAGCTTGGACGATGTTCTTGCTTTTCTCTCCCTGCAGCACCGTGGCCGCCAGCATCAACGCCTTAGCGACAGTGACCTTTGAGGATTTTGTCAAGAGCTGTTTTCCCCATCTCTCCGACAAGCTGAGCACCTGGATCAGTAAAGGCTTATGTAGGTACAGCCGGTGGATCTTCTCCTCCACATCACGAAATGTACGTGTGGTGCATGTCAAAATTCAGGACCCACAGGCACGAATGCACACTGAGGTGTGTGAGGAATTTCACACATGGATTCACACTTCCAGAGCACCAGGAGGGTAATGGGAGATAATCACCAGCTAGCGTGCCTTTCCCCGTCCTTAGATTTGACTCTCTTCCGTACTTGCCCTCTGCTCTATATTCATCACTTCGTCATCCCTTGGTTCTGCCTTGTGTTGATCATATTCGCCCCTCTACATGGGAAGATGTTCTCCTCACTGTGGCCGTGACTTTGTCTAATAAAGTCAAATCATTTCCTTTTCTTTCTTTTTACTATTTATATTTATTATTACTATTATTATTATTAGTAGTAGTAGTAGTAGTGACACAGTGTTATGTTAGCTTCAGGTGTGCCACATGGTGATTATGCCAAATTCTTTCTCTAAATAACTTTTTATTACCAAACTCCTGGTGACCTCACTTCCAGGAATAATTCCTCCTTGCTTAATCACAGGGTTGCATATTACATTTATGCTCACTGTAGCACTTACCATGTTGAATTATCATTTTACAGAGTTTCCTTCTTCTTAAGTACAAATGAATTATATGCTTATTCACTTACTACAAAAAAATGTAGGTATTGGAGAAAACATATGAGCTTTTTAAATAAAATCATACCTGATTTTGTTCTGGTTGTTTTTTTTTTTTTTCTAGGATAGGATAGTAAGCATTTTCCTGTGTCACTTATGCATAGGTTTTGAATGTTTGCCTAGTAGTCTACAAAATGGCTTCCTTTTAATTTTTATGCTGTTACTTTTTAGATTTTTTTGTAATATTGTGATGACACCAAAATACATTCATCTTTGATGGCATCCACAATTTTTTTCCTTAATGAAAACCTCCAAAAAAACCATCAGATCGAATGATACAAATTCACTGACAGCTCTTGATGTATGTTCTGAAAAATATTTCCAGCATGGTCCAATTAATATTTATGTTTGGCAATAGTGAGTAATGACGTGTTTCTCTGTGCACTCTGTGCACATTAGTATTTTTAAAAATTGGCCAAATTCATGGTCAAAATAACATCACAGTTTTGCTTTAGTTTACATTTTTTGATTTATAGTGAATTTGAACATCTCTCAGATGATAAATAAGCCATCTTAATTTTTTGAAAAATCTATTTATACTTTCTGTTTGTTGATGAGATATTAGAAATTTTGCCTGTAAAATCTCTTCATGTATAAAGGAAATGTGACCTTTGTATATTTGAGAATATCCCCCAGATTTTTAAAATACATTTTTGATGTACAGAAATTATAATTACATGTTTGATCAAATATGTGTGTTATTTCTTTTCCTATTTTATTTATTTTAATTATTTATTCATGAGAGACACAGAGAGAGAGGCAGAGACACAGGCAGAGGGAGAAGCAGGCTCCATGGAGGGACCCTGATGCGGGACTCGATCCCGTGACTCCAGGATGACGCCCTGAGCCAAAGACAGACGCTCAACAGCTGAGCCACCCAGGCATCCTCTTTTACCATTTTATCCATTTCTTTATGCTTATGAATTTCTTCCCATGCAAAACCCATTTATATATTTCCTTATTTTTTCTGGATTGTAAATAATTTTATATTTCACATTTAATATTAACTGTATTCAAATTATTCGATTTGTTTGTGAAATATGATGAGGATCTAACTTGTTCTTTTTTCTTACATAGCCAATTCTCTAAGCTTCATGAATCCAATACTCTTCACTGTTTTTTAATATTTCAGTGATGATAATATACACTATAAAATTCTTTCATCTGTGAGGGTTTAAGGATACTACATATTATTTTCATTAAATTATCTATTGCAGGATGAATACCATCCTTTTGTATACTATAGCTTTATAGTGTTTTATTTAAAATATCTGCTAGAGTAACTCCTGTCACATTTATTTTAGTTTAAAATTAAAATTTTTTTCTATTGTTACTTTACTTTTTTTTTTCCTGGAAAAACAAACTTTGAGTTACACGTGTTTATTAATGCTTTAGGCTGACTTTAAAATACTTTATTGCATGTCACCTAGCCGCACCTCCATCCCAATGGGAATGCATTAAATCTAAAAATGTTTGGGGGAAGAATTGACATCGTTGTAAGCTTTCTATCTAGAGTTTCCAATAAAACTTGAAAAACTCAATTTTTCTCTTGACGTAATTTTTAATTTTCCACAAAGTAAATTTCTTAACAATAATGATTTTAATCCTAGAATTGTGTTTTGTTCCTTACATTTTATTATATAAATTTAATCTTACAGCAAAATTTAAGACTTTTTTCATAAATTCTCATTTACATACCCCCTGGATTCTCCATTACTATTGTCCTTGTCTTGCTTTTTCATGTAACCATCCAGCTCTCTACCATCCATTAGTATATCATGTTTGATACATTTAAAAGTTAATTGCAGATATCAGCACACTTCCACATAATTATTTTAGCATATACATTATTAACTAGAATTTAATACTGTTTTAAAATTTTTATGTAAAATCTACCTATAAAGATTTAGACAAATGGTAAGTATATATTTGCTGACTTTTGACAAGTGCGTATACCTGTGAAACCCAGAGATTACTAAAGTGATATAAATCACTTATCTATGATATAAATCATAGTGATATAAATCACTATCATTACCCTGGAAAGTTCTCTCTTGCTCATTCCAGGTAACCCCTGCCCCACGGCCCTCCCATGGCCCACGGGGACAACCACTCTTGATATTTCTCTCATAGATCAGTTTTATCTCTTCTAGACTGTCGAATACATGGAATCACAGTACACACTCTTTTTATGTACGACTCCTTTCGCTCACCATGTTTTTGAGATTTATCCATGTTGTTTTGTATATCGGTAGTTCATCCTTTATTTCCGAGTAGTATGACATTGTATGGATATACCACAGTTTTTTCAAACTCCTGATTCTGTTAATGGACCTGGGGTGTTTCAGTTTTAGTTTATAATGAATAAAAGTGCAATGTATACTCTTGTACAAGTCTTTTTGTGAACATATTTTCATTTCTAGTTGATAAATACTTAGGAGCAGACATGCTCGGTCAATTATCATTTTAAATTTCTTTATAGTCCTTCCTTAGCCCACTTGGACCCATTTTCATCTAAATTTATTGCTGTTACCCCTTATCTTGCCATTTTTCACCTCATTTGCTTTCTCTTGACTTGAGCTTGTTTGTTTTTTGCATCCTATTAAAATTGCCAATTTCCAAATACTTGATTTTTTTTGCTTCCTAAGGTAAATTATTTCTAGAAAGCCTACCTTGTATTTGAGCTTTTAGGTTAATATATTCACTCCTTTGTTCGGCGATATTCTGCTATGGATCTCATATTTCTTTTTTTGTTTTATTTATGCTTTGACAAGGAGAGATCAATGCTGACCACATATTTGTTAACTGGTGGTGAATTGCCTTGCTTCTAGTCACCGTCTTGCACAATGGACTAAAGCTAATAATGGATGGGCCTTACTCTCAGTACAGTTCCCAATTTCTAGAAGATAGTCATAAACATGCTGGATGATAGTAGAAATTTCTTCTATGCCCATAATTTATTGTCTGGTCCTCCGAGTTGATGTAGCACTTGAAAAATCCATAGTATTTGCTGTAATTGTGGGACTCTTTCCCTCCCACATTGACTGTTTTGTTTCTGGTGCTACACATTCCAGGCCTCTATGGAACCCCCATCAACTTCCTCTAAATTTCCTGCCTTCATGGTTGTTATTGATTATAATATGGCAGGAGTATAATATTTTGGGGGAGGGGAGGAATGAATTAATTCTCTGGTCAGCACAAAAAAGTAGAACCCTTGGAGAGAGGGATGACTGCCTAGGATTTCATCTGAACAGATGATTGTTGGCCCAGCAGAAGGGAAATCAGTAGTAGACAGAAAACATGTCTTTTGTTATTTTCTTCAGATAGGCAAAGTTCTCCTTATTCGTGAAGCAGTTCAGAATCAGGGCAAACATTGTTTTCTGCACTCCAGTTTATCATCTTTAAAGATAATGAGAATAATATCACAATTCCAAAATGTTTTTCTTGAGGAAACTTGGCTTTTAGTGTTGTTGTGAGCTTCTTTATTTTTCTGTCTTATTGAGAAGTTGGAAAATATTACATTGAATGTTACTAGCATGAGTTCATTTTAAGAGTGAGTTCCTGATAATAAGTATCATGAATATCGTGTACTGAACCTGAAATATAATAATAATAATAATGATAATAATAATAATAATGATAAAATAATGATAAACTCAAAGTATTTTCTATGGCACTGTTGGATACATCATTTATATGTAATCTTTTCCTAGAATGTAAGATCTTTAGAACAGGAATCAGGTTCTGACTTTGTAGCACTGACACAGATAAAGTACCTGACATATGGTCAGTACTCAGTACTATAACAGGACATGTTGGCAACTGAGCGGGATATTTAGCTGAGAGATGATTTCAAACAATGAACAAAATCATTTTATCTCCATTTCTGTCATTGTTGTCTCTGTCTATATCTCTAATTCTTTGTCTCTGTCTCCCTCTCTCATTTAATCCAAAGTTTATAAGGGAATTGAACCCAATTTTAAGATGATTTTTTAAACAAAGATGTATATAAAAACAATTCTTTTTTTAAAGGTGGTTTAAAAGATGACTAACACACATACGCTTCTTCACTGAGTGAGTTCCCTTGGTACTAGAGGCCCTGTATTAGATGCTTCAGGGCTTGGTACTCTGATGGCCCTTAGGGCGCTCCCGCATAGATATGAAAACAAAGAAATCATTGCACAGTATACTGAGGGCCCGAAGGATGGTATGAATAAAACACTAAAGGAAAAAATGAGAAAAACTTTCCAGAGTTGCAATTCCTCTGAGATAAAATGTATAGATACTTAAACATTTTAAAGTTGAAGAACTATCTGAATCCCAGAAAGGTACTCTAGTAACTTCTTCAGCTAGAGGGAATTGCTGCCAGTAATCCCACTAATTTGGTCTGGATTAGTCTAGACCAGTGCCTTTTCCACATTTTCATGTTGTGTCTACATGATGGTTCACTTCCTGAGTCCGGGAGAGCAAATCTCTGGTGGCTGGATTCCAGCTCTTTTTGCCCGACTGGGACCAAAGCCTCCCATATCTCCCTCTTGGGGCCTGTGATGGCTGGGTGGCCAGGACGGTTCTTACTGAGATCCCTTCCAAAGGTGCTCAGACACTGTTCCTGCCCAGGAGCTCGAGAAATCCCTCAAAGCCAGCTTGATGATGGCTTTTCTTTCTTTCAGGTCTCTTGTTTGGCGTGATGTGTACCTCCATGGCCGTGGCTGCATCCCTCATGGGGGGCGTCGTGCAGGTAATGAAAGAGAAAAAGGACACCTTTGATTTCAGAGCAACTCTAAACCCGTTTTCTTTGCCAATGCTTTGCCTATTCCTCTGAGCACCGTACCCTGGACTCCGATCCTAGGTCGGAATTAAACATTACATGTAAAATTTCAACCGAAATTGCCTTCAGAAGGGGAAACTAGTAAAAACCAGTAATGGAAGTCAGTGACTTGGTACACTGTAATAAAATTAGAAGCCCATTTGAAATCCAGATCTGAGAATATATGATCCGGAAATAAAAGTAGAAGTGATAATTAGAATAGCAGAAAAAGAATAACAATTGCTATTAATGGAACAGTTACTATGTTCGAGGTGCAGCCCCAGATGGATTACCTCGTTTAATCTTCATCACTTCTCTCAGGGTAGTTGTGATTCATGTACTCACTTTACAGACGAAGAAACTAAGAAGTAGAGAGTGAGGGGACTGTCCCAGGCTCACATGGTTAAGGAGTGGGGGAGCTGGCATATGAGCCACCGCTACCTCTTATCCAGGCTGAACGGCCTCCCATATGTCCAACTCCCATTTCCATAAAAAGATGACTCTAGAAGGAGCCTCAGGGATGATCTATTTGAGCATCTTCATTTTGTAGATGATTATAGAAAAGAGTGAAAATATCCTGCTCAGGTTCTCACAGCTACTCAGTGGCTGAGAAGTTTACAGCCCACGTCTCCCGGGGGGCCACCTCTCCTCCCTTCGCAAATCGCCCACCTGTCAAGGCAACAGCAGATAAGCCCATCTTCAGATTGTACCTCAGCCTTTCACCACCCCCCTGATATCTTTGTATAATTTTAACATCTTTTATATTATCTTGGCATGGCAGGGGGTTTCCATAAATGTTGCTTCAACAAAGAATTGAATAAGGGCATGTGAAGAGTAGTCACGGACTTTTAGAGAGTGTCTTTGAGTTTGCAGATCTGTGCATCTTACTTGAACCTTCCAGCAATGACTTACGCAGATTCCCTTCTTTTCATCTTGAACTTCAGGGAGTACGTCAGGGAGACTGAGTGATAGTCTGAGAATTCAGTTGTCTGCCTAAGAAGCTGTGGGACTGGAGAGCCGGTGGCCACTCCAGTTAAGCTGGAGGAACTAACTCTTTTATCACAGATGCTTGATAATCTCGTCCCAGTTTTTGGAGCACTTTGATATTTGCCCGTCCACACAGCAGAACCCTATGTTCCACATTTCACATGGTTTAGGAGATGCTGGTTGGCAAGAAGTGAAAATTCTGAGTTCTTTTTTTTCTAGGAGAGATACTGTCTAGGGAGTGGCCCTCTCATTTCTTTGAATACATCTGATTTAACAGGTACAGGAAGCCAATTATAGTTCCCCTATTTAATTTTCCAAATGGCTTTGCTATAGTGAGCGTAATGGGACAACATTCAGGTTCAGGTTTTGCACATGGGAAGACCGAAGCCTAAGTCCCGTGGATGTGAGGGATAGAGCCAGGTTTAATTCCATGTTCACAAGACCATCCCATACTCATGGTGTATGTATGTGGGTGGTGCTAGGGGCAGGCAGCTTGAGTCTCCTTAAAGCAAAGTCCTTTTACTGTTCTGGCTTAGGACTTTATAAAGTGTGTTCTGGAGACTTTCATCCTGTGAAATACTCTAAGAAAGCAAATTTCCTATGTTGGAGACATTTGGGAAATGCTGCACACTGCATTCTCCTCTCTCAGATATCCACAGCCACGTTAGCCTATTGAAGGCCTTGGGGAGTCCTAAAATAAGCCTGTTTCACTTTATTTCTTATTTTTATTTTTTTTAAGTTGTACTTATTTAAGTGATCTCTACACCCAACGTGGGGCTCAAACTCACGACCCTGAGCTCAAGAGTGCCACCCTCTTCCAGCTGAGCCAGCCGGACATCCCCTGTTTTACTTTAAATATGTGACCATAGACCCTACGTGGGGAAGGGTGAGGGGTGGTGGTGGTGGTGGTGGTGGTGGTGGTGGTGGTAGCAGAAATAGGGGGAGGGGGCAGCTCACAGCAGCAAAGATCACCTGTTAACTAGTGACTTGCAGAGCTCCCTTTGGGAAGACCATTCTATCCATTGTGCTTCTATCTTAACGACTACCGCCTAGTTCTACCAAGGGCTATAATGACTTCCAAACCCGTTCTTATCTTAATTTAAGAAAGTGCTTTCTGGGTCGCCAAGCAGTCCAATAATCTAATGATATGCCTCAGGAACTGGAGAGCTCACTAATGGTCTAGACAATAGCAATGAGAAGAAGATAAACCATAATAGTGGATAACACCTGGAATTAATAAACACTGTATATTAACTACTTGGAATTAAAATTAAAACTTAAGGAAAAGGAAAAAGGAGTGATAGTAGATAACATTTGGGGGGGTACTTACTACGTGCTCTGCAGTGTTTAGTCGCTATTCTGACCTTTCTCAGACTCCGCATTGAATACTTACAAGAAACCCCAGGAAGCAGGCATTAGGATCCCTACTTGATACCGTGAGAAAGCTACGGCACAGCAAGGCAACCCCCCCAAAACATACGTTCCCTGCCATCGCCCCCTGTTTGTAGGAACAACTTCTGTGAGATTTGCCCACTGAGGAGAAAGCTGCTGGATGAGCTTTAAGTCTTCCCCCAACTGAACCTGCTTAAGAACAACAACAAAAAGAAATATGAAAATTAAGATTAGTCTAGTTGTGTAAATTACAAAAATATGTATTTTCAAAAGCCAGAAATGCTTGGATTCTTTTTCTATCATGTAAAGACCCCTTTTTTCCCCCCAGAAGCATATTGGCTAATGATTTTATAAGGGATTGTTAATGTTTTTTCCTCCACTGGGGGACATAAACACTGTTCCTAAACTTATTGATTCTCCTGTATCCTAGCTAGTAAGTAAATTAGCTTCCAAATTCAGCAACCATGGCAACTATGAATTCATGCTATTAATCAACAGAGGAAATGTCAGGAATATTAAAGTAAGGATTGATTTTGAGGAAGAGTATCGATTTTAATCTTATCTGCTTCCATCTTGTCAAAGATCCATCTGTGGCATTGACTTCATAAAAAATTAACCTGGAGAAACAAACATAACCATGAATTGCAGCTCGTGTTTCTAGAGAAAAGAACTTACATTACAGCTGGAGGGGACTTGGCAGCCTCTTGGTCTTATCTATTTTTTATAAAGAAGACTCTCTGAAGTAGAATGTATCTGAATCAATAGCAGAAGTTTCAACGAATCATGCTTCTAAGCAGCAGGGCCAAACGAGAATCCAAATATTCGATTAGTGATGGAATCTTTCAAGAACTTTCTCCCCTTAAACGAAAGGAGGCCATTATGAGAGTCTGTGCTCTTGGTTCCCCGCCCCCACCCCCATAGCCTACTTTTAGGAGAGAAAATGTGGGCTTTACAGCCAAACAGTCCTAGCTTAAACCTCTTAAATCTTACCTCTTCCATTTTCTAAATGGAATTATGCCCTTAATAGGTTTCCCATCAGTGCAGTTTTCTCATCTATAAAACTCAGTTAGTTATGATCTACTAAACTGGGTAATTGTGAGGATGAAACGAGGTCACTTATCTAGAGTGCCTGGTAGTTCATCCTAACCATCTGGCATGCAGGTGGTGCCTGACAAACCCAAGATATATATAGGATCTTTAGAACATCCTATTCTTAGATATTGATCTAAGAGCCCTACAGTTGCTTTGATAGAGCAAGATAGGGGCTTCCCTGCGGGATAGCTGTGTGTGTGTGTGCATGCATACACACATGCCCATATGCTGGCACTCGCACACACCTGTTCACTAGCATGCATATCAGCACATTTGTATAAGTCCAAGACTCTTGGATCGCCATGGCACGAGGCTACCGAGCAATCGCAAATTAGTTTAATGAAAGTTCCTTACCAATTCAGTGGTGTAATTTAGAGGCTAAGAGATGTGGAAATGCACTTGTCAAACTGCTTCAATTTCCAAAGAAAACAGAGCCGTAAAAATGGGATATGAGATATGAAGTGTCCAGTGAGCTCCCCCATCATGTCCCAACTTAGTGCTTCAACATCCTTGATGTGTTCTGGCTGGGATGGTGGGAGTGGGGTAATCTACTATTATCAAAATGATAGAATTGTTCAAACTAAACTAGAAAAAACGAGCAGTCATGTAAGATATGAAATATAAGTTATGGGTATATTTATGTGGTGCATTATAAAAAGGAAGTTTGTTTTTGACAAGATATAAAATGTAAACAAATCAATGAATTTCACCTGAAGAGAAACTACCTCTACAAAATCCAAATTTCCTATGTGTATGTGTACACACCTCCCCTACACACAAATGTATCTTTGTATGTATTTTTGTTGTTTTACATAGTGCTTATCTCCCCAGAAGGGAATAATGACCTCTATAAGGCACATGATTAATGAGTGTGACCGTCAGGACGAGGACTGAATTTTATCCCGAGTCTGAGAGAGAGAGTGATCCCAGGTGACCATGGATTCAGGGGAGTGGGCACATTTATCTGATCTATCTCGTTCCACAGGCTGCTCTCAGCATCCACGGCATGTGTGGGGGACCAATGCTGGGCTTATTCTCTCTGGGAATCTTGTTCCCATTTGTGAACTGGAAGGTAAGGATCCTGCATGTCGCTCCATGATTCCTAGCTAAAACTGAAGCCCAACTTGTTGAGATGAGCACTGGGTGTCATGTGTAAGTGATGGGTCACTAAATTTGAGTCCTGAGACCAATACTACACTATATGCTAACGAGCTTGAATTTAAATGAAATAAAATAAAATAAATAAAATAAAATAATAAAATAAAATAAAATAAAATAAAAGCTCTTGGTCCAATTGTTGGAAAAATAAAAATAAAAAAATAAAATTGAAGTCCAGCCATTTCCTATCTCTCCCTTTCTCCTTGGAAAGGCCATCTCTCTGGACTAGGAAAAAAAAAATGGGGGCTTTTTTCCACAGTAGGACTAAGGAGAACCCAAGGCCTCCTATCTCTGACTCCAGTGAAATCTTTTTAGAAGCCAAAAATAGGGAAAGTAAGAGGTGGACATGAAGTACCAGATGTCATGGCAGCAAAATTGACTCTTTAAAGTTGTCTCTTAATTCAAGGCCCACAAAATGAAAATTTAAAATATATATTGAATTGTAAAAAATAATCTTGAAAACTTAAAAAACTATGTAAATTTCATTTTTTCTGTATTTTACCTAAAATTATAACAAATTTAATTAACTTAATTAATTAGGTAGAGAAGATTAAACAAAACCAGTATATTCTGATGGTTGGCTCTCCTTGGTTTTGATGGCTTACAAGCTAATAGTATATCTTTAAAAGTTGGTTGGATAACTTTATAGTAAATGCAAACCAAAATGAATATTTATTTGGAAAAATAATATACACTTTAAATTAGTTTGAAAATCTTTATTTTCTCAATCTAGTAAAATTGTAAAATTTTTTTTACTTGTTGTCATCCATACATTTACATGCATATACTTTTAGAAAGTCATTAGACTACAGAAAAAAAAAAAAAAGCCTTTAGACCAGAAAAAACCTGACTGCATATTTTTTAATATACTTCAGGGTGCTCAATGAAGCTTGAGTCACGTGATATATCTAAGTAGTCTCTGCAGCTATCTGACCCTTGCTGACCTCTATTCTAGATAAATCTTATGGAGCTAGGTAAAGAGCATGGATAGGTAGGGAGCATTTGGTAATTTGTAGTGCTTTTCTTACAGTCTTAATTAACCTTTCTGATATTGAGGTTGACAAGGATAACTATATTTTGGGAAGATGACATGAGGGAAGGCAGTTCCTTAGCCCCCCAAAAGTAACAATGATATATAACATCTTTGTCATTCTACACATTAACCTGTTATCTATATTAGTGAATTGTGGTCCTTCCATTTAGTCCAGAAAACCACTTTGTTCTAGGTAGAGGAAAGTAAATGTTACAAATTTGGGTCACCTCCTCCCTTGTCATTGGCCATGGCTGATCCTACTAACCAAT
This sequence comes from Canis lupus dingo, assembly GCF_003254725.2. NCBI lineage: Eukaryota > Metazoa > Chordata > Mammalia > Carnivora > Canidae > Canis > Canis lupus. The sequence goes on along the minus strand of NC_064263.1, from coordinate 47,964,259 downwards.
CATGGCTCTCTTTCCACAGAATGTGGATGCAACCTCAGATTCTTTCTCAGCATCACTTTCTAGACAGCTACTATCCGTCTCTGAGGGTTGAACCTCCTGCTGAAATCTATTCACCCTTTACTGGTAGGCCAGGGGTCAGGAAACTATACTCCTCAAGCCAAATCTAGCCAGCATCCACTTTTTGGTATAGCCTATGGCCTATAATGGTTTTGACATTTTAAATGATTGGAAAAAATGAAAAGAATGATATTTCATGACCCATGAATATATGAAATTCACATTTCAGTGCCCAAAAATAGTTTTACTGGTCCTAATCACTGTCCTTTATTTATGCAGTGAGTATAGTTGTCCTAGTGCTGTAGGCCAGAGCTAAGTAGTTATGACAGACACTGGGTGGCCCACAAAGCCTAAAATATTGACTAGCTTGCCATTTGTAATAGAAGTGTGTGGACCCCTGGTCTAGACCAAGGCATGAGTATCCGAATCACATATATTGCTTTAGTTTCCCCAAACAGTAATGAACAAAACATTCTGGTTCTTTTATCAAAAAGTCTTTTCCTGAATCAATAGAGAAACTACCAAGTTATTTTCTTGCACAGAGAAAGCTCAGCCGTCCAGTGGAGTCTGGGGGCATCCAGATTTTATTTCCCAGTCCCGGTCACTGCTAGACCACTCTGTCTCCTTTGTAGGGGAAAAGCCTCACTCACTCACTGACTTTTCACTGTTTATCAAGGGAAACTACCCTTAAATGGCAAGACTAGTAAATATGCTTGCTAGTGTTTAGACTCCAACAAAAAGCTCCAGGCTTGTGAGTCAGGGACCTGCCAGGACCGCTTGGGAAGAAATACGGGAGAAACAATTTCTCTCTGACAGCTGTCAATGAAAAATGACCACATTGTCTCCATTCTCTCAGGTTCTCCCAAGCTTCTGAAATTCTTCTGCTGGGAATGGGGGTCTCAACAGGTGTTTTCTCCCCCAGTTTTGAGACATAATCGACATATGGCATGGTACAAGTTTAAGAAATATGGAATAATGACTTGACTTGCATATATTGTGGAATAATTACCATATTTAGTTTACCATCATCTCGTACATGTCATTCCTTGTGGTGAGAACTTTGAGGATGTTCTCTCTTAACTCTCGTATATACCGTACAGTGGTGTTAACTACAGTCATCACGTTGTACATCTCTCAACAGATTAAATGGTAAGAAGAAGCTAAAAAGGAGGGGAAAAACCTCCTGCTAGAATTCTAAAAATGGTGACCATTATAACATTCTCCACTACTTCCATTTAAGGAACAAGTTACTCCTAAATAAAACTGCATGGTGGGAGTTGCAAAAAAAAAAAAAAAAAGCAATTTGGGTGGGTTGTTTCTAGCACACGTGGCCAAGACTTGAGGTGGACAGTAGGAATCTCTGAGACATGGACACCCCCCCCATCTCCTCTTTTCTTTCAACAGCTTTGTCAAGTCTCTCCTTAACTTTTTCTTTCCCTTAATCAAGGGTGCACTAGGTGGCCTTCTGACTGGAATCACCTTGTCATTTTGGGTGGCCATTGGGGCCTTCATCTACCCTGCACCAGACTCCAAGACATGGCCCTTGCCTTTATCCACCGACCATTGTGTCCCAACAAATGTGACAGAAACGGTGCCCACAGCGCTACCTAGCAGGTATGTGGACCTTGACCTTGGTGTTTGGTCCCAAGGGGTAGGTGACCCAGTTAGAGGAAGATTCATTCTCCAGGGCTGAGTCTGATGAGCCAGATCTTGCCTTCCAGTGAGAATCCTCGGGACAGGGCCCAGCATTGAAGAGCACCAGACGGGGCTGTTGAAGGTTCTGCAGAAACCCATTACCCTGCGTCCGGGGTTCACAAGAGGGAACTCAGCAAAAGTGTTAATTGGAAATATGATTGCAAAGCAGGAAAAGTAGTGGGGCAGGGGTTGAAAATCGGTGGATGGAGAGGAGGATCAGAGATGGCGCCCCCGAAGGAGTAAAGCACCTGAGTAGAACAGGCTTGGGAGCAATGCGGAGAATGGTTGTGGACACACTGAGCTAGCAGCACTGCCTTGAACTTGCAGCTTCTAGATCAAACTAAACTGAATTTAACAAAGGATTCTCCTTCTATTTCTGGCTGGAATAAGTAACTTAAGATACTAAAATACAGGAGATAATATGGTGTAGGGAGAAGACCATGGCCTTTGAAATCAGAAATGCAGGTTTGGGTGTGGGTGGTACCATTTATCCACCCAATGTCTGCACAACTTGGTTACTTGTCACTTCTCAAATTCCCAAGAGTCTTTGAAAGAAAAATGAGGGTATTAATGTTTACTTTGCTGGTGTTTTGAGAGGATTAAATGAGATAAGACATATAGCCGGTAGCACTGTCCCTGACTTTAATTAATGCACATTCTCACACTCTCATAGTTTGTAGAAACAAACCTAAGAAACATGGGAGAGCTCTTTAACTCTAGTATGGTGTGGGAAAATTATTTTGGGCCGCACTGGGGGATGAAGTGGGTGGGGCCGCGTCCTAGAACTGTCCTGGCTACATAGTCTATGAGCGCTCTGTTATCTTGCTTCCATTTGCCTCTGAGTTTCATTTAGTTTAGAACCATTCTTTTCCATAAATCTTACAGACAAATAATACCACCCTAGTAGAGTTCCCACGTCCACCATGTCTCTTCCCTCCTGCCTGTGCTTATTCTAGCCTCTTTTCTTAGAGGGCCAAATCCTGGCCCCAACTATCTTCCTTGCTTGATTAGCTGCTAACTAGTCTTTAAAAATAAGCTCAGATATTATCTCACACAAGGGCCTGGGTTTGATGCTCTTTTTAAAGGTTCCCATAATCCTTTGCTCCTATTCCACCAAGGTGCTACCACTCTACTTTATGATGATCCCTTAGCTCCTATATGTAGACTTTGTGGCTTTCTCATCCTTTATGTCCAATATCTGTCACAATTCTTCACACTAAACCTGGGCTTAACAAATATTTGCAGAATGAATAATACAAAAGAAATGGGAGGTGCTGTCCTCATTGTATTTATTCTCATTTAGTATATACATTGTCAACACTTGTAATGCAAGGATGGATTGGATTGAGTGCAATACAAAGCACAACTAGTCTATAATTAATTCTTAAAAAAAAAAAAGCCAAATGACAAAAAATTAAAGTGTTGGAATTTTGAGAAATGCCAGACCCTACCATGAACCCTCAGCAGTCTTCTACGTCACTATGGATCGTAGCGTCAGAACTCATGGAACTGTTGACATGCGCTGTTGTCATCCACAGACCTGCAATCGCTGACACCTGGTATTCGCTCTCCTACCTTTACTACAGTGCAGTGGGCTGCCTAGGATGTATTGCTGCTGGAATAATCATCAGCTTCATAACAGGTTGGTTATCTGGATTCCTCTCATTGGGGCCAAGGAGACATGGGCTAGCCTCATGCATCGGTGGACAAGGTGGATGTCTTACTGGTGTGATTTTGGATCTACTGCAAGAAGCCCTTCTTCCCAGACAGGTGCCTACTCTCTCCAAGTTGATAATGCAAAGCCATCCTCTTGATTATCATGTATCTTATTATAATATACATTTAAAAATATCCCCCATATATTATGGGGAAAAGAAATGATATTTCAATACATGGCCCCCAGAAGCCAGAGTATGAAAAATCCTTTGTAATTAATAATTAGTAGGAAAGGTTAAATATTAAGAGTGGCAATTTCTCCTTCTTCTCAGTAAGAAACTAGGGTTTTTCTCATAACCATTTCTTATCTCATGGGTGAGCTTTAACTAATATACTATATGGGGAGTCTTTTAAAAATTCTCTCAAAGTTGCGATATTTCAAGTGACATTTCAAGTGTAAACTCCTTTTTCTCCTATGGAGAAACCCACTCATCCTTTCTCATGAAATATGACCTGTCATAGTCATACTTTCTGTTGACAGACCCAGTTTCAGCCAGGAGGGGATGATACTCTTTGATGCCTAATCCCTAAAGTCTTGCTCATTGAACAGATTATACATGCTCTTGAGGAGGACAAATACAGAGTTCCAAACTTGAATTCCATTTTCATCTTTAACCTTCCTACCCCATGAGAACTGCAGCCCTAAATTCTGATTTTTTTTTATTGTTTACTATCTCCCAACAGCTTTCTTCCCCCCAAGAACAGAACCAACTCTAAATCCAAGTGAAGTAAAGTTCTCCTTAGCAAGGCTCAGCTCTTGTCCTTAGAGACAAAGTATCTATCTTACTTGTCCAAGCGTATGGTATTTTTGTGGCCTATTAGGAGACAAAAGTCTTCTCTGATGAAACTTTGGGAATGGTTGTTTGGGGTCAGTATTAAGTTCTTTTTATTCAGAGTTGCCCTTGGATAGAAGTTTGAGGTTGTATGATTCCTTCCTCCACCACTCACACATACACGCACACTAAGGAAAATGCAGTGTTATAGGCTTTAAGATCACAAATGTTTAATTTCTTGTTTCATCATTTACTAGACCATAGAAGTGTTTATTTCCTCATTTATGAGATGAGAATAACTATATATATATATTTTAAAGATCTATTTATTTATTTATTTATTTATTTATTTATTTGAGGAGAAAGAGAGAGAGGGAACAAGCAGGGGGAGGGGCAGAGGAAAAGGGAGAAGCAGATTCTGTGCTGAGCATGGAGACCACTGTGGGGTTTGATCCCAGGATCCTGAGATCATGACCTGAGCTCAGTTTAACTGACTGAGCCACCAAGGAACCCCAACAGTATCTACTTCATGAAGATTAGATGTGCCTAGTACACAGAAGGCGCTCACTAATAAATAAATATTCTTATTAAGAGTAGTATAATTCTCTTTGGCTGAATGTCTTTTGACAGAGTGACATAATGCAGGGAGTATATCATTGAAACTTCAATTTGGATATTTAGGAATCTCTCTCTCTCTCTCTCTCTCTCTCTATATATATATATATATATATTATCTCTAGAAAGAAATTTTTTAAAAAGATTTTATTTATTTATTCATGAGAGACACACACACAGAGAGAGAGAGAGAGGCAGAGACACAGGCAGAGGGAGAAGCAGGCTCCATGCAGGGAGCTCGACATGGGACTCGATCCCAGGTCTCCAGGATCACGCCCTGGGCCGAAGGCGGCGCTAAACCACTGAGCCACCCAGGTGTCCCTAGAAAGAAATTTGAATTTGGAAAAAGCTTGTGCACAGGCACAGTGTCTGGTACATAGATGAATGTGGTCAAGGTTGTAACCGCTACTCCGCCACCCCTCTAGGGACATGTAGATGAAACTGGCTATCGAATTAAAGACGGCCATTGAATGAGATTGGGTATTTGTGAACAGTTATGATTATACCAAGATTTACAAAGGTTCTAGGCGGGGAACATTGTCAGCCTTCAAATCTTGGTTTGAATGTCAAAGTGGCTCTTATTGCACAGCAGGGTTGAAAGGGATAGGACGCTGCACAGGTATGTTTTAATGACTGGAAAGGAGGTCTCAGGCAAGTCTAGACTGGCCGGAGGGGATGGGAAGGTACTGTTTATTCAGGATGCTGGGGTGGAAAGAAGAAGAAATAGTAAAAACACCCTTTTTAATTTTATGAATATTAACTCTGATGACTCTAATATATCTGATGTGGCTGAAAAACCAAGAGTTTTCCTAGAAGAAGAAATTAGGATTCCTTCTGTCCTCTCTGGTGACCTACAAAGGGTACAAGTGGAGTTTTCCATGATCCATATCTAAGAATAAGTGTGGTGTCTCTGCTTAGCTCTGTGTCTGTGAGTTTGCCTGAGTGGACAGCTGGGGAGATTTAAAAACTATCCCCACCCTCGCCCTGAGCAGTTGTCGATTTCTATTACCCAGTCAGGCCCATTTTCCCCCTTTTACTAAGAAGGGCTACTCGGGAAGCACACGGTCCTTAAGTCCTTAGAGAAGCCCTGGAAGCACGCCAACAACTCACCCGTCTGTCCTTCCGTTAATAGGTCGCCAGAGCGGCAAGGACATTCAACCACTGCTAATTAGGCCAGTTTGCAATTTATTTTGCTTTTGGTCTGAGAAATACAAAAGACTGTGCTGGTGTGGTGTCCAGCATGACGGTGGGACGGAGCAGGTGAGCTGATGTTTGAACTTCTGAAACACACACGTGAACTCAAAGGGATTCCCTTTTGGCCCCTTTAGACCATCCGCAGAGGTGGGTGTGGGTGGGGAAGGCGAGGAGTATGACCCTGAGTCTGGTGTCGACTTCAGTTACCCCAGCTAACTGGCTTTCGAGCGCGTGAACGTGTTGGTAGGTGAATGTGCCCCTGGGGTGAAAGGTTGGCCCTGCCAGTGATCAGATTCCAGAATTCCGTTTAACCCTTCTGAGGCCGAATGCTAGGACAGCTGTAAAAATGAACAGTAGACAAGGAATAGGACAGGGGGCGGCCGTCTAGCATCATGGGGAGAAGCGTAGGCTTTAGGGTCAGCCCTGGATACAATCCTGCTTCCACGTCTTACTCGCCTTGGGTGAATTGGTTTACTCTTGAACTTCAGCTTTTAGCTGGGAACTGGGAGGAGATGTGGACGCACACAGCTCCAGCTCACGAAACGTGAAGGTAGAGGCACGTTGACTAGGAGGACTGTTGAGGTAGAGAAGCAGCAGGACGCACACTGTTCCTGTTCCACTGAGAACCCAGGTGGCCCAGGTGGGACTAGAGACAGTATCCAGGAATCACTGAGGTCACGGCAGCCCAAGACCACCCGGAGGAGCCTGTGGTCAGATGGGACTGAACTTACTGAGGTGACACCGCTGGGGAGTGGGTAGGTGGGTGGGTGGGTGGGCGCACTCCAGGGCAGCAGGCAATGCAATCCCACCCGTGACAAGAGGGACCTGGACTTACCGCTGTAGGGCTCGGGTCCCCACTGAGGGATGCTGGGAGGAGACTAAGGGAAGCTGGGCATGAAAACAAAGCTGTGTGGGGCCCACTTGGCAAGAGCACAACGACCCTCAGAGTCATGCCACTTGACAACAGGACCTTGGGCCACGTGATGTTGCAAATGGTCTTAGTCATGTGGGTCCTCTTGGCCTCATGGAGTGTCGGAGGCATGTTTTTTCCTTTTCTTAGTTCAGGCTCATCAGCTTTCTTCCCATCCCAGACATTTAATTCCCTTAGTACTGTGGAGGACGACCGCTTCCCCCACGTCACATCCTGCAGTTGCGCACTCTTGTCCTTCCCCCGAGCGCCTCCCGACACGTCCGTGGGGTAAACCCGAGTGGACGGTGAGGTGGGGCCAGGGCCGCTGCACGGGCGCTCAGGCTGTGGAGGCGATTTGTCTGCTGAGGAAGCAGCCGATCGAGCTCCCTGTGTGGTTTGGAGAAGCAGGTTTTTGAGGATGTTCTAGAAGCACCTAAGTCATCTGCTGACTTACAGACGTACGTTCCCGGGCAAGGATTTCCTGGAATGATGCTAACTCCTCTGTAGGGGCGGCTTCTGTCCTCGGGGCTGAGCCGCGGGTGGGAGCAGGGGACACGTAGTAGGTCGTCCTTGGGCTCCCTTCCTGACGGCGACATGGGGCAGCGCCCGCGGGGTCGGCCTGCAGGTGCCTGCTGGGATCACGAGGCCCGCTCTGGGCGGCAGGGAAGGCGACCGCCCCGTCGGCGGCACAGGCCCGTCCCTGCTCAGGAGGGAGCGTCCCTACCCGGCGACACAGCGTGCGTTGCTTCACACAACCCAGGCTACAGGGCAGGTGCTCGCTAAGGAGTTGGTGGCCTTAGAGACCCGAGCAGAGCGCATCGAGGCGCCGTGCTATGGTTAGGGGATACCCCGCTCTCGAGCATGTGACCAGGTCACAGCATGGGGGGGCTAAGCCAGGTCCCCTCGGTGTCACTGGGAACGCGTCAAGACTAGGGGCCTGACGTGCGTCTCTCCCTTTCCTCAGGAAAACCCTGAGGGCGGCAGCTCCTGGAAGCGAGGGGCTGAATCTGTCTTACAGAATGGACTCAAGCAAGAAACCCTGGGCCATAACCCAGGCCACGATCCCAAGGACAAGAGCTTCCACACTACGGCGTTGGAGAAGGTCACCCGCTTCTAAGTCGCGCAGGCGAGCCAAGGCGCACACAGTCTGCATCCCGCTTGCCTGTTGGTCAGAGGACGTGGGTGGTGTCACCGCTAGAAGACAGGCTTGTCGGATTCTATTTATACTTATTTATATTTACAAACGTGAAGGCTGCTCCCCTGGGCATTCCCGGGCGTTCTTTGGAAGACCCCAACTTTCAGGTGAGAAGACGCAGCCCAGCCGTAGGTGCCCTGGCCACTTCCTCCTGGGCCGAGTTAGGACGGGGCGTCACCCCAGTGCAAAGAGGCAGCCCCTTGCTTTATGTCCTATTAAACTTCAGGTTGTTTTGCTTTGTTTTGTTTTGTTTTGTCTTGTTTCTGGGAGTTCTCGAAGCATCCCATATCTTGAAGTTCACAGGCAGAGGGTGCAAGGGGGTAAGCAGAGTAAGTGCTTCTCCATCACCGCTGGTAGGACGAAGGCGCGCCGTCCACCCCGGCCCCCACGTCTCACATCACCCCCACTGCAGCTGCACTAGGCCCACGTAACTGCCGCTAAGGCCCTCATCCCGGCCTCCCCGCCTCTTCCCGTCACCCCGCTCCTCCAGCACCCCGACCAAGCCTTAGGAGTGATTTTGCTCGGCACAGGAGAGGGACTGGTGTGTCCAGTTAGTGCAACAGTCTTAACCAAAACCGCGGTTCCCGTTGTTAGCTTGGTGTGTACGTCTGTCTTTCTATCACCTTAAAGGAAAGACTGATTCTGTGGATGGTTTCCCCAGGGCTGGGTCAAGAGGAAAAAGGCACATCCCACAGGAGGCTGTCAGGATAGTGTTGTGGAAAAGCACCTCGCAAATAGCTTCCCGGCCCTCGGATCTCCCGAGTCATGGGGTCTTCTTTGGCGGAAGACACCTCGGCACAGCACTGATGCTGTACTTAGCCCTGACATGGGCTAGGGTGAAGCAAAGATCCATAGGGTTGAATCCTTAACCCCACTTATTGAAAACTCTTGAAAAGAGTTTTCTAAATTCTGGAGGAAGAGGACAACAAATGGAATCCTTGAAAAGTACAACAGAACCATGTCACAGGAGCTAGATCAGAGGGAGGACAGGAGAAAGTTGGCCAATGTCTCGGGGTCAGCTGTCTTACGGCAGGTGGCAGGTAAGTATTTTGGTGGCCAGGTAAGATCAAAAGGCCTGGAAATAGTACATCAGTGAAATAAAAAGAAATGGTCCCAACGGGTAAGGATAAGAAGCCCCAAAGGCTGTGTTGTGTAAATGTAGCCCAGGAGGAGAAAACCTTCAAAGAAGCGTGAGATGGGGGGAAAAGTATGTAACCAGTGTTTGTTATTAGGGAGAGAAGTTGGAAAGATGGGGAAGAAAAACCAATAAAGGAATTAAAACACCCCTGGAGTTCATACGCCACAGCCCAGAGCTTGCCTTCTCTCCCTCCACTCTCTGTAGGGGAGGAGAATAGAGGGAGAAAAAGAGAGAATTGGGTTGTGGCATATAAGGGAGAGGAGAAAAAAAATACATCTGGAAAAAAGAGGAAAGAAGGAAAAAGTAAAAAAAAAAAAATTACATTTTGGAAAACTATCTGAAAACGAGAAGGAGCAGAATTTCTAGAAACATTGTTTTGAGGCCCAGCAAGCTGATGAAGGTGTTGATCTAAGGATCTGCAAATTGAAAGGTGAAATTATCTCCCAAATGATTTAGTAGTTGGGACATTCCAAGAATAGATTAGGTGAACGTTGAAATCTGGACCAAACGTCGTTGGTTTAGTCAACATCTCAGGACGGGGAAGGGAAGTAGCAACGCAGAGGATGGGAGTTTGATCAGCAGGAGCCGCTGCACTTGTGGCCTCCCCTCACGCCCCGAGGCACGCCTCATCGACAAGGGACCTTGAACATGGGTTCAAGGGAGAGCTACCTGGGTTACCACCCTGCCTGCTGCCTTCCCCCCCAGTCCCTCGGAGAGCGGGGAGACTGGGAGCCCCGAGGGCTGACCCCGAAGGGGGACTGAACCCACCACTGGCCACTCAGGCATCAGAGAGCACATCACAGTCTTCGTTGACCCCAAAGCAGATATTTGGAGCCGACCATCCACCCCAGCAGGTGCACAGGTGCACGGGTGCCGGCAGGCAGACTGGCCTCTGCGGCTAAGAACCAGGAGGGCCTGCAGCTGGCCCTCCAGACACCCCTGCTGCCCTGCTGCTATAATATATATAAATATATTATATTTATATAATATATTTAAATATATTATATTATAAATTATATATATAATGTAAATATATTATATATAAATACATAATATAAATATATTACATATTTATATATAAACTATACATAAATATATATAAACTAAATATATATAAACTACGTAAATATATATAAACAACGTTCAAGAGTTTGAACTTTCATTTGGACTCACATGAGAACAAAATGCACCATATAGTTCTTCGTTTCCTCACGAATTGTACTCACAAATCACCCCACAAACATTTTACTAGGACAGCACTTTCCCCCAGAAAGTTTTTTTTAGGACATTTTTTTTTAATAGTTACTAATGCTCTTACGTGGAGTGTTATCAAAGGATAATGTGACTTACAAATGGAACTGTTATTGTCAGTATTATTATAAAAATGGCTCTGTCTTCTCTCATGGAATGGGACCTATGGTATGAAGAGTTCTCACTTTGAAAGCCTGTAGAGGTCAATATAAGGATCCCTCCCAATTCTTCCTAATTGGTCAACTATGCAAAAAAACCCTAAGGCTGCAGGTAGAGCGCAGGTGGGAGTCCCAGAGGAAAGCCATCCTCCGCAGAGTCCAGGAGCCACGTTCGTTGGGTGGCTTCCCAGCAAGGAAGGTGAGGCCCAGTCGTACGTTGTGCACGTGTCTCCCGCTCTTGCTCCTCCCGGGGCAGCAGCTCAGATCTGGGCCATGGAAGATCTGCCCAGGGCCAAGTTCAATGGGAGCCATGGAAATGGGTTAAATTTGTGGCTGTTTAGGCCCCCGAATGACCGGGGGGATTCTCAGTAAGTGGGGTTGTGAAGGATGAGTTGTAGGATGGGGATGGCCTACTGTCTGCCAAACGCAATGCCCGTCTCTGTCTTGTCAAGTCAATGAAAAATGTTGGTAAAAATGAAATGGAATGACCTCAGTGTCTCCTCCCTTCATTCTGATTCATCCGTTTTGAGAGCTGGTATTTCCCTTGTTATCATCTGGGGCAAGAAGTACAACCTGCTGGCGGAGGGGACGGACTGAAGGCAGACAGCTGAGGCTCCGACGCAAGTTCTGACACAGCTCAGCTCAGGAATGTTCGGCAAGGCTTTCTGAAGTTCTGCTGATTGCAATTTAAAAGGAGCAAAAATCATCGCTACTTGGAGGCGTGGTGAGGATTTCTAGAGGGGAGTCACCCGGACAAGTTAGCCTGGTGACTGGCCCCTGTGGGACACTTGGCACTTGTTAGTCTGCAGCATATGAAGGAAGTGAGACTTATTACTCATTTTCAGTTAAATTGGTTCACTGTTCTTAATCTTCAAGATCCTGGCCTAGTATATGAATTAGTGGGGAAGTGTGAGAATTAACAAGAACAAGGTGACCATAAGCTATCAACTTAAAATCATGCCATTTAATTTGCACACGGTAGCCTTTTTAATGGTGAATTTAAACGAACTATAATTTTCCAGAGAGCGCCTTTTCTAAAGGTCCGAAGTTCTCAGAGAAAAAAGAAAAGAAAAAAAGCCCCACTCTTATAAAGATAGACGAGTTTATTACTGAAAAATGCAATATTCATATTTGCGCTTTGTTAAGTAGTATTTTTGTACATGTAAACTTCGGTGAGTAAACAGCGTCTTAACCCTCGTGCATGACTGCGTGCACAGGTGACGGTGGCTGCGCTTCTCCAGACAAGGAGGGGCGAGGGCTCTTCCCTTGTTTAATCAAAATAATGTGACTTGAATATAAATTCCATTCTTTTGTGATTTCATAGGGTTCTAGCGTTTCACTCTAAAGAAAAAAATAAACCACACACCAGGGGGCCTGCAAGCGATATTTCAAAGAGGATGTTACTGAAACATCTTCATGGTATGACAACCTTACTTGAACATTATTGCAAGGATCAGATCAGTAAATAGAAAGAAATAGAGCGGGTCTCCTTTTCATTATTCTCCTAGAAATAACTTGTTTTATTTTTTTTTTATTTTTTATTTTTTTGAAATAACTTGTTTTAAAATGTTACAGAAACGCAAGCTCCCTACGTATGCATTTGTATGTTTAGAGATCTCATGTGCACAGTCTCAATGTTCCCAGGTAGCTTACTGTAAAGTCAACCTCTTCTATCCAACACTAATGGCCTTGAAGTATAATTCATTTTCAGGCAGCTAAAATTTATCTGATGTCACCGATGATATTAAAGTGATACAAAATTTTAATCAAGTGTAACTCATAATTAATAATCATCCAGTGGGTTATTTTTATTTGTAATTCTTGGAAAGAGGTAATGCTATTAATCTGCCTGCATTCCAGTCTCCTGACCATAGCAATCTAGATTCACAAACATCTATGTGAACAACACACACACATAAACCCGCTTTTCTAATACTGCACGTCTGGTATTTGAAATATCAGCTCCTCAGGAGACAGAGTTAAACATAATATTCGGCTATTTAGTCACAACATGGCCCTTACTTGGGGTGTGAGGGTATTAGTGGCACGCTCATGATGAATTAGAAAAATAACCCTACTCTGTCATGGAAATGTTAGTTGATAATATTTCTGTATATTAGTGAGAAACTTAAGACGATTTTTTTCTATTTCCAAATTTTATGTTTTTTTGTTCATAGAGCCATGAAATACTTCTAAATTTAATGCTGTATTTATGCAACTACTCAATTTGAAGAAAAATGCCTGTAGAATAAGCATAGATATGTAATTAAGATGTATAACTAAATTAATTTCTCTTAGAAGTAAGTTCAGATGGAAGTGGATTTAAATGCCCAACGTGATTATTTTCTGCAGGTCGGGAGCAGGATGCAAAATAATCCTCCACCCTAAAAGCTTTTATATAAGGCTAATAATCTAAGGCAGGCTTATTACCAAGTCTCCAAGTAAATGCACGTCAAAATATGGTTTGACATATGGTAATATAGCGTGACTTCTTCTACATATTTTGGATAATGCCTATATTTGGGCTGTTTCAGGGCTTAAGGCACACCCACACCCACACCCACACCCACTCCGAAGTAATCATGAAGAGGATTTTATGACTTAATTGGCTACTATAAATCAAGAAAAGCAATATATTATGGTGATGTCTTTTATGGACCTTGGCCTATTTGTCCTCGGGAATTTCCAGGAACCACCATTCATCTGTTTTTAAAAAATGTTAAAGCAATTGTGTACACAGGTGTTCTGAACATCCAGTTCCCCACTGCAGGATCTGTTCTGACATATTTAAAAAGCTAAAAATAATTTCATGTAGTAAACTGATTCAATACCTTAATGTCACTACCACATAAGAAAACAAGTGAGCGATCGGTCCACAGATGGTTTATTTGTAACAGCACAGGATGGTCAGCAGACTTCTTCGTAGAGGCAATGTGATTGACCGATTTGGAATCCACATCATAAAGGTTTATGTGCCTTTATTGTTTACTATTTTCAAGAATGCTGACCTTAGAAATTTATTCAATCTATTTCGGTAGAGCAGATCTTCCTAAAATTGGCTTTAACACTTCCATGAGAGTTTGGAAGGGATCTTTAATGATGAACCATCCACTGTATGTAATTTGATTCACAGAGGAATTGCAGACAGTACGAAGAAAAAAATTAATATTTAAGTTCACTTGGCTAACTATGTGGTTGCAACATAAGTTCTCCTATGGAGAACAAAAAAGGTTGGGGAAATCTCTGTCTCTTCCTGAAATTTTCTCTTCAATCACAGGACTCTCCAGCTTTTTCCTAGTTCAAAAATACAAGACTAGAAGCCGATAGCTACACATCCTAGGAAGATACAATTGCATATATTTAAAGGGCATTTTCATCTTGAGTATTGAAAATTGAGACTGTTATTCTTTGGCTAGTTGTCATTGAAAACTAAGCTTACCATATTTAACTTAGTAATCTTAAAATAGGTAAGAAAAAAAAAACAAGGGGAGAAAACTTCATTTCTCTGAATGTTAAAGAATGAAGGAAATTGCAGTTGTTTTTCCGTCAGAAAGAAGCCTGGGCACAGCAGAGGCTGAAATAGGATGTGCAAAACAGACATCTTTGCTCAGGTAGGAAAGTCCCTTAGTCTCTTCCACCATCCCCCAAACATTGCTTCCACAATTATCTTTGCCATCAGATTTTTCTGCTGCACGATTTCCCTCTTCTCATAACAAAAAGTGGGAAAAGCCTGTCCATACTACTTGTTAGAAAGATAGAAAATTTAGCTTAACGTGGGGGTCCTTGGTTGGCTCAGTTGGTAGAGCGTATGGCTCTTGATCTTGAGGTTGTGAGCTTGAGCCTCATGTTGGGTGTAGAGATTACTTAAAAAAAATAATCACTCAAAAAAATAATAAACTTAATCTACTGTGTTCACCTGGTAGTGTTGAGTGGCATGGACACTGACAAAATAATTATAAAGGGTTTGAGGCAGTTTGGAAAACCACATGGGGCTAGCCATCCATGCGACAATTATATTTCATGGGGACTGTCTAAATAGATCTCATTAAACTTTGCTTTTCAACTAATAATTTAGGAAACTTTTGCCTTTTGTGAAACAGCAGAGAAAGTGTTTTCCCCAAACACAGAGAGAATTAAGATGGAAATAAATGTTCTGAAGAAGTCAATATAGGGTTATGACTGGAAATATGACCCCGCTTCCATCTTAGACAAAGAAGCAACACAACATCCTCACAGCTTACTCTCGGGTGTTGTCCTCAAGCTCGCACTTGGGGCCAGGATGGTCCCAAAGCACACGCTGGTGCCATCATAGAGAAAGGTGAGGTTTATTGGACAGGCTTCTTCTCCCAGAGAATAGAATCTGATTATACAAAAATTTGGAGTTGATCCTAAATATGAGGCTCTTGTCTATCAACCCGTCTGCTTTCGTTTTACTTCCCTGGAAAAGATGCTTTAATATGGCTGTGGCTGGAACACAGTGGCTATAATACTTGTGTTTTCTAGGAAAGAAAAAAAAAAAACATCGAATGTGGTTGTGAGTGTGGTTTTTCAGATGAACCCAGAGGGCATGTTCAATGGAAGGTAACTTATCACCATTACAAATGCATAAATCCTGTGCAGCAGGAACCTCGTCTGATCGATGATTCCAGCTGAAGCCAAATCAATCTTCCAGCTGGACTGCGTACTGTTGGCACATTTCAATTTGAATAGAAACTCCTGGAGGAAAACTCACTGCTTTCTATCAGAAGCTTGGTTTTTCAGGCCATTTCTATAAGGTTCTTGCTTCTAAGTTACTGAGAATACCAGAAAGATTAAGATGCTAACCTGCCCCCTGGATGGAACCTACAACTATTCCTAGAGCCTGTTATAATATTTTGATTTGGGGGAAAATGGAGTGGAAACACTTTATGACCATGGTAGGCCTGCACTGGGGGGTATCGCACAGTGTAGACACACACGCACATGCACACGCACACCACCCCTGGGCCTCCATCTACCTGCCTCCAATTGACAGACTAATCAATTTGGCCACATCAGTTAAGCAACCTGGATCTTCGGATTTTCAATTTTGACCAAATTGAGAAAAGAAAATGGGCAATTTGGTAGCCTTTTGTTGGCAGTTGGCTAGAGTGCTCCTACCCATCCCCCTTCCTTGGCCTGAACTTTATCGTTGCTAAAATTTTTATCCTCAGACCATGTTGATGGTGCTTGGTGGAGCCAGCCCAAGTGTGAGAAAGAAAATGCTTCTGTAGGATCGAAGCCTTACTGCCTTCTAAAGAGCTCATCAAGCTCCCTCCCCCATCTGTTTCTAGAACAAAGCATTGTTAGAATCAGTAGGAGTCTCCATCTGCACGTTTCATGTGCACATGCCATGATGATGACCACGAGCTTGTCAGAAGACACACAGCCAGAACTTTCTTGGAGTGTGACAAGGCCTCGCAAGACTGGGAAACCACGGCCTTTGGAGCTTGAAGAGTGAGCAATACCCCCCCTCCCCAGAGGCGCTCCAACTGACAGTTAAGAAACAAGCGGGATCACATGTAACATGCAAATTATAGGGAAAAATATCATATCACATAATTTATTGCGTGGAAAAGGTTCCTTTTCATTCTGTTCTACAACAGGTTGTGCTAAAAGTCATTTCAAAAGAAAGTGCATCATTCGGAAGGTGCGTCTCATCATGCAGTCACTCAGCGGCATTTCATCGAAAAGTGCGAAAAGTGTGAAAAGTGCGTGCCCGGGCTCAGAGGGCGGGAGAGGAGCTCGGCCACGGCCTCGATGCTCCACGTGGGCCGGAAGAGCTGCGGCCCGAACACCTCGCCGAGGCGGCCTGCATGCACAGCTGCATTCGTCATCTGCTAGAAAAGACAACGATCTGGGATATGAAAATAGGTAAGCAGCATTCGTGGAATTCAGAATTCCTGAGAAGAGTGTGTGCTATATAAATCTTCTGAGAAATCATTTGTATTCACATGAAAACCATGATATAAAACATGTCTCTCAACGAAAGCAAGAGTGATCCAAGACTCCCGGGCCGCGAGGGGCCCGCCAATACTCTGCGTCGACAAGACGAAGGCGTTGCTGGGTTCTACTGCCTTGTGTCCCAAAAGGAAATTTCCAGATAACTTTTTCATTGTTTCCCTATTTTCCAATTGGTCTCAGAAATTACCAGGGAAGGCAATGTCTAAATCAATGTACTAGAAATTTTTTTTTAATGAAAAATATTGTTCCCTTTTTCATGCTTTTTTCTCTAGGCAATCAGTAGGATTTTAAACCCGGATGGTGGTGATACCAAAATAACTCGGAAAGAATAGAAAGAGTTCTCAGGGTCGTGGCTATCTTCCTTCTTTGCTCTACTGTAAGGCCAATGTCTTTGCCTTGTGTCCCTAATTTGAGGAAGGCATGAGCGTCAGGCTCCTTTATGGCCTCGACAGGCGTCTGGAGCAATTATTCTCAGGCATGGTATACATTTAGCTAATGAGGAAGAGGAAATGCTGCAGATGCTACAAAAATGGAAGAGTTCAAAACCCCCTCGTGTAGTTAGTGGCATGAGCTGCTACAAACACGCAGGTGGCCCCACAGAGCCTTGGAGGCATCTGATGGCCGAGTCCCACGTGACAAAGGCTTCGGCGGGAAGTCTGGGGCCCTACCCCCTGCTCGGTCAGAACCAGAGGCAGAGGAGGGAGGTGAATGTTTTTGACATCAGCAAACCAAGGAACAACCATAACCTATCACAGCTTTCCCCTGGAGTAAAAGAAGAAAAAGTAAAAAAAAAAAAAAAAAACAAAAAAAAAAAACATATTTTCAGCATTAGGATGATAAAAAGCAGTCTCCCAGTTAGAGGGACTTTATAATTTCCTTTCTCGGGACCCGCTAGCAGGTATACAAAGTGGCTTTATTTCCACCATCTTTACTCTGGTCCTTAAGCATTTTGGAAATAACTGCTTTTTTAATTGAACAAAAACCCAACTGGTCAAAGATGATGAATCATATATGCACGTACATACGTGAATGTGTGCGTGTATGTGCTTCGCCTCCCCATTCCCAGGGGAGGAAAACTGAGATTAACTTGGATTGTTTTGCCAAGGAATGGGGCCTTGATGCCTCCCACATTCCCTTCCTCCAACTCTCCTCTTGCTTCCCCTCCTGCTCCCATTGCTTATGCCTCCACCGGACTTTCTTTCCTGGGAGGCTGCATCCTTTCCACTTCATCTGTCTGTGAACAATAACACGGAGCTGACGCTGAAATAGCAACTCCACAACAAAGCATGATGACGTCTCTCACAATTGACTTGACCTTGGTTTTAGAGAGTTTTTAAAAAACCAACCAAATCAGTCTACCAAAGAAACTATAACAGAAAACTCCCCTTCATGGATGAAAAGAAAATAAACCAAAAAAAAAAAAAGTGTTTTTTTTTTTTTTACAAATAATATAAATTTATATTCATGCATTGTTTTCATTAGCTCATGAACAAGAGTGCACATTGTTAGAAAAGGGTAAAGTGCTGCAAAGCATTTGGCTTCTGCTTTCCTGAATAAAGTCACAACGGCATACTACATAACTGGTCTCAGGGCTGCACAAAATGTAACTTGCATTACATATCGCCAACGTGCAAAGGTACGAGGGAGACCAACATATTTACAGCATTTCAAGTTACTCTGCGATTCCGTGAGAGTCATGATGATAAACCAGAAAGGAAGAAATCAAAGATACTCTCAAACAGCCTTCCACCGTAAAGCCTGGTGAGTGGTGTTCTAAATGATATGGGAATAAACGCCCATATTTTAAAAGTATGTGGCTCTCTCGGAATTTAGTTGTTTTTTTTTTTTTTTTTTTTTTTTTTTTAAAGGCAGCACAACTAGTCCTGCCAGTGATACAACGCATTTGAACGTAGCCAATGCAATAGGATGTATGTCAAGGATTGGTATTCTTTTTAGAATCTCAGGTTTTGGTTCGACTACGAAGGGTGGGGTGCAACTCTTCAACTGCACAGTCAATGTAAAGCAGCATAAACTCCTTGGGGACACACATCTGTCATCTCAGCGGGGAGCGAGGGAATTTCCCCAAACCTAGAAGCTGAAGGGACACGGGTTTCTGGCAGCAAAGGCAAGCACTGATTTAAGTGGTTTCCTGTGAGTATGTCAGCTCAGCCTACGGTTCCAGAGTATGTGACCGAGGCCCACGTGATCCCCTACGCACACCTGCCTTCGGAATGTTTACGTGGAAATCTGTCGCTAGAAACCTCACTGTCACCCTTCCCGTTCCACTGCATGACGGAAGGTGGAGGTCTCCAAACACACAACTCCCTGAGGCTGGGTCTGAGAATTAGATCCTGGCTTCCTGCACTGTCAATCGAACCATTTTTTAAGGTCACGAGTCAGCTTTTTCTTCCCTAGAAGCCTGGATATTCCAAATCCCAGAGATGGCTGCGACGCATTTCCAAGTCAACATATCACACACATGGTTTGCAAGGTATGCCTTCCTTCTGGATCCCACCCAGCACTTAGAGTTGCTGTCATTCCCGCTAATGCTACTGCCCCTCTGGGCAACAGGCATCAGCTAAGGCCATTCATGGTGCACGGGGTGACCACTTTTTCTCCGTTGTTGTTGCAAGTGTTCTAGTTCAGCCTCATACATCATCTCCTGGACTAAGTACTTCTCCCGTCGTATTCGGTCATACAGGTTCTTTGGTACATCTGGAATCAGGTAGGCGATGAATGACTTGATCCCAAAAACAAGGTGCTGCAGATTTAAGAGGGGAAAGTACAGTTTTCAAAGATTCTGGAAGGCCAATTATAAAACAGGTCATAAACAATGCTGCATTTGCCTTTCAATCAAGCAGCAGAACTCAGGATGAACTTTTTTTTTTTTTTTTTTTGTAATGCAGAACCAATTTATTTCCATGTACGACAATGAAGATTGGGATACTATTAAAAGGAGAGCAGTCTTCTGTCAAATAGAGATCCAGATTTTTAAGTAGCTGCTTTGGGGAACTACTACGATGGAATATGAATCCAGAATATTATTTTTTTTTCCAGAAATTATATTGAGACCTCTACACTGTTGCTTTCCATCACATCAGTATTAGGAGAAACCAGAATTCTTTCCTCTTTTGGGTGCCACCTGTTGATATCACTTTATAGACACTGAATGAACCTGCAGGTCACGTCTATACAATCCTCATATATTACACAATCCTGTTGTGACACATCTTACACAGATGAGAGATCACATCCAGAGAAAACTCACGTCTGATAGATTGCAATTGCAGGGTACAGGGCACATGGAATACTGTCTGTCTGTGACACTGGCATTGGACTCAACCTCCAGCATATGCATTTTATGGAATTTCTATTCTAGCAAGTTCAGATGTTGGGAAATATTTTGTCTCTACTGCAGAATTATTTTCTGATAAAAATGTATTAATTTTTAAAAACAGACTGACAAAGGTATCGTATAGAAAAAAAAGACAGGATCAAAACCCAAAAAGGTAATAAGCCCATGGTTGAAAGTTCAGAGGCTGAATGAGACCATCTGTGCCTGAACCGTTCCCTGACACCCGCTAGCTGTCGCCCTTACGCAAATCACCTACGCTGTGTCTCATCCCTAAAATGATGACAATAATAGTATCTCTTAAAGGTGGTGCTGAGGCTTAATGAGCAACTGTACATGAAGGGCTTGGTGCAGTATTAGCACCACTAAAATATCAGCTCCTGTGATAATAAATGCATTCTTTCTCTTTGCCTGTGGAGGAGAGTGGACCTTTCTTTCGCTCAGAAAAGAAAAGGAAATACTGAGAGAGTCAGATGATGTGTGGGGAAAAAACCCATTTACCTATAGGACTTTGTGACAATTGTCTCTCTATGCAGAAAGGAAGAACTCAAGGTACTTTTCATGGGGTTTACGATCAATGTCTCAGGAAACCGCCCTCCACGGTAGATCATGGTAAAGCAGGTCCTATTTCCCAGAGAAAAGTAGACCAGGAGATTCTTTCCTCATCAAATATTTAGTATTCGCAGAAATATCCAGCAATGTGTCTCAAAAGTATAGAAATAAAAATCAAAAACGTGTTGTAATTTGAGTGAAGAATATGCAATGAGTCCTATACAATGATAATAAATGACCCGTTAAACTGATTCACATGGAGAGACTGATATGTAAAGATGATGCACTATTTTTTAAGAACAATTTTTTTAAAAGCTAAAGATTATCCTTTATCAAGGCAAGCCTGTAACTAGTTACAGATGACAATTTTCTTAAATGGGCAGAACTTATCTTAAACAACAAACCTAGAGCAAGTATCATACTTAAAGAAAGAAATGGGGAGGATTTATAATGAAGTTAGAAACAAGACACAATTGCTCACACCACTGCTATTCGATACCATGCTGAAATTTCCAACAACACAGCAAGGCAAACAGGAGAAATGAGGCATAAGTCTCCCAAGTACATGGACAAAGCTGTCGCTGTTGGCAACTTGTATTATCCTTTGAAAAGAGAATCTAACAGACTTCACAGACAGAAGACTGGAACCAATGAAAGACTGAAACAAGGAGGTACACGCATCTAAGAAAGACCATTAGAATTCCAGCAAATACCAATCAAATCCTCGTGGAGGCTAAGATAGTATTTTTAACAGCAATAAAAATAGCTACAAAGTTTTTGGAAATGAGAAAGAATGAACAAGCAAGACAACATTTTAAAACTCTATTAAAAAAAAATAAATAAAACTCTATTAAGGGATAGAAGAACGATTTGAATAAATGCCATGTTTATTAATGAATCAGCACGGATTATGTAAATAAGTCAGCATGTGCTTTCTGTAAATATGATTCTGACCATAATCCTTGCATGATATTTGGGGGAGTCTGAAAAATGGCCTCTGAAATCTATATGAGTGATAAATAACTCCAAATGGCCAAGGCAATTTTTAGAACTAAGAGCAAGCTTGGCAGGTGAGGGAAGTGGCTAGCTTTACCAGATACGAGGATATATATTCCAAAGCCATGGCATTTAAATAGTGTGGCAGTGAACAGGAACAGGCAAATAGAGTAATGAAATCAGAACACTGAGGCCAGGCACATGCTTTCTAGAGGAACTTGGAATATTATAGAGGTGGATTTACAAATCAGTAAATAAATAACATATTAGTAAAGAGCTGTACAAAAATTATGTCACCATGTAGAGAATAAGAAAAATAGGCTTTTCCCTCTACAAAAAGTCCTGATATCTTTGAGACGTGCGATAGGTAAGACTATAAAATTATTAGTACAAAATGAATATCTTTTTGACCTTGAGATAGGAAAATTTCCTAGAGAAGCTAGACAAAAAAGCCAAAACCTTTGTAGGAAAATAACGATGGGCTTGATGACATCAAAATTAGACATTATTTGTAAATTAATAGGTTATGGATAAGAAAAAGCTATTTGGTGCATTTATAACTGGTAAATACTAATAAGTGGAACACATAAGAAAATCTTGAAATTTGGTAACAAATAAACTGGAAACTCAGCCGAAAATAGATCAAAGTTATAGAGTCACAAAAAGGAAACCAAAATGGCTTTCTAGTAATAAAAGTGATAGTCAATATCATAAGTAAGTAGATTAAACCAAAAAAATTAAAGTACAATATTACCTTACTCTTATCTAATTGCAAAATATTAGAAATTCAGACAATATGAAAATCTGGTGAAAATCGAAGGGAATTTTGGAGAGCAACCTGTCAGTATTATGTGAAATCGAGTATGCATATAAATAATTTCACACCTGAGTATAATACTCCTGAAAAACTCTTAAATATGTTTAGAAGGTAACGGGTCCAAGATTCCTAATACGATATTTATAGAGGTAGAATTATTGTAGGCCTAAGTACCCACCCTTAGCGGACTTGGCATTTAAATTCAATGAACTATCAAATATGAGTAGAAGAAATGATATGGATAGACTTCATGGATGGATCTCTCTCTAGATCTAAAAAAATTAAAGTTAGAGATTAAAATGGGTTATTACATAATACTATCAAAGCAATTTTGAAAATAGAACATTTAATACTATATTACATATATAATATAGTTATTATATATATGATATAGTTATAAATATATAATACAGTTATATACTATATAATACATGTATATTCAAATATAAACATGTGGAAAAACTTCTAAAGAAAAGAAAGTGGGTGTTTTTAGAGCGGGTGGGTAATAGAATTAGCAATGGGGAATGGAGAAGAAAAGATAAAGAGGGAATCACATGTATCCACGATGACATGTTGCTGTGAATCGAGGCATTTGACGAAGTCTGTTGCTTGAGTTCCCAAAAGAAGACGAAGAAGAAAAAAAGTGCACATTTAAAACACAATAAAAAGATTTTTCAGAATCAGTGGATTGGAAATATGCCTTAACCTCTTATGCTACCTGTTAATAAAGTAAAAAGTCACACTTCATCAGTAGACATTTTTGTAGGCTCATAGAGTCATTATGTAATAGAATTTCTTCCGGGATTAAACTTAGATGTAAGCATTTCATTTTATGGATGATGGATATTTCACTACAAAATTTGAAGTATTTTCTGGAGATCAGTGGAGAGGCAGATTGCCTTAAAAAGACTTTTTTTCCAGAAGTTTTATGTATGGCTACTTCTTTTTCCCTCTCCCTAAAAAACAAATGCATTCCAAGTTTTTCCATAGAACTTGGTGGCACCTTAGAGCATACTCAATATATTCCAGGACTAAAGGCTTCACTGTATCGAGCTTAGGAAAGATTTTTCAAGCAATGTCCCTTATACAAGTTCACGTGTGGTCAACTGTAATTAAGTTGATTAGAAAAGTTTCTCTACCCTCATAAATAAGTATAGATTCTCTCATCAGATGATGAAAACCACCCTTCCTTTTTTAAAATATGGGTACTCACAGGCTCCATGCTTCCAGTTCAACTGTTAACAGCTTCTTTTATCCCAGTTTTAAATACCCACTGACCTACCTTCTTACATCATTCAGCTCTTACTTCTTTGCATGTCTTAGAGTAGTTTCACTGTATTTAAACCTTTTACTGTGAGAGACACAAGCCCTTTTTTTGGAAGTCAATGAGGAACTGATGTACTGAAGAGTCAACTATTGTATCAGTAGGGAAAGCGTTTACCAGTAGTGATTTTATCAGCCTGTGACTCACCTCGAACACGATAATGAAGGCCAGTCGAGCGGCAAGGATATGCCAGTACTGTAAGGTGAACTCATAGGGTTTGGAACTCCAAGGGGGACCTCTGTAGTCTCGGTACCTAAAATCCAGAAGACAAAGAATTTGAGGAATAGAGACCAAAGTGCAAAGGCCCCAAGTGTTTTTAATTTGCCCAAACTTCAAAATGACAGTTGAAATGGGCTCATTAGCATACAGAGGGAGGAGATGGGTGATGAAAGCAATAATTTGTAAGTAAGTACCTGCAATAACCAGATTTTCCCATACCAAGCTCGCTCAGGTCAAAGAAGGATAGGCTATTGTTGACATATCCCTTTAAACAACTGGGAGAAAAGAAAAGTATCATGTGATTCAGAGAGTCATAAATTGAGAGTCCAATTCTTTCATTACATATGACGGGATTCAATAAATACTATTACTCTTCCATTCTAATTATAAATTTCTGGTCACTCAGGTCTCTATCTCCTTTCATGAATCTGCAATTTTACCTTAATTTACTCTTGTCAGCTGTTTTCCCCCTTTCTTTTGGCTTACACTTATTAAGTGTTTACTATGCACTTGGCATTGTGTTAAAAATCTAAGTATGTGTTTTATAAATATACATGCAATAACATACCACCTAGTTAATGATAATTAAGCAACCATTTGATCATACCATATGTATTTGTGATTAACGTATTCAATATATATTTATGGAGGGCCTGTAATTTGTTAGAAAAATTCCTGGATGACTGACAATGCACAAAAAAAGGTAAAAATCCCTATCCTGGTTGGTGAGGCATTAAATTGTGGTCAGAGTTAACTTTTATAATAACCTTAGAACATACATATTATCATCTCCATCATATAGATTAAAGAACTATTACAGAGACTAAATAACTTCCTTCTAAGCCTGTCATTTTCAAAGTTTTTGATCTCAGCTAAACTTTTACATTTTTAAAAAATTACTGAGGACCTCAAGGAGCTTTTAGCAGAGGGGTTTTACATATTGGTATTTCACGCATTAGAAATTAAAACAGAAATTTAGAAAATATTTATCTACTAATTCATTTAAATAATTTATCAAATCCATTACAAGTTGATATAAATAGCACAGTTTTAAAGAAAAATAGCTGTATGTTCCAAAGGATGTAGTGAGAAGAATGACCGTTTTTCACATGTTTGCAAATCCTTTGATGCCTGCCTTAACAGAAGAGAGCTAGATTCTCCTGTCTCTGCTTTAAACCTGATGCAGGATGTTATTTTGGTTGAAGAATAAGTAGAGAATCTAGACTCACATAGACAAGTACTTGAAACAAAGGATATTTTAATAGCATTTCAAGTAATTATGGATATTTTTTCATTGACATTGCACCAAATTTCTACCCGTGATTATTTCTTAAAGTTTAACTGCACTGTGAAGTCTTAAAGTATCAATACACTTTTGACATGGATTTTACATTAAAATCCACAGGTCTATCTTGTACTTTGAATTTATATTTTATCTACACATGACTTTGCAATATTAAATATGGGTCACTTGGGAAATATTTGTTTCCTGAATTATCTAGACCTTCCAAATGTTGTTAGATTTTTACTACAGACTATGAAAATAATTGTTAACATCAGCATTGACTTTTATCAGGAAAAAAAATCTGAAAGTACTGGGAACCTTTCAAGCTCAGTGGTAGATAAAGTTATCCAAAATTCTGATTTTCAATTCAAAACTTGAACTTTATTAATGGCAATAATTACTGTCAATTATTTTCCCTAAAGTGACAAGCTAGTTTTGTTCATTTCATAAGACTGATGCCTAAATATCCAAGTCTGAATAATCATAGTTTATGTGGCAATCACTGTTTCATGTTAAAAAATTGAGTAGTTTGCAAATTCAACAATCATGCAAGTTTTTTTGTCTGAGATGATCATTGTACTTTAGCCCGTAGCAGAAGTGCTTTATCACACTTCGTATTTTGTCACATAGAATACTGAGAAGCCATTTATTCAAGGGTGGAGATTTGATATAATTAAATTATTACTGCTTCATCGAGGGCATTCTGAATTTTCTCACTGGCATTTTTTAAATGGAAGCTATACAATGGTGAAGAATACAATTATGCAAAGCCAACAGAACATTTCACCCACTGTTGCTTTTGTACCATCTGGCAAAGCAAGCAAATAATATCTTAGTATTATTATGAAAATAATCTGGAGACCTGCAGATCTCATGTTGAGAATCTGCCCAGGATAAACAGCTGTTACAACCTGGATTCTAATGTGAATCTATCTTATTCTAAACCCTGAATTCTTAAGTACAGGACTACGCTGGTTTCACTCCCTTCTCTCCTTCCCCAGAGGGATGATTTATCATTTCAACCGCTCTCTACCAATACCCTTCTCTCTATCACCATTTTGTCCTTTTGCTGCTTTGGTGTGAAAATTTCTGATCTGAATGAATCTACTTTCAGTTTAGCTTCTAAGCATATCTGGAAAAAATTAAATAATGGGATGGCCCTAGGAATGTGGCTTCAACCTCATACAAGCCCTGCACATCTCTTCTTGAAGTTATTCTATATCTGGTCACTGAATGAACATGGAGAAGGTGTCAGGTGCCATCTACTTGAAAGCCAGGACTTGAAATGTAACAGAGGGCCCGTGATGTAATGAACACTGGGTATTACAGAAGACTGATGAGTCACTGACCTCCACCTCTGCAACCAACAATACATTATACGTTAATTAACTGATTTTAAAGACCCTTTTAAAAATATCAAAGGAAAGGGATCCCTGGGTGGCGCAGCGGTTTGGCGCCTGCCTTTGGCCCAGGGCACGATCCTGGAGATCCGGGATCGAATCCCACGTCAGGCTCCCGGTGCATGGAGCCTGCTTCTCCCTCTGCCTGTGTCTCTGCCTCTCTCTCTCTCACTGTGTGCCTATCATGAATAAATAAAAAATAAAAAAAATAAAAATAAAAATATCAAAAAAAAAAAAAGTAAACAGAACACATAACCAGCCAATTTCATTTTCACCCACCACTAGGGGGAAGCAAAGACAGTAGCAAAAAATGCTTCTAAGGAAGAGGGCTGCCAAATATGCCTACATGTTATAAACCTTTAAAATCTGCTTCTAGACTTTGTTGAATTAAGAAGAAGGGACTTTTTTGATTTTTCACTAGTAATATAAAAGCAACTTATTTATATAGTCTTTCATAGTTTATAAAATGTTACTTCAGACACTGTTTCTTTATTATAGGTCCAGATTGATGATCTTGGGCATTTGATTTGAAGTTAAAGTCCCTTGACAAGGCTCCAAAATATATTTTTTATTCCTTTATTCCTTCTCTCTGAAAGACAGATGTTTCTGTTCAGAAAGGCACTTCAGTGTTCTGTGAAATACATCAGTCCATCAGTAGAACTCAGGGTGGATTTCATGTTAAACCACAGCTCAGCTTCTTGGGGCACATGCCCTACATCTAAGGAAGATGCATGCCCAACGCTACTCCTGAGGCAGGAGGGGAAGTGGCTTCGCCTATCACTACTTTATCTCCCATCACTACTTCCACACCTAAGGCTAATCTCCAGCTGAAACTCCAATTTCTGTTCCCCAAGTCCAGTGCTCTCTTGTATTCTTTCTTAATACTTGCTTTCAAGAAGGAAAGATGTGAAAAACCCATTTCTCCTCAACAGTGGTTGTAAACTGGGTGATTTTGTCCCCCAGGCAACATTTTGCAATGTCTGAAGACAATTTTAGGTTGTCACAACTTGGGGAGTAGGAAGGCTGCTATTTGTATCTACTGGAGAGGCCAAGGATACTGCTGAACATCCTACAATGCACAAAATAGCCCCCACCTTATCCTCAAAATAGAATTATCTGGCTTAAAATGTCCATAGCACAGAGGTCGAGAAATGCTGCTCTAAAGTGTGGATTCAAATTTTAATAACAACAACAAAAAAAGACAAAGATCCAGGGCAGCGTTTTCTGCACCTTAAAATTTTTTGTTATAAATTCATTTGGAAAATTCCTTTATCACATAGCTGACATTTCCCTCCTATTCTGTATCTGCTTGCAAACTAGCTTTATTCCCTGTAAACAAATTGATTAACTAGTGTAGGCCTCCGTTTTCCCATCTATATAATCAGAAGATTGAACTGCATGATTTCTAATGTCTCTTCCAGCTCTGAACTTAACTTCTAAATACATTATAATGCTTTTAATATTTGGATGCCAGTGATGCATTTCCAAGTAAAAACACAGAGAGACTCTAAAATTATTTGATTAAAAAGCACTGTCGCCCTTTTTATCTGCTTGATTTCCTCCAATAAGCACACGGTAAGTACAATGATCAAAAACACTGCCCGTAATGGTCACAGAACAAAACTTCCCAATGAGTTCCCACTTCAATCACAAAAATAAAATGTATCAGAAAAATGTGTAAATTTCAACCTTACTTTTCACCATATTCAAAACGACTTGCACAGGGGCCATATTTATATTCATAGACAAAACGTGGGATGTAATCAGATGTAATAGCAATTACAAATGCATTGGTGATCACAGCCAATATACCAATTCCTTCAAGAATGCCATACCAGATACCTAGTAGGAGAAAGAGTGGAGATAGGGGATGAAATGGAAAAAAATAATTAAAACCGAGTGGATAGTCTTTGGAAAGAATGTTTTACTTATTTGGGGGCTACAGCTCTGTCCATTATTTACTTTATTTCCCTACACATTAGACATCTACTGAATACTTTTCCCTAGACAGAAGATAGAACCCATGAAGGGAGATCTGAAAATTAAAATATCATCAGGAATTGTTTCAAGAATTTTTTACATTGAAAATATAAAAATGTAAAAGTTTGATGTCAAGATATGGAAATCACTAGTTGACTTTTCCAGCCTGGCATACAGGTATAAGAAAAACCTTCTGAAATTGTATACGGTATCCACATACTATCGATTACAGTCAAAGTTGATGTTTAAAAAAATAATAATTTTTGCATTGGAAAATGCAATAAACACTAGCTAAAGCTGGAAAGGGAGTTTGAATTTTTCCTCTTTGATTTATTCTGTAGATTTTCTTTAATGTGTTTATATTATTTTAATAATGACATAATAAACATGTCTAAATTAAATAGCAATAATAATTTTAGACGTTTTAAAAAATGGGAACTCAAGTTGAATAGCATTAAATCTCTATAGATTAGAATATTTTAATCAGCTTTGTTGGCTGTGGAGCATATATATGAGTAAAATTAACTGAAAAGGCAACTTTGCAATAATAGCCAGAAAATTCTCCAAAAAAGAAGAGGGGAATTATGAATTTTTTTCACATACTTAGAATCTCTGTTTCAGAGCTATAGTTTAGTAAAACAGTATGCCAATAATAAGTAGTCTGATCAAAGGGACAAATGGGGATTCTAGAAATATAACTAAGTTTACATATAGATTCATAAAATAGAGATAATTCAAACAAGTTTAAAAAAAGATGGAATATTTAATAAATTTTTTGTACCCTTTAGAAGGAAAACAAGCTGGGTCTTAATTTCAGCCCCTTTGTTAACAACAAATTCCAGTTAGATCAACAATTTAAATAAAATCCTAAAATGCCAACAGATAACCAAACAACACACACATATCTAAAATATAAAACAACTAAAACACAGTGAAAAATCGAGAGTTCTAAAGGACATTCTAAGAATGTCATAAATAATAACTGTAAGACAGATATATCAGTGTGATTATATACACACTAAAACCTTACTCATGATAGAGTAAAAGATTAAAAACCAGCATCTGAATATATATCAAAGGTTAATATTGTAAACAGAGATAAAGATTACCAAATCAGATATAATAGCCAAAGGTCATAAACAGTAAAGAAGAAATACAAATGTATTTAATCTCATAATTATAAAAAATGCAAGGAAATAAAGCAAGATATCATTTTCCCTCCTCAGATTATTGAGGACAAAACAGTATAAAAAAAAAAAAAAAAAGAACCCTTATTACCTGATGGAAATATAAATTGGCACGATATTTCTGGAGAACACGTTGAGAAATTATCAAAATTTAAATGTAAAAAAAATGTAACTCCTTTGACAAAGGAGTTCCATTCTAGGAGTTTATCTTGAGGAAATGATCAAAGTACATAGGAAGATGTACGTTCACCTCAGTATTGTTTATAATAGAAAAAACTGAAATGATCTAAGTGTCTTCAGTTAAGGGGATGATTTTTTAGAAATGTCATATAACATGCAATAGAAATTTGTGCAGTAATTATAAAGAATGAGACAGAACTATACTAACATGGGAAGATGGATAGGAGATGAGTTTTTGGTATAAACAAGTTCGTGAGATAGTATGTTTAGTATACACATAACTCTCAACTGAGTTGTGTCCATTTCATTATTTTGTTGACCCAAACTGCTCAGTCTTGTTCAATTTGGAAGGGACCCCAACAATAGAAACCCACATGGTGCTAAGATCAAGGCACTTCTTGGCCTTAGCAATGCCAAAACCATTTAATTCCTGAATCTTACCTATGTCAGTTGCTCGAGCTGGAAGAGGCCTCCGCCACTGGGTGACAAATTTGTATGCATCCAGCCTGATCTCAATGATATTGTTTAACAAAGCCAAAAGAGGGGCCAGAGGAAAAGCCGCAACAAAGATGGTGGTAAAACCGAATTGCAAAACTGTCCAGGGAGAGAGAGAGCATCACAGCATTAATAATATAAACAATACCATTTATTGAGTGCTTTCTTTGTGCCATATTAGGTGCTTTACATAAATCACTTGTAATCCTTCCAATACCCCTACAAGGTAAATATGCTCATCATATTTTGCAGTTGAGATAACTAGAGTTCATATGCGTTCAGTAAGCTTGCTAAAGGGTGGATATAAAAAAAATGTTAAAACTTGCATTTAAACTCTGATCTTAATGGGCTGAAAGTCCATGTGCTTTCTCCAGCATGAAGAAAGAGTGAAGAAAAAAGAAGTCAAAGAGGAGGCTTTGAAGAAAAATGCTTAGCTCTACGAGGGACTCCAGACACCTCCTTTCTTTTTAAGGTGAGAATAGGTCAGAGAAAAAGCAAATAGCAAGACAGCACACAAAGATTTTAGAGTTGGAGTGAGAATCCTCCATTGCTTAATATAAATAATGGGGCTTCTCAAAGAAGCTAAACTCTCGCCAGGTCTGAGCAAAGGTTTATTTATTGTAAGAAATAATCATTGCTTTATTTGCACAAGATGGCATGTTTTTGGCATAGGGATGGGTTGTGCTTTATTTTGTTCCTTTCAAACATCTGCCCTAAAGCTAGGTGTTCTACTGTGGGAAAATCCTTCCCGTTGCTCAAATGTTATGGCTGACACAAGACAGATTTTGTGTCTTCCAAGGACACTGGTTTAATATCTTCCCTCGTAATGTTGAGATAAAGGTATAGATGTATTTTAGAATGCTTGGGGTTGGAAAGGAGAGAGATGGTTTTCTCTCTTGAATCAAAGCCCGTATGAAGTAAAAACAAACAAACAAAAATGTATCAAGACGGCCAAATACCTGTGTAGAAGTTTCTTCCTTACCCATTTCTAAATACTCATCCATCAGTCCATGAATATTCATGGGCTGCAGGTTCCAATCATTTTCCCACTGAGGTATGGACGCATCTTGTATTCCCCGCTTGATTTTATGTCGTGACCACCAGTTCTGGATCAACCTACATCACAGAGCAGACAAAGGCTTTTTGAGCCCTTATTTAACTATATGGTGAATAATTTATAGTGTATTAAGGAAAGAGAGATACTACTAAGCATTGCTGGGTGCTGGAGATATTTACATGGTCTCCATTTCCAAGTTCCGGATGAGAGGATAGGCCTCAGCCTTCCTAGACCTTATAAACATCTACATAATGTATCTGAGAATTAATCTCCCCATACACTTAGGTGCTTCCTATACTTATTAGAGAAATACCCATTTCTATGATTCCTCCCCTCCCTACCTCCCCAGCCTATATAAATACTTCTGTGTTGCCTGTTGTGATTGGATCTGAGCCCTTCATTGCTCATAACCTCAAATCTTCTGGGCTGTGCTCTCTGAACATGAGTAAAATCATGTCCTGCACTAAATAACTGAGCCCTAGATAAGGTTTCAAGAGATAAAGGCTCCACCCTGTGAGGTGTTAGTTGTGTGGCTTTTAGTAAGTTGATATTCACCTCTCTGGGTTTATGAACATGAATGGCTTGCGTATTAACTATTCCATTCTGCTTCTGTAGTGAGCAATAGTTTACAGGCAATGGATCTGTGTCTGAGTCCATTTAAAAGACCTAGAAAGGAATAAACAACACTATTTCCTGAGCTTAGGGGAGTCTGTACATTATGTGACTCCGAAATATCCCATAGTGGGGACTCCTGGGCAGTTATTTCAAGAGTTAGATGAAAATTACCTCTAGAATGAAGTGAATCGCACAGTGCACCTAACTCTCAGTATTAATTAACCATGGACCTAGAACTCAGTGGGTGTTGCAAGAACCATCACAGACCAGAACTTGAGGTCATTGGTTCTTCAGTATACGTCCCATGGAGGTTACCTCTGGGACCTCATGAAGATGGAAAAGGGGCTGGGTGTTGGGATTGAGGCCCGCTTAGTTCCGTTTTATTTACCACAGTCTGCATAAGGTTTAACTTTTAAAAAGAGAACTGTGTTCTGAAAGTTTCCAAATCATTGCTTTGGTCCACTCCTGCTGGACTTGGAAAAACACCAACAGGATGTCCCTTACCATGGTACATTTGGGATTTGAGAGACACAGTCCCAGCTGACCAAGGTCATGGTGAAAACGTGTTACCCAAAGTGCATGGTATGGACACAAGCACCTGGACAATGACAATAAGAATCATTCTTACTACTATAATGACCACTCTACCACCTTTCATATGCTTATGAAGCTCTTGCATTCACAGCACATCAGATCCTGTGGCGGCCACTTGCTACCTAATCTCAGTTATTTTCAAATGACTTTTCCACATCTGTTGAGCCTCACACAGTTGAGTCAGGGATAGGAAGGGATACAGACAATGGGCTGGGCTCCCCAATCTTCCATCCCTCTGCTCTCTCCACTTATAAGAGATTGGTTTTCATCCATTTTGAATATTGAGGATCAGTATGAAAATCTCTTCACAAAACGGTTCTGTCATTTATTGTTGAAGGTTTAAAGACCACTGGGCATCTCCTGTAATCTCCTCCCTTATTTTCTAAATTAAAAAACAAAAAAATCCCCCACAATGTCACAGATAGGTCAAATAAATCATAATCATCTTTAGCAAGAGGCAGAGGAGGAACGTGAACCAGGTCCCAGTCATTTCATCGTCCATGCTCTCAGACTGCCTGCAACTTAACACAACACTCTTCGGCAGATTGCAGGGTGGATATCACTTCCGCAGCCCTCAAGTCTCTACTCGGGAATGTCGCGACACCATTCGTAGGCCCGCAAGGAGGAGGAATCGCAGGATAGTCAGATGACTAAGCCTAAGCTACTTGTATCATCAATTAACTAGTTCTTCTATAGTCAAGAAATTCCTCAAAATAGTGATGTTTCTAACAACCTTGGCTAGGCCTCAAAGCTTCTACAACACATTGTTTGACATAAACTTGATTTCAGTGTATTTGGAGGAGTAATATATTTTATTAGATGTAGAAGTGGGCATTCAACACCCTTCCACGTCAGCCTTCCACAACCATTAAGCTCCATCCAAGGGGACAAAAGAGAATGCTACTGTTTTGTGAAATCAATCCTGTTCTAATGACTTATTTTTTCTTTCTGTGTAATAAAGAGTACAAGACCTCCCTATCTGGAATTTTATCTTTGTTTTATTGGTTTTTTTTTTTCAGGGAGGGAGCCTACATGGAGGTTGTCTTTGTTAAACAGCCATGACCTCAGTCTTTCGGTGGCCAAAAGAAACCAGAAAGTCACTTTATCCTTAAGAACCTACGTACTGTCAACAGTGCTTTAAGAAGAGCAACAAGCCTTTTAATGTGCTTGACATCTACTCCTTCCTTTAATCCTCACAAGTGTTCTTGAGGAGCAGAGAGCCACTGATCCCCTCTCAGAGCTGTGAAAACTGAGGCTCAGAAAGGCTAAACTCACACACAGTCACACATTTAGTGAGCAGCAGAGCAGGAATGGAACCCACACCTGTCTGCTTACCAGGCCCCTATTCCTAAGAATTCTTCACACTACCTGTCCTTTTTTTGTGTGTAGCTATATACAAGGCAAGTCTAAAAATAAAATGCTCACGGGTATCCCAGTTCCATGAAGTTGTTCCATATTTGCTTCAAAAACATGATGACGCCCATCTGGAGGCAGAGGTCTATCAAACAGCCACTGGGATGACACTGGAACAGAACAAGAACAATGATCTTGCTCTCAGTTGGTTACATGTCCCCACCCTCAGATCATACAGCAAATTCTAAAAGCCAGGCTGCTCTATCGCAGTGCACAAGGAAAATAAAAATAAGGAAGAAATAGCATGTATAAGGACACCAGATAGGGGTATTTTCAGTAATGAGGGTGGAATACTGATCACAATTTTAACAACAATAACAATGAATCTAACTTTTAGTGAGCACTTACTATCTGCCAAGCTCTGTACTAAGCATGATCCCATTTAAGGAGTGCTGTGGAATACTGTGTATCTATTAACAACTGGGAGATGGAAAAACATGTAAGTGTTAATAATGTGGTCTTTATAAATAATGTTTTGGACTCAGAATAATTTTCAAAGTATAGCAAATTTGCAGAGAAAGAGCAGAGAATGCCCATACATGCTTCAGCCAATTCCCTCCATCGCCCCTTTCATTACCAACGTATATTTGTCAAAGCTGAGAAACCAACATCATCTGATGTTTTCATGTGTCTAAACTGGGCTTATGTGCTTTGACGATGGGCAGAGATTACAGACGTAAAGTGCCATTTTCACTATTTCCCCTCGGAAGTTACATGGCAGCCACACAGCATCACTGGTGACATTAATCTTCATCAGCTGGTTGGTAGGGTCTTTACCAGGTATTTGTAAAGTTACTCATTTGTCCCTTTCCCTATTCTTTACTGAAGTGAGTCCTTAGGTCTAGTCCGACTTCAAGATAGGAGGCAGGTGTTAAGCTCTATATCCTGGAAGGGAAGATCTACGTATATTAGAATGTGCTTTTAAGTGATAGAAACACGCCACAGATATGGGAGGGGGAATAAAAAGAGAGGGAAAAAAAACATAAGAGACCCTTAAAGATAGTGAAAAAACTGAGGGTTGGTGGAGGGAGGTGGGTGGGGGATGGCTACATGGGTGATGGGCATTAGGATACTTGTTATGATGAGCACTGGGTGTTGTATGTAAGTGATGAATCACCGAATTCTTCTCCCGAAACCAGCATTGTACTGAAGGTTAACTAACTAGAATTTAAGTAAACATTTGAAGAAAAAAAATGAAAATTTTCCCTCTGGAAAAAACAAAAAAGCCACAAGATGGCTTGTCAGTATGATCCCCGTTTTGCCTTCCCTGTGCTCCTCTGCTTTTCCAGATGTCCAATAAATGTCAGAACCAGAAACCCCCACAAACAGAAATGCGATTACAATGAAAATCACAGCTGATGTGTTTTGCTTAAAAACTTTGCACTGCAGGAGATACTTGGGTAGGAGAGCGTGGGTCTGTTTCTTTAGAAATGGGTTCATGTCCTGCTCATAAGAACAACAGTCACTATAGCTTTGATCCAGTTTCTATTTCTGTCAAATTGGTACCAGTGGGACTTCAAAGGGAACAGATAATTAGGACATGAAGAGCCTGGTTTTCCGGTTCCAGCCCAGTAATTTAAAACTCCCTAAACTGAGTCAGAGAGAGGGCTTGCCAGTGGCAATTTTTATCGTGTAGAGAAGTCTCAGTTCTCCTATTAAGCACGCCCCTTCTCTCTAGCATGAATTCAGGACCCCCCTGAGCTCTGACACATATGGATGATAGATGGGTTCCACAGAACGGCTGAGACACAGTAATTACTAAGCTACAGGGCCAGGCATAGGCCTAGATCACAGCTGTGAGATGAAACTTCATTTTTATAGAGAGACTGGAAGACGTAAAGTAACGCGTACGAGGTCATAGGATATTGACTGTCGGTAGGGAATTCCGAGCCTTGGTCTCCTGCACCCTGGTCTTCTGCTCCTGTACATAAGGCTAAAGATGAATCCTACTTACCAAATGTGTTTGTTGCCTTGAAGGGCTGGTTTACCAAAGCATATTACTATGTGGAAAGGGAAAAAGACCATTGCAGAACCATGTGATTGGCTCATTCTCCACGACCGCAGGCCAAAGTGGGGAGGCCGGATGACAGGCCATTTACAGTTTTGTTTAATTTGAGCCTTCATGATTTTGTGATTTATAGGGCGGAGAAAGGGATCCAACAGCTTCTGTGGGTCTGTCCTCCTCAAATAATAGTTCCCTTGAGCAAGATCCAGTCTTTTGATACTCTAAAATTCATTCGATAAGAGAGCTGCTACTTAGAATGAGTAAAAGGGCATGGGTGAGTGGGCAGGAGACCCAGGCTTTCATTCCCACTGCAGCCCCCCAAATCGTATGACTGTGGATGACCCATAGCTGGACGTCTTCACGTATTTTTGTCATTGGCTCTTCCTGAGAACCTCATAAGATGGGTGTTGGCATTTCCATTTTGTAAATGATGCGAAGGGGCAGATGGGACTACTAGATTCTGATACCCATGCTCCTTTCACATGAAGTATGTCTACTCTAAATCCAATTTACACGTGCGAGTCAGCAATCATTCTGCAAGCTCTTATCAATTTCCTTGATGTTCCTGATTTTGCCTGTGTGCTATTATCCCAGCGGTGACCGGAAAGCACAGTGTTCAAAGTGTGGACTCTGATGCTAGGTTGGTTGAATCAAACTGACGACTGCATCAGCTTATAAGTGTGTTTCTATAATTGTAGGCAAATTATATAACCTGTCGAAACTTCTGTTTCCTCAAGATGAGCGTAATAGCAGAATTTTTGCATTGATCTATGTAGAGCAGGTAAGAACAATTGCTGGAATGTGCTGGCATATAGTAAGCTCTCATTAAATATTAATCATCGTTACTATTTTTACATAGATTTACATAAAATATTTATGTGAGATATTATACAGTACAGTATGAGGAAAGGTCAGTGTAGTCAGTTCATCAATGTTTTTTTGTTTTTTTGTTTTTTTGTTTTTTTTAGTTCATCAATGTTTTAGCATGTCAGTACCTTTTGCTTTCTTTATAATGGCTACTATTATTTGTGCCAGGTATTTTACGTGCACGATCCAGTTTTATCCACCTATCACCAATCCTACCGAGATAGCTACTCTTATCACAACTGACAAAAGAAAAAACTGAAACTAAGGTACTAAAAGCGTGCCTTTGGGTGGGGCATAATTAGAGTGTAGACTGTAAGACTCCAAAGACACAATACTTGTTACGTAGCGTGGTTATGTTCTTTTCTTCGGGACTATTAGCACCACCAGGAAAAGAAAGGGACTTCATCTGTATACCCCATATTATCCAACAGAGGCCTGGAATGGAGTGTCAGTAAATGCTTATTGTAGGATTGAAGTCAGAGGGTCAATTCTTACCTTCTGTTATGTGTACACTTCTAGAATTTCTAAGGTCCATCACAAAACCACATTTTTTATTTCACTAATTCTTTTCCAAAAAAAAAAGATAATCTTTTGTTGGATAATACGCCCTTTATGTATGCCACACATACTGTGGAAAGTGTGTAGGATCGTTCTGAACCATTTATCCTGACACCAGTATTAGACTTATTTCCCTAGGATAACAGCATCAGAATTATTTCCCTGGGACTCCCAAAGAAGAAACATGACTTCTAATAATTTTACACTTCAGAGTAAAAATATCCAATTAAAATTACTGGCGACAGCAATTTCTAACATGGCATCAGTATGCAGATCTATCTGCCTGTGCCACCTTGTTCTCCACACTCTCCTTGCTAATCCCAGTTGCATACTCCCGATAAAGAGTGCAATCTGGGTGCAATCTGGGTGCAATCTGGGTAGACAAAAGCTTTTTAGCAGATATAGTCTAGGCCATGAGTGAAAACTGCAAGTTTGATTTGGGGACTTCCTGGAGGTCTGAAATTATGGAAGCTCTTCATCTGTTTTTACCTAAGAGGATAACACCCAGGTGGCTGTGGAGATAGAGCATTGATAACTATCAGCTACAGTTTATAGAGTGCCTGCCAAAGTCCAGAGGTGGTGCTAATTGTGTTATGCAAATTATCTCTTATCCATAAACAACTTTGCAACCTAGTATTACTGCTGCTAAACTTAGAGACAAGGAGACAGATATTCAGAGGGATTAAATTAAGGGCAAAGAATTAATAAGTAGCGAGGTTAGCAGGTGAGCCCAGTTTTCTGTGATGTAAAGCATGTTGTATTTAGGAAGTTTGGGGGCTTTCTCCATGTACTCCAATCAACTAGAAGGCTCTAGGGAGACAACATCAATGAGGACACCCTGAGTTTGGGGGGAACTTTTTAGAGACTGGAAATATTTGTTTTCTCAGTGAATCTTTTCTTAGCCTCTCTCTAAATTATGACCTTCTATTAATATTACCATATACTAAATTGGATTTTACATTAGAATAATTAAAACAATTTTGAACTACAGAAGCAATAAGCCATCTGACCAATGAGAATGGACAGGGTGCAGACATAGACATGATTTCAAGATGCAGAAGATGATAAATCTTGAAATCTTATTTTGCTGATAAAAAATACATTATTAATTAAATATGTGATGCCAACTGAAGGGGGGGAGAATCTTGATTACCTTTTACTCAAAAATAAGCTTCTAATGCACCAAAGATATAAGTGAAAAGTTCACACTTCACAAGTGTGAGCTTTTTAAAAAAATTCTAAAATGAAAAAAATACATTTTTGGGCATGATATAAATGCCTGAAATCATTAATAGCAGTGATATTTTACTTGAAAAATGCTATACGGTTTAAAAAAATGTATCAAAACAAAATTAAGACATCCAAGAAGATGAGAAACTTACCTGCAGCAAATTTGAAAGATTAGAGCCTAACGTTAGTATAAGGTTTATAAATTTTTAGGACAGAGAAAAATAGTCTAGTAGAAATGAGCAAGAATAGAACACACACACGGAAATATAAAATATTTAACAAACATATGAAGAATATGCTCCATCTCACTCATAATTCAAGGAGCTGAAATCAAAAGGAGATCTCCTTCAGATGTTATATTGGTAAAAAAATGTTTCTGTTGGCAGAAGTCTGAGGAAGCAGGCTCACAGACTACAGGTAGGGGCTGGCATTTTGGGGGATAATTTGTCAGTCTCAGTGACAATACACAGTATGCTCAACCCTGTGATCTAGCAATACTAGACCTTTTGTTTCCATGACATACATATTATAAATCCATAAATTAAAAAAAAACAATTATGAGACTTGGAAGATACAGATCTATTTGTCTACAGATTGGTGTTTCAAATATGATTTCTTTTGGATGAAGTTTCCCTGTTTAAAATGAAATCTGACATATTCAAAAGTTCAAAACCCCACGATATTGATTATAATAATTCCCCCAAAGTGAAAAATC
Organism: Canis lupus dingo; assembly: GCF_003254725.2. Classification (NCBI taxonomy): domain Eukaryota; kingdom Metazoa; phylum Chordata; class Mammalia; order Carnivora; family Canidae; genus Canis; species Canis lupus. Next base: position 47,924,734 of record NC_064263.1, on the reverse strand, counting down.
CCTGGAGCTAAATTTCTGAGCTTTGTGAATGGAGCAAATGGATTTGGCAGAAAATTAAAGAGCTAAGGTCAGGATCTGGGGGTTTACCCTTTTAATTCACACTTTTTTTTTTTTTGAAAGACATAGTTCCTTTATTTCTGAACCCATAGGAACTCTCTACCAAAAATGCCTGAGATTCCACGTACCCACCTTCTCTCTCTCTTTCTCTCTCTCTCTCTCTCTCTCTCTCTCCTCCCACCTGCTTCCCTCCTACATCATTGGCCCCGGTCCACACCCAGTCCCACATCCACCCTTACAAGGTTACTTACTTCCTCCAGTCTCCACCGGTTAAAAAGTTTATTGTAATTTCCCGGGTGGCCTACAAATCTGTAAAAAGCCATTTTAATTCATTAGCATTTATGTGGGGTTGGCCAAAGAACATTTACTAATGTATCACAGCAAGTGCATGTGTAGGTAGATATAAATGTTCGCTGGGGCATCCTGTCCCCAAACTGCAGACCTAGGCCACGCTGACACATCAAAGTACCTGACTTAAGGAGGAAAAAGTGGTGTGTGAATTCAATGCTGGGGGAGAGAAAGTACAGACAAACTAACCAAAGGAAAAATTTCCACTTTCACCTGTAGGTCTTTAATGTGTTGCTGACCTAGCTAATGAATATTAATGTAATGTGCCCGATTGTTTAGTTTAAAATGGTTTTAGCTTTAGTATGTTTCCATGGCACTGCTGGAGTGTTAAGCATAGTTTAATATGCTTCTTTTTCATACTGTGCAGCAAAGACAGCAAAAAATGTTAACATGATAAGTAGGAGAAATTTCCACACTAAGGAGCTATAACCTGAGGATATACAAAAATCACTTTCTTATTTAACACACCATTACTGAGGATTGGATGATCATAATCCAACCCAAACATAGTACATAGGTTTTATTTATTTTTTTATGCCAACTTTAATTGGTAGTTGCAGCTGGAAGCACTGTACTGAGAAGTCTTTTGATGGAAAATGCATGTGAAGACTGACTAGCACTTTTCCAAGGCAGGGGACAAGAATTCGCCATCTCTGTTAACAAATCGGCAATGGAACCCTTGGCAGTCTTTCTTTACTCTGAAAAGATAATGTACATAAAGTTGACTTACCTTCCCAAAAAGAAAGCAATATAGAAGATAGAACTATTTAAATTAACAAACTGGAAGAGAAACATCTTCAAAGCAAAGCTGTTTTCCCACTCAGATTCTGTTCGAGGATATTCTAAAAGAAAAACGGGATGAGTTCACATAGAGGAGGTGAACAAAAAGAAATATGGACAAATACTAGTTCTACGAGGTAGTCTGTGTGTCTGAATTCTAGGATGCCTGTTATTAATAATATATAAAGATTTTTGGGATTCTGCTTGCCATTGTCATTTGGAAGTCACCATATACTTGGATGGTTGGCTCAGTCCTTCACTCAAACTGTCTATGCTTTAAGAGGGACATACATTGTTCACAGAGTTGAGGAGTGGGATATTCTGTGCAGACTGAAGTAGAATGGAAAAAAGAATAAAGGCCAAACTTAGTCATAGGAGCTAAGCTCCTGTCTCGATTCTATAGCTAATTTTCTGGTAATGCCAGGTAGATTTCTTTACATTTTTTTGCAACCAGTTTTAACATTTATGGAACAAGGAGTTCAGACAAGATGATTTCAAGAACCTGTCTACTCTCACATCCTATATTTCTATGACTCTTTAAACAAAACGAAATGATGCAAGAGACTGAATTAAGATGGCCATGTGGACTGCAACCTCTGCTTCCACCCAGGACCCAAATAATGGTAGAGGATCTGTATGCACAGTTGATACATACTTTCATGCCATTACGAATTCTAGAAAGATAGAAAACAGATGGGATCTGATTTTGAGGAAAAGATGGGCCAGACTGTGTGCATGATCCAGTCACAGATTAGGAATAGGTCCTGGGGATTTCAAGCCCGACTAGAATAGGTGCCAGAAATCACAGGGGTCTGCGGGGCATCCCCAACGCTGCTAGTGGGTGGGCACTGGTGACAGCAGCCAGGAGAGCCCACATTTCACCAAGGTTTTGGTAGGTTTTGTTTTCACGATTGTTTCATTCTAAACACTGTGTAAATTTAGCACAAAACTTTTTTTTGGAAATGAGAATATGGATTTTTAAAAAATCGTGTCCTTTTTTTGGGGTGGGGAGGGGAATCTCCATTTCTAATTTTCCTGCATCATGATCCAAAAACGTTCCTTTGTGATTTCTGCTTTGGAGCAACAAAGTTGCAGTTTCATTTGTGGTCAAATTACTTGGATATATTTTGTCTATGTATTAAGTGTTTTGAAAGAATACATATATTTTTTGTTGAGCATACAGTTTATATATATTTAAAGAAAAGCTTGTTAGTTATGATATTCAAGTATTTTATATCCTGGCTTATATTTGAGTGTAGATTTGCCAACTTTTTTTTTTCTTTCTATCATGTTTGCTTTCTATATTTTGAAGGTTTATAAAAAGATGTATAGAAATCATGACTATTATACTGACCTGACAGACTGTTTATCAGAATGACTTATCTTTCTTTCTCACTCAAAGATATATTAAATTCTGGTTTGCCTAATATTAACATAGCAACATCTGATTTTATTACTATTATCTTGAAATAACTATTTTATTTTGTTCCTGAATTGACCTCTGACACAGTTGAAACTCTTTTCATCAGTTGGCTTAATTTGTTTCTTGGAATCCATGCTCAATTTTTATAGATAATTCATATTATAGATAGTTCATTATTATAAATGATTTGTTATTTGGACCATAAAACCAAGCTGAAAAGAAAACACATCACTTTGGATCAAATATTATATATTTCTTCTCATATAAAAAATGTGATAGAACTGAAACTTTGTTTTTTTATGACTTTTGAAGTAAAATATGCGGTTAAAAATAAATCAAGAAACATAAAGTTTAAAAGATCTTTTAAATAAAAAATGTGTGACCTTTTCCAGGAGGAAAAACTTAATTTCTAATTTGAAGCACAAATTTGCACAGTCTAAAATTACACAGAATACAATGCCATATATATTTATATGTACCTATATTCAAATATTTAAAATATGTATTTATATCTATATACACATTATTTTAAACAATATATTAAAAATTAAGAAATAAACAATATATTAATATTTTTGTAAATTTAAATTAATACAGTCCATTCATTATTAATTTAATAGTTACGAATCCATAGGCATTCTCTCATGAGTTATAGATGGAAAAATCATATATCAAGTGCAAACTTTGGTTCTCCTGGTACTTAACACAAATAACTGTTCTATTTCCTACTATTATGATCCTCCAAATCACTCCCTTAGGTTGCTTTCATCCTTGGTATAAAATACTTTAAAAGCAAACAAATATAAAGAATCAGAGCTAGAAGAAAGCTTTCAGACAATCTAGTTCAAGTGAATAATTATCCTGCTGAAGAAACTGTAGCTCAGAGGATTTAAGAACAATGCAACAGATCATTCCCATTTATTGAACAGTTGTCACATGTTGGGCAGCCAACCTACAACAGTGAAATAGGAACTGTTATTCTCATTTTACCAATAACAAAATCTGAGACTCAAAAAGACAAAAAACAGAGGAAGAACCAAAGGAAGAGAAGGAAATAGTGGTGGGGGAATGGGGGACGGAGGAAAAGGAAGAATGAAAAAAGAAAAGTTGCTCATAGTCATGTAATTTCCAAGTGATATGACCACTTATTTCCAGAGCATGACCTAGGAGCTTGTTCTTGCCTCTACACGATGTTCCTTTTGTTATTACTTGTAAATACATGATAGGGGGAGCAAGAGTCTAGTGATACAGTTATTCCACCATAAGCAAGTGGACGCTGCCACATTTGGGTTTAAATTCTACATATTTAACTTAATTATCTTCATTTTCTAATTCATAATATAGGGATCCTACTGTCATAGAATTGTGATGTCAGTAGAACAAAATAATGAATGCAGGGTGTCTAGCACAGTGCCTGGCATCTGATGAGTTTTCCAACAATAAAAGATCACTGCTCAAATAGCTCTGCTTGTCTTCCGAATGGAGAGACGAAAAAATCAAGTTTGATGATAGAAAAAAGACATTTTCAGACACATAAGGTCTCAAGAAATTTACTTTTCAGGCAAAAAGAAAAAAAAAATAAGGAATTAAGCCAAGACAAAAGAAGACAGAAGGGTCCAAAGAGTGGTATCCAACTGATACCACTCAGCACGTGGGAGAGAGGAAGCATAGATGCTGCTGACCACAGGGAGGGTAGGCTCTTGAGAGTGGAGTGAACGTGGGTTCAGGACGGGTAACTCTAAGAAAACAAAATAAGTAGGAAACCTGATGGCTTTACATATTTAGAGACCATTCAGAATTGAGATGGAAAGTTTGGGATAAATTAAGAAACTATGCTGAAAATTAAAGAAAAAAGTGCTATTATTCATTTCATGAAAATATAAAGATTTCGTAAGAAAGGAAACAATCATAGACACATCGTGCCTTACATATAAAAGTAGTTATATAGAAAGAATGATGTAAATGCTAATTATTAATTTGGCTAAAATTTCAAATCTGTTGAACAGAACTACTTGGAAGGGGGAGAGACAGTGTGTGTATATCAAGTGATGAATGGGAAACCATGCAGGGCAAGAACACTACAGGGAATGTTTTAAACCTAAGGCAATAGCTTCCCAAACCTGGAAAGTCCAAGAATGTCAGAGAAATATGTTATTTAGAAACAGGGTAGGAAATAAGAAAAGAAATTGCTAAAATTAAAAAAAAAAGTAATCTCTCAGGAAAGTGGAAAATAAGAATGGGTAATGTGGCAAGTACTGGTTTTAATTATAAATTTCTTTTTTTTAATATTTTACTTTCTTATTTAAGAGAGAGAGAGAGCACACACACAAGTGGGAGGGGCAGAGAGAAAGGGAGAGAATTTCAAGCAGACTCCACGCTGAGCATGGAGCCTGACTCGGGGCTTGATCCTAAGACCTTGAGGTATGACCTGAGCTGAAACCAAGAGTGGGAGGCTTAACTGACTGTGTCCTTAATTATACTCTTTTGCCTTTTAAGTTGTGTACATGTAGTATAATATTTCAACAAAAATAAATAGTGGGGGAAAAACCCAAAGAACTGAAAAGGTAGGGAAAGAAAATCCCTCCCATGTAGGGAGAGGTAGGTTTGCTAGTAAGTCGTAGGAAGGAGATTTTGTAGCAACACACTGCCTCTCTATAGGTGTGCAATATGCTCCAACTTCCCATGCATGTCTTTCCTTTTGATTGACAATTCACAAAACTGAAGTTGACATTCGAAATGCTAAAGTACACCAAGCAGCCTCCGACTGATACGCCCACATGTTATTCTTTTCCTAAGGAGTGAAGTTAAAACAAAGGACTTACCGAGGTTGGTGAGAAGGTAAGCAATTTTTTCATAAGCCTATAATGAGAGAGCAAATAGTGAATGTTATTCTTGTCTTCTAGAAAAGGCTATTTACACTACTCAAAGAAACATCTAGAGTGTATTCCACAAAACGGCTACATTTTTAATCAAGTGGAACATGTTTTAAAACCTACTGCGTGGTGCTTTGCAAATATACACACACTAAATGCGTGTGATGTAAACCTGCTATGATTACGTGTCTGTATATACGCAGACACACTTGATTTCGGTAACAGGAAGCCTTTTGGGGAGAGTTATCTTTATTTCCACTTTACAAACCAAGGAAATGGGACTTTAAGAAACTTAAAACCTTTTGTAACCAAAGTCATTCAACTGGTCAATGGCTGACGTGGGATTGAGTCACTCAATTATACGTACTTTTTACCATACTGGAAGGCTGAGTGGGAGGTTGAATTCTTTACTATTGACAAGGAATTTTCCAAACTAACACAAACATAGGGTGCTAGTCCGCATTCCTAAAGAACAACTTTGGTTTGGTGGTTATTTAAAACCAGACCGTAAGTCAAACCTGTTGAATCCATAAGTAAGTCACATGCATGTTATTTTTACGATAACATTCTCCACCTTCCCCCCTGCCCCTACTACTCAGCCTACCACTCGTGCAGACTTAAGGAAAGGAGACATATTGCACAAAATTCCAAGTTAACCTAGTTGGGAAAACACATTTGCTACAGACAGAAGGGTAGTATGTGTTTGTGCGTATATGTTACATGTACACGTAAATATAACTAATCCCCTAATTCAACAAATTATTCTTTCTATTAGAAATTCCAGTACTCTACCTGTTGGCATGCAAAATTGAAAGGTAGGTATCTGGACATTCTAAAAATTGTTCACCTTCCCTAACGGTTCTTTCCATACAACTATTGTGATTATTCATCTGAGCCATGATTTAAACCTACCCTTTCCTCCGGAGAGTTATCTTGAGACAAAGAGATTATTTGAGTATGAATAATATCATTCCACCTCTCGTGCAGTTTTGTTGTTGCTCTTGTTTTTATTTTTAACTATACATACAAACTGCCACTTTCAGACTGCAGAACAAAGATTGCCTTGGATTCATGAGCACTGGAATTGTCTTGGCTGTGACACATTCTTTGCCATGCCCTATTTTATTTTTGTTTTTAATTTTTTTTTTGCCATGCCCTATTTATTACATAACATGATTGCAGAAGGGGCTCCAAGAAGTATAATAGGATAGATGAACAAGTAGTTTTGCACTTCCAGCACCAAACTGAGTGCCCTCATGGAGAATGAAAGAAGGTTTTACTTAAATAACTGCTATTCCAAGTATTTGGCAGATAGCAAGTGGTGCATTATATATATACACTATTATTTAATTTAGTCCTTACGACAATTTTATCACATAGGTATAATTATCCCCATTTTACAGAACAGGAAACCACTGTTTCAAACTTCGGGTACCTTGCCTAAGGCGACACTATTAAACTAATAGCAAAGTCAGGATTCCTGATGTTGGGTCTCTTGTACCATTTATCCTATGCCTTGTCACAGAAACCATTTCAGATTTTTGTCTTAATACTTAGCACACAGAGCCTGTCTGCAAGCCTGAGATGGGAATATCTACAGCTGATGCCACCAGTGGATTGTAATATCCTTTGAAAGAGTGTTATAAATCACACCAAAAATGCTGTATCACCCCTGGAAATATTGCTCTTGGAAAGCTTTCTGGGGCACCCAAGAAGCTGCATCATCTAAGGCCCAGAAGTTAGCTAACTGGCACCACCATGATGATGAACTACAAACTCAACCCATGCACACTGACTTGTTAACTTCAAAACCACAAAGTGCAGCAAGAAACCATAATTTAGATATATACACTATATGGTGTATGACAGCAATCATGGGCTGTGTGTGTGTAGGGCGGAAAATTGATATGTATTTGGGGGAGGAGAGAATGAGAGGGGGGCTCAGGGACCCTTGGGGTCACTACACTGTGTATGTACATTATATATATAGATCTCATGTTAGAGAACCTATGCTTTTAAACATCACTCACTCCTGCATTCAGGAAGCTGAAATTCTCTTAGTCATAGATTTTAATTACATAAAAATATTTGGAATTTCTAATGAGCCAATGTGAACAGACAGACACAGCCTCTACTTTAACGAACCTTAAATTCCAGTGGTTAGAGACAAGTGAGTTGTGTACTTGGTCAGAAAAGGGAAAATACAGCGGGCTGTGTGCACAGAGAAGCGCGGTGGGCACAGAGTATTATTTTATAGTATAGTCAGATGAGCCTCCTGAGAGGGTAGCATTTGAGCCTAGAGCTCATGCACGAAGCGACAGAGGGAGCCAAGAAGAGATGTGAGCTAAGTACCTTGGAGATGCAGAAACAGTAAGTGCAAAAGCCCTGTGGCGGGATGTGCTCGATGCATTTCATGAAAAATAAGGCAAGTGGAGGATCAGGAGGGGTGGCAGTAAAGAAGCAAGGTTGTAAGAGATGAGAGAGAGAGACCTCAGAGGAAAACAGGTTTTCAGGGCCTGGTAATCCATGGGAAGGTCTTTAGAATTCATTCTGAGCTGAGAAGTCATCATCTTCCCACTGATGCTTTGTTTGGGGTGTTACACAGAAATCCTTTGGGGGAAAATTTAGAATGGAAAAAAGCAGGGAAAGGGCAACCTTTCCTTCCAACCCTTTCCAACCCTTTCCTTCCAACCAGGGGAAGGGGTACGCTTGATTTAGTGCTCTTCATCTCTGCATCAGAGCCTTACAGCCTAACTTGTGCTGTAAAAATGAGCTCAAAACAGAGTTTTTCAGAATCAAAGATAGACTGATCTTTCCCAATAATCTACCTTTCTGAGTTTCTAGAAAGCATGGATATAGACATGAACAAACTAAACAAATATATATTTTTGAAAGGGAGAGAGAGCACGAGAGGGAGGGGCAGAGGGAGAAGGAGAGAATCTCAAGCAGACACCCCACTGAGTGCAGAGCCTGACTGGGGGCTGGATCCCATGACCCTGAGATCACGACCAGAGCCCAAATCAGGAGTCAGACGCTTAACTGACTGAGCCACCCAGGCGCCCCAGCAAGGTCCTCCTAAGAGCAGCGTGCAAGGGAGATGAGAAGAGTTGAGAAAGATAGGAAGACTAACCGGTGAGAAGGCTACTGCAACAGTTCAAGCTAGAAATGCCAAGTAGCTGAAGTAAGGAAGTAGAAGTGAGAATGGGGAAGAGGGAATGGGTCAGAGAGACGTCATAGGAGCAAAATTCACAACAGGCACTTGTGATGAAAGAAACAAAAGAAATGCATGGATGACTTAAAATTCATGGCTGTGTACCTTAAATATTTAAAGTTCCTGATTTAAAAACTCATTTGACTGGTTGAAACTATTTTGCCATGCTATATTTCATGACTTCATGCATATGGATGACGGCTGAAAAGCATATTAGATTAGCAGAATATTTTGATTGAGGCCAAACCGTCATCTGGAGAATATGGTAGCACAGAAATCCCAAAGTCTAGCTATTAAGAAACAAAAAACACATTTTTATGTGTTGCTATTTAGTGTTGGTCTGAAAATAGCAAGAGGTAGCATTTGGTATCCTACGTCAATCTTTTTGGTGGTATAATTTTTTTTAAAGAGTTGGCATTTTGATATTAATGGTTTTAATTTATGTTTATTTGATTAAGATTTTAAATTAATCCTGTGGGTTCAGATAAATCAGACGGGCTGTTTAATGATCTGTGAAGTGCCTCAACATCCTGAGTAGGAAGAGATACATAAATTCAGAAGGACATTTAGGTTTTACACTGATTAAATCTGAGGAATATAACATTCTTTCCACAGTTGTTGAGTTGGTTGGGTAGTTTATCTCCTTTACGCTAAAAGCCATTTAAAAATATTTTCCTAAATTAGTTGCAAGGGCAAAGTAGAAGTTTTGTGGCTGAATCTACTTCCAACAATATCTAAATGTTTCTGTCAAAATTCCCAACGAGTAGAAATAAATATTTAGAAAAAAGAAAATCAGTCATGTCTTCTTTCAGGAAGCACGGATGAGTTACAGCGCTAGGAAGTTACATAGGCTCTTATGGGATTGTGAGGACCTCAAAATATATTTTTTAAGATTTTATTAAATAAATAAATTCGTGAGACAGGCAGAAAGAAGCAGAGACACAGGCGGAGGGAGAAGCAGGCTCCACAAGGGGAGCCCAATGTGGGACTCGATCCCAGGACCCTGGGGTCATGGCCTGAGCCGAAGGCAGATGCTCAACCGCTGAGCCACCCAGGTGCCCCCTCAGGATTGTCCTTATCACAAAAATAATACTATCCTCATCTGCCTCAGAGGCTTTATTTCTACCCCTAAGAGATTCACCTCATCTAGTTCAGCCTCTGTTATCTGTACAAACCAGTACTTTGGAAGAAAAAATATCTTGAGCCTCATTACATATACAGATTTAGTGAGAAGAAGCTGTATCTGAAGCTTATGAGAGAGAAGGCTGTATGTATGTGGGTTCACCGTGATTCTAGGGGATGGGTGGTAACTGAGGAGGGGGCTGGACATAGGGCAGAGTCAGAGTTTAAGGGCCTGGTGACTAAGAAGCAACTGGAATAATAGGACATTGGAATCGGGTACATCAAGGGAAACTTCAGCCAGATTTTGATTTTTTTTGCACTATCGGTGAAAACAGAAAGACTCCTTTTGTAAGGAAAATACATGAAGGTGAAAGCTCCCATTTTACTCAATTGCAGGTTCTGATCGTGACAAGTTCTTCAGTCTAATGAAAAGATAGTTATTCCACTGGGTAGGACTCGAGGACTGGATCCTGGGCCTGGAGGCTCTGTTCCCAGTGTTGTCATGCTTGCCTTCCCAAGCAAAAGTTAATGACACACATTCGGCTTCTTCATTTTTTCCCCCTGTCTGTGAAATCCTTTCCATCTTCAAGAATATTAGGCCAGTTCATTAATTCACTCAAGACGTTTTTGAAGACCAGTAGGTCTTTGGAACAAACTGTCAGACACAGGAACACAGCGTACTCTTTTGAAGGCACTAATAATTGATGGTGAGGGGAATAAATAGACATGAAACCATTAACAATGATTGCCTCCAATGGGTACAGTTAGTTTATGATAGGAAGGGACATGAGAGGCATTTTAGGTAGAAAATAGTGACTTTTCTTGATGTTTGTACTGTTTTCATCGTGTCAGTACTTTACATGATAACAATGTATTGATTTTATAATTCAAAACTAAAAGAGATAAAAGTAGTAACCTTCAGAAAGACGAAAATACATTTAAAAAAGTAAGACTGCTGAAAATTAGCACAGTGGTATGATTTTTGCATGAACAAAAATATTTCAAATTTTCTTATATTTAATCAAAAGACATAATACAACATCTTAGATGTGATTCTATTTCTACAGACAACTGCAAGTACTTAAACATGTGTGAAAGGGTAATAAGCAACAATTAAACAAAAAAGGTGAAAAATTATGAATAAATCACTGCAGGTGTGGTCCGAAGAATTTAGAAAGCCCATAGAAAAGATCCTTGGCATTTCTATACCAATGAATATTGAAGATTAATACATAAACTCTATGATTTAAAGATCAAAAGAAAGGGAAAAAATAAAATGTTGGTATTTGAAACGCGAAAGATTAGAATTCAGAGATGTTATGTGGTATGGTGAGATCACACAGATTGAGTGCAAATCTTTGCTTTGCCTGTGTCCAATGTCCACTGCTTTTTATCAGGACACCAAGTTGAGGAACTGGCATCACAAAGTGATGAGAGTCTGGGCAGTATTAGGAGGGCAGGGCGCACACAGAGGAATAGTGAGTGTGTGCATACGTGCCCGCACACGTTCTGGAATGCCGCTGGGCCACTGGGAAACCTTTTCTCTACCTGGTGAAAGACCGAATTTAAAAAGTGAGTCAAAGCTGCTACCTAGGTGGCTGTGGTTTTATGGGTGACTCATATATAAAGTAAAAATAAAGTACATTCCATTTCTAACTTATTCCAAATTTTACATCATAGTAGAATTTTTTTAAAAAATAAAGGTTATTCTTTTCTGAGTATAAATCAAAGCCTACATAGAGATAAACATTTGAAAAGACCAAAAAAAAAAAAAAAGTTACACTAAATCAAATATTATCCGACTACTGAGAGATGACTGTTGTTAACATTTTATTGTTATTCCTCATAGTTTCAAAATGCAGAAAGAAAGAAAGAAAGAAAGAAAGAAAGAAAGAAAGAAAGAAAAAGAAAGAAAGAGGAAGAGAAAGGATGGAAGGAAGGAGGGAACGAGGGAGGAAGGCAGGCAGGAAGAAAGGAAAGAGAAAAATGCTTAGACCTAGAGAAAGAAAACGGAGTAGCTATTTTCTATTTCACAGGAGGCCGTGGAAGTAACAAACCTTCTATTTCAAAGAGATTTTCTTATACCTTTGTAACAGATTCTCCACTGAGGTTCAGTTTTTTGAAATAATTTTTGGATCAAAAAAATCCCTTAATTGAATGAAAAGAGCATAGCACTTTTACTAGCACACACTAGACCCTCAATGAATAGAAGTTTTCACTAACCAAGACTATAAACTCAAAGGACAAGGAAGACAATACAACTGTTATTGATTTTAATTTAAATAAAATCCATCATCCAAACCACATAGATGACTTTATTTTCACTAAACTAGGTTGTCATTGATGAAAATGTGGGTTGGGCTCATTTGGCTTCCTAGAAATACAATCCAAGCATGAAGGAAGCACAGACCTCTCCCCTACCCATGCCTTTTCACCTTTTGAAAACTGTCAACACTTACAAGATTCAGTGCCATGATGATTACAAAATTGATACAGACAGCAGCAGCTGATGTTGCAAACTGCCAGTGTTGTTTGATGAAATTCCACTTGAATGATGCAAACTGTTCCATGACAACCAGGCGATAGACCACAACAGCAAACACTGCAGTGATCACCAAAGAAATCTGCAATATGGAAGACCAGAGAAGATGTCGTATTTTGCATAATTCACAAAACAAAAGCAATACCCTAGACCAATATACTGCCCCACACACTCCCCGGAGTGAAAGGAATTTATTTTTCCAAGAAAGGATGAAAAAAATCAATTTTTTTCCTTTAAGGAATTGAGTCACATGAGAGCCAAAATACATAGTACAAGATTTAAACTGTTCAGATTTCCACTTTTAAGTGGAATGCTTAGTTTTAATTAATCAGGGCAAACTCATATAATTTCTATTTTACCTTAGATAATTTTTGTTTCTTCCAAATAGTGTTTTATTTAAAGATATGTCCAAATTCTTTTTGTAATCACTCCATAGCTTTCCATGATTTTAATTTTGTTTAATAGTATGTGTTGAAGGTACTGAACTGGATATGGTTTGACCCTGAGGGTCACACAATGAGATGATATTAGAACTTCCTTTTAAATGCGGAATCCCACGACATTCTGAAATATATGGTTGTACTTTACCATGAAGAATATTCCTGAGATAGAAACAAGAAGACGAGTGATTTTGTCTGAGGAAGGCTGATGTGGCTCAGGTTTTCCACTGATGGGATTCACTCTCTCCATCTTGTAATACTTGGCTTCAAACTGGGGACGAAGTGTTTCCTGTAAGAGAAACTAAAGTTACCTACCTATTAGGTAGACATAAATGAAAAAAAAAAAAAAATCACCCAGGAGTTGGAACAAAATTCCTGGATTTTGGCCTACTTTTAAAACAAGTCTTGGAAAAGAAATAACTTTAAAAAAATAAAATGCAAATTATTTTCTAAATAAACCCTAAACTCTATTTTCATCAACACAATTTTCCACTACTGTAATTTTAGGAAACATTGTGGAAGTGCTTTGAAAAAAAATTCCATTACTTCATCGATGATTTCGCTTAACTTCATGAAATAGAAATCTCGTTAGTAAAAAACATCAAATGAAAACCTAAATGCTATTTAGTTGCTTCCAGCTTGGATGTTAAGGACAGTGAATAATTTTCCACATCATGTTATTCCAGTTTTCCTGCCTCCTGGTTTCCTAACATCTTACCTCCTCTTCTTCCCATTCAATAAGGTCCCAAGTATAAGTCAGGGTACTTCTTCTCCTTTTCCAAAACTCCAAGAAGACTGTGGCTATAGACAATAATAATGTTGTTGTTATTATTATTATTATTCTTTACCCAACCACATCACTTTCTATCATCATTGCTTTTCTTTTTTGGATTAATGCATTTCTACCATATTATTAAATCATTAAAATAGATTAAATTTGTATTTAATTTATATAATTGGACTTCTGTCTTTCCCACATCCTATCCTCCCTGTCTCTGAACACTGCAGTCAGCATGAACTCCTAGAGAGTAATTTTTTTTAACAGATTAAATAAGCATAGACCTTTGCTAGCCTGGCCGGTCAAAGTGACACTCTATTAGTGAGCTAAATATATATTGTTCCTTTGACTTGTATATGCTTATTCAAAATCATGTAAAAGACCTAAAGAAGGCTTCCCCAGCCAGAAATGACAATAAAGATTAGATCATACTACTCTAGGACCCAGAGAGGGATGGTGTGTGGGGAGAGAGAGAGAGAGAGAGAGAGAAAGTGCACAAGGTTACGGTGAAAGGAGAAGAAAGGAAAAAGACCAGAGAAGACACTCTTGGATGAATATCCTAGGTGAGCTCAGCATGGACTTAGAGGACTCAATGGAAAAAGTAAAGGAATGCCTGAACCATTAACTGGATTTCCTGTGCAAACTGTTAAGAGAAAGATTGCTTTCTTTTTCTTTTTATTTTTTTAAAATTTTTATTTATTTATGATAGTCACAGAGAGAGAGAGAGGCAGAGACACAGGCAGAGGGAGAAGCAGGCTCCATGCATCAGGAGCCTGACGTGGGATTCGATCCCGGGTCTCCAGGATCGCGCGCTGGGCCAAAGACAGGTGCTAAACCACTGCGCCACCCAGGGATCCCCTGCTTTCTTTTTTTTTTTTTTTTTAATTTTTTTTTTTATTTATTTATGATAGGCACACAGTGAGAGAGAGAGAGAGAGAGAGAGAGACAGAGACACAGGCAGAGGGAGAAGCAGGCTCCATGCACTGGAAGCCCGATGTGGGATTCGATCCCGGGTCTCCAGGATCGCGCCCTGGGCCAAAGGCAGGCGCTAAACCGCTGCGCCACCCAGGGATCCCCCCCAGCTTTCTTTTTAATAAGAAATATTACAGCATTCAAGACTTTGCGGACATCATTAAGACCTCACAGGTGCATTTTTAAAAACTATTCATCTATCCATCCATCCATCCATCCATCCATCCATCCAACCATCTTCCCACCCATCCATCCACTTGCTGTTCTTATTTTGGGCAAGGCACTCTAACCTCAAGGATCTCCTTATCAAGTAGACAGCTATCTAAATAAAGTTAACTTACATTGGAGTAAGAGTTATGGTGAAGGAAGGATTATACTGAAAACCTAGAAACACATGCTTTTGGGAAAACACCACCATCACCATAAGCAGCGCAGAGCAAAAGAGTGAGCGCTTCTTCTCTGTCTGTGGTCACTCTCCTCCTGCCTTCAATGCAAAAAGAAGGCCAGAGGAAGCTGATTCTGAGGTTTTGTTCTTTTTCCTTTATAAGTAGAAATCAGCCCTCAGTGGTTAGAAAACACAAGGTTCATAATCACATTACGTTACATTTTTATCAGTCTTCAAAATGTATAAAGTGCCTTCTCACATATGATTTAATTTTGTCACATTCATAACACCAGCAGATATGGCAGGAGTTACTGTCATCAGATTTTTGAAACAAAGATATAAACGTACTGGGTCTAAGGTCATATAGCCAATAAATGGCAGAGTCAGGATAGAAACTCTTGCTAATTATTGTCCAGACGGTCTTCATATTTTTAATTTCCCCCCCAGGCCTACTATAAGTGCTACCTACTGATTTTCTGTAAAGTCTTTAAAGAGGAGATAAGGCTAAAAGAATCGAGATAGCCAAGATCCACTGACAGGAAGACAAACGAGGTTTTCCAAATACTGCATCTGCCATAAAAAAAAGTTGGCCATAATCATTGTTATGATCTAGAACTTAAAAAATAAGTGGGACATAGAGGAAGTATATTGAAGAAGAGACACAGAGAAATAATTTATTATGAAAGGAAAACTGAAGAAGAAAAAAGCACTGTGCTAAATAAGCAACTATAACATGCAGTGATTAAAAGCCTGGGGCGTAAAGTCTTTCATACAATCCATGCGGAATGTGCAATAAAATTCTAATTATCACTGATCTCAGCCAATGTTTCAAATTCCAATGTGTCATGTGGTCATTTCTTCATTTATCTTTCCAGAATAAACTTTGCCTAGAAGCATCTCCCAGAAAATCTAAGAAATGAAGGAAATCTGGGTTTTGTGAGCCTGAAAACTGGCTTTGGTGTAATTTTAACTTTTTCTTTTTTTTTTAAGATTTTCTTTATTTGACAGGGAGGGAGAGCACCAGCAGGGGGAGCAGCAGGCTCCGGGCTGAGCAAGGAGCCTGACGTGGGCTCCAGGGATCATGACCCGAGCTGAAGGCAGATGCCTAACCGACTGAGCCATCAGGCGCCCAAATGCTTACAAATGTTTTTACTTTAAATTTCAATGATACACGAGGCTTTGTGTTAAAAATCCATTCTCAGCTTGAGATACATTTATTTTATTCACAGATCATTTAAACTCTCAAATGAATCAATATTCTCACTTAAAATTTTGTTTTAGTTAGAAAAAGGGCATGTGGAGTAATGTATCCGTATGCTGGGGCACCTGTGTGGCTCAGGCCACCAACTCTTGATTTGGGCTTAGGTCATGATCTCAGGGTCATGAGATGGAGCCCTTTGTCAGGCTCTGCACTGAGCGTAGAACCTGCTTGGGATTCTCTCCCTCTCCCTTTGCCTCTACCCACTACTCTTTTTGTCTAAAAAAACCCATTAAAGGGGATCCCTGGATGGCTCGGTGGTTTAGCACCAGCCTTTGGCCCAGGACGTGATCCTGGAGTCCCAGGATCACGTCCTGGGTCAGGCTCCCTGCGAGGAACCTGCTTCTCCCTCTGCCTGTGTCTCTGCCTTTCTCTCTGTGTTTCTCATGAATAAATAAGTAAAATCTTAAAAAAAAAAAAAAAAATTAAATTATCAGCATGCCGAACATCAAAGAAGGAAGGAAATTTCGTACACTTACTAATCCCTACTAAACTTAATTCAGATAAAATCAATAATAAAAGCAGCTAAGTTTGAAAATTAGAATAGTATTTGCTTCTAGGGCTGTGGTGACTGGCAGGTGGCATTAGGAAACCACCGAAGGTGATGGAAATATTCCATATTTTAGCAGGAGAGGTGGCGCTACAAGTTTAGGTCATTTTTCAAGAGTGATCGAAATACACCGAGAATCTGTAGATTTCACTCTATGTAAATTATACCTCAAATACCAGATTTTAGAAAGTAAATAACTTTGAAAATAATACCAAGTGATTAATGATATCAATGGCCTGGAACCTTATGGCAACCCAGTAGCTCCCCCCAGGTTTACAGCAGGAGGCTCTGAGCTTGCAGTGAGGACCACACAAGGAGGTGGGATGCTTGGAAGACCGCATCTCGTCGCACAGACAGTTTCGGGGCAGATGCAAACCCAAATTATGAACTTGGGGGATCAGACTGGACCTGAAGAGTACGCTGAGCATTAAGGAGGCCTGCACAGCACCCTGACACAACGACATCAAGGAGCCATGGAAAGAAGAAATGGTTTTATATACACCAAGACCTGACAAGAAGGGTGGAGCAGAAGCATCCAGCGGAAGTGGCCTCAAGGTCCTCTCGGGGGGGACACGTGTGGCCTCGCATAAATGCAGTAGGAAAGGCTGGGCCTTACTCTGAACTGCTAAGTGCTCAGTGCATCTAAACGCACTCGAGTTCCAATAATTCATAATCACATAAACCACCACACTGCCCTAAGTCATCAGCAAGGTTTGTCCCACCGGCCCACCCTTTGTGCCCTAAACGGTAGTAGGTTGCAAGTGACAGAAATGTGAGATGGAGAGACTAAACGCTTCAAGGCCTCAATTCAGTGACTCTGTTCTTCCAGAAGCATTCTCTGAACTGGACCACTTTCCTGGTGGCAGAGGATGAGTAAAGAGGTTGAGCTGGCCTCTAGTTCGGGACTGAAAGATGGAAATAGGAATTTCAAGAAGAAAGAGGAATCTTTGAAGGGCTCCATGAATCAGTGACTTAAAAAAAAAAAAGGATGTCATAAAGCATGAAAGTGACAAGCAAACTTTAGTCATTTTATTGTAATTGGTGGCGAGAAGTTTGGCATGAAGTAACGTGGAAGGACAGAGACATGATGGATGGCTCAGGATGAACAGGGTGACAGAGACTGTGAGATGGTAAAGAGGACGGGGGGCATATTAAACGGCCCTAATGCAAAAGTGAAAATGCTTTAAAAATGAAGGTGTACGGGCACTGAGGAGGGCACTCGATAGGATGAGCACTGGGTGTCATACTCTATGTCGGCAAATTGAATTTAAATAAAATAAAAGTTTTAAAAACGGAAGACGTAGAGAGGGAAAGCCATTTGACTTAGAGGGATGTGTCACTATAAATAGGGGTGTAGGTGGGGTCATAGACATTTATAGTATATACTGCGTACAGAGTACAGGTGTCCACTTGTCGTGTATGCATGACAAGTAGCTGGGGGATCAGACGTGTGACAGCTATGCACGCGGGGCGCCCGGCTGCATATATGCCCAAGTGTCCATGCTAGCTGTCTGCGGAAACAGATCATGGAGCGCTTGGATTCCCTACAAAGGACACGGTGATTGTACAAGAAATACAGGCCACCTACCTTCTTTTGACCTCTTCGTGTATGCAGTGAATCAACTCTTCCCCTTGGTCCGGTGAAACTGGGTTGGAGATGGGGTAGGAGGACAAGAGGCCTGCACTGGGGAGGAGCATCTTGATATCGGGGGAAAGCCAGCTTTCACAATGAGTCACGGAGGTGGGAGGACTATGCGGGGAAAAGCTGAGGATGACACTGCACACTTCTGCTCCTTGGCAACTGTACATTGTATTTGTTTTCTTACTCCTGCCTCTCAGACTACAAAAGATGAGATTGAGACATCTTGCTATGCTGGGTATCAAGGAAATTATCTATAAATATTAGGACCATGTTAGGCCTTAGAAGTCAAGATGAAGGGGCTTCTTTCTTGCCATAGATAGAACAACAAAGATGCACGTGTTGCATCTTGAACTTCCATTTATTATAGTCTACTTCTTTTTTTTTTAAGATTTTAATTATTTATTCATGAGACATGAAAGAGAGAGAAGAGAGACACAGGCGGAGGGAGAAGCAGGCTCTGTGCAGGGAGCCCGATGCGGGACTCGATGCCGGGACCCTGGAATCTGAGCCCAAGGCAGACGCTCAACCACTGAGCCACCCAAGTCCCCCCCTCATGTCCATTTCCAATGGCTTTTCTACGTGATCCAAAGTCAACGGCACAGAGTGACCAAATCATAAAGTTATGCATCTCAAAGAGGTTCATTTTTTTTTTTTCTTTAGTAAGCTCTGTGCCCAGTGTGGAGCCCAACAATACAGGGCTTGAACTCATGACCCTGAGACTGAGACCTGAGCCAAGATCAAGAGTCAGAAGCTTAACTGACTGAGCCACCCAGGCGCCCCTCAAAGAGGTTAGATTCTATATGTAGTTTGTTCCAAGTTATTCCTTTCTTTTTTAAAAGATTTTATTTATTTATTTGAGAGAGAAAGAACACACACAAGAAGGGGGAGGGCATAGAGGGAGAGGGAGAAGCAGACTCCCCACTGAGCAGAGAGCCCGATGCGGGACTCGATCCCAGGACCCCAGGAGCATGATCTGAGCTGAAGGCAGACACTCAACTGACGGAGCCACCCAGGTGCCCCCAAATTATTTATTTCAAATGTATAGATAACAAGGCCCTGAGTGGTTGATAAGCAACACTGGCCTTCTAGAAACCTGCCAAAGCATCTACCACACTTCACCTCACTTTTCTCCTATATTTGCTTTGTCCTGCCCTTGAAGTTAGGTTTTGAAGTTAGGTTCTCCTTTGTTTTTAGTGCTTGGCACACCCACATAGTCAAGAACTGCTACGTCAAGCTGAATTATTGAGTGGGATCCCGTGAGGGGGCCTCTAACTCCTGGCCAAGTGCCCACTAGAGGTGCACGACCATCGCTTCAGCGTCTTGACAGCGACGTTGCTGACCACCGCAGGGTGGGGCTCCTGGGGGTGGGGCAGGGGAAGCAGAGCAATGCCAGACCCAAATGGAGTTAATATGTCTGAATTCGGAGAACAGAAGGGAAGTCCAAGTATTGTTTTCACCCGAAGACATGAAGACGTAAAGCCTCCTTGGAAGAAGACCTGGCTGAAACAACAGTTTATGGGAGGATGGCCTCTGCGACTGCCAGCGCAGGGAACACCCAAGCACCACCAGAGACTTTCTTCCATCCCCCAGATTTATTTTCAGCGACGTCCTGAAGCATAATGTGCCTTTCCCCACACAGTGTTGCAACCTCACTCTGCGTGAGGTAGAAACAGAAACCCCACAGAACAGGTCCTACGGTCGGCAGAAGGGCCGCCAACGTGGAACACTTGACGTTGCCCAGGGACAGCCACCTTCTTTCTTCTTCTTCTTTCTTTTTTTTTTTTATTCTTCCCCATTAGCACCTTACAAAAATGGAATTAATGGAGTTCCTTCCCTCCATATAAAGCAGACTAACCAATATAAAAGGCTGAAAGATGAGTGAAGCCAGCGACAGATTTGGAGTATTTGGGCTGAAGGCTGCTTGACACGAGCGCCCCGGGAGCCGGTTAGTCCAGACTTGCCTGGCTTGTGAAATTTCCTCCTTGTCTAAGGACATGCAGTCTCTGTGGCACTTGCCTTCCAGTTTCCCTGGAAGTTTCTCTCCTTCCTCCCTAACCACATCCAACTGTAAGGTAAACAGCAGACATTTAGGTTCGAAATAGGCGGGAAGGCCAGCATTTGAACCCTAATTTGCCGAAAATCTTCACCAGTCCCTAAAATCAGGGTGGATAGTTTTTCCCCCTTGGGGAAATTCTTTTTTTTTTTTTTTTTGGAAATTCATTTAAAAGTAAGAAGCCACACAGAGACAGCATGACGTTACATTAGAATACAGTGAGCAGTCTCAGGACAATCTCGACCAGAGCAGACTCTGAACCTTGATGCGCAGAGTCCCTTGAAAGCGGACCCTTGTCACTCCCTGTGGCACTGAGTCTGCTCAAATAAAAGCTCGTCAGCTTCTGCCAGGAATTTTTGTAAAATGTAACGTAGCCTTTGAAGCACAGGATTAGTTTTTCTGAGGCCCTTTCTTCAATCTTACCGTTCAACTATTTGACAGACTTAAGTTCTCTGAGTCCGTTGAACCTTTTCTGATTACAAATGTAGAAACACCAATAAAAATAACTGGAGCAGCACCTTTGTCGGGTTCCCTTCTGAAGCACGGGGGCCTCGGAGCGCCTGTCCCAGAGGAGGGCTTCAGTGCGTGTACGCCGAGTGAATGATTAAATGATTAAAGTTATGAAGAAGAACCTCCGCGTCACCTACCATGTCCCCGTTGATAAACAGCTGTCATTATTAAGATGTTGCTAATTCCGTCCCAGGTTGTTCCTGAACAGCACATTTAGGGCAGGTATGAGGCCGACGCTCAAAGGTACGGCCACACGGGTTGCTAATTCATGACTGAAAAAGGGAAAAGCAGGCTCCTCACGGAGTCCCTGGCTTGCCTTGCCCTGCCCCGCGCTGGCCTGTCCTTCCCAGGAAAGCTTCACCAGGACGGGGTGGGTACCTGGATACCTGTCCCCGTCACCCCTGAACAGCACGGCCTCCCACCAAGTGCTCCAAAACTAGGGCTGCGTTCCTTCCGACCGGCCGGTGCCAGGGCCCTGACCACTGCCAAATGTAGGCCCTTCCGCCTTGGAGGCCGCCCTCTGGGAGTGGATGCGGGCCCATGACACCGTACTTGGCACCGCAGGTGAGTGGCAGCCGCTATCAAGGAAACGACTAGCTTCGCTTTTATAATAAACACAATACAACTTACCTTCTTGATCAAGTCACAGCGATCCTCAAAAAACAAAACAGAACATAACAAAGCAAAACAAACCATCTAGGAAAGGCAGTGTGGTGCTGGAAGAAGAACACGGCTTGGCGTAGGAATGTTCTGGTTTGAAAGCCACCGATACCTTCCTAATCGGGTGATGAATGTCTATGTAATGAGAACCCTCCAGTTTCACAACGTACAGCGACAAGAGTAAAATCATCTTTATAGGGGCATTGAGTGAATTAAGTGAGGTGCAGTTTGTAAGTGGTCTAATGATGCTTAATTCATTATAATATAATAAATTATATCATTACAGTATAATAAATTACAATAACTTGTTTTTTTCCGACATTCTGTTCGTTGCTGTATGTAGGAAACTTTATATAGACAAAGTTCTTGGTTTCTGCTGCATAAGAGATACACAATATAAAATATACTTCATAAAATTTAAACATATTGTATATCTTCCTGCAGGATAAAGAAATCTATCGACATTTATTTATATTTTAATTGTTCCACAAATTCAGTCTTGCTCAGTTTCCGCATACTTTCTTCTGCCCATAACCTAGCCAATGATTTAGATTGTCCTTTTCCCTTTTGTATTTAAGATTGTAAAACTGCTTCTAGAGTAAATAATTTGATTCAGAGCTTGCTGTTTTTGAGAGCACAGTTGTCTATTCCTACAGAAAGCGGTGAAAATGAGTGAGAGAAGCAGAAAAGCAGAAAAAAGGTGAAAATGAGTTGCATCATATTCGAAGAAGAAGAAGAGAACGAGCCTTTACTGAGCACCTACAACATCCCAGACTTTGTTCTAGTTATTTCTAACCAGTATCATTTCCACAACAATCCAGGTAAAATACAAGATTATTAATCTCATTCAGTTGATACGCAAATTGAAGGTCTTGGAGATTAAATAACCTGAGGAAGATATTTGGCTGAAATTCAAATCCAGATCCAAATGCTGACCTTTTTCTGTGCCCCCCCCCCCCCAAAAAAAAGAATTACTCCAAATGTGGTTTGGGATAGTACTTTCTGAGCTATATAATTTGCAATGTCTTTCCGGGAAGAAATTAACATCACAGATGAAATGTTTAAGTATTTTTCTTTCTTTCTCTTTCTTTCTTTCTTTTTCTTTCTTTCTTTCTTTCTTTCTTTCTTTCTTTCTTTCTTTCTTTCTTCTTTCTTCTTTCTTCTCTCCCTCCTTCCCTCCCTCCCTCCCTCCCTCCCTCCCTTCCTTTTCTTTCTTTCTTTCTTTCTTTCTTTCTTTCTTTCTTTCTTTCTTTCTTTCTTCTTCTTTCTTTCTTTCTTCTTTCTTTTTCTTTCTTTCTTTCTTTCTTTCTTTCTTTCTTTCTTTCTTTCTTTCTTCTTCTT